>NC_141689.1:54577808-55177808 GCF_964263255.1 Lissotriton vulgaris
CCCCTGAAACATCAACCAAGATCCTCCAACCGTTGTCAACATCAATTATGGGGGAAATATAGTAACAGATCACTGGAAGCAAAGCATCATCATCAAGATTCCAAAGAAGGGCGCATTAACCAACTGTAAACACTGGCGTGGAACCACCCTTCTGTCAATCCTCAGGAAAATCATGTTGAAACTCATTATGCATCATGTTTCTGATGCAGTGGACAAGCAGTTAGGAAAAGTACAGACTGGGTTCTGTAATGGAGAGGGTGTGTGGACCAGATCTAACAGTAATTTCTGCTGTATCGGAGGGCATCACCTCAAAATAATGGAAAAAATCATCCCAAAACTCAATTGCCCACAAACAGGCCCATTTGCATTGAGAAGTACATTGAGAAAGAGTTCTTCCTGAGCTGAAAGTGAGCAGTCATAACTAACCCCAACACAGAGATAAAGGGAGAATAGTTTGAAGAGAAGTCGCCCGCAAAACTCAGAGAATATTTCACCAATTCAATCTACCTATAAAAACACACATCTCTCTGGTTCTCTCTTGATTTTCTCCTTCACTGATCCTTTCTTTCTGTCTCTGGCAGTTTCTCTCTCTCTCTCTCTCTCTCTCTGTCTCTCTCTCTCTCTCTCTCTCGCTTTCTTTCTCTCTTTCTCTCTAACTCAGCCTGGAAAAAGGCTTAGTACTAAATGATAACATGGGTTTTGCCCAATGTAGTTGGTAGATCTATGTAGGAGGACAGGAAAACATCATTAATACAAGCCTGTGTAATCATGGCACCACCATAAGCTTATCCAAGAGTTTGAATGTGGAAGTTCAAGAGATGTTGTTCTGCAAGGCTGAGTCTCACTATGTCTACTGGTACCTAAGAAGTTGCTCACATGTTCTGTCAGGACAGAGGCCTTGAAAGGAAAATGCAGAGGAAAGGGGATTAAGTAGTGAAAGGATGGTATATCCTAGGTAGTTTCAGTAGATTACTTTTAACATCAGGAAAGAATTGTCACAAACACATTAAAGCCACTATTTAAATCCTGACTGCCCATCATACTACACGCATCCGTGTCTAAACGCTAAGACAGAAAGCAAGAGAACTGTTATTTTTATTAAAAAAACTAGTGTTACAATGGTCTACAGTACTCTACAGGCATGTATTTATAGGGACCATTGACTACTTTTATGTCGTCTGCAGCTAAAACAATATAGCCTTATAGCCCGCCGTAGAGGGCTATACCGGCTATTAAAGGCCCTCTCCAGCGTTAAAGGCCCGAGCCGAAGGCGAGGGCCTTTAACAATGGAGAGGTACTTTAATAGTGGTATAGCCCATCTGCGAAGGGCTATAAGGCTATTAGAACATTCTGTCACTGGAGGACAGAATGTTCTAACAAAAACAAAGCCTTTTGGGAGCGTAAGGGGATTGGAATCCCCTCAGGTTCCCTGAAGCCTTTGTTCACAGCAAGAGCTGTGAACAAAGAAACATTGGAATGTTGGAGCTCCAGGCTTATACCAGCCATTATAAGCCCAGAACACTCCATTGTTTTCAATGGAGCTCCCAATATTCCAATGTTCTAATACATATTAGTTTTCCTAACACTAAGTGAGCACTTGAGTACCAATTCATGATGAAGTTTGACATAATCCAGTGGAGATACAGCAATGATTTATTGTGCCTTTAGGTTCTTGGTAGGAGTAGGAACATCCACCACATCCCAGGCTATTGTCATAAACCGAACAGAGAGCTTGCACAGTAAGCATGTACTTAATTGAGAAAATAGAGCACACATCAGTTATATCAAACTAGTAAATTACATTCAATCACTTGAAAGAAAGAATAATGGATCAAGTCTGTCTTCATCCTGCAACAAATATTACCTTCCAATGTCTGATTTCCAGATTTAGGCTCCCATTGGTCATAACCGTTTCTGGTCTGGAGTCATAAAACAGCATGTCATGTAAGGCGTGCACCAATGCATAGACAGCAGTATACATGCTGTGAGTGAATCTAAAGTTTGAGACATCATAGAAGGATGAGTCAAAACTCTTCATGGACTCATTTCCTGAACAGAGG
Source organism: Lissotriton vulgaris (assembly GCF_964263255.1). Classification (NCBI taxonomy): domain Eukaryota; kingdom Metazoa; phylum Chordata; class Amphibia; order Caudata; family Salamandridae; genus Lissotriton; species Lissotriton vulgaris. The sequence continues at coordinate 54,579,869 of NC_141689.1, forward strand.
GGTAGAGTAAGCATATAGCCACTGTAACGGTATGTCCAATGATCTCTACCCATCAATCTGCAGTTGAAATTTTCCTGCCATAGATCTAGAAGAACTTCACTCTCTGGAAACTGTGTGGGGCTAAAATTGTAGAGAAAATCCTTCAATCCTAATATGTTATTTTTCTTAACTGAAAATGATAGTGTTCCATTCAGTATTTCCAAATATTGTCCAAAATTAAGTTCAGTTAAAAAGGAAAAAGACACTGAGGCAATCCAAATTTTATTCGGCAATGTTAGCCACTTGTTGTGCATCAAATATTGTGTCATAGATGGCCCTGTACTGTAGAGAATTATCACTTGGGAAGTAGACTTACTAACCGCTTCAATAATCAAAATAAAATTGTCATCGTGCTTAGTGAAATCACTAGGTAACATAAAAGAAAACTCAACACAGCCTCCATACTGGCTGATCGCTGCCTTTAGCTCCCTAACAGCTCTCTCCCCGCTGTCATCATCTGTTGCCAGAATCCCAACCCAGGTCCAGCCAAAGTAATGTAACAAATGAGCAATGGCTGCAAACTGTGTCAGCTCATTAGGTACAGTGCGAAAAAAATATGGAAATCTCATTTTGTTGCTAAGATCTGGATTAAAAGCTCCAAAACTGATCTGCAAAGAAGAAACAAAAATGTAAAAAGTTATTTCATTCCAGCTTACAAGTCCTTAAATGAGATCTGCAATTGAATTTGAATAACTGAGTCAATAGTTTTATGTGTTCAGTGACCCACAGTCATAGCAACAAGTCAAAAATGAAATGAATTTGTTGAAACAACACATCTCTGACACATATTTAACAAAAGGGTGAAAGATTTTTCTTCTATTGCTTTTAACATCCATCACTAATGTGAATAAATATATTCTGTGAGGCTTCTTGAGTTTGGGAACCTATGTTAAGGCTATGTTAAAGAAAGTGTGTTTTTGCTCAATCTACCTAGTAAACGTACAAAGATTTTGTCATAAAGTCTGAAAAACAGATCATTTGTGATTGCACCTGCATCCGCTGGACAGTTTGTCTTAGATAATCCTATAGGTTGACCCTAATTTCTGCATTCAGAACAAGCTTTGCTTCAGTTATGAAACTAATCTGCTCACAGACAATAAAACTGTTGCAAAACTAACATAAACACACTTCTATTGTATAAATTATCTGTCAGATGTAGGGTATTTGGGAATATACTTATGTACTAATAGGTTGGTTTATAAAATTCCAGATTTTGTATTTGATTTTATTTTAACAGTTTTATACAGTGCTAGCTTGACCCGTGGGTATCAGAGCGTTTTACATACACACAGTAAAGACAGAAGATAATTGCATTACATAGTAGGAAGGCTGTAAGGAAGCAAAACAGAGATAAAAAATACAACATGAAAAATAGGTAAACAGTGCAGGGGAGAAAGAGAAAAGAAACGAAGCTGGCTAACATAATCCGGTCACCAACTATCCTTGAATGTTAAGAGAGAGAGGAGTCAACTCGGATATTGAAGTCTAAGTTTGTTGACGTTGGCCGGGAAAGTATTTGTTGAAGAGATGGAGTTTTAGGTCTCTTTTGAAACAGGAGAAGGAGGGGTTGCATCCGAGGACTCTAGGGAGAGTGTTCCACATCCTGGGAGCATTGCCAGAGAATGATCAGTACTGAGTGGTTTTCTTTTTCAGTTTCGGAAGGATAAGAAAGAGTGAGTTGGAGCTTCTCAGAGTTCTGGATTTTCCTTTGCTTACCAGTTTGTTGTTTAGGTAGTTGGGGCACGGAGAGTGAAGGGTTTCGTGTGTAATGCAAACCTGCTTGTTAATACACCTCCCTTCCATAGGGAGCCAGTTGAGCGAGTTGAGAGCTGGAGTGATGTGTTCAAATCGTTAAACTCCAGATATGAATCGAGCCGCCATATTCAGCACTGCCCTTAGTGAGGCTAGGTGAGCTTTTGGAATCCCTGTTAGTATGGCGTTCCCGTAGTCAATTTTTTAAGAGAACTAGGGATTAAACTATTGTCTTGAGGTCATCATGGGGAAGAAAAAGTTGCAGTGGATCGCTATCTGACCTACCTCATCAGTATTTATGATGTATTTTGTTGCCTGCTATAGTCAGTAAGCCACCATTTCTGTGATAAAATGTAAATATAGCAACATTCTTTTAAAAAGGAAGAGGAGTAATTACAATCTCCTTGCCCCACTGCTGCGGCACTTTTTAGGACACTGCAGCGGTGAGGACCAATATCTATGAGGCAAAGCAAACTTTGCATGGCCTTGTACAATTGCTGTGAGGCAGCGCAACACAAATAACTGAATTGCCTTACACTGCATCAAGGAAGCGTTCCATGGAGTTCTGTGAGTTTTCTCATGCAACATCCAGGGATTTTGATGCATTCTCATATTTACAAGGTTCTATAAACCTTGAATGCATCACAACTGTATGCTTTTTCAGGATCAAGTAACATGGCGAAATGTCTGTATTTCTCCAAAAATGTTTCCTCTTTCTTCGAGAGCTGCATTCCGCAACACACATAGAAGGAGGAAAACAGCTCCATGGATTTTTTTTTGCGCAGGAAGGTATCCCTTTCTGCTTAAAATAAATCTTGCCAGCAATGCAGAAATCCTTGCACAATGGTGCCAGGGTGCCGACGTTGGTGCTAGGCACCACATTTTAGCATTGTGCTGTCTGAAACAATAGGAATCCACTGCATCTCGTAATTATACTGCTTTCCTACCCTTTCAATTTGGCATGAGGTAGTGCAGCCAAATCACTTTATTTTAATTGAGGGCCACAGTGTATTTCAATTTTTTGTGAGCTTGCATACTTCCAGTTGGCCAATGCCTTCTCCCAAATATCTTGTTTATGTCAATCTGTTTTGATTAGGTTTTCACAAATTCCAACTACATCCTTTTTCAGGCATGCATTAGAGACAGATTTCTTTTGCTAAGGTATCCATAAACCTTATTGCAGCCCCCAAACAAAGCATTGTTTTTATGACATTATCCAACTCCTCTATCAAAGAATTCTAAATGAGTCCATTTAAGAAGAAACCTGAATAATTACACTGTCCAAACTAGCTTCAACCTGTAAGAAAGAGATGATTTTCTAGGTGTCTTGGCATGGCACCATTACGAAGAATTAAAACATATATTTTTAGCATTAGTAATAAAATTAATTCATGGCCCTTAATTGAGTAGAACATAACAAAAGAGGGACACCTTTAGCTATATTCTCTATTAGTGGATGCAAGATTGTCAGTCAGTCAAAAAGCTGTATTCTAAAAATTACCATAACAGATAAATAAAATAGAATGCGTTTATCACATGCTAAGATGGTACTAAAAAGAGCTAAAAATATGCAAAATACACTTCATGGGTAAAATCCCAATACAAGCATACATCCATGATTTCACATTCAATAAGGCTGTGAAAATAATGCAATTCAAAAAGCATTAAGACATAGGCCATATGGGCAGCTAAATGCATATGTGCAAGGATCAAAAACTTCATTGTCAAACTAATTCTCAGATTTGCTAATATTTAAAGCTTGACATACAACGCCTAAAAAAGAACTAAGCAGCAGAGTTCAGACTCTAAAAGTAGAAGCCAAACAGTATAAGAACTAAGACCAAAAGAGTATAGTAAAGGACATAAAAAGTGGTCCCTCTGCCTGGTATAGTATTTAAACCACAGAAAAACATAAAACGGACCATAGTTTGTTTGAAAGTGCAGTCACAGGGTCATGGAGATAAGGACAGTAACAAGGTAGCCTGCTGATGATGGGCTACCAAATAGTGCAAAATGCCTAATCTAAAGTGAATCTAAATTTAGAATTTGACGGTAACGGTCCACTCACTCAACAAGCTTTAGATCTAGAAAAGGGGAGACAGTGGTCATAGATTGACATTTGGCAAATTTGGCTTCATTTCTCTGAGATAGAAACAAGGAATGTCATCATATTTTTTTTGCTACAAGTAATTTCATTTGGTGAAGAGACACAATTTGACAGCCCAAGGTAGGAAAGGGTCTTATAGACATAGGGTAACCATGGAATAGAGGACATTGCATATTTACTTAAAATGTATTTATTAACCATGTGGGTAAAAGAAGTATAAGAACAAAAGCCAAACCTTATGCCACAGAAGCAACAGGGAAACCTGGATTGTATCCTCCAGGAAAGAGGCTTCCAAGTGGGTAGTAAGGCTAGCAGTACTCATAAGCATTGCTAGCAGCCTACAAAAAGGAAACATATAAATGACTTGGAGACTACCAGGAGGAGTGTAGCCCCAGACACCATCCCATTTGTCCCTTCAGAAAGGCATTACTCTTATACAGAAAATTCAGTTCTGCAATGGGATTGTGTCCAGGTGTGTTAGAGAACCTAAAAATGGCATCTAGTGCCCCATTGAATTTACAGGCTTTTTGATAAAGAAGTTTGTCCCACTACAAGGTGCCTGACAACAGAACCCCCAGATAGGCAAAATTACCTACTTTAGAGATAGGGATCAAGCTATATTGAGGATGTGAGAGCAGATCTTTTAGTACCACATATCATGATATGAATTTTTAAAGGTTAATTTTCAAGTTACGATCCCCCTATTAAATCAGTAAAAAAATAAAGCAATAGCTGGAGACTATTCACTGTATGGACAATTAGATCTGTGTTGTTTGTGTAGTAATACTGGGATGGCGTGGTTCCTGATTCTCAAAAGATCTTTACCTCTAGACACCAGGTCTTTCTCAAGAGCATTGCTATAAAAAAAGAAAGTAAAAGGGAGTTAAAAGAGAACCCTGTTTTACGCCCTTATTTGAGTCAAAGAAGGGGGCACAGTCACCATTTGTGACATAGCAGATTTGAGCTTTGGTTCCCCAGTGCAAGTGTTGTAATAGATGCATCAAGTCAGGGTAAATCCCTACTTTCCCTATCATTAGCCATAATTTACCCCTTTCCATCAAATCGAATGCACTTGAAAGGTCCATGAAGGCTATATGGAGTGACCACTGGCATGTACATATTTCCCTGCAATCAAAAGAAGGCTCAGTGTTTGCTTTGCAGTGACTATTCCTGAATGAAATCCGAAATGGTCCTTTAAAATAAGTTATTGTCAGCAGCCCAATTTCAAGTTCAAGTTCAAGTTCATAAATTTGTATAGCGCACTACTCACACAGAGGGTCTCAAGGAACTTGGTGAGGAGGGGGGGTACTTACTAATCAAATATCCAAGTTTTAAGTTATTTTCTGAAGGAGAGGTGGTCCTTTGTAAGGCGTGGGTGGGTGGGGAGAGAATTCCATGTTTTGGCCGCTAGGTAGGAGAAGGATCTTCCCCCCATGGTGGATCTGTTGATGCACGGAATAGCGGCTAGGGCTTGATTGGACGAACAAAGTTGGTGGGTGGGGGTGTAAAAGGACAGGCGCTTGTTGAGGCATTCGGGTCCTAGGTCGTAGAGGGCTTTGTGAGCGTGGGTGAGGAGTCGGAACGTTATCCTCTTGTTGACGGAGAGCCAGTGGAGGTCTTTCAGGTGGCCGGAGATGTGAGCTTGGCGGGGAATGTCGAGTATGAGTCTGGCAGAGGCGTTTTGGATGCGTTGGAGTTTTTTTTTGTAGTTTGGCTGTGGTTCCGACGTAAAGGGTGTTTCCGTAATCCAGTCGGCTTGTGACCAGTGCGTGGGTAACCATTTTTCTTGTTTCGGTGGGGATCCAACGGAAGATTTTTTTGAGCATGCGAAGGATGTTGAAGCATGATGAGGAAACAGCGTTGACTTGTCTGGTCATTGAGAGGGAGGAGTCCAGGAAAAAGCTGAGGTTGCGTGCATGATCCGTGGGTTTGGGTGCGTTACCCTGGGCCGGTGGCCACCATGAGTCGTCCCAGGCAGAAGACGATGATCCTAAGATGAGGACTTCCGTTTTGTTCGAGTTCAGTTTTAAGCGGCCACTTCTTTCATCTCGTCGTGTAGGTTGGTTTTGGCGGAGTTTGGATCTTTGGTGAGGGAGAGGATCAGCTGGGTGTCATCTGCGTAGGAGATGATGTTGAGGTTGTGTTGGCGCGCGATGGAAGCGAGGGGGGTCATGTTTACGTTGAAGAGGGTGGGACTGAGTGAGGATCCTTGTGGTACGCCACAGATGACTTCGGTGGCTTCTGACCTAAAAGGGAGGAGGGGGACTCTCTGGGTTCTTCGAGTGAGGAACGAGATGATCCAGTCCAATGCTTTTCCTTGTATTCCGACGTTGTTGAGGCGTTGTATAAGGGTGCTGTGACAGACCGTATCGAAGGCTGCGGAGAGGTCCAGTAGGATGAGGGCGACTGTTTCTCCGTTGTCCAGTAGTGTTCGAATATCGTCTGTTGCTGCGATGAAGACGGTCTCGGTGCTATATTTGGCTCGAAAGCCGGACTGTGAAGGGTCGAGGGAGTTGTTGGATTCGAGGAAGGTGGCGAGCTGACTGTTGACGGCTTTCTCAATGACTTTGGCAGGGAATGAGAGGAGCGAGATAGAGCGGTAGTTCTTAAGTTCAGTGGGGTCTGCTGTGGGTTTCTTCAGAAGGATGAGGGCGACTGTTTCTCCGTTGTCCAGTAGTGTTCGAATATCGTCTGTTGCTGCGATGAAGACGGTCTCGGTGCTATATTTGGCTCGAAAGCCGGACTGTGAAGGGTCGAGGGAGTTGTTGGATTCGAGGAAGGTGGCGAGCTGACTGTTGACGGCTTTCTCAATGACTTTGGCAGGGAATGAGAGGAGCGAGATAGAGCGGTAGTTCTTAAGTACAGTGGGGTCTGCTGTGGGTTTCTTCAGAAGGGCGCTGAGTTCGGCATGTTTCCAGCTTTATGGGAAGGTGGCGGAGTTGAGGGAGCAGTTGATGACGTCTCGGAGATGGGGTGCGATGATGGAGTCTGCTTTGTTGAAAATGTGGTGGTGACATGGGTCGGTAGGCGATCCTGAGTGGATGGAGTTCATCAGGTGAATGGTGTCTTCAGTGGTGATTGGGTCCCAGGCGTAGAGGTTGTTGGAGGGGGGATTTGGTTTGGGGGTGGGTGGGGTGGATTGGTCTCTAGACTGGTTTTCAAAGCTGTTATGTATGTCAGCGATTTTTTTGTGGAAGAAAGAGGCTAGGGAGTCGCAGAGGTCTTGGGATGGGGTGATGTCATTGGTGCCGGCGGTGGGGTTGGTAAATTCTTTGACGATGTTGAAGAGTTCCTTGCTCTTGTGGGAGTTGTTGTCAAGTCGATCCTTGAATGCTGATTTCTTGGTGGAACGGATCAGTTGGTGGTGTTTGCGGGTGGCGTTCTTGAAGGTGGTCAGGTTGTCATTGGATGGGTTTTTTCTCCAGGCTTTCTTGAGGGTACGACAGAGCTTTTTGGATGTCTTAAGGTCATCGTTGAACCAGGGGGCTTTTTTGCTACTTTGCTTGATTTGATGATTTTTCAAGGGAGCTAGTTCATCAGCGCTGTGTGTGATCCATTGTGTGAGGTTGGTGGCAGCTTGGTTTGGGTCCGATGTTTTGGCGGGAGGGTTTTTGTGAAGCAAAGTAAAGAGCTGGTCGGTGGTAATTTTATTCCAGTTTCTTCGGGGGATTAGTTGAGGGAGGTTGTGGGTCGTGTTTTTTTTGTAGTTGAAGTGAACGTAACTGTGGTCTGTCCAGTGGAGCGCTGTAGTGTGGTTGAAGGAGACGTGCTTGCTGGAGGTGAAGATTGGGTCGAGCGTGTGCCCGGCATAGTGGGTGGGGGTATCAACAAGTTGTTTTAGTCCGAGATTGGCTAAGTTGTCCAGGAGGGTGGTGGTGTTGCTGTCATTTTTTTTTTCCAGGTGGAAGTTGAGGTCTCCCAGTAGAATGTAGTCCTCAGAGGGGAGGGCGTGTGGGCTGATGAAGTCAGTGATGTCTTCGCTGAATCGAGTGTGGGGTCCTGGTGGTCTGTTAATGAGGGTGCCTCTGAGTGTGGTCTTGGGGTTGGTGTGGTTCTGGAAGTGAAGGTGTTCGGCGGCTGCAAGGTTGTCGACTGAGCTGGTCGTGATGCGGATGGAGTTCTTATGTACGATGGCGATGCCTCCTCCTGTTTGGATGGTGCGGTCTTTTCGGATGATCTTGTAGCCATCCGGGATGGCTTTGGTGATGTCGGGAGCTGAGGAGGCGTTCATCCAGGTTTCTGTAAGTAAGGCGACATCCGGCGAAGTGGTGTCGAGTAGGATCAATAGTTCAATGGCATGTCTGTGGACAGAGCGGATGTTGAGCAGGATGCCCTTCAGGTGGTTGGTGTCAGAGCTCTGTTTGGAGTCTGTGGATTTTGAGTGGGTCTTGATGCAGTCGAGTTTGCAGATATGGCAGGAGAAGGGTCCGTGGGTGTGTCCAGGGGTGGCCTGGTAGCAGTATTTGAGTCGGCCGGGGTTGAGTGCTGAGAGGGATGCGGCATCATATGTTATGCGGGAGGAGTGGAATTTGCGAGGACCAGTGGGTCTAGCGCTGGGCGCTGTCCAGGCACGGACGGGCGTAGACGGGCTTAACTTTGGCACACCTTCGGCGCGCATGAGGCGCGACCGCCGTGCGTGACCGTTGCGCATGTAGACATCTGTCATATGAGGTTAGTGGAAGGGGGAGGGGTGAGAGAGGAGCAGCTGGGAGGCGGGAGCGGGGCGGAGAGCCGGGCAGGGAGGCACAACAACAACAACAAAATGGCAGCAAGCCAAAAAGCGAAACAGGATAGGGGCACAAAGTGAATAAAAGCGAACAAAATGGCAGAGGCACCGGCACAATTAGGCACAAATGAGACACACAGGCAGCACAGCACAATAGAAACACTTGCGAATGTGCACCTAGGCAATGCAGCGATACGATACAGACAGAGTGAGCAAGCAGGTATATGGCGCTACGATCTAAAACAACAGTGCATTCAGGCAATAGCACTACGATTTAATTCAGCACAGCAGACAGGCAAGGGTCCGTGGGTGTGTCCAGGGGTGGCCTGGTAGCAGTATTTGAGTCGGCCGGGGTTGAGTGCTGAGAGGGATGCGGCATCATATGTTATGCGGGAGGAGTGGAATTTGCGAGGACCAGTGGGTCTAGCGCTGGGCGCTGTCCAGGCACGGACGGGCGTAGACGGGCTTAACTTTGGCACACCTTCGGCGCGCATGAGGCGCGACCGCCGTGCGTGACCGTTGCGCATGTAGACATCTGTCATATGAGGTTAGTGGAAGGGGGAGGGGTGAGAGAGGAGCAGCTGGGAGGCGGGAGCGGGGCGGAGAGCCGGGCAGGGAGGCACAACAACAACAACAAAATGGCAGCAAGCCAAAAAGCGAAACAGGATAGGGGCACAAAGTGAATAAAAGCGAACAAAATGGCAGAGGCACCGGCACAATTAGGCACAAATGAGACACACAGGCAGCACAGCACAATAGAAACACTTGCGAATGTGCACCTAGGCAATGCAGCGATACGATACAGACAGAGTGAGCAAGCAGGTATATGGCGGTACGATCTAAAACAACAGTGCATTCAGGCAATAGCACTACGATTTAATTCAGCACAGCAGACAGGCAATGAGCAAGCAGGTATATGGAGCTACGATCTAAAACAACAGAGCAATCAGGCAATAGCGCTACGATATAATTCGGCACAGCAGACAGGCAATGATGCTTCACAGAGCACACTTGCGGTATGGCACTATGATATTGGATATTCAGTGGTAGGCGGAGCAGGGAGCAGCGTGGGGAGCGACCGTTTCTGACGAGATCAGGACGATGATGAATTACTTGCCCTAAGATTTTAACATAAGAGTCCAGGAGGGAAATACGTCTATAACAAAAAAGCTGATTTCTATTGCCATTTTTAAAACTAAGGACTATGGTCGACTCCCTCTTGGAGTTTGGAATCTCACCTCTACTCCTCACAATATGAAAGACATTTTTAGCAAAGGGACCAAGAACTTGGGTTTCCATTCATAAACACCAACTGGGAACCCCATCAGGGGCAGGCACATTTCCTGCGGATTATTTAGAAATAGCTCTTATAAAAGCACTATCATCAATGATGTTGCTTAGGGCAAATTATTGGGCAATCGAAATTGGTGGGTCCTCCACTATAGATTGAATGGACGCCTCATTGCTAAAGATTTTTAAAAAATGATCAACCCATTCATCAGCGAGAATATGGAATTTTATTTTGGGCGGATTATTCACTGTGAAGCAAGACCTATTAATAACTTCCTAGAAGTACTTAGTGTCCCGTAAGGATAGAAGCTGCTACTAAATTGTCCCAAGCCTGTTTCCTGACCTCCTGTTTGTTTATATCTGTGGTAGCTTTATATAACACCCTAACGTGTCGGACTTGTAACATGTTACATGGGGATACTTTCAGGGCTTCTTTCAACTGTTTAACAGCAGTAGCGCAACTAAAATAAAACCATTTGAAGGGGCAATGTTCCATTCACTTGTTTACAGAATGTTCACAGATGTCATGAAAACTCTCTGCAACTTTTATGGTTTTAGCATCATTGGACAAGCTTGTCAAAATGTGCTCATATTTCTGGGAGATTAACTTTTCAAAAAAGATTCTATGGTATGTTATTCTATCTAAGACAGATACCCTTACTTTTAGAAAACTGTGAGGCAAAGGGATGCCAGTGCTTTTGTGAGTTAAGAAAGGGGCATGATAAAACCAAAATGTTAGGGTCACTTAATGTGGTTGGAATGATATGGGAGTCTGTATATATGGAACAATATGAGGGGTGAACAGGATAAAATCTATTTTTGAGCCCTTCCCTTTACCAGTAAAGGTTGTCAAGATAGGACATTGAATTATAAATTAAACTATATAATACTCTGATTCAAAACATCCCCACATGGGGTGTGCAAAATTTGGCACATGTTTTCCTCTGACTGGTTGGAGACCCCGCAAACCTGGTTGCCTCTGAGAGGATAGGTGGAGGTGTTGAAATCACTCATCCAAAGAATGCACTGCCCTCACTTGAGTGTCCCAAAAGATAATCTGGTACAAAGTGGTCGAGCTTTTTTATGAGGTCAATGGAATGATTAAGGAAAAAATGTATATAAAGGTTAATTAGAAAACATATGGAAACCCTGAAATTATCAAATGCAAAATCTGGGAACATGTAGTTCATGAAATCATTTCAGTTTTTTAAGGGACCATTTCTTAGTGAGACGAAAACCTCTAACTCTCCCTTAGCTATGCCGGAGACAGAAGGTATAGCAGTTAAGTAAAATGATTGGAACCTGTTGATGTAAAAGTCCTCAAGGGCCCAGGTTTCTTGGCAACATACAATGTCATAGCCATGTTGTGTAGTTTCCACTAATTTATGGCCAATATAAACTTAGGATGGTGCCAGACTGATTCAATTCACCTCCATAGGATCTGTTGTCCCTTGGACCAGCTATCTCATAGTGCAACTGTTATCCCCCCCCCCAGAGCAAATAGTTCAGGCAACCACTGAACATGACTCTGTTCTGTCACTCGTGCTTTTTTCTGCTCAGAGAAATATACAAATATACAAAGATATACAAAGAATACAGGAAGGGGCATTTGCAATATTTACTGAATTGTAGTGATTCTTGTATAGAAGAAATGAGCTGTGATGATTAATAGAAGCAGACACATGTTATAATAAGTGTCAACACAGTCAATAAAACAAAGAGTTCCACCATTTTGTTGAGACAGGTTATATATGCATACATATAAAAGATTAAGACAATCGAGCATACCCCTATGATGCTATCCCTAGCCTATGTGTCTAGGTTGTGAATGCATGTTCTGCCAAGAAAACCCCCATCTGGATGATCTAACCCCTTTACCTGGTGGGTAAGAGTGGATGACTTTTTCAGGGTAATGAACTTGACACCCATCAAGGAAATATCAGTCAGTTGCTAGGTGGGAGCTTCAGCATGTGAGACCCCTCTAGAGCAGAAGTGTCTTCTCTGATTATGTGAGGAAACAAAGGGCTATATATAGAAACTGGCATCCTTGTCTCGAGTCGAGATTATAATCAGGCAACCAATGTGTGTGTTCCACAGATAGCTGATTGCTATATGCATGTAATATTAAAACATTTGTATTACACACGTGAGAGGTCTTGCACTAAGTGCCAAAGCAGCGTAATAGCCTTTTGTGCCACTCGTCACCCTCGCCACTGTGTCCCATGCGGCCTGCCCCTCTGACCACTGCCCATTTGCTTCTCCTGCCTCCCAGCTGCTCCTCCCTCCCACCTCCCCATATATGCCGAACCCTGCATGACCGCCTAAGGCAAGCCCGTCTGCGCCCGTCCGCGCCTGGACAGCGCCCAGCGCCAGGAACCCTGGACCCCGCACTTACCACAACACCCGGCTCTGCTATGACTCCAGCACTCTCCACGCACTCACTGCCGGACGATCTCGCAGCTGCCTGGCCACCCCAAAACGCACCCAAGGACCCTTCTCCTGCCGGAACTTCAGCTTCACCAGCATCCGGCCCGCCAACCCACCCAACATGGAAACCAACTTCCTCAGATGTATCCTGCTCAACACCCGCTCCACCCGCAAACATGCCATCAAACTCAGGGATCTACTCGACACCAACACCCCAGACGTCGCCTTCCTGACTGAGACTTGGCTGACCCCCTCCTCAGCACCTGACATCGCCATGGCCATCCCAGAAGGCTACAAGACCACCCGCAAGGACTGCAGCAATGGAATAGAAGGAGGAATTGCCATCGTCCACAGTAATACTCTCAAAATCTCGAGACACGCCGACGACACCCTCAGCACCGCCAAACACCTACACTTCCAGATCCACACCAACCCCAACACTACCCTCAGAGGCACCCTCATCTACAGACCTCCAGGACCACAACCGCAGTTCTGAAACCCCATCACCGACCTCATCAGCACACACGCCCTCACCTCCACGGACTACATCCTCCTCGGGGACCTGAACTTCCACCTCAAGAACAACAACGACGCCAACTCCTCCACCCTGATCGACAACCTCGGCAACCTCAGATTCAGACAACTCATCACAGCACCCACACACTCGGCTGGTCACAGCCGCAGCTGGGGCAAGATCACCGAGGACCAGCTAATCACCGCCCTCGCCCAGAACCCACCTGCAGACCCAACCGACCCAGACGCTGCAGCCCACAGCCTCAGACAATGGATCAACGACTGCGCCAACACCCTTGCCCCGCTCAATAAACCCCCGAACACCCACACCAGCAAGAGAGACAGCTGGTTCACCAAAGACCTCCAGGCCTCCAAGCGAACCTGCCGAAAACTAGAAAAAAACTGGACCCGCAAAAGAACACCGGAAAGCTACTCAGCCCACCGGAACTCCACCCGCGACACCACTAACTAATTAGATCTGCCAAAAAGGACCGCCTTCAGAGTCCGCCTAGTCAAAAACGCACACAACAGCAAAGAGCTCTTCAGCATCCTGAAGGAATTCTCCAACCCCAGCTCCAACACCAACCACATCCCACCATCACAAGAGCTGTGTGATTTGCTGGCCACCTTCTTCCATCGCAAGATCACAGACATCCACGACACCTTCGACGCCGTTACCACCCCGGCAACAGTCCACACCCCCACTCCCATGACCACCACCCGCACCAACCGCCTGCGTGCCTGGACCAACATCAACGACAATGACACTATCAAGATCATGAACCCCGTCCACTCTGGATCCCCAGAAGACTCCTGCCCATACCACATCCACAACAAAGCCAGCAGCACCATTAAACCCCACCTACGGAAAACCATCAACATCTCCTTCGAGACAACGACCTTCCTGGAGAGCTGGAAGCACGCAGAGATCAACGCCCTACTAAAGAAATCCAAGGCAGACCCCAAGGCCCTCAAGAACTTCCGTTCCCGGTAAAGGTCATCGAAAAGGCTGTCAACATACAACTGACCAGCTTCCTTTGAAGAGAACAACATCCTGGACCCATCCCAGTCAGGGTTCCGCAGCAACGACGGCACGGAAACTGCCCTCATTGCCGCCACTGACATGCTCATCAACTGAGAAACCACGGCCCTCATCCTCCTGGACCTGTCAGCCGCTTTCGACACAGTCTGCCACCGCACATTAAGAGCACACCTCCACAATGCCGGAATCCAGGAGAGGGCCCTGGACTGGACAACCTCCTTCCTCTCCGGGAGAACCCAGATGTCCGCCTCACCCCCTTCCACTCCGAAGCCACCGAGATCAGCTGCGGCATACTCCAAGGCTCATCTCTCAGCCCAACGTTGTTCAATGTCTATATGGTACCACTCACCCATGTCGCCCGACAGCACGACCTAAACATCATATCCTACACCTACGACACCCAGCTGATCCTTTCGCTCACCAAGGACCCCCACACCACCAAAACCAACCTCCAAGAAGGAATGAAGGCTATCGCTGACTGGATGAGGAACAGCCGACTGAAGCTGAACTCGGACAAGACAGACGGCTCCACCCCCTCGGCCTGGGACGACTCCTGGCTGCCGACGGCACTAGGAGCACCCCCTACACCCACCAACCACGCACGAAACCTAGGGGTCATCCTCTACTCCACACTCTCCATGACAAAGCAGGTCAATGCAGTCTCCTCCTCCTGCTTCAACACCCTCTGCCTGCTTTGCAGGATCTTCAGGTGGATCCCCACCGAAACGAGAAGGACGGTCATCCAGGCCCTCGTCAGCAGCACTGGACTACGGCAACGCACTCTACATAGGAGCCCCGACCAAACTCCTGAAACGACTCAAGCACATCCAGAATGCCTCAGCATGCCTAATCCTTGACATCTCCCTCCGCAGCCACATCACACCTCACCTGAAAGACCTGCACTGGCTCCCCATCAACAAGAGGATAACCTTCAAGCTCCTCACCCAGGCACGCAAGGCACTCCACCGCACCGGACCAGCGTACCTTAACAGACGACTTAGCCTCTGCACCCCCGTCTGCCAGCTCTGCTGCGCAGACCACGACCTCGCCACCGTCCCCCGCATCCGAAGAATGACCGCCGGCAGCAGATCATTCTCCCACCTCGCCACCAAGACGTGGAACACACTCCCCATCCGCCTACAGCAGACCGAAGACCTTCTAACCTTCAGGAGACTCCTCAAGACCTGCCTCCCGAACAGTAGCAGCGCCCTCCCCCAGCGCCTAGAGACCCTCACGGGTATGTAGTGCACTTTACAAATGCTATGATTGATTATGATTGATGGAATAGGATTCTCACAAAGTGCTCTGCAGAATCAGCACAGTCGGTGTTTCTGTGAAACCTATCCAAGAGTCATAAATACTAAATGTGTCTCAAACGCTAATGTGGCAAAGAGAAGACAGTTTTAGGAAAAAGGATTTGTGTGCATATATAATTATTATGCTCATTCCTACCAGGCTTGTCTTGGGCAAATAAGACCAACTCCTCATACATTTGTTGGTGTAAGAAGCTATCACAGCAAACTAATCAAACATTCAGCGCACAGGCCAAAATGTGCTTAGTAAAATCAATTTAGAATCCAGGCAGAAGAGCCAAAGTTTAAAGAAATGCAAAAGTATATGCAAATCTAAAAGCGTTTAAAACTGAAGGTGAAAACACATTTGGAAGTAAAAACAGGCAGAATAAAAAGTTCCCAAAGTCAGCCGCACACCCATACTTTCTGTGAGCGTTTTGTAAGGCCTAGAGCTATTTGCCAGACCTTGGTCAGAATAACAGGTGCCAAATGCTTATGTCTTAATGAAGACTTGCAGATCCTTTATAACAGTTCAGGAGTCAACCAATCGCTATGGCCATACCCACAGGAATCAAGAGCAGGAATATACTGCCACCAAGATGTTATTGGTGGCCTCGTTAGATGATAAGGGGAAGCCCTGGTCTGATTCCACATAAGCCAGATTCTTGTTTGAAATCAAAAGAGGTGTCTGGGATTGATGCGCCATGGTGGAACCATTCATCTGCTGACAGATGTCACATCTCAGGACAAAGTCCTTGGTCTGTTTGTAAAGACCTGGCCACCAATAGCTTTGCTGCAATAGAGAAATTCTAACAGCCACCCCCACATGTGCCAAAGCTTGACCTTCGGAATCTGAACATACAGTATGTTATATGCAAATATTTGTAGGAGAACTTGAGTGGTAAACCTTTTGGCAGGTGTGTGTTGTTGCATGCACAATTGATGGCCACCATGATGTCTCTATCTTGTCTCATACTGGAATTTTTTATCGCAGCAGATTTGTCAGTTCAAATCATCACTTTTGTGGCCTTATCGGCCAGTTAATTCCCTGCAACCTGTACGCCAACATTTGATGAGTCAATGTATGAATGACATGAGCCTGCGACAAGCATTCTTTCAGTTTTCCACCTGGTCCCAAATCAACTTGCTCTTCACTATGCAGCCTTTCGAATCCCTGAATCCATTCAGGCTCCTATAATGAAGATACTTATTATATGACTGCACTCTCAGTAATATGAATCCCACACAATGCCTGTCTGGAATCAAGCATCCATATTCTGTAGTGCTGGTGATAGAGCGCGCAGGTCACCCGACTAACAATTTTCACCATAAGAACACTTCCATAAAAATTCAATTATGATTATACTTATTCAATCGGGTAACCTTACACTCTACTACCAGTATTCTTATTCCTTTCCTTGTTATTTCAAATGTACCTGACTTACCAATCCCGGACACAGGTATCTATGATCACAATGGATCAAGGAGCTAGCTGTAAAAATAAGTAGTCATCACAATACAATATACATTTAATAAATGTTTGCACTCTTTATAATAATCACAGACTCGGGAAGTTTTGAAAACCTTTATCTAATCATTATCATCATCATATGTCATGAGCAAAAGATTCACACAGATAAGTCTGTCTATCACTAAAATTAGAAATAGCGTATAAATATGGATAAGGCAGAGAATACCAATCATTTGGAAATCGAAAATAAAGGGAAGGAGAAAATAAGGAACATGCTATTTTAGATCAACAGACTTTCACAACTTCACTAAAGACGGGTAAAGAAAGGGAACATGCTAAATCAGAGTAGGCTTTCGAAATTCACTAACGGTTCAAAGGAAATGAAAATTATGCAATGTTATTTATCCAGATGTGCTAATTCTCTATAGGGAGGGTAAGAATGGAACATAAACTATAGAATAACGATTTAGCATTTGACTAAAGGTAGGTAAAAGAAGTGGAACACGCTAATATACAATTAATGAAATCTCATTTATGAAGGGATCAGGGGAGAGAAGGAACATATGCAATTATGCTTTGCAATACTCGAGAATTAGAAATGCAAATATAGATAAGCAATTACCCACACAGACTTTATATCTACCTAAGATAGAATGAAAACCAACCCTGGCCACGGGTCAGATTTGAAAGACACGAAGGAACCCTCAAGGAATTAGGTGCCAGTAGATGAGCAGGTACAGCTCATGGACAGTCAGGACAAGATAACCCCAGGATTTGGATCAGAACCGAGTTGCAACGCCTGCGCTACTCCCTCTCTGCAAAGAATCTGCCAATAACCCCGATTGGGTTCTCGAACCTCCCAGCAAAGTGCTTCGCCAGCACTTAAGGTTTCCCAAAACCCCGATTGGGTCTGTGGAAAATACGGACTGAGTGCTCCGCAGCTCTCTGTATCAGTCACCTATAGAGTGCGTTGGGTCAGTGACAGGTCAGCTATTCGGACAAGTCGGACAATTTCTCTAGCTAAACCTACGCTAGTTATACTGTTTTTCAGGTCAGTGTACCACCCCCCCAATGTTGCAAGTGTAAGGATCCTCAATTTCAATTGGACAAAGGAGGAGGTTAGGTCATCACACCACCTACATTTTAGACTTTCTCAGGCTTAATATTCACTCTTGGTACCCACCCCCTAGTTTCTAGCTTCCCATGACATATGATTCCCACAATACAATGGCGAATACAGTAATCAGGTACATTTATAATAATTTCTGGACAGTTCAGCTTCTTCAGCTAGGTTGGAGTTCAGGTTCCCAGGAGCATCTTGGCTGCGGCTGCCAGCTGGCTGGCTTCCACTGCTGCATGGTTTTCTTTTCCCTCATCATGTGACTGGTAGCATACGGGCTCTTAAGATGGGGTAGCAAGCACCTCCCAGGCCCAAAGAATACGATACATGAAAAGCAAGCAAAAACAATTTAGAAATACAAAACAAAATGAATACACTGTATACCATGATTTGCCATACTACAACCCTAACTTCATAATAACTACAGCGTTATAAGTTTAGGCAGAACAGACAGTTTTGCGAAAGCGGCAATGCAAGCTCAGAGCATGTGAGAACACAAAGTGGCCATGTCAGCTCTATTGCGCATGAGCAAACACTTTCCCACCAGAACTGCGATTACGTCACGTCACATGGGTATGACCGACGCATGCGCAGTCTAAATTTCCACGTAGCAGCGACCATCTTAGAGGCAAGGTATTATGTTAGTAAACACATAGGCAAGCTTCACTGGGACACCCCGTGTAGTGTAAAATGTGCAATATTAGTAACACGAATATGTTGATTTAGTTTTATTAACGTTATTTGAGGTTCTTGATACAAGCAAGCCGCTTAACGTGCGAATCCTTGCTCCATCACTGGTACTGCAGCCTTGTGCCAGTTGTGCCGTGCAATTACCTAGTGACTGTGTGTAGGTTTTTTCAGGATGGAAGTTTCCTTCATGGATAGAATGGTCTAATTCCATCATGTATACAGCTTTTTACGACTGCACACATGTCTGATTATTGCTGTTTGTACCCTATGGCAGGGTGTTCAAATCTTGACAGCTCGTATCCTGAAAATAAGACACTGAGGTTGGCAATTTTTCATTTTTTTAAATTACATCTATAGCCCATGTGAGCAAACCCCAAAATTATTGGATTCATTCCGGTCAAGTGTTCAATTAGATTATCGTTTGTTCAGTATTTGTCATTGACATATGATAATGCCTGATCATCAAAGTTTTCAAGCAATTTTGTAACTCTGGCTAAAACCAGCCCGGTGCTATTCTTATACCCCTGGAGTAAATGTCAGAGCCTATCACTGTGTTTCATCGGGTTATCGTTTATTCAGCATATGTCATTGACGTATGATAATGCCTGATCATCAAAGTTTTCAAGTAATTCTGTGACTCTGGCTAAAAACAGCCCAGGGCTATTCTGAAGTAATCAAAAATCCTTCTCAGGGGTCTCAATGATACTTGGTCCTTTTAAACCAACAAAGAGGAAATTGGCACAGAAGCTGAAATATAAACGTACATTTTTATTAACCTCAAATGAGGTGAGACTACGTCACACAGAAGTCTTAGCAACTGAATGAGGCAGTCTACTAGAATTGTCTTACTTCACTACTTATAGACTCTTTATCCTGTCCCAGGCATGTAAGGGAGTTGAACCAATTACATTCCTAAACAAATGGAAAATCTGGAGGGTCAGCAGGTGAGTAGCCTTTGGGGTTTTAGCAGGATATGGGCAAAACATTATAATTACATAGTTCACAAAGGTTAATCTGATTTAGATGGCACTGCAGGGCATAGCATGATTACATGTCAAACAAAGGTTAATCTGATAAGCACAGGTAATGGTGAGGACGATAAACATCTGGGAAAATCCATGTCCGACAGGTTGAGCATGGGCTGGTCAATCAGTGTCAGGTCAAAGCATGAACAGAGTGTCGGTGCAGGAATGCAACAGGTCAACAGTTTGAGCTCCAGAGTGTTTGTGATACAGAGAGAAAGGCAGTCACAAGGGCATAGCACAAATTGGTGGAAAAAATGGCTGAGTGAATGGCAAGACAATAAACGCACTTTTCCACAGACCCTCCTTTTGCCAAAAGGGAAACCATTTTCAGTAAATGACAGTGTTCATCACACTTGTGCAACTGTGCCCAAAGTCCGTTCTAAGCCTCTTTGGTAGGCTTCTATCGTCCATCCATTGTCTTCTTCCATGTTGTTATTAAGGAAGTGAGCAACCCGGAATACCCTTGAGGGCTTGGGTAAGTAAATATAGAAAGGTAAAGATGCCTTCAAGGGACTTTGTACAATCTAAGTTTTGTTATTTAAAATTAATATGAGAAGAACCAATTTATCGTCCTTACAATGAGTGAATCAAAACTGATCAAATTGTGTTGTCAACATGAAACATATAAACAAAGACACAGGGTGTATACGAAAAAAATGTTTTTATCAAATAATTCATTAGGAAAAATCAACTCCATATACAGACAAATAAGCGAATAAGATTTTAGGACTGTGGGTACATATAAAAATAAATTGCTAAGTGACTCAACAGAACCTAAAAGACACCTATCCCAAAACACATTGAGTAAAACAAAGCAAGGGATGAAGTGCAAAGTCGACGTTTCGGTTTCTTAGCAGTTATTTGATGAAACCATCCTCAGGACTGTAATCAGTTCAGATCTGTATAGAAATATTGTAGTCTGTATGCGGATTATCGTCATCCGCAAGAGGATCTTGGAAGGATCACAGTATCCTAGGGACCTGACTATCGAATGTGGAGATCGCTCATCCAGGTTGGATGTAGCGTCTGAACTTCACTCACATAGGGTTAACGTATTCATACACAGTAGAATTCATCCAGTGTATGTTAGGTGAATTATTATCAAATTTCTGAGACAAATCAGGGGTCGATGCACATAATTTGCGCTTAAGCGAGCCTGTGAGCAGTCAGAGATCCTGCAGTGTCTTAAGATGCAGCGAGGTGAAGTCAATACTTTGATGACACGCGTTATTGACTTCACCTCGCTGCATCTTAAGACACTGCAGGATCTCTGACTGCTCACAGGCTCGCTTAAGCGCAAATTATGTGCATCGACCCCTGATTTGTCTCCGAAATTTGATAATAATTCACCTAACATACACTGGATGAATTCTACTGTGTATGAATACGTTAACCCTATGTGAGTGAAGTTCAGACGCTACATCCAACCTGGATGAGCGATCTCCACATTCGATAGTCAGGTCCCTAGGATACTGTGATCCTTCCAAGATCCTCTTGCGGATGACGATAATCCGCATACAGACTACAATATTTCTATACAGATCTGAACTGATTACAGTCCTGAGGATGGTTTCATCAAATAACTGCTAAGAAACCGAAACGTCGACTTTGCACTTCATCCCTTGCTTTGTTTTACTCAATGTGTTTTGGGATAGGTGTCTTTTAGGTTCTGTTGAGTCACTTAGCAATTTATTTTTATGTGTACCCACAGTCCTAAAATCTTATTCGCTTATTTGTCTGTATATGAAGTTGATTTTTCCTAATGAATTATTTGATAAAAACATTTTTTTCGTATACACCCTGTGTCTTTGTTTATATGTTTCATGTTGACAACACAATTTGATCAGTTTTGATTCACTCATTGTAAGGACGATAAATTGGTTCTTCTCATATTAATTTTAAATAACAAAACTTAGATTGAACAAAGTCCCTTGAAGGCATCTTTACCTTTCTATTCTTCCATGTTGGGCCTCTCGATCCAGGCCTTTCTATGAAAATAGTGCTTCTTAGTATCTGTTGGAGTGCCCTCCTGGCAAATACTCACAGCTCACTCGAAAGTCTCAATGTCTCAAGGCAGGGCACCAGTGTCTGTCCTCTACGGCAGGCACTACAGATATCGTGCTCTTCATTGGTCGTGGGCGCTGATCATATTGTGCAGACCCAAGTACTGTTAATCGGGAAAGAGCAACAGACTTTTACGTTCAGCAACACTCTCAGGCTCCAACACTTGTTATTCAGTGTCACAGGACACTCGGGCGGCTCTTTCATTCTAATTTTCCTTTCAACATAGGTATCACAAGTGTAGTGCCTTTTGTCAATCTCAGATCCTCTGGTGCACTGCCCTTCTGTTGGAACAAAGGAAAGCAAGGGGGTGGCCAAACCTTAGGTCCAGGGGCTCAAGGGACCGTGCGCTGGCAGAGGTTACTAGCACATGACAGGTAGAAAATTGAAGCCTCAAACCAGCCCTGCTGTCAACAACAGGGATCCTTCTCTTTCACTCATTTTGCACTGAAACTCTTGTACTGTGGCAAACAGGGAACCAGCTTCTCCTTCTTCTCCGATGTCCAACGTCGTCTGATGGAGTAAGCACAATGCTTTGGAGGTGCCATTGATGACGTGCTGGCGATCGCTGTCCAGCCTTGTTACTTTCTGGGTGCTGGGACTGTAGGTACAAGACGTCCACCCCTCATTAGTAGCTGTCACTGATGGGAGTTAGGACTCCTCTTTATCATGGTTCTGCAGGGTTTTATGACTCTTCCTTTTACTCTGGAAGATCCTGCAGAACCTAGTGATGTAGGAATTGTGACACAGTTAGTTTTCTTCAAATGAACGCAAAAACAATTCATTGTATTTAACAATGTGACTGCAAGAAGGTTGTCTGCAATCTGCAAGGGAGTAGCCATTCGCCATGGTATTATTCTGGTCTAGAATGCACTGTCACTCTCATAGGATACAAAGGCAAAGGCAGTACTTCTAGTGTCTTCAA
This sequence comes from Lissotriton vulgaris, assembly GCF_964263255.1. NCBI lineage: Eukaryota > Metazoa > Chordata > Amphibia > Caudata > Salamandridae > Lissotriton > Lissotriton vulgaris. Next base: position 54,602,349 of record NC_141689.1, read on the forward strand.
TTGGGTACCCTTCATTATCCTCACTAACTTCAATGTGAGAGCATATCCTCTGCCATCTAAGGGTAGGTAGATACAAGGAAATTCTATCTAAATGTGTGTCCTCACACATAAAGGCATTGTCTAATGGGGTAAACATGTTTTTTGTGTGTTCCTACAGTCGTTATCTAGAACACCTCAAAAGGGAAATCACAGGATACAGATTATCAGGGACATGTAGATGCCTCCCTTTAATAATTGTGCATCTGGTGCACTATGCAATACACAGGCTAATGATCAAAATGTGGAAACAAAAGACAAGAACTAGAGACTCCTGGCATTTCCATGATTAGAACACATCTGATCCCACCAAAAACCAAAACTGCAGGAACAAAAGTGTAAAAAACTAAATTAAAATAGGTATTTAAAATGTATCATGTTCAAAAAAATAAACGTAAGGTATCACCTATTGAGGTGGAAAACTTGTCTTACTATAGCATTGAGTCAGTTAACCAGTCCATCACTACCCTAACAGTAAGACTGAAAAACATCAAACTGGGCCTAAAGAAAATTCTTGAAAACCAATCTGGTCATTCAAAAGGGAATTTACACATAATTTGGGGGTCCCTAGTACATCACTGCAGTCTGGGAGTGTGAACTTGAACAATACATCAACAATAATAAACGGGCTGACTGGTGAAAGGAATACGGGAAAGGGAATGGGACTAGGACACAGTTAAAATCCCCAATAACTAGGTACAATGCGACATCGATCAGGGGAGAAGCGTCAAAAAGAAAGGAATACGGGAAAAGGAATGGGACTAGGACACAGTTAAAATCTCTAATAACTAGGTACAATGCGACATCGATCAGGGGAGAAGCGCCCAAAAGAAAAATCTATAGGAAGAACAAGAAATTACTTGGGTGATAGTCAGGCATGTGACACAACACCAAGAGTGCGGGTGATACACGAAAGACCAAAGTAGTACACAAATTTTAACTCTACCAACGGCCGCTACACCATATACTGTAATCTCAGCTACTGTTCCAGTTCCTTCCCCGGGGAAAATGAAAATTGGTTTCTTTTAAGGAACAAAGCTATACACTACCTAGGAAGCAGAACAGGATTAACTAGTGCAATATCATGAGAAAAATGTAGGTCACCTTTAGCAAGAGCCGCAGATTTATACTTCCTCCTTAGGGTCCAATCAGGGAACATGCAATCAAGGGCTGCCCGTTCCTTAAGGGAAGGGGCAGTAACATGGCTAACTGCAGGTGACACACTTTTAATCCTGTATATCATTTCACAAACTTTATTCGACAATTAAGTCATAAAAGTATACATACATATAATACACAAATGTTGTTTAAAAGACGTTAAAAATCCATACAATAAATATTTAAAAAAGTATTAAACTAGAATAGACTATGCCGAATTACAATTTAAAAGGGGATAAAAACAATGTCATCAACATACATTAATCCAGAGGAATATTGCACAAAGATTCACAAGGGTTGACCCAAGAATACATGGGCAGATACAGCTTAATCTTCACATAATTACCGCTATGTATTTTGTGTGGATTACCCAAGCCCATTTCAAGAATTGAGCCACAGCAACAGCAATTGTAGGCGACGGGTCTGTGGTTAAGATTCTCAAAGCCTCAGCATGTCTGTGTATCCCAAGCAGTTTACATAGAGGCTTGATCCACATCGTTCTGGGGGCAGTGTACAGGGGACAGAAAAATAAAAAGTGGCTTATTGACTCTTGTTCCTTCCCGCAATTGGGACATCTGTCGATTCCACTTTTATCTGCCCATTTAACCGTAAAAGATCTTACTGGGGGTGATCCTACCCTAAGCTGGAAATAGAGCTTACTATCCTGTTGTTTACCAATAATATCCCAATATTGTTCCAGTTTTGGTAGGGCTTTAATGTCCATGAAACGACTAGTTAGGTGAGCGGAGAGACCCTCTGACCTTACTTCTGTGATCACCATCTCCCAATATTTTTCGTTTAGGAGTTTTTTAGAAGGAAAATGAGCGTTTTCCGGGTCCTCCCATAAGTCAGTCATTCCTAATTTGAAGAGTATCGACTTAATTTTCTTGAGCCAATGAATTCTTTGGCACGTGTCCTTAACCATTATCTCTTTTAAACCATGGGCATAATGCTGTAGTTCTTCAGTTGTCTATAAACGGCGCCAGTAAAGAACTGGACGCAAAAAGGCAAGATCCTGGACCACCTTTTTTCCAAGGTCCACATTACCTGTATTAACGGGGTACTTATAGGAATGCTAGTGGCTTTTCGAAGGAATTCATTTTCAGCTAGCGTTAGCTTTCTAAGGTCTTCAAAACCCCAGACTTCAGCTCCATATAAGGCCGAACCCAGGACCTTCATCCCGTATACTTCCAATGAGGGGCTAATGGGCTTAGTTGTTGAGGAGGTAAATTTTTTCAGAAGGATGCCTACCTGCTGGCGGAGTTTTAGGACCGCAATGTCCAGTTGACTGGACCACCCCAGATCTTTCTGAAGGGTGACCCCCAGGTAGGTAAAAGCATCTACCCGCTCCAGCGGGGAACCATTCATATTAATCAGCCCTCTAAAAGGTCTATTTGTCCCGCACATTTTAAGACCAGTCAGAACCATGTACTTAGTTTTAGTCATATTTATTTCTAGTCCCCTATTCGAACAGAAATCTTCAAATCGCTTCAGTGCTTGCTGGAGTCCACTCGGAGTCTTGAAATGATGAGAGTGTCGTCCGCGAACATGAGGATTGGGACCCGCTCACCGGACATTGCAGGGGCATCGGTCGGCACCAAGAGAGAGGAAATCTCTCGATGAAGCTAATTATTTCCTGATGTTCAGCGACTTGGCACCATTTAAGGTGTCGCTAATCATTTGTCAAAACTAAATCCGGGTAACAATCCCCTTGGTGAGCATCATCCCCTGTATAAATGCCCAAGTTAAGCTTTGCGCACAGGGGGTTATGGTCGCTTTCAATACGTGACACAACCTCCATGTCGAGGATGGTTGACCACATCTTGAGAGGGACAAGTAAGTAGTCAATGTTGCTTGCCCTAGCACCATTGTCAAAAGTTTCCTTCCCCATTTTATCTGAAAGTGTACGCCAGTTGGCAGCCCTCAACTGGTTTTCCAAACAGAAGCCCTTTAGCTGAATAGCAGCCTCAGTCAATTTTTTTATAGGTTTAGTGCTTAGCTGGGGAACTCCCCACCTAGCGTCCTCCTCCTCTGTCAAATGGATATCGTCCAAACCAAGGGGTTCAAAAGTGGTATTGAAGTCCCCAGCAATCAATGGCATTATGTTGTTCGGGGAAGCTTGTAGTAATGTATCCAGTTTAGCTACAACTTCCGATTTCTTACCACCCCCCTAGCATAAACATTAAAGATGTCGATTTCTAAATGTGCATAAAAACTAAATCTAACACCAAGAATGTCATCACATACAGTAGGGAGCAACTGGGTTTTTACAGCAGGAACAAAAAAGTTCAAATAACCAACTCTAAACATTGGTTCAACCGCCCAGACTTCTTGAAACAAACAGATGTCAAAGTGGTCAATGAAGTCTGCCCAAGCCTGCGAGTTAAGTTTTGACCCTAGCCCTGCCACATTCCGGGAAACCAGTGATGTCCAACTTAGTGGACCATCTGATAGTGTGGCCAGTTTACCCCGAACGGGTTGTCCCCCTAGACCAGAATGTATATTATACTGTCTGTTCAAGGACTGGTCTACCTCTAGAGCTTTAGGGATGATATGACACGTGTTACCTTGCCCAACCTCGACCAGCCCTTCACCTTTACAACACTGGACTTGCACATTCCCTTTCCCAGTCTCCATCCCTTCTCTTCCATCCCCTCCCCTACTACCCAAAATGGGTTTTTCTTGTTCATACTGTCAATCACAGTCCCCTAGCCCCGACAGGGTCTGGAATCTGTTGTACAACCTTATGTTCCCTAAGGGGCAGAAATTAGATACAGACCCCTGAGAAAACATATCCCTCTCAAAGGAAACTGGAATAGGGGAGCCATAGAAATAAGCTAAGGGTAGTACTTGTATCCCAATAGACATATCATTATGAGACCAATTACAGATGAAGTTGACACACATCTGGTCTCTAAAATTAATAACGATACAGTCTCCTGCAACAGTCTTACAACCCTTGCCTATCCAGTTGACTCTCCTGACACCCATAATTTCAGCAAGCATGTTCACTGGCAATGGGCGGTTTTTATTTAGCCAGAAAATACATTTGTAGTTTAAGTCTTGGTATGATTCTCTTTTACCACGAGCTAGTGGGGGGACCCCTACCAGAACTACCACAAAAGGGGCTGATTGAGGAGGGAGGTCAATATAAGGTAGGGTAGACTCGCTATGGGCTCTACTTAAGGTAGGTAAATTTGGCTGTTTGTCCTGCAACTTAGCTCCATCACCCAAAGTTCTCTCTTTATTCAATGGTTTCGCACCCGCCCCTGTGGGGTTAGGTACCGGGGAAGAAACTACTCGTGCCAAGGTGGTTTCTGGTGTCATACTAACTTGGTGTGTGTTTCCCACTGCTGTCTGGGTGACTAGTTGTAAATTAACATTTTGCCCCTTACCAACAGCCAAAATAGGCTTTGCAGTCTGGCTTGCCCCGGTAGCACTATTAGTATTAGATGGACCGTTGGCTACAGTAGATTTTGGCCTTAGAGTAGAAGTGCCACGGCTTGATCCTACCTGTTTCTGAGTTGATGCCAATGAAAGGTCAAGGCACACCAGTCTGTTTTCAATGGAATCCAGCCGATCGTGCAATGGATGACACATTTTCTTGAGGGTGGCCTCCAGTCTTTTCCAGAAAGAAGGACCTAACTCCACGTATGGATCCTCCCCCCTAATGTCCAAACGGCTTCCCTGCCCACTTCTGTCAACCCCATCCAGTTGTACGGGGTTGGTTTGTGACGTCACTACGGGGTCATCAGGTGGGTCATCAGGTGGTACATTACTTTTACATGATCTTGCTTTTTTCCCACCAGCATTAGTTTGAGGACCAGGGCGTTTCCTTTTTGTTTGCTCCCTCCCCTTTGGTTGGACCGTAATAGCTTTCACTTGACCAGCAGATCGAGTCTTAATTTTGGGAGATGAATCTCTAGCTATGTCGCTGCTGGGCACTCCTTCTCTTGGGGAGTTGTTACTTATAACGATAATCGCTGCTGATTACAATGGGGAAGAAGTTACCACTCCTGAGGGAGGAAGCGAACCCTGCGAGTTAGATTCTAGGTGGGTCGGTGATCTAGCATGTGCCAGGGGGCCCAGAGAAGACCTTTTGTCGAAGGATGTGTCCAAGGCTATTCTATTTTCAGTGAGCTCTATGTCCTTGGCAAGTGCAGTTGATACCCTTATAAGAAAAATGTCAAGAGTTCCTAATAGTGAACCACCAGTTGATTTCCTACAGCTAGGATCACCATCTCTTAAGGTAGCCATCCTTTTGTAATACTCAATACGATATTTAGTGAGTTCCAATATGGCACTGACCTTGTGGCAGATGTCAGAGGGGTGGCTTGTCCCGTCCTTAGCCGTCCTTGAACGGGCTTAAATGGGCCCGCCCTTGGCCCGGGCCTCTGCACCTGCTTTATGCACCTCCTGGTGCAGGCGCGGCGTCAGCGGTGCGCGCCGCCGCTGTGCTTGCCGGAGTTGTGGTCCCGGGGCGGCGGCGGGGAGAACGGCGTTTGCTGACTCTTGGCCGGTGGCGGCGTTGGATATGGCCCTCTGTACTCTGGCAGTGGCGGCGTTTCAGCAGGGTAAGTCTCCGTGCATTTTCCTGTATATCTCTTTTGCTTTTCTTCAATACCATTATAGCCAACTAGACATGCACTGGTGAAGTGTTGTCTGTCATGTTCACAGCATGAAATATCATATCTTTGAAATTTAGTAACCAGAACAAGTCCAACCAACTGTTGCGCAGCGATGGGCATCGTCATGACCATCCCCTCACAACACAGAGGAGCTTGTAATAGCATTAAAAGTAAAAACATAACATTTTTTTTTTAAATACATTAAAGAAAAAAAAAACATATGCCAAGCCATCAGGTATACTTACTGTATACCAAGCACAGAAAGCATAGACAAATCACAAAGGTACATGCAATAATGCCAAGCCATCAGGTATACTTTCTGTATACCAAGCACAGAAAGCATAGACAAATCACAAAACTACATGCAAATGAGCGGTGACGAACAACACTGTGTTATGAACTTTATGCACAGTGAACCTGCAGCTCAAAACTCGATATTCTGGCCTGCTTAATTTGTCAGGCTTAAAATCAATATTTAATTTCCTTACTTTCCTCACCCCCCTTTGACAGAAGGTCACCTTAATGGGGATCGGCTGTCAAATACAACTTACTGTGTCGCTTCTGACACACAGGACCAGCAGGAACAATTCATAAACGGAAAAAAATACACAACACAAAAGAGAGACACTTCACATAACACACAAAATATCAACTGTAACTATCTTGTCATCTTTGCAATGACTAAATCATGTAAGCATGTTAAGCCACCTTAATGTTGACTGTCCAAAAGTAAAACTGTTTTACAGACACTCTGTGTGTCCCTTGCGCCACAATTTTTCCTGTGAAAAATAAATCCCTATTATCCGGCACTTCCTGAGACGCGGGATCTCGCCAGACTGCCTGTGACTCCCTGTGGACTGCTCGCCGCTCCCGCTGCGCGGGAGCCGCTTCGCTTGTGGGAGGACCCACCAACGTAGAACCCAACCTGCCTGGCTGCCGAGGGAGAGCTGCAACAGAGGAGGCTTCAGGGGTAAGCGCCGCAGGGACTCGCTTTCCCAGGAGTCCCTGCACGACCACGAGTCATCGGTCAGCGCCCCCCTGCGTGCCCTGCCCCACCGGCAAACAGCCAAAAGAGAAGCAGGAACCAGCGTGTTTGTGACCCTATTATCCGGCGCTTCCTGAGACGCGGGATCTCGCCAGACTGCCTGTGACTCCCTGTGGACTGCTCGCCGCTCCCGCTGCGCGGGAGCCGCTTCGCTTGTGGGAGGACCCACCAACGTAGAACCCAACCTGCCTGGCTGCCGAGGGAGAGCTGCAACAGAGGAGGCTTCAGGGGTAAGCGCCGCAGGGACTCACTTTCCCAGGAGTCCCTGCACGACCACGAGTCATCGGTCAGCGCCCCCCTGCGTGCCCCGCCCCCACCGCCACTCTACAAGATCAGAGGAGAGACCGTCTTGCGGGACGCAAGCGGGACGCCGGGCGAAGCCCGGGCAAAGGGCGGGCCGTCTGTGGCCGTCCGGGGCCAGCAGGGGCCGGGTCGGGCCACCTCCCCAACAACTAAGGTAAACTTGTTAATTGTTGGCGGCGGACGTTATAAAAGTTTACTGTAATCACGCATGTCTTCATTTTCGCCAATGACCACCCGTTCAGGTAGAAGCTCCAGACGAGGGGGAAACTCGACCCTATGTACAATGGATAATTTCATCACACGTGCTGTGTCTGTAGTAGAAAAGGAAATTATCCTGGCAGAACGCAGACTATCAAGGGAATACTTGGCTCATAAACGTTCCTCACTAGGACCACTAGTCAATGCTACATCTCCGGTTAACACCACTCCAGCTGAACCATTATTATCTGCTACAACTGGTTTTTTACAACCTTGTGTTGTTGACTCAAGTCATGATAACGGCGCTTTTGACATTATCTCGGACCCTGCACTTACAGGCAGCACCCAAGTAGGTACTGGCACAAATAAATGTTTGATCAACAAAACACTTGATCCACCTTCATTACCTGTAATTTTGGTGCACGATTCACCTCCAGTGTCAGTTCCCATAACACCGTCGCCAAAAAATAGTCGACCAGCTGTCAAAAGGAAGAGAGTGGTTTCCCCGAGAAAAGCCTATAGACTTAAAACACTCAAAAGAATTCGCAGGAACTACACAAATGGAGGCACCTCCTGCAAACTTGTTGAGCAAGAAAATATAACCATGAGGCCAGAAGTAAATATTTCACAAGCGGGGGTGGATCATAACGCCACACCTGGTCAAAAGCAGTCTTTGGACGGTCCAAAGAATTCACCTGCCAAAAACCCGTTGTTTGACCAGATGCAAGAACTCATGACAACCCTGCTTTCGCCAGTTCTCGGAAAATTAAAAGGGCTAACAGAACGTCTGGATAAATTTGAACAAACCTCCTTAGATAACTTCTTCGCCCTAAAATCTTTGGTGAAATTACATTCTAAGATTGGCGGAGAGACTACAAGGGTGGAATCTAGCCCGACAGCTTCTAAACAAACACAACATCCCCGACAACCTAGGAGTGACAGTGGGACCCAGCCGAATAGACTCATTAATGATTCAAGGAAAGGACAATCGGAACCTGCCAAAGCACACTCAAACAAAGGAGGTACCCAGTTGGTTGTCCCGCCGAAACCTGCACCTCGGAAAGTAAACTCGGCTAACACAACCACCACACCTCAAGCCCCGGCTCCACCCAAGTTGGATGTCGGGACTAAAACTACTACCTGTTCTACTAACTGTGGCTCGGACAATAATGCTAAAGTAACTGATAATGACGGAGACAAACCAGCAATGAAAAAGACCCCTAATGCACACCTTCCTCCGGGATGCCAACCGTACGTAGTTGTGCTTACCGGGGTCCCTCCCCTGAAACCCAACAAAAGGGAGTCATACGATGAGCTGAAAAATAAGACGCTGTTCTGGCTCAAAGAAAATAGACCCTTGCCATACTCTGTCAATTGTCAGGTTATCCAAGTCCGAAGAATTAGCTGGTTGGGAACAAGGCAGAAAGATATAGCAGGTGATTGTATTCTAGTCAATTTTAAGGACCCCTCGGTGGCTCAACTTGTGTATAGCCAGAACCAACGAGGTGGTTATCTAGGAATTGGCACTTACGACCTCAGCTACTTTTACCCCATGCAGCGGCCCCAAGATAATAGAGATCAATCTCGGTTAGGCCCGATGAATAACAAATATTCTTTTTTTGACCCTCCAACTCCAGTAGGAAGAATGTTTCCAGGTACCATGGAAGGGGATAAAAATTGGTCATGGTGGGGCTACTGACAAGAAGGAAAAAGTGGCACACATGAAATTTCGCCCTCCCTGTATGGTACCAAAGAGAACCCCTGTTTAAAACCAATTGTAAATACTGGAATAATGCTCCCCTCATCGGATAACGTGGAAACCAGACCGGTCATAGCTCTGTCCATTAGCCCCTCCAAAGACCACCAAGGAGAGGCTATAATGAACAGTGGCCATGCACCAGATACAGTTAGGTCGATAGTGGCACCTAACGACTCGCAGGGTTTGATACTTTCCCATGAGACCTTTGATGATTCCAACGTAGGGGCAATATCTTCTATCCTGGATACAGGTAATAATTGCCCCAGCATCCCAGTGTCATGTAAATCTAACCGTGATTTAAAAATCTTGTCATGGAACATAGCAGGGGTATCCAGGAACTTATGCGATAGGAATTGGAGTTCATTTCTGGAAGAGTATGACATTATTCTCCTACAAGAAACATGGGCAATTAACATGGTGCATAGACTTGGATACAAAGCGTACCATTGTGGGGCCATTGCTTCTGTGAGAGGCAGACCATCAGGGGGCCTGATAATTTGGATAAAAGTATGTTTGGATGTTATTATATCACCCTGTAATATTGGTTCTAAAGATTTGCTTGGGGTAAAGATCACCACGAAGGATATTGGGGACATCTATTTGTTAAACATTTATAACAGACCCAATCCTCGAAAAAAGGAATCACTGGTTGTGGAACAGTTAAATATGTTTTTGAATACCCTGGTGCAGGACCCTAATATAATTATAGGCGGGGACTTCAACTGTCAGTTTGAGCCCGTCCTGGGGTTAGAAAATATCCTTGAAAACGAGGATAGGGCCAACAACATTCCCCGGCTAGATAGTGTAAAAGCAGTCAAAAGCTCGATAGCAGTTATGCAGATATATGAGCTGATGATATCTCACAACCTAAGAGCATGTAATGGTAGATTGGATCCGGATAGGCCATCTAACTTCACTTACAACAAAGGGAATGCAAAGTCACTTATTGATTATGTACTGATTACTATTAACCTATGGTATTTGTTGTTGACTTTTTCTGTTGTGAATAGACCAGAAAGCGACCACTTCCCCCTTGAGTTAGGGCTACTTCCGGCACTATTCCAACCATTAGATAGTGGTATGGAACCGAATAATGACGTGGGTGAGGTTGAAGTTTCTAACAATAGGAGAGCAATAAAGTGGCCGCATATCTTGGCAAAAGAGGACACACTCATAGGTATCTACAATATTTTTTCAAACACTATCTCCTCATATAATAAGTTGGTTATGGGATCCCATGAAGTGCTCACAATGCACTATCAATTAATAGAAGAGTTAATCCCCCTCTTGAGCAAACCCTGCAACAACAGGGACAGTAAAATTAAACGGCAATTGGAACTGGAGACACCATGGTATAACAACCAGTGTCGCCTGGCCAAAGGTAATCTTATTAAGGCCGTAAAATCTAAAGATCAAAAGAAGGTTAAAGAGTGTAGAACTGAATATAAGAACCTTCTCTCGAGAGCGAAAAAAGAGTGGGATGATTCAATTTGGGATGACCTCTTAAATGCTGCCAGGTCGCATGATCAATGCACCTTTTGGAGCCTAATATCCAAAAACAATAAAACAGGGAGCTCCAATAGAGATTTTTTCTTAGATGGAAATATTTGGTACGACCACTTTGCAAAATTATATGATGCAACTGAGGTGCCCTCTGAAGATCCTTGCTTTGGATTCAGTCCTTTTCACTTTAAGCCGGAAAAATTTACCACAGAGGAAACATTGTGTGCTATTAAGGCAGTTAAGGCAGGTAAGGCGCCGGGTCCGGATAAACTACCGGGCGACCTATTTATTCATAATATAGAAGTATGGTGCCCCTACATAAACTTTTTGTGCAATTCTATTTTGCTAGGCACTCCGATCCCCGAATCATGGAAGGGGGCGGAAATAGTAACCATATACAAAAAGGGAGATCGCTACAACCCTGGTAATTACAGACCTATAAGTTTAATAGATATTTTACAAAAAATCTTTGCCAGACACATTTTAAATCGCCTTTTAGATTGGATTGAGGAAACTAAAATCCTCTCAAAATACCAAGCAGGTTTTAGAATTAGGACAAGTACTGTAGATCAGGTACATAGGTTCATGTGCATTTGTTGGAAGTATGTCCAGATTAAAAAATGCAGCATATACGTTGCGTTCATGGATCTACGCTCAGCGTTTGATCTGGTCCCCCGCTCACTGTTATGGAATACCTTAGGACAAATGGGTGTCCCTGATGAATTATTGTCTAACCTCATAAAACTCCACACAGACAATTTTGCAAAAATAAGATGGGGAAGAAATGGCGAACTCACTCAAGCTATCCCAGTCAGACGGGGGGTGCGACAAGGGTGCGTGCTGGCCCCGACTCTTTTTTCTTTATTTGTAAATGATATCCCCCCTTTTTTGGCACAGTGTAACCACGACTCCCCTAAATTATGTAATGAGGCTGTCACAGCGCTGCTCTTTGCAGACGACACGATTTTAATATCTCAAACTCCCAAAGGTTTACAAAATTTAGTAAATCAATTTTATAGTTATTGTGAAAAGAAGGGGTTAGAAATCAATTCAAGTAAAACCAAATACATGGCCATTAACCCTCCAAAATCCTTTAAGAAAAATCTGGCCTTAAATAACATAAAACTTGAATATGTGGAATCATTTGATTACCTGGGCATTAGGTTTGATAGTAAAATGTCTTGGTCAAATCAGCTAGAAAAAAGTAGATTGATACTAAAACAGAACTCCTTTCCTATTCTGAAAATCCATGGAAGGAGTACTTCAAAAGCTATATCACCCGCGATTGAAGTGTTCAAAGCTAAAGGACAATCTGCGGCCCTATATGGGGCCGAGATTTGGGGGCCGTATGTTAAACAAACATTCCATACTGTGGAGAATACGTTCTGCAGGAGGTTGTTAAGGCTACCAACACGAACACCTTTAGCACCTGTTTTTCTAGACATGAACTTTAAACGTACAGACTATCTATGCTGGTTGAGGCCACTGATTTACTGGGTAAGAATCTGGACAACCCCGGAACTCGCAGACTATAGAGCGGGTCTGCTGGAAATCATGGAATTGGATACTTACAATTCAATTCAGTGGCTGAGACATATATCTGCATGGCTCACTAAATTGGGCCTTTCACACTTTTGGAAAAACCCAACATCCATGCAACCTAATTGTAAAGATCAGGTAAAATCCGCCTTTTGGTATTATATGAATTCCAATATACATAATCGTGTTACAGGTTCATTATCAATTGAGTTTCTGCAATTCAAGGACATCCCCATATTTGAGCAATTTATGGACGAGGTGGAACCACCCCTGGCTAAAACCGTGTATCTCCAATATAGGTACGGGGTTCTCCAAATAAATGCCAATACGTCCCGGTGGGGGAATCCTAACCCTAACAGAGATGATACACTTTGTAAACTGTGCGACCTGAAGCAAAGGGAAGATGAGGCACATATCCTCTTTTTTTGTCCACTGTACAAAGCTCAACGTACAAAATGGATCAAACCCCTTTGTAAAAATTTGGGTATACGCTCATATAAAGAGGCAGAAAGATTACTCAGATCCTTGTCCACTAGACTGATAACTTTTGGAGTCAGTCGATTTCTTTTTAGTATCTGCTTGATAAGGAAAAAGTATGGTTTTAAAACATAGATACTAAGTTTTTTAACTCTGGCTTTTAAATTATTTAAAACTTTTTTATATAAGTGTTTTTAACTAGAGGTCTGTAAACTCCCTTGTATGTAAAATGTATATGTCCCTCTTATGAATTGTAAACAAACTAATGTGAATTGTAAATAATTAGGACTTTGCATGAGGATTGTACAACAACTTGCACTTTATTCTTCTAATTGATGTAATTTTGTTTAATGTATAATGTATTTTTACTTGCTGGCTTGATGGCAAATTGCCGAATAAAGCTTTGAATTGAATTGAATTGAATTTGCTAATTGTTTTTACCTAGGCATGTAGCCCACAACATTCTAAGAAAGAGCTTCATCTTATTTTCTGTCTAAAACTAATGCAACATTTTATTTTCTGTTAAATGAAGGCAACTACGTTGACATTATTTTTCAAGCAGTGTGCAATATACTTGTCAAGAGGTCAGCTATTTGGATTATACCTATATTTATGCATTTACTGAAGCCTAAGGCACTTTAAAGCTACAGTAAATGGCAAGAATACTGTTTAAATAGTCTATTTTACCCAATTTAGAGTTTGATATTTGGGGCACTTAAAAATGAATATCCTATAATGTCTTTACATATAAATCATCCTCAGAATGTTCTCTACAAATTGCAGAGATTGGACATTAGACATATCTTGTAAATCCTTAGAAAAATTAGTTTTGTACTCCTGCGCTGAGTGATATTTCATATGCAAATATCCTCATTATGTGATATAACACAACTTAAATAAAAGAAAATGTAATGCTAGGAGGTCACAGTATGAGTATTAAGCTTCATAAATATTAAAAAACGAATTTAAAAGCACTTTTTCAAAAATAATTTGTCATAATTATTATTATTTTTTAATTTTTTAAAATAAAACTAATCATTTTGATAATTCCACATAGGAAAAGCAAGCTGCACCCCTTGCCTATCAGATTTAGATGCATTCATTCATAAGCCTAAGCACAGAAGCCTAACTTGAAACATGACAAATGTTGGCACCACCTTTTTTTTTTAAAAGGACAATTGTTATTTAGCATTAGAACCAAGAATATGCTTATAAAAAAAAAACTTTAAGAAAAGGAAATCCTCTTAAATATTTTCCTGCTATCCAAAATAATGAACCTAATTCTTGTAACTTTTAAAAATCAGCAATCTGAAATGCAGAATTTCAGCCGTGTTTAACTTACAAAATCCTGGCTGAGTGAACATTCCTGTCAATTTGTGGCCTACAAAAACTACAGCTGTTTGCTTAGCGGCAGTAAAAGCTTTTTCTCAGTGTTGAAACGTGATCACGGTGGCAGTCTATTTAAAACGGAGACATTTCTAGTTTTCAAATGATTGTGCAGTACAGCAAAATCCAATTTATACAGAGGATGTGTTTGCCTGTTAATATCTAATGCAATATATCTAAGGAAAATGCTTTATAATTGTTTATTTATTACAAAACACACAATTTCGTTTTTGAGGCCTTTTATTCCTATTGAATGTGAATTTTAATTTGATCTTTTAAGCATTTAACAGTTTGTACATGTGCGTAATTGCTTACTCTATAAATTAAATAGCAAAATATAGCTATTTTAGCATATCATATGGTTCATTCCTGGATTTTTATTTATTATGTATTAAATATTAACTAAATCAAATTTGCATAACAGACTGAAAACAACAAGAAAAACCACAAACACACGCATTGAGCTAATTTCAGACATACAGAAAGGGGTCAAACACTCAGGACACACAATACAGCGCGTTTAGTAGCCATTATTTCATAAATAGCGCAATCGCTATTTACTTACAGAAGTTGCACTAATGGGAAAACCACAAACCACATAGACATTTAAACACACATTTAACCCACAGATCAACACTTAGGACAGAAACAAAGGACAGCCCACAGACTGTACTTAAACCAAACCATTTGTGAATACTAGTTGTAAGTCATATTTACAAGAAACGCTTCTCAATAGTATTCCAAAAGACTGCAAAAACAGCCCAACAGACTGTTTTATTTCCAAGAAGCCAAAATACACTCAATTCACTAGCTTTGTCTGGCAAAACACCCAAAAAAAACCGCTCTGCATATCTCCATTCATAAAATTGCGCAGAAAAAAGGATCCTTGTATGTTTTTTTGTCATATTTGAATTCCCTGGGGATACAGAATCACCAAGGAAGTAATATGTTTTCATACCGAAACCTATTTAGATATTCCCTCAAGGGAGCCAACTAATTTAATTCACATCTCACTATGGTACCTCCAAAAAGCAACACATTCTTCGATGTGTGCTTGCAACAGGCATGCCAAAAATATTGCAGAATATGCAATATCATACCGGAAGTAGTGCTTAAAGTACTCTTCGTACGTGCAACGTTCAACAAAATCAGATAGAGAAAAATCTCCTCATTACCTGCTTACACAAATTGCAATTTGTATATCAAATCCATATATATCCAAAGTTGGCCAACACAAATTCCAAAAAGCCACAGTAAGCATTACTAAACTACCTTACCAATCCAAGGCAAAAACCAACAGTAAGAGCCACAGAACGACTCTTACCAAACAAATGGTTGTCCAAATTCTAACTGCCAAGTTCTAAATGGCCTAACAGTCGTTTTTGTTTTTAGAATACTCACACCAGAAAGGTTCTCAGTCAGAGGTGACATCATGTGGAGGATCAAAATCAGGAAAATCAGAAATATACTGGGCTGCAGAGACAGAGAATCCCCAGAATCTCTGTGCACAGAGTACCTCCTTAGTAGAGTCCTGTCCGGTCCTCCTCAGTAGATTTCTGTCTCCTGACAAGATCACTCCCTCAGATAGCCTCTTCTCTGATGAGGTTCATGTTGGAGCGCCAACTGAAGTAATCAAAAATCCTTCTCAGGGGTATCACTGATACTTGGTCCTTTTAAACCAACAAAGAAGAAATTGGCACAGCAGCTGAAATAAAAAAGTAAATTTGTATTAACCTCAAATGAGGTGAGACTATGTCACACAGAAGTCTTAGCAACTGAATAAGGCAGTCTACTAGAATGGTCTTACTTCACTACTTATATACTCTTTATCCTGCCCGAGGCATGTAAGATAGTTGTACCAATTACATTCGTAAACAAATGGAAAATCTGGAGTGTCAGCAGGTGAGTAGCCTTTGGGGTTTTAGCAGGATATGGGCAAAACATTATAATTACATAGTTCACAGAGGTTAATCTGATTTCGATGGCGCTGCAGGGCATAGCATGGTTACATGTCAAACAAAGGTTAATCTGATAAGCACAGGTAATGGTGAGGATGATAAACATCTGGGAAACGCCATGTCCGACTGGTTGGCACCCAAAAATTTAGATCCTTGGTGGCCGAGCTGTCTTGGGTTGTCCTCCCCCCAAGAAGCAAATCAAGAGCTTGGGTGTCTGGTTGGACCCCAACCGTAATTTCTTGATACATGCATGCAAGGTTGCGGCAATTATTATTATTAGACTTCTCAGAAAGATTTTAAATCTCCTCTCTTTTGTAGCTAGGCGTTTGTTGGTCCAATCACTCATCTTGTCACGTCTTGACTACGTGAATGCAGTGTATCTGGGTGCCCCTTTGGGAACTATCAAAGTCCTGCAAACAGTACAAAACTGTGCTGCTCGTCTGCTTATGGATGTGCCTAAACGCAGTTCGGCCAAATCTGCATTACATCAGTTGCACTGGCTTCCAGTGCAGCAAAGGATTTGGTTCAGATCTATGTGCACTGTCCATAAATTCATTTCTGACTCTGGGCCTGCCCTGCTCCAACCCATGTTCCAGCCCAACCATATTCCACGGACACTTAGATCTAACCATAAGAAGCTGCTAACAATCCCCAGGATTAAAAGGACTAGGATGGGTGGCCGTTGTTTCTCCCTTCATGCTGCAAAATTTTGGAACCGGCTTCCCGATGCCATCCGACGGGAATCTAATTATCTCACATTCCGGAAACAGCTTAAAACCTTTTTGTTTCCTTGAGCTGGACGAATGACTATGGACTTAATGCGCTGGGATGCCTAAGGGTAGCCATGCCCTATACAAATGCGTAATCATTCATTCATTCATTGAGCATGAGGCTGGTCAATCAGTGTCAGGTCAAAGCATGAACAGAGTGTCCGTGCAGAAATGCAACAGGTCAAAAGTTTGAGCTTGCAACAGGTCAAGAGTTTGAGCTCCAGAGTGTTCGTGTCACAAGGGCACAGCACAAAATGGTTGAAAAAATAGCTAAGCGAATGGCAAGACAATAAACGCACTTTTCCACAATTCTTATACCCCTTGGAGTAAATGTCAGAGCCTAGCACTGTGAAGGCTGTCAAACCTTTCCTTCCCAGTGCTATGTTTTGGCAAAAGAATCCTTGTGGGATATTTCTTCTGCACAATGTTATTCATTAGTGTGGCACTGTGTTTGTTTGTGTGTTCAGCTGTGTTCAGCTGTCTGTAATGTAATGCTAGACAATATGATTGATCTGGTTTCTTTACAGGAAAAAGAGGATTCATCTTCAAATATGTGCAACTTTCAATCACACCTTGATATTCAGGTTGTCTTAGGATCTCCCTAACTTGTGGTTTTGCTTCATTTGTTATAGAGTATTGTCTCTGGGGTTGTGGGGTTGACCTCAAAGGTATGTCATGGTAAGGTGAACCGTCATCCCACCCCACATGGTTGCTTTATAATGCAGGAGCTACCATTAAAGCCTACACCCTGGCATTAGAGTGTTTAATTGATTTGGGTACAAGGTAGGAAGATGGCTGTCAAAATGAGCAATCCGTTATGAGTTCAGGTGGGCAACCTTTTTGGTCCAGGAAAATGTCATAACTGTGAGTGAATTCCTCCAAAAAGAGGACATTTATACAATTTGGTACATCAACTTAAGCTGTAGTTGATGCCCATGTAATCGATGCAGGACACTTACCATGGTATGCTTTTTGCTTGTGCTTGTTTGCTCCCTCCTCTCAGCTGTGGGTAGAGATGGCACTGTGCTTTGCATTACGGAGACTCGGCTGCAGCGGCTCCTGCTTACTGCACCTATTGTCTTCCGGAGCCTCTACTCATCCCTGCCAGTCACCGGCATTGCATCTTCCTCCCTGACCGCTTCACCACTGCTACACGCTAACATATTTATCGGTGGCCGCTGAGTGTCTGCCTCCACCACCTTCCCAGTTCTGGACCCAGCCAGCGGAACCGAGCTGCTGCTAGTGTTGGACTGCAGACTTCCGGAGAACTTGGAGGTGGTGAGCGCTGCTTAAGACTTGTTAAATACTACACCAATAAAGTTAACAAGATTTAATTTGGAAGCACAGCCCTTAATACTAGGCACCAAGAACTGGATGGGCAATGTTTTTTTTGTATTTTTACCATTTTTTTTATTGGCAGCTGCTTACTGTTTTCCATCTTTTTCAAGATTACATTTTATCGTACTGTGTTGGTTTTCAGTCAAGCGCGTCATGTTGATAAAGTGCAAAATATTTCAGTCTTGATACACACGCAGTGCTATGTGAGGACAGCCACAGCAGCGCTATCAATCAAAATACACACACAATGATGTATGAGAACAGAGCCAGCAGTGCTATCCCTTAAGATACACACAAATTGATGTGCAAGGACAGAGATAGCAGCGATATCCCTCGAGATACCACATACAGACGCAGTGCTCAGCGAGGAAGGAGAGAGCAGTGATATCCCTTAAGGAGGAAGACAGCAGCGCTATCCCTCAACATGCACACACAGTGCTCAGCAAGGAATGAGAAAGAAGCGCTATCCCTCGAGATACCATGTAAACAACACACAGTGCTCTGCGAGGAATAAGACAGCAGCGCTATCCCTTGAGATACAACATACACACGCAGTGCTCAAATGGGCAATGTTTTTTTTTGTCTAAGCCGCTGCTTGCCTGTCCATTTTGCTTTTGCTTGCTTGCTCCTTCCTCTTAGCGGTGGGTGGAGATGGTGCTGTGCATTCTAGACACAAATACACATTTTTTAGGTCTCGCTTAGTGTTGCAGCGCATGCGCTGATCGCTTTGCGAGCCATGGTGTATATACAATACCGGGGAAGCTTCATTAAAGCTCTGCCTACTCTCCGCCCATTTTTTCTGTTTGGTTTACAGCCGTAATGCTGCCTCCTGGTAGGTTTTTGTCTTGTTAGTTCCTCCTCCTATCGACCATGGTGTAATTTGTAAGCTTCTGAGGCTATTGGCCCCTTTACTGAACACAAATTTTTCCCGTGTCCTCCCACCCACTCACGCAGTCTGTGATTTTTTGCCAACCCCCCCCGCTCCTGTTCGTGTCAGGAGTGATATCCGTTATGCTTTACAATACAAAACACAATACCCATGTTTGGAATGCATGTAAAGCAAATTTATCAACAAACTGGAGTAGTGTCAGTTTTTTATTACATACTACTATAATGTTGCATGTTATTACGTTACGTATGACAATTTCTAATTGCAACAAATACAAAAAAACTTTAAATATAATGAGACCGATTGGCATTGCCAATGCTTGTTCAATTATGTATTCAGACGAACATTGAGAGTGTTTTCTTTGTGTCACATGCTCTTCTAATCTCTGCTGTCCTCCTGTCTCGGAATGTGTGTTGGATGTAGCCTAAAAAGGAACGCGAGGAAGGTGTATCTGTGACCTGATACCTGTTAGGAGCTTTAACATTATCACAGGTATGTAAGTTGTAATGTTTTCCAGTAGATTCCTGTTTAAGAAACAAACCCCAGGATTTTGTTTTGTCTTTATTTTTCTTAATATCCCACTTCTTCTTTGTGGAAGAGTCAGGTGCTTGCGTAGACTTATCCTTTTCAGAATTACTCTTTACCTGAGTTTTTCCTGGTTTGGCTTGCAAATTATTTCTACCCAGTAGGTTTCTTTGATAATTTTAGGCAATTCACATTCTGTTGTGCAGGAGGCAAATCCGTCTGGTCTTGGCATATAGCTAACGCTGCTTCTTCAACTTTTATTTTGCTCAACATTATGGCATATACTGCAGAAAAATTACACATCAGTTTTATCCCCTAGTCCAGGGCCGGTGCTGCCCCCTGCACATTCTGTATCTGCTTCAACACCTCAGGTAGAACTATCAAAGAAGGGATACCATGAGTTGTGGTTTAAACTGCAGCAAAGACTGTACCTCAAGTGGCACAATTTTCATCAGGAGAGCCATCCCCATTGGGAACCAAACTGTCAGTATCTTATTATTTTCCTGTGTGTCTGTATGGAGAAATACTGCTTTAAGCAAGTTTTTTTTTGTGAACTAAAATTGAATTTTTTTCTTTTCATTTGAATTTTCCCCATCATTGCATTTAATGTTTGAGGGCTAATGCCTGATGCGGCTAATTGTAGTGCTACTGCTTGAACCGTTCATGCAGGGGCAAGAGTTAATGCTCGCATTATATATTGTGTAAGACTTCTGTATATTGCTACTAATTTATTTTTCCCTTCGTTGCTCATTGGGCTCAGTCTCATGTTTTGTATGCAATAGGAGGACTGTATTTATTGGGTATTTTACCTACTTTATATTCATGAAATATCCATGTAGCCTCACCTACAATGGGGAATTTGACCCATGAGTAAAATTCCTCCATTTTAATAGCTCCCCCACCATAAAGGGTGGAAATATTCTGTGCCATGTTTATAAGAAATGTATTACACAGTTCAGCGAATACAGCAGGAACAATGTCCTTTCAATCTTGACTTTACTAGCAGCTAATAAATAGGATATAACTGCTCATCTGAGTAGAAAGTTCCCTACCACCAAGGGTGTCTCAGGTTATAAAAGGTGTATATAAATCTCTGAGGAAGCACAATTTAACTACTCAGTTGATCCATACAAAATATGAAACCAATCAACTTTGGTGGCGCCATGTTGTGTAGTTTCCACTTCTCATTAGGAACTGCACGTTTGCAGACAACATAAACTTAGTATGTTGCCAGACTGATTCCATGCACCCCTGTAGGATGTATTGCTGTTACATTCTCTTATAGTTTTTATTTATTATTTAGTCTTGTAAGACTGTACCTTTAACTACATGCAACATGTTATGTTTCTGCTTGCATTCCATGTTCTGAACAGAGCTTTCCTCATGTAGCATTCTGTATTTTCTGTCAGTTTAACCTTGATGCAGTTGTACAAGGAACTTATGCTGTGCTGTTGAATAAACCTTTTAAATACAAGCTGTTCCCTGGATTATTACAAATTTTGGCGACAAGGACAACCTTACTCCAGCCATTTTACAGCACAGGAGCGGAGTTTTGGACCCATTTTTATATTTTTCGACTAGTTTGGATTACTTTCCACCTGTGATCTAATTCTTCTTCAAGCTAAATATGGGAAGAAGCTTTCTACTTCAATTCTACTTGAAGAGTGTTTTTTTTGGAAGTCTTTCTGCGTGATTTGGAAATATTTATTTCGATTTCAAGTGTTTCTAAGATAAGCATCTTTCAATTTGCTGTTGCCTGTTTACCTTCCTACAACGCCGTCTCTGCTCGAGCTTTGCATCTTGAACGCTCTGGAGCTGACGTCATTCCAGTGCCGGTTTGACTCTTCCTGCGCTTCATCAAATTTCAAAGCCTTTGTGTGATTCTTTAATCACATTATTTCCTGCATTTGCGGAGTTCTGAAGCCTACTGTTATTTTGAGGAATTATTTATGTATTTTTCCTTCTCGGCGCTTACACAAGTGCGTGTTTACTCCCACGAGGCTTTTCATTTGTGCTGACGACGCTGACGTAAGCGCGTTCAGCCTATCACTGCATTCATTCCTCTCAAGGGCATTGAAGTCACCGGCAGTGTTGCTAAGCAACCACAGGCATCGGAAACAACCACAGATCTCCATTAACACGAAGCTTTTCATTTCATCGTGTTTACTCGTTTATGTTCCCAGGCAATTTCATTACAATTTGGTAATCTGGAAAGGCAATTTTAATTGCGTTTTTGATATTTTCTTTTACAAGATTTTAACATTAGCTTTATTTGACCTCTTTTCTTCAAGACTTGAAGTATTTCATCACAGCCACAACTAATTAGAACATCGAGGCATTACTTTAACAATGCTTAGTTTTACAAGTACTGTTTTACAGTTACAGTTTGAATTATACTATTGTTATTATTTTGTTTCCAACTTCCGTGTGAATTACATCGATAATAGGAGGACAGAATTTGGTAATAATTTTAATTCTTGTTACTGGTGTGGTAGCAAATCACATATTGCATCTTTTCAAGGTTGCCCTGCTATTGATAAAACATGTAACGCTTGTGGTAGAGTAGGACACTTTAGTAATGTCTGTAGAGAGAGACGTTTAACAGTCAATTGCGAACAGGACAAACACGTCCATCCTCTTTCAATATTACTCCCGCTAAAGTTTCGTCCATTGGTAGCAGTAGCAGCGAGTGTGTAGAACAAAATCTTGACAGAGGTTATGGTCCTTGTTGATTGGGGGACGCCAAAACTTTTGTTTGAGCAGCGGGAGAGGAGAAGGACCCACGGACCTCTGTAGCCGACCTGTGACCCTTTGTTCCTGTGGATACCGCTGCTCCCGTCGCTGCTCGCCGCACCCGCTTCGCGGGTGCCGCTTCGCGGGTGCCGCTTCGCTGGCTGCAGCGAGGGGTCAGGTCCAAGGCTGGTAGCTGAGCTAGGAGGCGGTAAGGAGGAGGGCGTAACAACAAACGGACTCTGAAGACCAGGAGTCCCTGCATCCGTCCAGGGGCGCGCGGACGCGCCCCCTGGGAGACACGTCCCCCGCCCAACCGAGTTCTAAAAGGCGGCAGCTTCCTTCAGCTAGTGGGACGCCAAAACTTTTGTTTGAGCAGCGGGAGAGGAGAAGGACCCACGGACGTCTGTAGCCGACCTGTGACCCTTTATCCCTGTGGATACCTCTGCTCCCGTTGCTCCTCGCCGCACCCGCTTCGTGGGTGCCGCTTCGCGGGCTGCAGCGAGGGGTCAGGTCCAAGGCTGGTAGCTGAGCTAGGAGGCGGTAAGGAGGAGGGCGTAACAACAAACGGACTCTGAAGACTAGGAGTCCCTGCATCCGTCCAGGGGCGCACGGCCACGCCCCCTGGGAGACACGCCCCCGCCCACCCGAGTTCTAAAAGGCGGCAGCTTCCTTCAGCTAGTGGGATGCCAAAACTTTTGTTTGAGCAGCGGGAGAGGAGAAGGACCCACGGAGCTCTGTAGCCGACCTGTGACCGTTTGTCCCTGTGGATACCGCTGCTCCCGTCGCTGCTCGCCACACCTGCTTCGCGGGTGCCGCTTCGCGGGCTGCAGCGAGGGGTCAGGTCCAAGGCTGGTAGCTGAGCTAGGAGGTGGTAAGGAGGAGGGCGTAACAACAAACGGACTCTGAAGACCAGGAGTCCCTGCATCCGTCCAGGGGCGCACGGCCGCGCCCCCTGGGAGACACGCCCCCCGCCCACAACTGTTTTATCATAAACAGCCTCCGAGGCGCACAGCGGGACGCGTGCGGGACGCCGAGCGAAGCCCAGGCAAAGGGCGGGCCCTCTGTGGCCCTCCGGGGACCGAGGAGCTGGTCTGGGGCCATACCCTGTCCATCACCATTCCCTGCCTGATACCAGTAAAATAAACATGTGAGTGAGAAACTACTGTTCATAATTTACTTTTGTTCTCCACTTGAGTCTGGAACTATCCCCCATTATGTCCCCCAAACTGGTAACTATGGACAATTATTTAATTAAAAAGGTTGCGCAAATCAACAGTAACAGAAGGGCGTCCTTGGGGTTGGAGCATTCTCCTACAATTACAACGGAGCTTCCATTTACTGTCACAGATACACCTTTGTCAGAGGAGCCCCCTGCCCCTGCAGGCAAAGTAACTACTGTAGTTGCCATGGTCCATGCAGGTCAGCATGATAAGGATTCCCACGATCAAGCCCCCATAGGGACAGGCATGGGTTTTTCTGAAATATATGAGCCTGCAGCAAAAGAATCCCCTAGAAGATTTAAGAAAGCCCGAGTGAGACGCAGGGGGAAGCAAAGGAAAATCAGTCATAAAATTACACAATGGGGGGTGGTGAGTTTGGAACTTTACCACTATTTACAGAAATGAGATCATCTATTTTAGGAGAAATAGGGGATGCCTTCCCGCCCAAACGTCCTAGAGATTCTTTGTTGCTCATCGATTTATCACACTCAGGGGTCACAGACAACATTGAAAGTCCTTCTGCTGACCCCACCATGAAAAGCAAACATCTCTTGTCTAGTACACCTGCTAGTTTATCCTTATTGGACTTAGCTACTGGGAATGATAGCGTTAGGCTATCGGGCTCCCCAAAACTCCCTATTGAGCCGTCGCCCAAGTCTCCTACATCTCCGCCCAAGTCTCCTACATCTCCCCTCATTACGAGAAACAGCAAAAAAAGGGGGGGCGAGCCACTGGGTAATCGAGCACATAAAATAAGGAAAGGGGTAGTTCACTCTCCTCAGTCACAAACTGGCCAAACCCTAGTATGTGATGCGGCCATGATGGCCAAAATTGTTGAACTTATCAGGGGTGTGACGCAACCACTTCTGGATAAGACTATTATGATGTGTACACATCTAGATCAAATAGAGAAGAAGGTCGAACAGAATTCCCTCCTCTTAGTTGACCTGGTAAAGGGGCTAGAAAAAGCTAAGACAAACTCTTCATTAAGAGCCAACCCACCTGTAAAATCCATAGTAACAGCTCCCCCTCCAATATTAGCACCTATAATACCAGCACCTATAACACCAGCACTTGTGCAAAAAAAGAAATCTGTGCAAGAGGGGGTAAGATCGGGTAGCCCTGCGATTACGTTATTAATTCCAACGCCACACCTCAACTGGTGGCTCCAGTAACCAAGGAACAAACACCTAAACCAGGGGGAATTCTAAATCAAGGTGGTAGCAAGGACTTATTAACGACTAAGTCAAGTAAAGGGAATGTTTTGGCCACCGCTCCCGAAAAAACTAGTCGTGTCATAGACTTAACCCCTGATTCTGCCCCTTATGTTATTGTAATGGCAGGGGTCCCAGAACTGCCTGCAGGTAAATGGGAAGATCATGGAGCACTACGGAACAAGGTTGCCTTTTGGCTCCGTGATAACAGACCGTTACCTGCATCAATAAACGGTGAAATTATAAGTGTAAGGCATGCCAACTGGGTGGGAGCCAGGCCAAAGGATAGAAATGGTGATGTTATAATCATCAATTTTAAGGATCATAGGGCCGTAAGGCATATTGGGGATTGGTTCGATGCTAGAAGCAGCAATTCCATCTCCACACATCTTCTATCCTATTTCTATCCCTACGCACCGCCAAAAAGCTTTAATAACTGGGGCAGGGACAGGCAGCTTATTAAGAAGCCAGCCTACCAACGTCGGGGGTTTGGAAATGAAAGACCATGGGATAGGGTTGGACCTGGGGGGGTACCACCTGTGCTGGGTAGTTCTGTTTATGCAAGTGGCCAAGGCCCCTCTTTTTACACTCAGAGGCCGGAGGACTTTTATCCCAGAAATCAGCATCAAGTCTATCAATACCCCCCTTCCAGTAATCAATACCCACCATACTTGGGACCCAACCTTACTCAAGGTAGACCATGGAACAATAGAGGATTGCTCCCATATATGTATAACCTACCAATCCAAAACCGCTTCCAGATCTTCTCCGGTCTGGATGGGGTAGATTGACAGCAAGCCCAGATTCCCAAAGAAATTGTGGCTGGGAAAAAGCCTCTCCCCCAGTTTTTCAAGTTCCTACTAGGGGTGGAGTTCTCTCTAATAGCACTGAGGCCCCCATTGAGTCATCTCAAGAATCTCCCACATTAAACAAGACCGTCACTCTCGATAGGTTGACACCTTGTGACAGTGATATTCTGGAGCAGATGCAATCTATCGCAGGTGATAACAATGGGAGCAGAGAAAAAACAGGAAATGGCCCGATACAGGTGAAGAGTGACCTTTGTGCACTGCTTTACTGGAACGTAGCAGGGTTGAGGCAAAAAATTACTAACCCAGCCTGGGAGTCTGTAATAAGCGGCCAGGATATATTGGCCCTGCAAGAAACATGGACTCAGGATCCAATCCATGTAAATGGTTATAGAACCTTCCTTACCCCAGCAGTTGGAGGCAATTTTGGAAGGGCAAAAGGTGGTTTGACTACGTTCGTTTCAAATCAATTTAAAATTAAACAGGTTCATTGTCATTTATATTCTAATTACTTTCAGCTCATAATTCTAAGAGATTTTAAAGGAGCGAAGGTGATTATTATTAATTTCTATAATAATATCCCGAGGGAACAAATTGTGGTTGCGATGAAGGAGCTCAAGGAGGAAGTCCAGTTAGAGGTAGATAAAAATGACAGAGAACTAGTAATTTTATGGGGGGGGGGATTTTAACTGCTCACTCTGTACCAAAGGGAGTCAGGGCCTATGTGGCCTAATGACAGAGAGAGATACGTATCTGACTTACTTTGATCACACTTTGATGGGGGACTTGTTGAATGAATTATTATTCATGTTTGACTTGGGGTTTGCTAATGAAACAGCGCTAAAACCCACACCCTTCGCCCCGACCTTTGTTGGTAGAGGTTTGGTGTCAACCATTGATTTTATTATCTCCTCCAGTAATCTTAATCATAGAGTGGTAGGGGTTACAAATATCCAATTGCCCATAAGTGACCATCTCCCCCAATGCCTCAAGGTAGCAGATTTGTTCCCAGACCCATCTACGGCCGCGCCTCTTGTTGAGGCAGCGGTTGATGTGGTTCTCGGGAGACAAAATGGGTACACACTCAATTGGAGCAAAGTAATCCCCGCAACATTCTTCAAGGAACTCTGGGAGGCGTGCTCTACTAGCTTTATGACCTGTTTGGGAGATAATTCTAGTAATGATCAAATAATTGAGCACTTTGGTATAATAGCTACAAACATAAAAAGTAACTTAAGGGTGGAGGCAAAACGTAGAGGTAAGGGATCCAAGAGTTGGTTCGACAACGCATGTACCAGGGCGCTGAAAAATTTAAAACATGCAGTACACAGAAGCCCCAGGGACACAGGTGAAATAAGAACATGCAGGTCCACATATAACCAGGCCCTCAAAGTAAGGAAAACTGTGCTAAATAAGGAGGCAATAGATTCACTCTGCGAGGCTTCAAAAACTAAAAATTCCGCCGCATTTTGGAAAGTAATTAACACCCCTTTCCCTTACGAAACCCATATGGCGCGTATTGAGATCGCAATAAACGAGGTTAATTGGGTGGATCATTTTTCCAATCTTTATAAGGCACAGGATGACATTCGTAGCGGAGGTCCTCATATTAGCTTGGACTTACAACCAGGCCATAATTTGGTTGTAACACTTGATGAGGTATTGCTTGCCCTGAGAGCTACCAAAGGAGGCAAGGCAGCTGGCCCTGACGGGATCCATGTGGACCTATTTAAAGTAAACACTGAAATCTGGGGCCCAATGTTGGTACAACTTTTTAATGCGGCTTTATCGAGGGGCTTGAAAGATTCCTGGTTTACCTCTGTCATCGTCCCAATTTATAAGAAGGGGGATAGAAACAGCTGCGCCTGCTACAGGCCAATCTCCCTTCTCGATTCTTCAATAAAAATCCTGGGACGAATAGTGTTGGCAAGACTCCAAAGCTGGGCGGACGAAAATGAAGTCATGAGCGACTTGCAATTTGGATTCCAAAAAGGGATTGGCACAATCGAGCAAGGCCTAAATTTAATGTTATTGCAACACAAATATATAAGGATAAAGTCGGAACGCTTGTATTTTACCTTTGTGGACCTTTCATCAGCGTTCGACTGCGTGTCACACACTAAATTGTGGTCAATAATGAAAAGTTTGGGAGTGGACAACACCATCATCTGTTTCCTGAGGGAACTTTATAGTGGAGCCACAGCTTCTGTTCGCTACGGTAGGGGGGGCGAATGCTCCAGACAATTCAGTGTGGGCAGTGGAGTGCGTCAAGGTTGTGTATTAGCACCTTTTCTTTTCCTCCTCTACATTAATGGGCTTGAGCATCACCTGCTGCAGGAGTGCAGAGATATGCCCAGGGTGGGGAGGAGGGCAATCCCTGTGCTCATGTATGCGGATGATGCCGTGCTTATGGCACGTACCCCTCAGGCTCTGCAAAAACTAGTAGTAAGTTTTGAGAACTTTATGCTGAATCTAGACCTACTAGTTAATTGTAGTAAAACTTTCACAATGAACTGTGGTCCAAAATCAGGTAAACCGATGAAACGGATGTTTTTAAATAATGTTCCATTAGATAACACCCCAACCTTTTGCTATTTGGGCATTTTATTCCATGAGTGAGGTTCTTGGACAAGCGCAATTAAGGCCAGAACTCTTTTATTTATGAAAACGATCATGGCTTTAAAGAATTTTGTTAGAAAACTGGGCAGGAAGCCGATAAAAGAAATGTTAACTATATATAAAGCAACATGCTTATCTGTGGCTATGTATGGCTCAGGGTTGTGGGGATACGCAAATGTTGATCCAATCCAGGTGGTGGAAAACAAATTTATGAGGGAAGTCCTTGCAGTTCCACAGTGTGTTGCCACATTTAACTGTCACGCTGAACTTGCTCAACCCTACATAACAGATATTATTAAA
Organism: Lissotriton vulgaris; assembly: GCF_964263255.1. Lineage (NCBI taxonomy): Eukaryota > Metazoa > Chordata > Amphibia > Caudata > Salamandridae > Lissotriton > Lissotriton vulgaris. The sequence continues at coordinate 54,630,756 of NC_141689.1, forward strand.
ATTCAACCTATCCTTTTGTGGCACAGGGTAGGACCATAAATAAATGCGTTATGAATCGGGCTCTATTACAGGATACCCTCAGCCTGGATCACGTGGACAGAGCAGAATGGCTGGGATACGTAAAGAGTTTCCTGACTGAGATGGGATGCTATTCTTATTACTCGGATCCATCTTCAATGGATAGCATCTCAAGGAGTACACTGAAAACCCTCTGCCTGGACCATCTTGAGGATAAGAGGAGGAAAGCTGAAACTCTGAAACATTCAGTACATTCCCACCTCCTTATTTTATGTGAGACTAAGTCTGTACAGCCATACCTATCCCTGCCCATGACAAACTATGATCGCTTTCTTTTAACTCATTTTAGATTTTGTATATTTTTTAGATTGGTGTCTTTTCCTAGTATGAACTCATGGACATGTATATTGCCCACTTGCTCGTGTGATGGCATGTCACATCAATCAGATATTCATATCCTTTTCTTCTGCAGACTTTATAATGCCTCTCGTAGAAAAATTATCGTCCCTTTTTTAAAAGAAATGAATTTAACCAGATGCCGCCCAGCTTTTTTAGAAGTCCAGAGAATGGATACGGTTTTAACTGTAACTATGGTTTTAAATTTTTTTAAAAGTGTTTTTAAACTACGGAAACAGATGGTAACTGAAATGGTTTAAATTTTTTCTTACTGAATAACTGTCTTTTGATCTCCCTCACTGAACTCACAATTTTCAATTCAATTCAAATGATCTTTATTCGGATTTAGTACATCCATAAAAGTACATACAGAAAGTTTTAAAAAAACATTTTAAAAACTTGTTTAAGGATTAAAAACAAATTATCCAATTAGATTAAGCAGCATATATGGCATAATGTGCATAAAGTATACAGTGCAAAAAAGCATACCACATAATACGAGAGGAACATTAGTCCTTTAGTGTCCTTAAATTTCAGATATACTTGTGTTCTCCCACGAGAATTGGTTCAAAACAAACACATATACAGTGGAGTCACTATTCAGTAGCTAGTATAATAATAAAGTGCACAAATACATGGGATGGCATAATACTATAGTCCATTAGCCATGTTCCATACTAGCCCTTGATTTTACACAGGCTTTTATGAAACAACTGACAGAGTAAATGACATCGTCTTTATGTAACATTTGTAAAAATTGCAGAGCAGGAATAGAGTCTCGTAAATTATACTTGCGGAGGATTGGTTTTAAATATTGGCAAGTGTACAATTTATAATGGCCACAAAAAAAGAAATAATGTAATAAATTTTGTTTTCCACCGTGAAAACAGGGACAATCCAACTCTTCAAGTTTTTTGTTGTAGCCAATAGGGAAGCCAAGCAAATAGACTATGCTTCCCTCCCGAAACCTAAATAAGAGACTCCGATTCCATCTTCCTATAGGTATTGACAAATATCTTATGGAATTATGTAAATTGTCAACACCTAAGTCAATATTACATAGATATCTACTGACCACTGGTTTGATAGATTCTGAACTCATCCTTTCCTCAGTATATAAATCCATTAATGCCCGTTTAATAATATTCTTGTGGGCGGGTATAATGGAATCAGGGGAGCTAAATAAAGTTCCATGTCCCACACGCTGCAAACTGTTTTTAACAGCATTAAGCCAGGGTATATAATGTGATCTATCACTAGACAAGCAGTCAGTTATAATACTGCGCGTTAGTGTTGCCGCTGGGTTTAGCCATATTTTAATCCAAAAAATGGCAGGCCTCGACTTAATAAAATCAGCAATATATGGCAACCTTAATTCATTGTGACAGATCAGAGTGGGAGCACAAGGGACTCCCCCTAACACCCTCCTACAAAATCTATTTTCCTCCACCTGGAGGGCCGAGCTGTTACAGTAACCCCATACTCACATTATGAGCTGTCATCATTGTAATCTGTTTTTATGTCTGTTACTTTTATGGTTACTTGTTTTTAACCAAATAAAGTTCTTTTGAATTTGAATTTGACAGAGGTTATGTTGTCTCTATTGTTGAAAGTGGTTGTGTTATGCTAACCAGTAAGAAATCACCAAAATGTATCTTTCATGTTTTTACTATTGCCATTGAACTTGTGGTGGATTCTGGGTCTCCTTGGACCATAATTACTAGAGAATATTTTAATGAAAAATTACAAAAAGTATGTAATATTGCTAATTTTCAACAATCTGATATATTAGCAGAAAGTTTCAATGGGAACAAAATTGATATCGAAGGATATTTCAAGGTTCCGTTAAGCTTTAGGGGAAGATTAGCCCATATCAAACTGTACATTACTGTTAAAGGTATTAATGTGCTGGTGTGGCATGACCAATGGGAACTGGGTATCATGTTAAATCCATGTGCTAAAGACCCCATTTCGCTGTGTAGCAAGCAAGATATGTTAAATGCTATTTATCCCAGTGAGGTAGGAAACAATGATATTTCCTTTTGGAGCAACAAATTTGATAAGGTTTTCTGTGATCAGTTAGGGAAATTAAAAAATGTTGCACATAAATTAGTGCTGAAGGAAGGAGCACTTCCATTTAATCAAAGATTAAGAGGGGTTCCTCTCAATGTTAGGGATGAGTTAAAGGAAATGTTGAACGATTTACTTAAAGATAACATTATAGAACCCATTGAGTCATCAGAATGGGTTTCGCCCATAGTTTTGGTGCGGAAGCCTGCTCAAAAATTAAGAGTTTGCATTGATTTGAGGGCACTTAATGCCAATATAATTATAGATTGTCATCCTCTTCCAAATATTAACGAGGTTGTTTCTCTATTTGATGGTGCGCAGATTTTTTTCACATTAGATCTTAGGTCTGTGTACCATCAAATTGAGCTCACTGAGGAATCTAAAAAATACACAGTTTTCATCACTCCCATGGGTCTTTTTCAGTATAAAAGAATGCCTTTTGGATTGGCATCTGCTGCCTCTGTTTTTCAACGGGTGATGTTCCAAATTTTTAGAGACCTTGATTCATTTGTTAAATGTTTTCAGGACGACATCTTGATCTTTTCCAAGAATGAGCTTGAGCATGCCTCACACTTAGGTGAAGTGTGTAGTAGACTGGAAAAATCTGGTCTTACCCTCAAGGCACACAAATGCAAATTGTTTAGTGAATCTGTGGAGTATTTTGGCCATACATTGTCGGGGGAAAGTTTGATTCCTAAAAAATCGAATGTGGAGGCTATTCTCAAAGCTCGTTCTGCGTGCAACAAGGAACAACTGCTGTCTTTCTCGGGCATGAGCGAATATTACAGTAAAATTGTTGTAAATTTCGCTACTAAAATGGAGCCACTATGGAGGTTACTAAGACAAGGTAATGAGTTTGTTTGGAAAGCTGAACAGGAAAAAGCATTCACTGACATTAAGAACGATATTGTAAATTCGCCAACTTTGAAACCTTTTAGAACGGGTAAAAAATATATTATTACCACTGATGCAATCCCGTATGGTCTTGGGTGTGTGTTGTCTCAGACAGATAGTGTCATATAATGGAATGTGGCTTTTTCTTCCAGGACGTTGAGTGAGACGGAGCGCAGGTATGCGGTCATTGAACGAGAGTTGCTCTCTTGTGTCTGGGCTATTGAACATTATAAAATTTACATATGGGGCAGTAAGTTTGTCCTGAGAACAGATCATAAGCCGCTTGTACATATCTTATCGGTTATTGGAGGTTGGAACTCCACAGCAAGAATTGCACGCCTGGCATCAAAATTACAGGAATACAACTTCACAGTGGAATATGTTCCTGGAAAAAAAATGTTACTGCTGACTGTCACATTTGCCTTGTGAAAGTAAAGTTGACCAAGTTGATTGTATCAGGGAGGTTGATTTTGTGTTAAGTTTGTCTGATTTTGGTTCTCCTCAATATCAGGACATCACTGAGCAATGTTGGTCGAAATGTCAAGATGATGATGAAAAATTGGTTTGGTTAAAAAAATATCTTCTTGAGGGTTGGCCCAACAATTCCAATGTCAGAGATGATTTACTTCCATTTTATAATGTGGCAGATGAGTTATGGTGTGAAGGAGATTTGAATTTCAAATCTGGTAAATGCATTCCACCGGTCGGCATACAAGAACTGATACTTAAGTTAGCTCATAAAACCCATCCTCGGATTTCGGCCATGAAGTGTTTAATAAGATTACATTTTTAGTGGCCTGGGATGGACAGATTTGTTGACCGCATAGTTAGGGAGTGTTGCGAGTGCTGTGTCAATGAAAAAATGCTCAAATTGCATGTTCCACCCCTCAAAACTGTGCAATGGCCGGAATTTCCTTGGACTAAAATAGCGTTTGATATTTCAGCCCTATCCATATTTTACCAGAAACCTCTCGTTTCGCATTAGTCATGATAGATTATCATTCTAAGTGGCCAGAAGTGAAATTTGTGGCTAAAGTTACTTCTGAGGTGGTTATTTCCTTTTTCAAAGAAGTTTTTGCGAGAGAAGGATCTCCCCCTGTTTTAGAGTCTGACAATGGTGTGCATTTAGTTTCTGCTGAGATGCAATCATTTTTAAAGGGTTGCAATATCAAGCACATTCGGACATCTCTTTATGAACCACATGAGAACGGACAGGTTGAGCGCTTTAACCGGGTATTAAAGGGTTTTGTTGCTGATGCTGTTAAGGAGAAAAGTAATTGGTTGAATGTGCTTAGAGAGAAGCTTTGGACAAATTGCATAACTCCTCATACCACCACGGAAGTTAGTCCTTTCAAACTACTTAAAGGAAGAGATCCTGCCTCGGATATATGTCCCTGGTGGTTTAAGGAGAAATGCAAAAATTTGGCAAAAGATGAAGTTGATATTGAAAGAATTGCCAATAGGGTTAGTTGCAAGCAAAGTAAGTCAGCTTTGTGGTACAATAGAAGGTGGAAAGCCAAAGAGCATAATCTGGTGGTTGGTGATTGGGTCTGGATCTTGAAACCTTTCATGGTCAGCAAAGGCATGAGTAAGTATAGCAGACCTATGCAGGTTAAAAAGGTTTTCAGTAATTCTGTCATTACTCAAGATGGCAAAGTTTGGAATGTGAGTAAAATTGCCAAATGTCCTATGCAAAATGATGTACAGTTTCAGTCTCATGGTGATTTAGACAGTGTTAAAACAAAAGATAATTCTTTCTCTGACTCAGTGGCTTCAAGTATCAAAGATGATACACAAGTCAGAAGAAGACCCACTTCTTTACAAGATTTTGTGTAAAACATATTTATGTTGTTTTTCTTAATGAGGGGGATGTGTTACATTCTGTTATAGTTTTTATTTATTATTTAGTCTTGTAAGGCTGTACCTTTAACTGCATGCGACATGTTATGTTTCTGCTTGCATTCCATGTTCTGAACAGAGATTTCCTCATGTAGCATTCTGTATTTTCTGTCAGTTTAACCTTGATGCAGTTGTACAAGGAACTTATGCTGTGCTGTTGAATAAACCTTTTAAATACAAGCTGTTCCCTGGATTATTACAAATTTTGGCAACAAGGACAACCTTACTCCAGCCCTTTTACAGCACAGGAGCGGAGTTTTGGACCCATTTTTATATTTTTCGACTAGTTAGGATTACTTTCCACCTGTGATCTAATTCTCGCTATCTCGCAGTGACACTGTGAGCCCCCGTAAACCTTAACAGGGAGCAAACAGTTCTGGCAACCACTGAACATTACAACTCTGTTCCCTCAGGAATCATGGTGACAGATTTTAATCTTTGCTCAGTCACTTGTGCTTTCTTCTGCTCAGAAGAATATACAAAGAATACATTAAGAGACATTTTTAATGTCTATTGAACCATAGTGATTCTTTTATAGAAGATATGGGCTGCAATTATTAATAGACAGAAGCAGACAAAAGTTATAATAAGTGTCAACAAATGTATTAAACGAAGAGTTGTAACATCTTGTTGAGACGGGTGATATATGCATGCATACAAAAGACTATACCAATCAAAAATTTCTCCACAATGCTTTACCTTAACTTACATGTTGATGGTGTAAATGTATGTTCTCTCAAGAAAACCCCTATGTGGATGATCTAATCTCTTTACGTGTTGGGTAAGAGTGTATGACCCTGTCTTGGTCATGAACTGGACACTCCTTACAGAGATGTCGGTCATCTGCTAGGTGAAAGCTTAGGCATGCAGGGAACCATCAAGAACTATGTTATGGTATGTGTCTTTGTGATATGCACTAGGGCAGGGAGATTCATTTTGTGGTGAATTCAAAAAGAAAGGCGGGCTCTGATGTGGTCATTCAACAATTTAGGAGTGATGCAGAAGATATCCAGTCCTCTGGATCAAGTTCTGTGTATGCACTGGATTTGTATTAGTAGCAGTATTAGCATAGGTATCTGGGTGTTTAAAGGAGTTACAGTTGTTCAGGTAGGTGGGGCCGAAGCTGTGTAGTGCTTTCAATGTGTGGGTGAGGAGTTTAAAATGGAAACACCTGTGTGTCTAGAGCCAGTGGGGTTATGTGGGTTCTGAGTGGGAGGTTATGGATGGATCTGGCAACACAGTTCTGAATAGTGTGTAGTCTTTAAATGTATAAGTCAATGAACACACAGATGGAATATGGAATATGGAACAAAACTTCAAGAGCTGTCTGATGGAGGTTTTCCGATGGATGAACACCAACCATTTAAAATGTAATGCCATCAAAACGGAGATTTTACCTCTGGGAAAAGATGTCCATTTCTGTCCCAAGAATTGGTGGCCTGAGGACTCACCTGCTCCACCCCAGTCAGTGGAAACCACAAGACATTTTGGGGGCCTCCGCTCTCTCCTTTGACCAGCATGTAAGGAACACAGCAGGAAGCTGCTTCAGCATTATTAAATCTCTAAAGAAGTTTTCTGAGTTTCTGCCCACTGATTCCAGAAAGACGGTGGCAGTGGCCTTGATACTATTGCGTCTGAATTATTGCGACGGCTTGATGGCCGGTGTAAAAAAAATCCACGCTAAAAAAACTTCAGAGTGTCCAATACGCAGCAGCGAGATTGGTACTTAAATTACCCACCTAGCACTGCGCTTATGATCTTGCATTGGCTGCCACTACATAAGAGAATATTATTTAAGATCTTGTTGACCTCTTTCAGAGCTTTAAAGAAGATTGGTCCAAAGTATCTTGCTCGCTATAACCCTTCAAGATGCCTGAGGTCGGCAGGCGGCAACCTAATTAACATCCCCAGATTTAAATACAAAACCAAGGGAGGTAAGACACTTACCGTACTGGCCTCTAAGGCATGGAATGCCATGCCCAAAGACCTTAGACTTCTGGCTCAGGAGAATGCTATTAGGAAACATTTAAAAACTTGGATCTACAGTCTGTCAGACAGTTTTGTAATGGCTGCATTCTAGGTTATATATTGTATTGTACACTGTATAAGCGACAGGATGCTCCTTTCGGAGCGACAGTTCGCGCTCTATAAATACCATATACAAATACAAATACAAATAATGTTGCAGTTTCAGTTTTGTTCAGGCTTAGTATTTAAGGATGGGAAAGTGAAGGCCCAAAAGTCCAAATTTCAGAGTAGCCGCAATTGGTTATCAAAGTTGTATTCACATATGTGCTAAAATGTTGTAGCTGTATGGTTTATTATGGGATTTATGCGAATGAATGGTCCAAGCATATATGTCTAAAGACTCCCAACCTAATCCAACATCTTCGACATAGGGGGGTAGAATTTCAATAATTTTAATATATGTATTAGTGAAATACAGACTCATAATGAGCCTACCTGCAGGCTATTTATTAAATGAGAATATTTGTGAACATCTCTCCATCACATTGTCCATTGAGGTATAGAATGTACTCCCTTCCAGAGTGACATGAATGAGAATTTAGGAGGAGGTGCTGTTTCCAAATGAAGGTCATAATGCGGCCCTTTAAACTCTGAACAACTTCACACATTTTTTAATTTAAGTTAGTATAATGTGTTGACAGGAGGTTGTTTCAGCACTGTCTCTGGCACATTTTGGTTAAAAAAAACCCTCTAAGAGAGACATTAGATGGCATGTTTTTGAATTGAAAATGTGACATCCAAGATCTCCTAAACAAGAAAGAATGCTGATGCGTCCACAAAAACAATAGCAACACACACAGATCAAATTCTTCGGAAAAATGTATTCTTGAAAGTCGTCCGCCCAGGGGAGACGTACCCTTAGTGCACAGCAATATCTCCGGATTAGTGGACTGATTCCTTTCAAAACGCTTTCAAAAGTGTGGATTTCATCAACTGAATTTATTATTCCTTCATAAATTTCTTTTTTACTTTGTTTTAAACAAACTTCATGTTAATTTCACAGAGGGAGAATTATCATTGGATGGCAAAAAAATGTGTGTCCCAATTAATCAGTCCCAATGCATTTTGAGCTCTCGGGGTCCTTCATCAGGGGGATGTTTAATATCTGTGTGAATGAAGCATGAAAGTGGCTTGGTTACCCACACTGTATAAACAAGCTCTATAATCAAAGAATGAGGCGATATTGGTGCAGATAACTCTGTCTCAAGCGTGAAGTAACTGTCATGCAACTAAGTGCACGTGTAATTACGGGCAAGAGTAAGCTCAATCCAACCGAAAAAACAAAGTAAAAATAAGAAGGGAAATGTCTCTAATACATGCAGAGGGAGGTTGAAATGCTGCCAAAGAGTAGACAGCGAGCCATGTCTCTAGAAGGCTGATACCAGTACAAAATGCGGTAGGGACGCATGCGGCATGCTCTTCAAAAGCTATGTCACCGTGATGTGAAATACTGTACTCTCTATTACACAAACACAAGCAGTTAATATTCCTGTACATTGAATGTGACTATGCTGCTTACACTGATCATTGATAATGGTAAAAGACATACTAGACAGTAACTAGATGTCCATGCTGGTGTCGGGTATTAAATGTAACATGCTGTATTACGCGAGTATGTGCTGGCAGCGGGCTTTTACATTTCAAGCAGTGAACAAGATATGCTGAATTATGGGAGTTATTGCTAGCGCTTTGTGGTGAAACATGCAAAGAGTGACTGTGTGCAGGGTTAAGTAAAGCTCACCTTGCAGATAGTGTAGTGTAGTTCCCATATTCCCAATAGGCTCTGCGCATTGGAATAACATATACTATAGATTAGACGTAGGACTGAGGTCGACTAGGTCTCTATCGTATATATTAAACTTAAAAGTGCCAGCAAGCTCAGAGGTCACTAGAAACTTTCTCGAATAAACAAGAAGGGATTAGTTTCTGACAACCGCATAAACATCACAACTTTGTTTCCCAAGAATAAGAAACAATAGATAGCTATTTTACTCAGTCAATCATGCATGCTTTGTTTCACCAGAGGTGCTGAGAAAATAGAGAGACGGGTGTTTTCAATAAAAGTATTTATTGAACAGTCTTCTTTCTCAAGCATAAGAAATGTACTCCTACAATCGTAATACTTGTAATAAAGTGCAAGGCATATAACATAAAAAGTAATATAAAGTAGTACTGTAAAAGTATGATGTGGTTTCTAAGCCATAAATTGCCTAAAACGTATAAAATAGATACAGAGTTAAAATGATGGCTAAAAGTACTCAACTGGTGCTTCTAAAATACGCCTACCCCGGTGTACCTAACCTAAGTCTAGAACAAGGAAAGAAGTAAGTGAGGAGTAGCTTAAGTTTAGTATTTCTCTGCCAAGGATCTAATCAAGAATTCTCTAAAGGTCTAATCAGCCAGTACCTTGGTTTTAGAATGAAGGAGGTCTTGTATCTCTCTCTCAGGACTCGATTTCCCCGCAACCCGCAAGGATAGCTTGGAAACACTGGAGCTGGATTTCTCAGCAAGAGAAAAGACAGCGTCTCTCAGTGCGTCAGCTGGAGGGTCGGCTTCCTTCAGCACTTGTTGCTGCAGGGCGTCGGGCAAGTAGTTAGTCAATCTGCTCCAAACCACCGTGTGTTTGTCTGGGCAAATATAGGCATATTTATACCTTGAAGGAGCCGAGTTTGACGTATGATTGGACTTAATAACGTCACTCAAAGACTCAATTCTTTGAAAATTCCAGGATTTCTTGGGTAAATCAATATTATGATACCATTGAGGTGATATCTTCCATATTGGAAACAGAGGACTTGAATGGAGGTGAGGACAACTTCATCATGTATCTATCTGATCTTGAAGAGGAATTTGTTCCTCTTTAAGGACGACTTGTGCCTCCAAATCAAGGGGACCAGTATGGGTGCCACATGTGCCCCGAGCCTGGCCTGCTTATATGTGGGAAACTTTGAATTGAAACATATATTCAACAAGGCCGCGCCTTTCTTTGAGAATGTTTCCTGCTGGAATCACTACATTGATGATATCATCTTCATCTGGGGTGGTGCCAGCGAGGATTTATTATGTTTTTTAGAGTGGCTCAACCTTGGTGACCCCAATCTCAGGTTCACAGGACACCACAGTAATTCCAGGGTCGAATTCTTGGACATCGTCATTAAAGATGAGGAAGGGAGCTTAAAAGTTGAACTTTTTACTAAGCCAACCGATAAAAATTCACTCCTACATTACTCTAGCAACCATCCAAAGGCACAATGTGCCTTTTGGTGAATTTCTTAGACTAAGGAGAAATTGTTCCAATCTGGAAGACTTCTACAGACACTCAGAAAATACGAAAACTTAAGAAGAGAGGTTACCCCACAAATTAATTAAACACTCCTTTAAGCGAGCGCGGTTTTACGATCGTGACAGCCTACTTGACCAGAACAAAACTCACAACAAAAATGATTTAGACAGAATAGTATTTATGACCCAGTTTTCGCATGTAAGCAAACAGAAGAAAAATATAGTCAATAGAAATTGGCGCATACTTAATTTTAATACTGAAAACCAACTCAATAAACCCTTGTTCTCATTCCGGAGAAACAAAACACTCCGTAACTGTCTGGTACACACTTATAGGCCACCCATGGAAACCCAACAAACATTGACTGGTAGTAATGCATCAGGTAATCACAAATGTGGAACCTGTTCTATCTGCCCTCATTGCATTGTGGGCACTAGCCTTGAATTTAATGGAAAAACTCTGACCCCCAAAACATTTAACAACTGCAGGAGTCAGAATGTGGTATACCTGCTTGTCTGTCCTTGCAATTTGGGATATGTGGGGGAGACAAGTAGGGAACTCAGACTCAGAGTGCTGGAGCATAAATCAGTTATCCGCACAAATAAATGCAATGCGCCATTGACAGAGCACTATAGACAGCACAACCATACTTGCAATGACTTGTGGTGGTATATCTTGGAGAAGATTAGAACCACCAGACGAGGTGGGGACACCGGCAAATTAAAAAAAACTCGGGAACAATTGTACTTCTGCTTCCTAAACACTATCCTCAAAGGCGGATTGGGCGAAATGGATCTAGAGTAACCCACATCATTCAAAATCTTAGGGACATGATTACTCGGATAGGCTTCTGGTTATCACTGCCAAGTATCCCTGATAGTGTGGACCCACAATCCCTCACAATTCAAATATGATTTCCCTTCCATTAGGACAGACTTATATACCTTCGTATGCAGACATTCCCATCCTTCAACCTTCCTATTGTCATTATTAGGAAGCGGGACAGTCCGCTCCTTGTCTCTCTATAAAAAGAAGAACACTGGTAGTCTTTAATCTCTTTTCATGGCTATGTATCCATTAAACAACCACACCAGTGTAGTCGGATATTCTTAATCAGTAATGTGAGTCCGGCCCACTCGTATAACATAGATCCCTTGTTATATACAAGTGATTTAATTTAGAGGTGTATAGTGACTTACACCATGACGAGGGTCGAGCAAATATTTTATATATAAGTGTCAGGATTAGGAAGCGGGTCAGTCCGCATACAGTCATCTTTTGTCTAATAAAGAATAATACTGGTAGTGTCTGATTTCTACCAATGGCCATGTATCGATTAGACAACCACATTAGTGTAGTCGGACATTTTTTAATCAGTATGCGAATCCGGCTCACTCATACAACACATAGCCCTCGCGCTACATATATGCGATCCAATTTAGGGTTGTGTAGTGCCTTACATCTTGCTGATGACCTGGTAGATATATATAGATAGATATCGGAACTTCCGCGTACAAACAGGAAGTGCAATATATCGACTCTACATAGAAAACACACAAGTCAGGGACCTCGTCCAATGGGATTTTGGCATGACAAGCCAGCCTATGCAAATATTCCTGATCCATATATGCTGTCCCGATTGGCTTTTGCCTGGACCTATGAGGCACCAGATAAGGTATTTAAACATGGCGTCTTCCGTCTCCTTCCTGGTAGACTCCACGCAACCAGAGAAGCAGGCAGCCCTTTGCGACTTTATAGGTAAGCGGTACATTGCAGCATGTGGGATTAGTGACGGCTAGCTCTAAGACTAAGCGCAGAATCTTTAATAGCCTCGTTTCGTATTTTTGTCTCGATCTCTAGAGAAGCATTCTCTCACGTCGCAAGGGTATGACGTAAGCGCCCCTGGTTTTTATAGTACGAGGCTCGACCATTTGGAGCTATTGCAGCCAGTGTTCAAGCGCCCCAGTAACAGGTACGCCAGCTTTCCAACATACTAAGATGAGGCAAAACGATAGGGTATAACGATCACGATCAGTGTACACCCCCTGCAAATGCAGTGACAATATAGATGCCCCCTTCTAATTCTCCATTACCATTCTGATTTGTAGGATAACGGACCTGCAACTCAATAAAGACACGCATTTTAAATGGACATATGAAGCCAGCGTTTCTTCTCCTATACTAAATATCATCAGGAAAATACTGAAATTTGACATCACTCAAAAGCGGATTTAGAGGTAACTAAATAACAGTAATAATATGTGCGCTGTAGAATGTCCAAATATATAATTAAAAACATAGGATGCAGGGCTTGATTCCCGTTTTTGTGTCTACCAAATAGGAATGCCAACCTCACGTGTAAACTATAGAAACGCCAAATGCAACTAGACGTTCTCTGCCAAAACTCGCTAATAAGATGAAGAGGTAACAGGAGTGAAACGTAACAGCACCTTTGTGTTTAGAGGTATTTTTAATTATTCCACTCCACTTTTTGTATCATAGCTTAGTATGAGATCAGGATTGAGAGAACCGGTCTAATGTCCGCCTTTATGTCGATTATTATAGGAAGAATAACTCTATCACAGATATTACCATCCACACCCAATTCAATGAGATTGGACAGTTTACCGAAAGTTACCACAGTGCTGGGTAAGATCATGTCTCCCTCTTTTCAGACCCAAATGTGGGAGGGACAAGTACCACCCATAAGTTTGGGTTTGTTAAATATAAAATCAGCATCCCTATCCAACATGTTCCATCAAAGAGTGCAAAGAAGGGGGCTATAATTTGGTAACTCAACTTCTGCAATAGGATACTACTTAGGATTTGAATAGGGACGTCTAGTATCATTCAATAGACTATAAGCTCAGGCCCTGTAAAACGGAAACTGAAGGTGAAATAAGTGGACTAGCTCGCTCTTAGACACATAGGGATGCATGTATTTGAAACCATTGTTTAAGCAGATTAGAAAATGAATTGTGTTTCTCGCCAAAGCAATTTGTATCCATGTTACATGCTATTGTTTTTGATTGGTACTTACAAATACAAATAGAAGTGCATGACCAACCGCAATGTACTGGGAAGGCTCACATTGATGTAATAGGTTTGGAATTTATACCTCCAACTGTATGAGACTAGAATATTGTTAAATGTTTAGAATTACCAAGTATCAACTCTAACTCATTGTGTATCCATTTTTAGGGAGATTGTACTGACCCCTGTACTACGACAGATATCATTTGTAGTCTTGATAAAGGTGGATAGAATTTTGGGAAGCCACCAAAACGCGTCTACGCATTCTACATTATAATTCACAACTCGAATATCCCTGTTGATACACTGTACCGTAGTGTGCATAACATTGGTGTCAGAAATTGAGTTGGAATATACACTTAGTATTGCACAAGTTACATGTCTTACTGTTTTCTGTCTTTATGTATCAATCTTGCTGGTCAATATCGAATGTCAGGTATTTTATTGTTATTTCTTTTAAACCTGTGTCAAGTGGTCTTTAAACCGTCCACTTTTTTAATCATTGTGTAACCAATAAATTGTGTTCTTTTTATACATGCAAATTTTGTAATCGTTTTCGCTTCCAAACTTTAATTGTGTTTATAAATTTAGCTTTGTTCAAGGGAATCTCTCTTTTTTCACTGGTTGGTCAACCCTACTTCCCTTGATTTGAGTTAAGGGGTACCTCTCTACTTGCTCTCTAAATCAATATTCAAACAGGGGGGAGCCCCTAGCTGCTGAAGGCGTGATTTTCCAAGAACTCGTTGTTGATTCTCGGAACTTAGTGGAAGTAGCCATGACGTAATTGGGCTGCAAGGCTCAGGCCAAATATGGCACTAACGTCTATGCCTATATAAGGATGGGATAATGTATCTCTATATAAGGGCACGAATTGGGAAAAGTTACACTAGCGTCCTAGATTCATTTACAACAATAGTTGCCAAGATATTACTGAAGTTTCTGTGTCGGAATCCACTGGCTTAGTGGACGCCAGTGTCTGAAACATCTCCGTTGAGACACAACATGCAACGTTGAGAGTGAAAGCGGACTCAGTCAGGTGACCGAAGTGTCTCAAAAAGCGGTGCCATCTTATAGTGAAAATAGATGGTGTGGAACGCTATGGGCAAAGTCTGTATTTAACCTAGTCACAAAGTAGTGAACAGAAGGAAAATTTCAAATATGTAAAACACAATAACAAAATAACAAAGAAATTGACTGACAAACACTACGAAGTGAGTGGTGTGAAAGATAGAATGAGTACTGCCAAAATAGTCTGAGTAAGAACATAAGTGCAACTTTAGAAAAAGTGTGAAGCAGGCTAAGAAAGGTAGAAGGGCCAAGGCATGGAATGCAGATATCAAAATTAAACATCCACAAAATTATATACTGTGTAAATATATGGTCATGTTGATCTGTCCCCATACAGGCATAATTATAACTTAAAATTCAAGATAATGACAAAAAAAGGAAAAAAAAGAGTCTGCTTACAAAAGCAACTCTGTTCCATTTGGTCATTGCGTCCATTTGGATATAGAGTATCCAGTAATTTAATCCAATAAATTTCCTTTTGCCAGAGAGACTTGGTAATGTTTGTGCCCTCTCGGGGAGTCATGGATTCCAAAACCAAGAAGAGCATTTGGCTCACATTATGGTTGTGCGGCTGAAAGTGCATATCTACACAAGATTTTTGACTGAATGTGCGTATATTACTTTTATTTTCATTTATCCTTTCTTTAATATTTCGTTCATTCCTGCCTACATAGGCTAAGATGCATGGGCATTTTAACAAGTAGATGATATTGGTACTGTAGCATGTTGCTGTGGTGTGTAGTTTGATGGTGTGGTCTATTCGCGGATGTGTTATTGAATGGCCTATAATCACAATATTACAATTGTTGCAGTTGTGACATGGAGTTATTCCTCTTAGTTGTTGTTCTTCTATCTTTGATTTTGAGGTAGATATAATTTCATTTATATTTTTACTTCTCTCATAAGCAAAAAAAGGATGATAATTGCATATGCCTTTGAAATCTGTTTTGGTACGTAACACAGGCCAGTATCTCAAAATCAGTTTCTTAAACGCTGTGCTGGAGGTGTAGAATTTGGATACCATGACAACACGATCTCCTTTAATGGAATTGGTTGCAAATATTAAGAGCCGTTCACGGGACATGTGTGCTATGCGTTGTTCTGTTTCCTTTATTATGTTAAGCGGATATTTTCTGCCCTCAAATCTTTCCAGCATAGCTTGCATCTTGACAAGTAGTTTATCCGGATTTGATAATATCCTTTTAATGCAGAGTAACTTTGAGAAGGGTAAATGCTGTTTCAAGGATGTTTGGTGGAAACTATTGAAGTGCAGTAAGGTATTAGGGTCTAAGGGTTTCCTGTACATTTTTGTTTCTAATCTATTACCGTTCCTTGTTGTGTTGACATCCAAGAAGTTGATGGTACTGTCACTGTGTTCGTGTGTGAATTTTACATTTACTGATGGAGTTCAAATTCTCTATTGCCAAGGTTAGTTCTTGTTCTGAACCCGTCCATAATAATTAGATGTCATCTATGAACCTCATGAAGGTTATCAAGTGTTCAGTCCAGATGTTGTTGGTTAATATTTGATCAATCTCAAATGTGTTCATAAAGAGATGTGCCTAGCTGGGAGCTGCACAATTTTCCACGGATATGCCCCTGAGTTGCAGAAACTAATCATTGTTCCTGCAAAAAAAGCTGTGGTATAAGGTGAAATTCATCAGCTCTAGTACATAAACCTTTAAATCTTCTTCCTAGTTCATTCTGGCAACAAAATGTTCCATTGCTTCAATACCCACATCATGTTGGATTGAAGTATAGAGGGCTTTAACATCAATAGTACATGGCAACATTTCAGAGTCTGTCTCTAGATCGATTCGTTGAATTTTATTGAGCAGATCAGTAGTATCTTTTATGTATGTTGACATCTGTTGGACCAGAACCTGTAGATATTTTTTCAAATATTTTTCGATGGGTTCATAAAGCAACCCGTGAGTTCACACTATGGGTCTAAATTACGGTTTGTGTCAATTCTTATGATTTTTTGGCGACATGTAGAATGTTGGAGATCTTGTGTATGCTTGGAGAAGATATCTCTTATCTCTCTTAGTTACAGGTCCTCTCTGCATAGCCGTGTCTGTTATGACCGGATTCTCAGACCAGATAGGATCAGCTCACCAGAGCACCGTCAACCCAGCCAAAACGTAACCACCTCCCTCCTCAGGACCAATCTATCCAGGCCCTGGGTACCTACCTGAGGATGGGGAACTCGCAATATACAAGCTCATATCATCAGAAACACCACTAAATCTATAGGGATTACTAGAATACTCACTGATTACTAAGGACGTCCATGCCCTACACCACACTCACACAATATAGTCTCGCAACCACATGGGCCCAGACTAATCTACCCTGGGGCAGTTCTGATTATATACCATTACACACTGGCCGCAACCAGTGCTCCCTCAAGCCACAATCCTGTGGGTATACACACTAACCTCAATCAGTGCTCTCATTAATGCCTCCTTCTCTAGAGATGATCTCATTACACACCAGTGTCCTCCCTGGTGCTCTCATTAACAAGCCACAATCCGGTGGGTATAACGCCGCATCCCAACGACGATCACTTTCCTATGAATACCTTCAGCTCTCTCTCTCTCTTTCTATGTTGGGAAGTTTCTCTCACTATTCACTAGAGGTTCACTACTACAATAATATTATGGAATGGCCAAATTACACGGTGTACAACTTATTCTCTTAGCTCAAGGGCTCCTCTCTCCCTAATTATTCAGTTCTTGCCTGCCTGATCAGGGGTAGCATCTGTTCCAGCAGTAATACCTGACTAGAAGACAAGGTTACCTTTCCTATACAAGAACAAGAGGTACAATAATATTATGGAATGGACGAATTACTTAGTGTAAAACTTATTCTCTTAGCTCAAGGGCTCCTCTCTCCCTAATTATTCAGTTGTTACTTATGAGGAAATATAAATTTTATGGTCAAGAAATGTTCCCTAACGTGTACCCCACCGTCTCCATGTACGAACTTAAAGTGCATGTAACTTCCCTCCTGTGCTAGCTATGAAGACGCAAACACATTTGCGTCCAACGTTAACATGTCCTCTTTCAGACCCACCCTGAACGGGTTGAATATTCTGTTTCTAAGTATGCCTTGCCAACGTCTTTTTGTGGTGTACTTTACACGTTTTTCCAGCCCAGGCGAAGTAGGCCCTGAATTCTGCCATCGAGCCTTTTCCTGCCTTCAGACTTTGAAATGCCTCAGCCTGGGCCGGCCTCTGTACCCGTGACCTCTGCCTTACTCCCTGCGCGGCTCACGGCGCTTAGCTCAGCCTGTTGCCTGCCAAGACTGTATTCAACCTTCGAATTATCTGTTCCGCTTCTCAAAAAAAATACATTCCTCCCTACTAGTTTAAGTAAACATCCTTCCAGCTGCAGAGCAAAGGGCCCGGCCTCACTGTCTCCATCCAAGTAATTCATAGTCTCTGTTACCATGGTAGGCCCATGCCCCCTTGCATCTCGTGCAGACACCTAGACGCTTATACACGCACTCACAGTCAGTATAGAATAGCCTCTGTCCGAGAGACCTTTTTCCTTCTAGATAATATGGTTCCCAAACATCAGATATCAGATATGATATAGGAACGAGTTGATCTGACATGCCAGACTTCTGTCTCTTTCCTCTAGTGTAAATGTCAAGTCCCCTGCACCCTCCAACTTTACGTCAATCACACGTCATGCAGCTGCGCGCGCATCCTAGCTACCGATTCCTGCTGACTCTGCACTATTCTGTCATAGAGCCACCCACTTCTGACACTTACATGTGACGTTTCTAGAACACACCTCTGTGCACGCCTTAGTTCACGCCTTCTGATTACGTATTGCTAACACGTGTGTATCCTTATCTTGTTTCTCTCAGCTGTTACGCCTTCTGCATTGACTTCTATTGTGTATATTAAGTATAAAAGTAATGTAATGTCAATAAAATATGCTCTATCCCTTCCTGCACCCCAGTGGTGGCAGGAACCCGATATCCGGTACCTGACCCATTCCTTTTTAAGGAATAAAACCCCTAAGAACGCTAACACTACGGACTCTGCGTCTTTCTTTCCGATTGAGTTATTTTTGTTTAAGTACTTACCTGCATAGAAATTAAGACGGTAAATCAAATATTTACCACATTATTTTGGCGCCCGAATAGGGACCCCTCCCCCACCCACGCGCCGGTTGGTGCGTTGCAGCCTTGGTCCCCTGCCACGGTCGTGACGGACACTACGCGTACCCGCAGGATTTCCTGTATCTCCCTCAGGCCTACGGAGGTGACGGAGACTGCGATCAGCACCCAGACGAGGCGGTGAGGAGTGCGGAGGATCCCGACCAGAGCCTAGCCGAAAGAAGCAAGGTCCGAGGTGTCAAGAGGCCCACCAGTTCCGAAGTTCCGAAGTATTCACGTATCGAGTCGAGTCCAGCCCGGTCCAGTCCAGTCGAGTTTTCCGAGGCCTTCTGTTCCGTGCTTCCCGGTGAGTACCATTGCTGGGGACGCATCTAGACGGGTGCATTATTATGTATCCGGTAAAGACGGGTTTGGGTACACAAACACGGTCTGCACTGTTTTAGACAGTGTATCTGTGCTGTTTAGCAGTACATCTAGTATAAAGGGTAGTAATATGTGTTCAAAATGTTTCATGTGATTAATGTCGTGGTATGAGTGACTGTTTTGTGTACATTACCGTGTTTTTGTGTAACTAGCTGTGTTCAGAAGTAAGTGACAAGTATCGAGTATCCAGCACTAAGTAACAAGATGCCGTTTTTCAATAAGTTAAGACAGATAGGAACTAGGAAAGGGATGCTAGAGGAAGAAATTCCTATCCCCCCTAGGGACACTCCTGGAAATTTTATGTACCATAAGCATGGCTTAGATGCCATACTGTACCTAGATTTATGGGCCGATTATACTAAGCACTTTGAAGAAAAACACAGATGGCCCGTTACAGGAACATGGGATGCCGAGTGCATCATGAAAGTAGAGGAAGCACTATGGAAAAAGAAAGCCAGACAATCTCAGAAAGACGCCATAGAATTTTGGCGTAAAGAATCACATAAACGTGCCGAAAAAGCACTCCGAAGAGAAGACAGACATAGAGAAGAGTCGGATAAAGTCCGAGAAAACGAATTAGTTAATGAGGGGATCCGAGTAAAGGCAGAACAAGTAGACCGCATGCGAAATAACCTTGTAAATGGCATGTACTTAGTGACCGAGGGTCCGCCTGAAGCCACTTCAGAAATACCGAAAGATCTGCCACCGCCATTGGTTCCAACTAAAGTAAATCACAGGACTACAAAGGACATATTCCTTGCTTCCTATCTAGATGATGTAGCTCCCGCTTACACCAATCCACCTGCCCAGGTACCACCTGCTGACGGTGACGGAGGTGGCAACCCACTCCAAGACAATGTCCCGCCCTTACCACAACAAAGTTCACCCCCCGGAATCCTGTTCCACCTGTTCCTCCACCACTTCCTACACCTAAGATAAATACCCTGAATCCGTTTGGGCCAGACCCTGGAAAGACACCAGTTCAGTTACTTACACAGTCCCCACAGACAAGTCATGCTCAAGCCTCCGCCTCTGGAGGTGCGACAGGAGGTTACCAGACCCCGCCACAACAACATAGGTTAAACATAAGGGACATATTAAAGAACCGTACACCCCGAACCTCAAATTTCGACATGCTTAAAGAACCCCTTCCAGTTTGCAGATACGATCCAGTACCCGGTAAAGACGATAGGATGTTATTAGCATCTCTACGCTTACGAAAAGTTACAGATTACTTAATGTTGTTCCCAGGAATGACTGATCATCTAGATAGAATATACCATTTTATCCAGACTGGGGAAGATCCTGACTGTATTAAAGAGGCCCTGGCTCACCAGAAAGCTGACACTCAAGGTTGTATATTACGCTTCTTCATAAACTGTCTAATAAGAGAACGAGACAGGCCTGGGGTAGACCAGGACGAACTGGATGCACTAAACAAATGGGGCCAGAACATAGCCGAGGGAAAACACGATAAACAGAATTGTATAGCAAGTATGTACAAAAAGATAAGGAAAGAAGTAATAGAGATACACGAAAGAAAGAAACAAGAAAGGGAAGCAGATAACGACCGGCTTGATTCCTCCGAGGAGGACGACCGAGAGGAATCCGAACAACAACCTAAAGAAATGATAGCGTACGTGGGTAAGGGAAATTACCTTAGGAAAGGTATTCGCCCAGAAAGCAAGAGAGTTTTTCTGTCTGGTATATCAAAACCGAATTCTTCTGAATATCTGTTTCAAGATACCGATAAAATGCTTCAAGAACGAATGGGGTACCATGCACTCAATTCTATGGATGAACAAGAACTAGCCCGGTCAGCAGTACTATGGGCTGACAATCCTAGCATATATAATGATGACACCGTAGCACAGACATTTCTGAACCTTTCCCCTGACGAGCAGAAATTAGCGGGTGTATACATGATTCAGCATCTTCTCACGTTATACAGAAACCAACATTCGGACCCAGGTCCCTTACCTGATACATTAGAAGCACTACTTATGAATAGAGTCTTTCTGAAAAATAAATTTGTTTTATATATGTATTTGTAAAGGTCGATGGAAGAATAAATGTTTAAATAAGTATGTAAATGGATGATTTAAAAAAAAAAAATTGGTTGGTTAACTGGCTTATTAAGTGTATCTTAGTGAATACATATATTAGCGAGTATTGTTTAAATATTTAAATATTTGTATCAGTGTTTCTCTTTGTGTATAAGTGGCTGCAGGGGTTGGTGACTGACTCACTGTTTGTATGTGTTTTGAAGACAGCATATGTGCAGGACTGTATGGGTGGATGAGTGTGTATATGTGTGTGTTAGTGAGTGATTGACTGTCTCACTAGTGTCTTCATTAGTAACGACATATGTTTTAATCTAGTATATGTGAGTATTGATGTATATAAGTGAGTATAGTATATATAGTGAGAGATTGTAGGAGTTCCTGTTTAAATAAGTATGTGTTTCTATAAGTGATTGTTTAAGAGAGTAAGTATGTGTAAGTTTCCTTAGAAGTAAGGTGGTAATGTGTGTATAAATGTATATGCAAATAAATGGATGTTCAATAGTTTATTTGCATGTGTGAGTATGTGTGTGAGTAACTTTTGGATGACTGCTGATGTGTAACAGGATGTATAGGTGTATCACTACATATGATGAGTGAGTATATATATGAGTGACTATATAGAACTGTTGGTGAATGAGTGGATGTGTATATAGATGGTGGAATTACTGAATTGGTTGTTGTTACTGGTTTGGGTACCTCCATTTTTTTGAAAATGTTTGTTTCTATTTATGAATATGTGTTTCAAGCGTTACATTACACTGAAATTAGGTCTGTCACTCTGTCACAAGGATGGTGTCATCAGTGATGTCATGAGTGATGTCACTGACCATGTCATGAGTGATGTAATATGTGATGTCATCAGCAGTGCATTGCAGGCGCGCAAGTTATAGTGAGTCCAACTAACTATAACGTGGGAATTTCAATGGTTTTATGTCAGTAAAATTTCCTGCTAACTATAACTGGTGTGAAACCTATGGTTTTGTCAGTGAATTTAATAGGTTTTTTAAATGCTAATTCCGAACTATAACTGGTGTGAAACCTATGGTTTTTTAGTGAATTTCAAAGGTTTTTTAATTGCTAATTCCTAACTATAACTGGTGTGAAACCTATGGTTTTTTCAGTGAATTTCAAAGGTTTTTTTAATGCTAATTCCTAACTATATAAGACCTGAAAGCCCACCAGGAATCTCCAGTATGCGCCAGGGGACTGCATTGCAGAGAGGTGTAATGAAGCCACAACCCTTTTTACACCTCTCTGCAACGCAACCCCCGTGCATGTTTAAAGAGGGGGAACTAATTCCCCTTGCATACTGGGGGCCCCTGGGGGCCAATTAGCCCACCTGGAACCTCCAGTATGCGCCAGGGGCTGCATTGCAGAGGTGTAATGAGACTATGCCCCTTGTTACACCTCTCTGCAACGCAGCCCACTGCCGCGTTTGCAGAGGGGGAACTAATTCCCCTTGCATACTGGGGGTCCCTGGGGTCAACTAGTCCACCAGGAGCCTCCAGTATGCGCGAGGGAGCTGCATTGCAGAGAAGTGTAATGAGGCCACACCCTTGTTACACCTCTCTGCAATGCAGGCCACTGGCGCGTTTGCAGAGGGGGGACTAATTCCCCTTGCATACTGGGGGTCCCTGGATCATATCTGCCCAAACACCGATATTCCGAACGATTGTAAATGACTTTTCTTGAGAAACATTTAGATTTGGATTATCATGTCCTATACTTTGGAATTTTTGAAAGACTGACTTTGAGGATGCTATAAATTACTCAAGTCTGCCCGAATTGTGTGGGTAAAATTGATACCTAGTCACTTTGAATAAGAATATACTTATGTCTCGTCTAACATTTGGAAGAAATATCTAGTTATATGACAACTGGATACCGACATAACTTGAAGGAAATAAGAACGCCCTGAAGAAGTTCTGTTGTACAGAACGGAACCTTTCGGCTGGCTGTGGTACATAAACTTAAGGAAAATAAAAGCATTTGAATATACACCAAGATTCAGCGCTTCAATAAGGACTCTAAGTGATATGATTTGATTGGACTCATTGTGAAAGTGGTGCTGTGCCAAACTTTGGAATATTCTCCACTACTCTCTACTACTTACTCTCTCCGACTCCACTACTCTCAAATACTCACTGTCTACTACTCATTCTCTACTACTCTACTACTCTCTACTACTCTCTCTCTACTACTCACTCCCTACTACTCGCTACTCGCTACTCCCTACTACTCACTATCTACTACTCTCTACTACTCACTCTCTACTACTCTCTCCCTACTACTCACTCTTTACTACTCACTACTACTCTCTACTACTCACTCTCTACTTCTCACTCTCTACTACTCTCTACTACTCACTCTCTACTACTCTCTCTCTACTAGTCTCTACTACTCACTCTACTACTCACTCTCTACTACTCACTACTATTCTCTCTGCTACTCATTCTCTACTACTCTCTACTACTCACTCTCTACTACTCACTCTTTACTACTCTCTACTACTCACTTTCTACTGCTCTCTACTACTCACTCTACTACTTACTCTCTACTACTCTCTACTACTCACTCTCTACTACTCACTCTCTACTACTCTCTACTACTCACTCTACTATTCACTCTACTACTCTCTACTACTCACTCTCTGCTACTCTCTCTACTGCTCTCTACTACTCTCTACTACTCACTCTCTACTCTCTATTACTCACTCTCTACTCTCTACCTCTCTACCTCTCTCTTCTTCTCTCTCTACTAATCTCTACCTCTCTACCGCTACCTCTCTACCTCTCTACCTCTACACCTCTACCTCTCTACCTCTCTCTACACGCACACATATACACATATATGCATATATATATGCATATGCATTTATATATGTATGTGTATGTATAAAAAAACAACAAAACATTTTTTTTTTAAACAGCTACTTATAAAACTGTCATTCTTTTTCCCCATGGTACACTCCCCGGTACGCGCACCGGTGCGCGCACCGGTGCGCGCACCGGTGCGCGTACCGGGCGCTCCCCCCGCGAAAATCAAAAATTTTTTTTTTTTATTTGCCCCGCTGGGCCCTTTTATGGCCCCCACATCAAACCTAGGGGGTCAAGGGGGGTCTACTCTGCCCCCTTATGGTCATTTCCCTCTTTGTTTTGGCCACCTCTTGTGTCTCGATTTTACCGAGACACAAGATGGCGGCCGCTCCGGACTGTTTAGAATGTTTACAGACACCCGAGAGCCAATCACCTTTCCTCACGCAAGTCGCGTGGCGCGCACGGTACGCGCACCGGTGCGCGTACCGGTGCGCTGCTATAGATATATATATTTTTTTTAACCTAAATTACTCAAAATCCAGTGGAGCACATATCTTGAGACATAGCAAAGGCACATCGGGCTACCAGTCCCTACAATTTTGCCAAGTTTGGTGGAAATCCATTCAGCCGTTCGGGCTAAAAGTGAAATCGACCGCCCTATGGAAATTAACATGGGGAAAACGCGTTTTGGGACCCCCCTTTTATCTTGGCCCCCGCTTGACGAATCCCCCCCAAACTTTCAGGGAAGGACCGGGGCGCCGCGAGGCCATTTTCAGGAAATTTTCAGGCAGATTCGTCAACCGGTGCTAAAGTTATTCCAAATAGAATTTTGAGATTTAACATTGAAAAAAATCCTAACTATAACTACCTACTGGCGACCGCCAGTAGGTAATATATATATATATATATATATACACATATATATATACATTTATTTAACTTTATGATTTTTAATTGTAAACTATGTTATTATTTATACACATTCCCACTACACACTATATTAATTTGTTTAGGTCACAAATCTATACATATATATAAGTTACTATTCCCATAGCCATTTAGTAGTTAATCATGGAAGCTGCTGTAGACTAAATGATATAATTTACTATTCCGACTCCAATTAGTAATAAGTCAGGGAAGATGCTGAACACTAAACATACATAATGTACTATTCTCTATCCAGTTAATATGACATTAAAAAAGGTGCTGGACAGTAAGCATAATTAATATTCTATTCCCACTCAAGTTCATAATAAGTATTAGTATTAAGTCAGGGAAGGTGCTGGACACTAAACCTATATCATCTACTAATACCATGCCAGTTAGTGTTAAGTTATAGAAGGTGCTGGACACTAAACCTATATATTTTACTATTCCCACTCCAGTTAGTATTAAGTCAGGAAAGGTGGTGGACACTAAACCTATATAAATCACTATTTCCACTCCAGTTACTATTAAATCAAGGAAGATGCGGAACATTAAACCTATAAATTTAACTATTCCCACCCCAGTAAGTATATAGTCAGGGAAGGTGCATAATTAATGTACTATTCCCACTTTAGTATTAAATAAAGGTAGGTGCTGGGCACTATACATCATTAATTTACTATTTCCACTGCAGTTAGTATTAATTTTGGGAAAGTGCTGGACACGAAGGGCCTATTAGTATGGACAATAACACAACCACAGCACTCACCTCATGGGCTGATACAGGGTCCCTATCCACATCAGACACCCTGGTGGGGACAGGAACACATCCACAAGTGTACCCACATATGACCTACCTGCCACCAAGTTACTCCTTCGCATCCAGGACAATCTTTTTCCATGTTCTTGCAGCAATGTCCCGGTCAAGTCACTGCAGCGGTGAAGGAAGATAAGGGAATACATGTGCACAATGATGAAGGCAGGGCCAGCGCCAGGCATAGGCAGGAATCAAAGACCACAGGGTCACACCTCCACAAACTAGCTACCCCCTGAAGGGTTATGCCATGTGCCCTTCCTGTGCACACCCATGCACAACAACAAGCCAGTTGAATTCATATTGTGCACCGCACACCAAACAACCAGGGAAACAGACACAGCAGGAGTGGCTGCAGAGGAACACACCGAACAGAAGCACAGGGCCAGGGAAACATACATACCACAACATCACACTCATGGCAAGAAAACTGAGTACAAGCACTAAATGAACACACACACATACAAGGAACAAACACCCTTCTAGGCACACAGCCTGCCAAGTCACACAGATATACCCCACACTGACACACAGACACAGACCACATGCCACCAGCAATGGAGCACAACAAATAGGAAAGCCAAAGTGAGGTGCACCCAAATGCAACCACCAAGCATGTGTACATCACATGCAAGGCCAGGAACATAGAACAACACCCTCAACTCATCAAAGCATCACAGTGAGTGAAGTCACACCACAGACAGCTCAGTGCAACAACCCAGGGAGACAGCAAGGCAACTCATGTATAGGCACAAGGATGAAAGGAAGGCCCTGAAGTCAAACTGTGAACAGCCACACATATGTATACAACTAATTCACAGGAGTATGCCAGCAGCGCAACACACAGGGCCCATTGACATGCTCCATGACTGTCACACCTGCAGCACACCAGTGTCAAACACACTGAAGGGGGTCAATAATTTCCAGTCAATACACAGACAAACAATCACACACCCTGGGTTTAGCCACAAACATCACGCACACACACAGGGATGCCAGAACAAATATCTGCACAAAAGCAATAGACAAACACATAACCCAACAGAAACACACACAGAACCATAACAAGAACGGACAGGCCCTGTTCAGCAAAATGTGGGAGGCAATGGTAACACCGACACAACAGGAGTGCACAACCTCATCAGTCACGAACAATGCGCAGACAACATACCACAACATGGACAAGAATTGTACCCTCACAGATAAAGCTCAACAAAATAAAAGGAGTTCCCTTGAGTTACAGCTTACTACAATAAGACTGGTCAGTCTATTGACTAATAGGTGACCCACACACATTCACTCGCTCCACATATTCTTGGAATCAACAAAACGATTACTTACAATCTAAAAAAAACATACATATAAGTATTCCCTATACCAGTTGTTATTTTCATCGGTGGACTGTTGTTTTAAAGCACTCAATCAGTCTCTTAAATTAATTGTTTCATGGCAGGAATCATAATAAACAATACATTCAAACACACATTTTAAAATGATTTATGAACAAATCAAGGTCACCTATTAGTCAATAGACTGACCAGTCTTATTGTAGTAAGCTGTAACTCAAGGGTACTCCTATTTTGTTGAGCTTTACTTTTCCCAGCTCCCTTGACGTATAAGGGTTACTCTCCTTACATTGATACCCTCACAGATAAACACAGCCACGTCAAACAACCAACAGATGCACAGGCAAAAGAATCACATACCAAACACAGCAGGACATCAGTGGATGTACACCAGGTAATGACAATCCGACATACACCCACAGCTCTGCATGCATGACAAGCAGTGTGTACACACCAAGCATACCAGCCCCACACAGATATGAGCGACACAACATGAACCCACACAAACCTAATCGGCACAGCACAAAGACAACATCACACCCATGAAGTGAAGCAGTACCACAGCAAACACACATACATTCAACACAACACCAACAAATGCACAAGTCTGGGACAGAAAGGTGGAAACAACTTGACCAGAGGACTGGGAAGCACATGCAGTGCATATGCAGTGCATATGAGCAACCATGACTGCCAAACAGCACAAGAACATCACATATAACCAACTGGGGGAATGTCCTGAGTGGCACATTGCTCCTTGCCAAAGAACTGCACCGCAAAGCACAGTGTCACAAATGAAGTGATGGGGAGGCACAGACATATGTAAACCAAGGGGACAGCTGACATCTAAGTGAAGTGTTCTGCATGTCAGTAGTCGACATAGCAGGAGGGTACCATACACAAATAGAGGGAGTGCAGACTCACAATGGGTAGGCATCTGAAGCACAGATAGGGGATGGTATGACACCACACACACCATGCTATATTGGAGGCAAAAAGGCACCATGTGACAGTAATGCATGGGAAAACACAACCACCATGGCAGTGTGGATCAGCAGTTCTGCGCAGGCTTCACAAACAATATCAAGACACATGGATGATCAATAAAACACAACAATGACTTGCCAATCACACACTCTGCATACTCACAAGTGACAAAAACAACAAGTAGGAGTCAGCCAGAACTGCATGGACACACCAACACACTGCACAGTGCCCAACATACAACTCACACATGTGCATACAGCCACATCCACAGGACTGAACAATCCAAACAACAGGCACTCAACTCCTGGGTGAAACATGTGTGTAGTTAGCAATGGAGGGGCACACACACATCAACACTCCCGACAAAGACACCCCCTTCACACAGCACACTTCTTGACCACCCAAGAGTACACATTGAAAGTAAGCCATGGGACTAGGATGACTGGCCATCACAAGATGACCACAAACATACACTACTGGGCACACATAAAGTAAGAGCACACATACATGATGACCCTGGCCAGCCTGCCTGCAATCCTATGGAAAGAATTCCACTCTGTGCTGGCAGTGCCCACCCCCCTACCTGACAAGTGTACAATATAGCCAACATGAACAAACTATGAAAATTACAACTGCATTTACAATTGACATAATTGCCCCCATAATTATCGGGGTCAGGAAGAACTGAAGTCCCTGTCACCCATGTAAAACATAGAGTAAGTGAGCCTAGACATTGGCAATGTTGAAGTGGCACACGTAGCATGTGGCACAGTAAACCATATACACACTGAAAAATAACTTCATTCAGTAAGGACACTGACAAAACAGACAACAGAAGCAACTGTCTTTATTCACATATTGCACAGATAGGCACCAAGAGTAGAGAAGAGCAAGGCACAAAATGCAGAGCATGTCCATGAGAAGCTGCACAGGCAAGGGGTAAACATCAAGGCCAGTGCCGGTACAGAGCAGGAATATCGTCGTAAAAATATCTACTAACCTAAATATCGCCGCAAAAATATCTACAGGAAGAAATATCGATGACAAAAATATAGTTTGACCAGAATATCGACAGACAAGTAAGTAATATCGATAACATTAATATAGTTGTAATAAATATCGTTTACAAAAACATAGTTTACAAAAATATCGTTTTTTAAATAATTATAAGTAATGTACTGTTTTTAATGAGTATTTGTTGTCAAAGTAGTATTTTTGTAGTATTTTATTAGTTAATAATGTATTTTATGTTGAATTTAGTGTTAATAGTTCCGTAGCGGGTTGTGGGTTTATAGGGGAGTAGGGTGGGAAGTAATTTAAATATAATAAAATAATAGATTAATTAATGTTTTAAATAATTATAAATAGTGTAATAAATAATAGTTAATTAATTTCAATTAGTTAATTGATTAATAATTATGTAATTAATTATGTTAATTGTTTTAATTAATTTTAGGTGTGTGTACTGGAATTTTTTAGTGAAAATGTAGTGAATTAATTACATTTTAATTGAATAATTATTTAATTAAGAATTAATCAAATAAAAAAAACGATTTGTTATTTTATAAATAAGTAAATACATTTAGTAATGTTTACACCTACACTATCCAACGCTTTCCCTACTGTTGCACCTTCTGGAGTGGGAATAGTAATTTTTACCCCTACGCTATCCAACGCTTTCCCTACTGTTGCACCCTCTGGAGTGGGAATAGTAATTTTTACCCCTACGCTATCCAACGCTTTCCCTACTGTTGCACCCTCTGGAGTGGGAATAGTAATTTTTTCCCCTACGCTATCCAACGCTTTCCCTACTGGTGCACTCTCTGGAGTGGGAATAGTAATTTTTACCCCTACGCTATCCAACGCTTTCCCTACTGTTGCACCCTCTGGAGTGGGAATAGTAATTTTTACCCGTACGCTATCCAATGCTTTCCCTACTGTTGCACCCTCTGGAGTGGGAATAGTAATTTTTACCCCTACGCTATCCAACGCTTTCCCTACTGTTGCACCCTCTGGAGTGGGAATAGTAATTTTTACCCCCACGCTATCCAACGTTTTCCCTACTGTTGCACCCTCTGGAGTGGGAATAGTAATTTTTACCCCTACGCTATACAACGCTTTCCCTACTGTTGCACCCTCTGGAGTGGGAATAGTAATGTTTACCCCTACGCTATCCAACGCTTTCCCTACTGTTGCACCCTCTGGAGTGGGAATAGTAATTTTTACCCCTACGCTATCCAACACTTTCCTTACTGTTGCACCCTCTGGAGTGGGAATAGTAATTTTTACCCCTACGCTATCCAACGCTTTCCCTACTGTTGCACCCTCTGGAGTGGAAATAGTAATTTTTACACCTACGCTATCAAATGTTTTAACTAATAACATATTGTATATTTTAATTATATGTATGTATTATTGTTGTTATATAAAGTAATGTGTTAAATATATCTATATGTACATATTTATTAAGTTTATAATGAAAAAGTGTAGTTAATTTGTTTTCAATAGTTTAAAAATAAAAGTAATGTAATGTATTTTGTTAATAGTACTTATATTTATTTATTATTTAATGTAAATGTAATTAATTTAAAAAGTCGATATTTTTTACATCTATATTTATTACAACGATATTTTTGAGTAGATATTTATGTACTTACCTATTTAAGTATAGGGTGTCGATATTTTTGTAAACGATATTTTTACAACTATATTTATGTCAACTATGTTTTTGTAATCGATATTTCAACACCCTACCGCCAGTGCCAGTCCAAGGTGCAGAGTATGTGCATGAGAAGCTGCACAGACAAGGGGAAAACAGCAAGGCCAGTGGCCAGTTCAAGGTGCAGAGTATGTCCATGAGAAGCTTCACAGGCAAGGGCAAAACAGCAAGGCCAGTGGGCAGGACAAAGTGCAGAGTGAGTACCTGAGAAGCTGCACAGGCAAGAGGCACACAGCAGTGAATGACACGGCCAGTCAACAGGACAAAGTGCAGAGAATGTCCATGAGAAGCTGCACAGGCAAGGGAAAAATAGCAAGGCCAGTGGCCAGTTCAAGGTGCAGAATATGTATATGAGAAACTGCACAGTCAATAGTTGAACTCAGCAAAGAGCAACAAGACCAGTGGCCAAAACTAAGTGCAGAGCATGTCAATGAGAAGCTGCACAGGCAAGGGAAAAATAGCAAGGCCAGTGGCCAGTTCAAGTTGCAGAGTATGTCCACGAGAAACTGAACAGGCAAGGGCAAAGCAGCAAGGCCAATGGCCAGTCCAAGGAGCATTGAATGTGCATGAGAAACTGCACAGGGACTAGGTGAACACAGCAAAGAGCAACAAGGCCAGTGGCCAAAACAAAGTGTAGATGTGTCTATGACAACACAGGTCACTCAAATATTCATGTGCAGGCAGGGAAACGTGTGGAATAGGGTACACACACCTTCCCCATGGAGACAGCATGTTAGGCAGTCCATGACACAACCCCATATTCTCAGGCACATACTGCATCAGTCCAACTACATGTGTGCCCCCCTGCACTCCCCCCAATGTTAAAAGACTTACCAGGACATTTGGGGCACCATGTAGCCTTGGGTAATGTGTGAGCACCTCATCTACCAGGACCTCCAGCTCCTCACTTGTAAACGGACTGGCACGGATCTTTTCAGTCTTTGCCATCACTGTCCACATTAGACAACAGTGGCTGAATTGGGTGGTGAGGGGTCTCTGGCAGCAGTCCCCGGAGGCAGCAGCAGCAGCAGAGCAGTCCCTGGAGGCAGCAGCAGATGAGGGTCTCTGGCAGCAGTCCCTGGAGGCAGCAACAGCTGAGGGGCCACAGGCAGCAGTCCCTGGAGGCAGCGGCAGTTGAGAGGTCTCTGGCAGCAGTTCCTGAAGGCAGCAGCAGAAGAGAGGTCACAGGCAGCAGTTCCTGGAGGCATCAGCAGATGAGGGGTCACAGACTGCAGTCGCTGGAGGCAGCAGCATGTGAGGGGTCTGTGGCACCAGGCTCTGTGAGCAGTGGAATTATGAGGCTCCCTCCCATATGTAGCCCCCTGGGGTCATTTCAAAAGTGCCAAGCTGCTGCAATTGGTGTTGCAGGTCTGCCTTTTTCAAATGCATCCAATAACCGGCTCAGCGGTGGCGGAGCATGCCTACTGCAATTTTCAAAATTGCATCATGCCACCGCCATTAAGGTTCCCATTGGCTGTAAGGGCATGCTCCATGGCAGTGACACAATGCAGGGGTCAGGCGGGCGCTTCTGCGGTGGTGCATCTTTCAATTGCTTCTAATGACCAGCTCAGCGGTAGCGGAGCACGCCTACTGCGATTTTCAAAATTACCTCATGCCACCGCGATTAAGGTTTCCATTGGCTGTAAGGGTATGCTCCATGGCGGTACACATACCACTGGGGCCAGGCGGTAGCTACCGCGATTTGTGTGCCATACATTCACATGAGGTACCACGATTTGGGTGGTGAAGCATGTCAACCGCCATTTGGGGATGTCTCCATGGCTATCACCAGTAAAGTAAAAGAGTTTTCCTTGGCAAGATTACTGGCTAATCAGGCCTAAATGTTAATATTGGACATTCACGTTGGACAAGTGTAACGAAACATATGTGTGTAAAAATTATACCAAATTTATTGTTTTGTGTTAAAAACATGAAAAATACATAATTAAAACAAATTCACATTCTGTAGGTATGTGCTGCTAAAATTGTCACAGTTCTAAGTTACACAAGCTTTATAAACATAAGATACCAATCTTAAAAAAAGGAAACAATGTTATACAGTTAATCAATTATAAAAACACAACGAGGGGGAGAGACAAACAAAAGACAATCTAATTTGTCATTGAGACTTCGCACATCGAGTATCCAAAGTTCAAACAACCAATCCTGGGCACATTTAATTCTTGCCGTATACAGGAAAAGCTTGATTGCTCAATTGTGCAATTTTTGTGGCGTTGATGCGTTTCAATGGCTTTTAATTCAATTTTGTGCCATCTTTTTCAAGACTTTTTTTACATGGTCTCTCTTGATAAACAGCACTGGGTGGTTGCCTTGTGGTTTAAAAACTCCTTTATCTCATGTTATTTGCGAAGTTCATCTGAATTTTCGAACTCAACATCATAAGGTTTTAGGCAGATCTGAGTGTCTGATTTCTTCTTTTCTATTGCTTCCTCTCATGCCACTTATAAAAGGTCATGTACAGTCGTGCAGGATCGAAATCTGTTTAGAGTAATACTTTTTTCGGAATGTTAATTTCTTTTAGCTTTTCACTCGTGCTTGGTGCCAACTTGCTAAAAAACGTTACTCTCTGGGCTCGGATTTATCTTGTGTCGCAATTTAATAAGTCTTCAGGGGTTGGATACTCGATGCCGCGGAACAGTCTATTGTTACCGGTTGCGCGTTGCTGCCTCGGCGTCTCCACACACGACCAGCGTTTGTCGAAGGTTCCTCTATTCTCACGGGAATACTCCTCCATGGCTATCACTACCGCACTTATTGGGGATTGTTGGTAACACACCGCTGAGGCCAGGCGGTAGCTACCGTGATTTGGGTGGGGGAGCATCTGGCAAGCATCAACAGTGCACAATGGCCACATGGTTCATTGCACATTATTGTGCACACAATGCCAATGTTCCATTTACTTCACTGGTGACTACACATGCCAAGTTTGTGTATGTGATTTTGTAGATTGGCATGTACTCCCTCACATGTCACTTGTGATATTGATGGGCCTGTACAGAGGGCAGTGTTGTTATGGACTGTACAATGTGTACACATGTCAATGTGTTGTGGTGCAGTGACAATCACAGCAATGTTTGTCTCAATGAATGATGTTGGGTTTTGCATGTACTCTTATGTTTGATGATGCACACACTCGTCATTTATACTCAGACTGTGGTCATTGTGTTCTTGATGTGTGCCAGGTTCAGATGATGCATGAAGGTTGGTCAGGTATGAGACAGTGGGGTTGCTTTTTTACACATATGCTGGATGCTATACTCCCAGGCGTGCCCATGGTAAATGTGGCCATCTCCCTATGTGCATTCACATTAACCGAGGTGGTGTTTGAGGTACTTGCTGTGTGTAAGTTGACAAGTGTGCGGTTTGTGTATCTGAAAGTGTCCCTAAATGTAAACTGGTCTGTAACTCAATTTTGATGACAGTCATTGTTGGCATTGTGTCAACCAGAACGTCAGATGCTGTGCCCATCTCATGATGTATTGCATTGACATGTGTCCACTTTCATCTCAACTAGGAGGAGATCAAATCTGCATTGTCACTTGACAGTGCTGGCAGACATGGAGGATGAGGCGATTATCCGGAATTGTCATCAGGATAGAGCCACCCTACAAACCATTTGTGAGATGTTGGAGCCCCACCTGCAGCCTAGCAGAACATATCCAACAGCTTTCACCCCGTATAAGGTGATGGCGGCCCTGAATTTTTTTGCCACTGGATCATTCCAGCACACAGTGTCCAGCGCGTGTGCGATGTCACAACCTATGTTCAGCTTGGTGCTGCGTGATGTTCTGTCAGCTATGATGATCTACCAGGACAGATATATCCATTTCCCCAGGAGGCCTGAATTGGCAGCTGTGAAGGGAGATTTCTATCCCCTTGGACACATCACCCATATTGTTGGTGCCATTGATGGCGCCCATGTTGGTCTTGTCCCACCACAGGCCCGTGAGGACATCTATAGGAATCATAAACATTACCACTCCATAAATGTGCAAGTGGTGTGCCAGGCAGATATGATCATCTCACACGTGTGTGCCAAATTCCCTGACTTGGCCCATGACTCATACATTCTGCGTAACAGCATCGTACCCTAGCTGATGGCTAATCTGCTTCCCGAGTGACTGATCATCATATTGTTTTCTATGTGCACTACTGTGCCTCCTGACATGATGCAGTGGTGCATGCATTACTTGTCCATGGTGTGAGGTGTCAATGCATACCAAGCACCACGTGCATAATTGGTGATTACAGGGACATGTTGACATCTAGGGACTAGCACAACATATAATTTCAGTGAGAACACTTTCTTGATTTATTTGACCTGTAAGTTTGGTTGGTGTGCTGCAATGGCTTCCAACTGCTTCTGGATGGGGGAGTGCTCCATTCTGCTCTGGTGTGGGACAGGGTGCATGGTGGGAGTAGTAGTGCAGGCCTCCCACCCACAAGCAGCCCTCCCAGGGAAGGTGGCCACCTACATTTTAGGTGAGGGTGAACCATACAATGGCTTCCAACAGCTTCTGGGTTGTTGTGGAGTGCTCCATACTGCTGACGTGTGGGACAGGGGGCATGGTGGGAGTAGTAGTACAGGCCTCCTACCCCTAAACAGCCCTCCCAGGGAAGATGGCTACCTACCTGTAAGTTTGGTTGGTGTACTGAAATGGCTTCCAACTGCTTCTGGGTGGTTGAGTGCTCCATGTTGCTCAGGTGTGGGACAGGGTGCATGGTGGGATTAGTAGTGGAGGCCTCCTTTCCCCAAACATCCCTCCCAGAGAAGATGTCTACCTACCTGTTAGTTTGATGAGGGTAATGTGATGGCTGACACATGCTTCTGAGTGGCATGGGGGAGGGCTCCATCTTGGTAGGCTGTGGGATAAGGGTGTACCTTGGGAGTAGTATTGCAGGCCTCCCACCCCCAAACAGCCCTCCCAGGGAAGATGGCTACCTACCTATAAGTTTGGTTGGTGTACTGCAATGGCTTCCAACTTCTGCTAGGTGGGGGGTGCTCCATATTGCTGAGGTGTGGGACAGGGGGCATGGTGGGAGTAGTAGTACAGGCCTCCCACCCCCAAACAACCCTCCCAGGGAAGATGGCTACCTACCTGTTAGTTTGATGAGGGTGATGTAATGGCTGACACATGCTTCTGGGGGGTGGGGTGAGGGCTCCATCTTGCTAGGCTGTGGGACAAGGGGTCCTGGTGGCAATTGTAGTGCTGGCTGCCTGTACACATGCCCCATAGTAATGTTGCTAGCTATGTTTGGGGTGAATGGGAGGGAGTGAATGTTGGATTTGTGAGACAGGTTTTTAGGAGTGTGTGGTGCAGATTAATGGAATTTGTCCTAGGAGGTGTAGTTTGTAGTTGTGCAAGACAGGACATAGCAGTGTGGTGGTAGTCATTTGTTTGTACTTACCAGCCTCCACTCCCCCCTGGGTACTCCTGTGAGACTCTCTGGATGCAGTATGGCAAGCACCTTCTCCTTCCATGCAGTGAATGGTTTAGGTGGAATGGGAGGACTACCATCAGTCCTGTCAGCCAGCTTGTTGTTCTTGCTCCTTCTCTCTTTGACAACCCTCTTCAAGTCATGCCACCGCTTCATGATTTCCTTTTTTGATCGCGGGGTGGTCCCTACCGCATTGACCTTCTTGACTATCCTTGCCCACATTTGTGCTCTTGTGGCTAATGGTGTTGTTGGAACAGTCTACCAAACAGTTTTGGTTCCACTCTACCTATCTCATCTACCATAACCTTCAACTCATTCTCTGTGAATTTGGGCAACTTACGCGTGTGGGTGTGGGTGCAGGGGTGTGTATAGTGGGTGTATAATATGTATATTTTGTATATTTGTTTATTGTAGCCCTGAAGAAGTCCTTTGGACGAAACGCGTTGGCTACTAATGTATGAAGATTTGGAATATAAACAAGGAAAGAGAAATTCCATGGCTTATTGATATTTTCATTACTGTTACTAAATACTGTGTGATGTGCTGTACCATTGTGGTGAAGCGTATATAGTGCCTTGGCACTGACTTTGGAGGCCTAGGGGTATATGGTCTCTGGTTTCTGGCACCCACAAATAAAACTAGACCAAGATATAGAGAATAGAGTACAGTCAAGTGTCTTACCCTGTACCCCTTTCTTAGCATCTCTTGGTGTGATTTGCATTTGTACTTGAGCTTGTAAAGCGCACTGCTACTCGTAGGTTTCATGGCGCTGTATAACGCTGGGGAACCCGTCCTGGCTTTCCCTGTGGGATGGTCCCTGCTGGGAGTCCCCAAGGTGGAGACAGGCATCCCCAGCATTGATGGGGCCCTTGTGGAGATTAGGCAAGCTAATGCCCAGAGTTGCCGAGTGGGACCCCTAATTAGAGTAGGTTCCGAAGTGAGAATTATCGAGTCCGCTGACCCAGGTCCACAACCCTGCCGCGTCAGGAATTGAATCCTGGTCCCGGGCTGACTTCTGCTCCCGGGTCTGCCGCCTCTAACCAGTGAGCCACACTACTCCATGGTGATGTGTATGGTGTGTAATGTGCAGGGGGGTTAGTAGTGCAGGTGTGGGAGTGGTAGTGGTGATGTGTGTAGTGTGAGTAGAGATGTTGCGTTGTTTGCCTCTCCTTTGTGCTGTGGTGTTGGGCCACTCAGTTGTCGAGTATTGCAAAGGATTGTGGTCAAGGAAGGGGCTGGTTTTATACTCAGCTATGTGGGTGTGTCCAAATGGGTGAGTGAAGTAGTGTGGCTCACTGGTTAGAGGCGGCAGACCCGAGAGCAGAGGACGGCCCGGGACCAGGGTTCGATTCCCGGCGTGGCAGGTTTCTGGACCAGGGTCAGCGGACTCGATAATTCTCTCGCCTCGGTGCCCACTCTGATCAGTGATCACACTCGGCAACTCTGGGCATTAGCTTGCCTCATCTTCACTAACGGCCCCACCAGACCGCCGGGGATGCCTGGTCTCACCCTGGAGATACCCATTAAGGGACCATCTCTCAGGGAAGCCAGGAAGGGTTTCGCAGCGGTCGAAGCGCCTTGGGACCCTACGGGTAAGTAGTGCGCTATATAAATGCCTATACATTTACATTTACATTTGAGTGCTGTCTGGTGTGTTGTGTGGGTTGTCCTGGGATTTGTATTTTAATTTTTGCCATGTGGTTGTGTCATTGGGGTGTGCTTTCTGTTTTTGGGTGGCATAGCTAGTTTTCTGTGTGAACTTTGTGGCTTTGTTGTGGGTTTTTAATTCAGCCGTCATATTTGTCACGGAGTGTACGCAGTGGTGGCTATTCTGCAGCTCTTCTGCCAGCTCTCCCATTCATCACTGTTAGCCATAGCGGCAGTCGGAAACAGCGGAACGTACCACGGGACCATCGGGGATATCCTAATTTCCGGTGCAGTGTCTCCGCTATCCTTGCAGCAGGTTGGTGTTTTTACGCCACTGCGAACATGTTTTGGCCCTCTCCATCCACTACTGGCAATTTTTCTTGGCCCTGTTCCGCTGCAGTAGGTGTTTTTGGGCGGTTGATCCTAATTTGGCCGCTGGTACAGGCGGGCGGTTGTTTTCCGCTTCCATGGCGGTTCGGGTGATTTTCCAACCACCATCCTAAAAGACCCTTAAACCTATATAAACTAATATTCCCACTCCAGTTAGTATTAAATGAAGGTAGATGCTGGACACTAAATATAATTAATGTACTATTCCCACTCCAATCAGTAATAACTCAGGGAAGGTGCAGGACACTACAAATAATTAATTTAGTCTTCCCACTCCAGCTAGTATTAATTCAGGGAAGGTGCTGGACACTAAACCTATATAATTTACTATCCCCACTCCAGATACTAATAAATTAAAAAAGGTGCTAGACACTAAATATAATAAATGTACTATTCACACTCCAGTTAGTATTACATTTAAAAATGTGCTGGACACTAAACATAATTAATTTACTATTACCACTCCAGTTAGTATTAAGTCAAGGAAGGTGCTGGACACTAAACCTATATAATTTACTATTCTCACTCCAGTTAGTAGAAAGTGAGGGAAGGTGCTGGACTCTAAACACATATAATGTACTATTCCCATTCCAATAAATATAACATCATGGAATATACTATACATAAAACATATTTCATGTCATATTCTCTGTTTTAAAAAAATGCAATATTTATTTGATTACTCAGATTATTTTTAATATGTATAACACATAAAATGTAACTTTCAGATCTTGTAAAAATAATATTAAACATTAAAAAATACTGTATTTCCCATATAATGTATTTTAATTATTATACAGAATACACATTTTAATATTTATTTCAATTGTATTATATATATATATATGTTTTAAAATATTAAATATTATTAACAATTTCTAATATATAATTATTAGAAAATCCGGATAACACCTCCTAATTATTAGAAAGCATAAACAATATAAATATTAAATATTAATAACTAATATTCATCCTTAATTTATAATACGAAAATGTAAAAAATGATTCACTCTTAACTCAATATTTTACAAATAATTTTAACAATTAATTTCATAAAAAATATTTTTTGAAAATATGTTATTTATAATATAACAAAAAATATGCGCTACATACATTCATTCTAAATTTAAAAAAACAATCGTTATGATTATTTTTTATTTTTTACAATTTTAAAAATATTTTAAAACACTCCCTTATCGCCCATAAACGCAATATCCCATTCCTACAACAACAATTTTTAAATACATTTTGACACTACCCACCCTTATCCTCTATAAACCATATATCTTGCTCCTAAAACAACATTTTATATTTAATTTAATATTTCAAATTTCGAATTTATTTATATTTTAATGTAAATTATTTGAAATCACTCCCCACCCTTATCCCCTATAAACCCAACATCCTGCTCATAAAAATTTAAATACAAAATATAATTTTTAAAACATTAATTAACTAATATTATACCAAAAATAAAACATTAAACATAATCTAAAATACTAAAAAGATATTTTGACATAACAATATTTTGACCAAAAAACAATATTTTTAACATCGATATACATTTCATCGATATTTAGTACTGTTCATATACTAAACTCAATATTAATATATGTCAACATTAAAAAGTCGTTATTATGTCCACTTACCGTAACCAATGTTTAAAAATGAACAAATTCATCTATTGGTGTATAAAAAGGCCATAATATATAATACTTGCAACAAAAGTCTTCTATAAGTGGTAGAAGATGTTTATTATCCTACAATAGGCACATACCCTGATTTCACAATATGGTGTGCAAGCACCTGGCGTGAAAAGAGGTAACATGAGGACCAAGAAAAATGTCTACTTAACAAACTATGGGCACCATTAAGATGGTAGCTGGACAAAGTCTGCCCGCCACCATAACGGAATGCTTGACCGTCTGCCAGGGGTGCAGCTGTCTCGCACCTGCAATTAGGATGCCACCGTGGTTGTGGCATCCCCCATTCCCAGCATTTTGGCAGGCGGTGCTCACAGCACCGCCCACCACAATGCTGGGAATGC
Source organism: Lissotriton vulgaris (assembly GCF_964263255.1). Taxonomy (NCBI): domain Eukaryota; kingdom Metazoa; phylum Chordata; class Amphibia; order Caudata; family Salamandridae; genus Lissotriton; species Lissotriton vulgaris. The sequence continues at coordinate 54,671,221 of NC_141689.1, forward strand.
ACTTTGAGCATTGGCATGCACAAGGTGACAGGTACCGCGCGGTGCCTGCCACCTTGTCCATACCAATGCAAGGGGTACCATATGTACCCCTCATGTGTACCCACCACCTCACCACCCCCCACCCCCCCAACCTCCTGGGGGCCCGCTACAGGCCCCCAACAGCGAAGACTGCATGCCTTTCCATGGCGGCGGGTCATCTTCGCCCTCATCGTAATATGGATGGCAGTGTCTTATAGATACCACCACCTTATTGTTGCAGTTCACTGCCGGGTAGACGGAAATGCGGCGGATGGTCTTCCCTTCCACCGTGGACCCCCAGCCATCATAATGTGGCGGGGGTAAATCATGAACCGATGGAGGATGGATCGCCCCCACCGGGCCAGCGGTAGATACCGCTGACCCGATGGGGGCAATCTGCCCGCCATCCTAATGGACCCTTGTTAGAAATGGGGTTACCAATTCTACAGAGGGTAGCATGGAGCAGAGCGGGCAGGCCAAACTTCAGAGGACATGTGTAAAGCATCCACGCAGTACTCACAGACGACGCACCAGGCACACCACAAAGGAGACACGACACCGCTTCTGGTTGGAAAAAGAATAAGTGTTATATTATCTCCAACCTGCAAAGGTAAAGCACAACAATAGCAGTAATCACAAGGGGGCGCCAACTGTCGCCAGAGCAATGAATGCAAAGGGGATTATTTACATGGGAAAGGGGCAGGAATAAAAGGTTAAGTCCGTGAGTCCATGGCTGAAATAAAAATGTGTTGGCATGAAACCTTAGGAGAATACGTGAGGGAAAGAAATACTAATGCTGAAACCCAAGGTCAATATCGCAGGGCAAACTCATGCCTTAATCCTGGGCCTCACCTAGACGTAAGCTGTAGGTGTAAACTAAAGCATTAGACATAAAATACACACTAGGTATGGAGGCATAGCAACACTACGGGGCCTGCATCCGCGTCTCCTGTGAAAGAAAACAGGCGGCACCTGACCTTAACAACTGGCATAGACATGCAAATGTAATATCAGGCCTGGACTGGCATATTCACACCCACCCTGGGGCACATACCTTTGGCACAGAACATATCAACAGTGGGCATAACATTAGGTATAATACAGCCGGCCTGGCCTTAGCACCTCTTGCAAGAAAAGAAACAATAGGTGCATAACATTGACATCGGGCCTACAACCTCAGTAGAGGGACCTCTGGGCATCAGGCAGGAGCCTTATCCTTGGGCAGGAATCACGGTGCTCATAAGAATAGCAGTGCACACATCCACATTGGCTCAACTAACCATGAGTAGGGGCACAGTGACCTAAGCACCCAGCCTTTTTTATTTATTTTTTATTTTATTTAATGCATTTTTATAAAGCGCAGACTTTACCCGAAGGTGTCTGAGCACTGTACAATAGAGCCAGTTACGTTACATGAGAGAACTGTTGCAGGAATAGAACAAACAAAAATAGCATGCCATAAAGTCGAAGCAACGCAGACAAAAGGCACACAATCTCAAGCACAGCATGAACAGACTGTACAAGCAAAAGTAAGAATAAATATGACAAATTGTACGATGACTAAAGAACTTCCTGGCACACAAAAGCAGGCCATAGAATCAAAGCAACACAGGCAACAGGGACACAATTTCAAATGCAGCAAGCACAGGATGTACAAGCAAAAAAATATAAACATATGTGACAAATTTACAATAACTAAGGTACTTCCTGGCGGGGTCTGAGAAGGAGGAAATTAGTTCTGAAAGTGTCTTTGGAATAAAAGCGGTTTGAGGTCCGCTTTGAAGATCTGGATGGAGGTGATGGCAAAAGGCGAAGGAGGAAGCGAGTTCCAGGTTCTTACCACATTACCTGAGAACGATTGTGCCAACAATTTTTCTCTTTTGAAGGAGGGGGGTTCAAGAAGGAACTTTTCCGCATTCCGAGAAGGTCTTGAGCCTCCAGACAGTTTGAGTTTATTCACCAGATAGCGAGGGGAGGAAGAGTGCAAAGCTTTGTGGGTGATGCACGCTGTTTTGTAGATAGCTCTAGCTTCGATGGGAAGCCATCGGAGAGAAGACAGGATAGGAGTGATGTGGTCAATTCATTTGGACCCTGAAATGAAGCGAGCTGCTGAATGGAGGATGGATTTGAGGGGGGAGAGGTGAGATTTGGGAAGGCCAGCCAGAAGAGAATTACAATAGTCAAGTCTAAAGAGAACTAGCGATTAGACCAAGGTTTTTAGGTCATTCTCCGGGAAGAACCGACGAATCCCCCATAAAAGTCGCAGTTGATAACGTGCGCTCTTGGCCATGGAGTTTATGTGTGAGATTAGGTTGCTTCTTTTGTGAACCATGACACATAAGGATTTAGCGCAGTCCACAATGATGGGTTTACTGTTGAGTAGATTTGATTGATCCATCCAGGCTTCAACAGGAGGCGGAGAGAGAGAGCTAGATATGAGGAGGAATTCCATTTTGGAGGGATTGAGAATGAGTTGGTGAACTAGCATCCAGTTGTGAATAGTGTTGAGAGTAGAGCTGAGTAGTGAGAGATCATGAGGGGAAGACACCTTGAGGTAGATTTGGGTGTCATCCACATAGAGATGGTAGAGAATTCCATATTTGCTTAGAAGGTTCCCTAATGGTTCCAGATAGAGACTGAACAGAGTGGGAGAAAGGATAGAACCTTGAGGGATGCCTTGACCAACCACCAGTAGAGACGAGAGACTATTTGCAACCTTGATTATTTGGGATCTGTCTGAGAGGAAAGAGGCAAACCATTTGAGTACTGTGCCTTCCACGCCCATTGTAATGTCTGTTGAAGAATGTTAAGGAGGGACTCAAAATAGGGGCTCAAAAGCACCTGCCGGTGACATAAAAACACTAGGCACCCAAGACCGGCATTCCCCCCCCTTAACAGTGGTATCACACACGAGGCAGAACTATCTTCAGCTAAACATCCATATCCTGACTTCCCCTATTGGCCTGGAATCAGGCAACTCACTACTGCAGGCACAACCCAGGTCCCTGAACCACCCAGGGCCCATACCTCCGAGTCTCTGTCCTGGGTCTACTGGCTGAACGTTTCAGGTGCCCGCTGCCAGGCGGGGCACCTGGAGAACAATACTGTTCCTGGGAGAGGTAGTTCACCACTGTATGCTGGCACAGGGATGGGCACCGACAGTATGGCCCGATACACCCCCAACAGAGTCTGTTTGTGCCCCACACTCACCGGGCTCTTGGTAATGTCTCCACGCTTCTGCTCCTCGCTCTGGGCTTCCTGGGCAGTAGGGTGGGAGGCAGGCAGTGATAATGTGATATTCCAGGAAGACTAAATACTCCTAAACATCAGTGTTCATCCACATTCTCTGTTCTATAGCAACTATTCCATCTTGCGAGCAAAGCGCGGAGATACCTCGTAAGGGGTCGATTCTTGCGCTATACAAGAACATAAATAAATAAAAATGTGCCTTGAGGCCTCACCAGACAGACGCAGACACTGCACCACGAGCGGAGGTGGGGTAGGCTCCTGCCCTATTTACAAGGCTGGGAGGCGGCAGGATCTGGTGCGGTAGCTCTTAGGGACACAAAAGCAGCCTCTTCCAGCTGTGCAGCGCTAGCCCTACACAGTGCTTCTCCTCAGCCCAGCTCCTCATACAGCGCTTCTAGATCACAGCGCTTAGCAGGCAGCACTTATCCAGGGCCAGGCAGCCCTTCCAACAGTCCAGCACTTGGTTGAAGCGGCGCTTTGCAGGCACACACAGCAGACAGTACAGTTCAGGCACTTCAGGACTACCCAGGGCTTCTGCAGCACAGCGCTTCCAGGATTATAGCGCTTTGGCACGCAACACCTCCTCCAGGCCCAGCACATCCAGGCGCACATCGAAAGGGGGGCGGACAGTCCCAGCAACAAGCCCAGGGTAACACTTCTCACCTCCTGGGTGGCGGGGTACCAGATGCTATTTCCCTTCTGGGCACTTCTTTGCGCAGCGCTTGTGTAGCGCAGGGTCCCGGCAGCTCCAGGGACCTAGGGGGGCCCTCCTTCCTCAGGGGCACGGGGAACAGAGCAGTAGGCACAGCTGGGCCAGGTCAGAAGGTAGTGAGGGCATCATCAAAGCAGGGTAGTAGGCTTTCACCATCCCCACTGCAGCATGGCCCTCCTCCCACACGGGAGCCTGAACTCCTGATGTGGGGCATTCTCAAGCCCTGAGGTCAGTAGGGGGTCCTAGATGGATGCAGGGCCCAGCACACATGCTCAAGTGACGGTATCCCCTTGCAGCAGGTCCCCTCACATTCCTGTCCCAGCTCTGTCTCTGAACATCACATCTCTACTGCTCTCCCTATACCAGAAAGGCTAGAAGCTTCTAGAAGGTCCCTCCAAATGTTGGGATTGCTGGGTACCAGACAACTAGACCGCTAACCCACCTCAGACAGGTGAACTAGTTCTAACTGGCTCAGGGGGAGGAGTAGAGCACCTTGGGTGCCAGGCTTTCCCTCCAAATTCAGGGGTGGCTGGGTACCTAACAACTAGGCTAATAACCTCCTGCAGTCAGGTGGCACAATGCACCGCCTTGGCAGCCATTTGAAATGCACAACACAAATGCAGAATGTCACCAGGGTACATGTTTACAATGGGGGGGAAATAAATGTACACCCCATTGCGTTGCATTTAACATTACAGTTCATCTCATACCTCACATGGCCTATTCGGTTACCTTTACCATGGGCAGGCATCTCAAATTAGGAGGGTGAAAAGCGAAACATTTTGGGGGAAAAGGGGCAAGTACACCAGACCCATACTGTTGTTACAAAATGGTGGATGCCCACTTGTTGAAGAAAGATAAGACTTGGGAGACAAAAGGGAAGGCCTTTCTAAAACCTACATTGGTTTCACAAAATGATAATTTAACACATGGCAAGCAAAGAGGATTCCTTAAGGACAAAGAGAATGGTAGCGTGCCCTGAAACTAGTTCCTTCCTCCTCCATAAATAAAACATGTTTTATTTTCAAGTTATTCCTTTTCTAAAATTGTATATCCTGTTTGTTTAAACAACACTTCAAATGTGAATGCACGTTTATTGTTGTTGATTATTCATTATATTGTCATAAATAAGTCTGCTTGAATATATTTATATTTTTTTCTGAATAGTTGAATGTTCTTTTCAAGCGACTGTTTAAAAAAAATAAACAAGGTTTTTTGCACCTAGCTTAAGGTTCCACAAAATATATGTACGAGAAAGGGTGCAGGACTTTTCTGCTAATTGTTTATTCTGTAAATCTTCAATAATGTTCAGATACAAAATATAAACTTAAGGGGCCTAATAGGATGGTGGGCGAACGTATCCTGCGAAGCTGGGACTGTCCGCCATAGGTGCGCCAGTACCGCCCGCCCTATTAGGATGCGCCCGCCACACTGGCAGGCGCATCCTGGTAGGTTAACATTGCAGACGGTGCTTCTGGCTTTCAATGTGCCAGACAGCCTGATAGCTGTGCCTATGTGTTTTCACAATGGCTCCTGCGCCATACCAACATCTAACCTCCTCCAGCTTACTATGGGATACTCCTTTCAACCTCATGGTGCGAGGAGCACATCTGTTCCTTCATACTGCTGGATTGGATGGCTGTCCTTTTTGCTGAAGATGATTTGAATAATCTTTGGCAACCGATTGCTTTCGAAGCTTCCTGTGCCTTCTTGGTTTTTTAACAGGAACTGTTGGTGTCTAATTCAATTTTCGTTTAACTTTCTTCACAACTCCTTGCAAGAATTGTCATTCAGTTCTCTAACTTTAGCCCTGTCTGTTTTGCATGGTACCAGAGACCCGAGCAAGGGGAGGCTGCCATCTGAGCGTCGTAGACATTGTTGTCTGGCATGAACCTGGTTTAAATATGCAGCTGTATTGCATGAAGATTACATGGCGTAGTTGTTTTGCAAGTACCCACAGCTTGAGTCGGGGGCACACGCAGGTACACAGCGCCCCTCCTCTTTTTATAGGTTGGACACAGTCCCCCCTGCCAAGAAGTTAGGCCCCACGGAAATATGCAAAAATGTTCCTGGTGTATTTGTCAGACACTGGGACACATTCAGCAGCACCTGCACATAGACTGCTTTCCATTCCCAGAAGCAACGTGCAGGCAGCGAGGGATCCTTTTTTCACCTCCAGCTGAGACAAAGTTAAGAGGCCATCCAGCCTCCTTTTGTCTGTAAATGATGACTGGGGGCCGACTTGAACCTTGCATTCAAATGTAGATGACACAGAGGGAAACATTGGCACACAGCTTCCCTTCTCTTCACAGGTACTTAAGAGAGGCATGCTTTGTTCTCTCTCTGGATATCAATGCAGACACTGTAAGAATGTCAGATGGGTTAGTCTGCCCCAGTATTTGCACAAATAATTTGAGTCACACTATTTTACTTCTTTCATTGCGCTACCTCATGACGTTGTGAGGTCATTAGAATTTTGTCTTACTTGGTCAGCCCCCCACTTCTCTTCATAGGACTTGTGACCTGCAAGTACCTTAGTATATGTCTGTTACATGATAAGTGTCTGCAGAGCTTGTTCTCTGCACGGTCCAGGAGTACTGTCAGAACATTCTGTCCATGGTCAGAGAACATTGTCCCTTGTCATTCAGTTCTGGTCTGGCCCTAGCGAACTGAATCAACAAAGTCTCACAGCTGCAAGAGGACACGGATCCCTTTTAGATGTGAGAGAAAGGCGGGCTAGATGCCCCACACTTGGAGAGTGATCCATCCAGTGATGAAAGCGACACAGCAAATGTGATGTAGATTTCACCAAATCCAGGCCGGATAATGGGGTCTAGAAACAGTACAAACAATTGACAGTGTACCCAGTTAAGACCTAGCACCTGACCTGCTATCCCTAATTAATATCTGTTCAATGGTAATCCCCCCATCACTCATGTGTGTACACTGTTAATGCACCCACTGCCACGGTGCAATCCAATATAGGATTATAACAGATTTCAAACAGAACGCAAAGGTGGATCACTTGATAATAAAACAAGGAATAACTGGTCTGTTTCCATAGAGTTTTCTTTTTTAGTCTCTTCTTTTATTCACAAATTCATGTTTAAAAACACACATCCAACACGTTTCGTCCTGTGAAGGACTTCTGCAGGGCATATATACAAACATAAATATATACATATTAAAAAACATATAAACAATACAATACATAGTCATCATACAGACATATATACCCATTAAGACAGCACTACTATGCACAGAACATATATTACACTAACTAACTAAATAGACATTAAACCAACAAAACATAACAACTTTGCCAACATATAACCATGAACGTATAGTTTTTTATATATATAGTACAAGGTGTAGATTATTCCATATACATATTATGTGAGCATTTCATGAAGGAAGAGGAGATAAAGCATAAATAGAACCAGAGAAAAACACACTTATAAGCATAAATGGATTTGAGAAAGAGAAGTGAGAAGAGTAGTGTTATAATCATTTTGTCCTTAAACACAGATTAGAGAGTCAGAGCAGATGATGTGGAGAGGTTATCAGACACAAAAGCACCTGGCATAAATAATTTGCCAGATACTCCTAGCCCAAGCAGAACTGAACAGAAAATATACCAAAATCACACACGGAGGCAACTCTGAGTGGAATCACCATATATTTTTATTTTTGTATGGATTACCCATGAAGGACGCAGGAGATCAGGCACTGTTGGCAAATATCTGCGACAGAGTTGCCATGGTGGGTAGATAAAAATAGCACTTCGAAGTTTCAGCAAGCAACTATATCAAAGGAAAGAGAGGAACAGCTATAACCTATTGCTTTAATAATATCGACGAAATAATTACCCCCTATCCCAGTCTGGAGTGACTAACTCAATAAGGCGATGAGAATGCTAATCTGAGGGCAATGTAGAGAATCAGAGGTATGATGACACTTTGTTATATTTATTCTGTGGGCAAACCATAATAAGGTGTGCCTGGGGTAACGGGACAATGACCCAGTCAGCCTATAAGAAGGTTAAAAAATATATATATATTAGATATTAACCAAAAATTGATAGACCATATCTGCGACATGGTTGCCACAGTGAATAGATAACATTAGCACAGGATAATTTCAGCAAACAACTATACCAAGGGCGAGAGAGGAACAACTATGACCTCATACTTTAACAGGGGAGATCGTCTGAATACAACGTAACCCAATCTGGATTAATTTACTAATATATTTAAAAAAATGCTTTATAGTGGAAATGTAGAGATTCAGAGGTATAAAGATATTTTATTATATCAATTCTGTAGCCACACCTCAGTAAGATGTCCCAGGGATACCCGGACAGTCACCCAATCAGCCTGTAAGAAGATTAGAAATTATTATTTATTTATTAACCAAAAGATAGCCCCTGCTGTTTAAATATGATCTGATATACTCGCTCAATTGGTGGCATCATAACCATGCTTAGTGCGACATGGGATTACATTTGTCTTGCATGGTGAGACCCGAATAATACAGGACATAACAAATGTCCTTCTAATAACGCATGGGTCAGTATATCATGACCTAAGTAAACCAATAGCCCCAGTAAATGATGTCCCCCAGTGATGAAAGTCTTATTCTATGAATGACAGTGAGTCAGGGTAGGGTGAAGACGGCGGGGGAGACAAATAAAACGTGATACTGGCCCTCCACCCTCCAACCATAGAGTTTTTTAAGACATTATACAGAGCACCAGTCCAATAAGCGGCATAAAGTTAGGGAGTAAAAGGTCAGAGGGAACCTAGTTTCTTCAAATGCGGCCACCAGAGATTCTCCTTACGTTAATACAGCTACGATCCATTATGAGAGGCACTTCATGTAAAGCATGGACGGTCTAGAGTAAGCCCATGCACTGCCTTATTTAAATATCCTGCACTGGCAGTTTCAATGCAGCACAGCTGCGATCGACATGTACTCGGCTCATAGACTCCTGGAAGATAGTTTCACAAACGACGGCCATCTTAAGATGGTAGTGAATATATAACATAACATAACATGAGTATTTGTAAAGCGCACGTTCACCACTACGGGCATCTTGGCGCTGAAATAACAGATGTTTGTTGTTACCCAACTCAATGGTACTCATTTTATCGACCCCAAATGGATGAAAGGCTGAGTGGACCCACCGGGATTTGAACCTGTGACCATGAGGTCGAACACAGGCCCCTGCAGTAGACACATTAGTCCACTGAGCCACCAGACCTGGCAGTATATATAAAAGGGGACAAACATACGCTGAAGGCAATAAACTTAAAACAACCATGCAGGCAAAGAGAACATTTATCTTTTGCAATTTCATATCTTTTACAACCAACCCTGTAATGTGTGTAAACCAGAGGTTTATAGTGCTATGTTGATACTCATTAAACTAATTCTCTGAATTACATATATAAACAAATGAAGTATTAATAGCGAGATTTAGGGTATAATCCTCAAATACTTAGCCCGATGTCGGCCATTGTCACCATTTATGATAAAGGCTAAAAAAGTCCACGAGATATCCTGTTCTTTTACCAATGGAGTAAATGATACAAAGGTTGAAAAAGCGGCTGATATTTTGGAAGGGTCTAATGTTCATTAGGTAAACCCCATACCTCCAATGGACACACATGACCCCTGATATCACCGATGTATTCTTCACGTCATTGGCACATTGACAACATGTGTCACTGTAGCACATTGATAGTATGTATCACTGTCACACTCAGTGATCAATAGGAACAATTGTTATTCTTGGGGCTATCAGATTATAATTTAAATAAAAAACAGGCAGAATAAAAATAGAAAGGCATCCCAGTATACCATAGCACCTTATTTTCAAACAGTAAATGAGTTGGTTAATCCATTCAATGGATGTACAGATGTGCAGAAATATTATTGTGTGTCATATCATTTTGGCATAGAATAAGACATAATATGCCTAAACTATGTGCTGGCCAAGTCAGAAGGAAGGTAAAAGAAGAGATAAAGTAAAGTGCTTATAGAGAAAAGGATTGAATTTGAATTTTTAATTTTTATTACATTTACATAGTTACTTAAAACCATTGCAATACGAGTTTCAGATAATACAATAAAATCATGATAAGATAAAATTACATATTTGCAAAAATTCACATCTCCTTAAAAAGGTTAAAACAGTTAAATTGCTATCAGGTAAAAATTGCTTTGTTCTTCATACACATAGTTCTCAATGTAAATTATGCGTTCTGCCCGGCTTCATACTCTGTATGGGCAGTACTACTATCCAAAAAGAGACGTTATTGAGAACAAAGTCCAAGTGCTTATATGGAGATTTCCCAGGTCGACCTTAATGGTGGCAGACTCGTGTCATAATTAGGAGTACGCACAGTACCGCAGCTTTCCTTTGGCCTAGGTGGAGTTTAAGTGTTTGATGGCATTTTTTTCTCTGTATCTAGGAATCTCACTAGTCTACAGTTTAATTGAGGCATTGCAGGGTCAAAGCATGCCAAAACTGCTTGTCTCCATGAGTGAATATTCCTTTGGTTTAAGGGGACTCGTAGCAGCCGTCTCCTTTCCTGTGTCAGCTCCTTGCAGGAGCATAGTAAATTGGTAATATTTCCCTAGCCATTTTTGCACAGACTACAAGATGTTCGAGATGGCTCCATCTTCCATGGTGGAAGGTTCTGAGTGCACAGGATCAAGCCAAGGCAAAATGTTAAGAATCTTCATTTCTGTGGCTTCGGGTAGCCCAGATTGAAATATTTTTGAGGGGCCAAGGCTTTGTAGTTGTTAAAAGTCATTCAGGCATGCGATCCTACTGAAAACGCTGCTTTATCTTCCACCAAAGCCAGCTTTTTCAAGGATTTCCACACTAATTTCTTAAAAGCTGAATGGTGGATCTGCGTGTTCCAAGTGGCCAAGAGTCCAGTGCAAGCTAGAGCCTCCTGAAGATAACATCTTGCAAGTGAGTCCTCCCTCTGCTGAAGATCTTGCCATAGAAGTTGATTTAGAGTTTTGGGAGCCGATAGTCCAATTGTTTTCCAGGAGTTGATATATGCACGGTATCTGGCCCATGATTGCTTCAGTAGGCTGAATTCCAGTCTAATTTGTGCAGGGGAAGAGTAGTTTGGGAGGTTAAATGTGGTTCTTTATGCTTTTACTAAGGTTATGTCCAGAAGTTTTGCGTCTCTCCCTCTTAAGGCTTCACTCCCATAAGTAATTGTGGGAAGAATTTTGGCCTGTGCTACTTTTAGTAGGGGGGTTTAATGTTGTACCCAGTAGTTGTGATGTTAAACTTTTCATGGTTAATGCTAGCACCAACCCCTTTCTTTTAATCTCCTCTAGGTGTCGGACAAATGTTCCTTCCTTATCAATGTAAACACCTAGGTACTTATAGACCCCAGATGAGTCTATTTGTGTGCAGCCCAGCTGCCAGCTTCTCTCTGGCTTCCTTTTATTGTTAATTGACATAGTTCTGGTTTTCTTTCAGTTGATTGACACATTATTTACTTCAGCGTAGTCCTGCATGCTGTTGAGAAGATTTTGCATGCCTACTACTGTATGGCTGAGTAAGATTACATTGTCTGCATAAAGGAGATTGGACAGAGTTGTGCCCCCCATCCTGGGTGCATGAGAGTTGCTGGTGTTGGGCAATTGCGGGAGGTCTGCCATGAATTTATTAAACAACATGGGTGACAGCACGCACCCTTGTTTGATGCCCTTTGTTGTTTTTACTTTCCTTGTCAAATGTATCCCCTTTGCCAAGTTTTGCCTGTGCCCAGGTATCAGTGTGGAGGAGCATTATCATTTTTAAGAGAGCACTTGGGATCTCCCAGTTTGCCAGCTTCGCCCATAGTCTTCATCTGTCCACATTGTCGAAGGCGGCACTAAAATCGATAAAACAAAGGTGCAGCTGCATTTTCTTCGAAATTGTGGCATCTATGAACAGAGATAATGTTAAAATGTTCGTTGTTGAGCCAGTTTCCTTACGAAAGCCTGTCTGATTTAATAGAATTATATCATTCATGTACTCCCAGGATGTAAGCTCTTCCAATAGCGTGCCCGCCAAGTATTTAGCCTCATTATCAATTAGTGCCATCAGCCTATAATTGCCGGGCAAGGCCTTGTCGACACTTTTGTGGATGGGAACGATTGTGGAGCCTTTCCATGAATCAGGGATGACGCCCCAAGGTGAATACCTGACTATGGTTACCCCAGATTTTTTTCCTGGTGTTTAGCTGGTTTTCTACTTAGTTGGCCTGGGATCCTGCTAATCAGGACCCCAGGCTATCTGCTCTCTCTGTAAAATGGACTTCGTGTACATTAGGTACATCTCCAATTGGATATTGGGTCACCTTATAAGCCCCTGTACAGTGTACTATAGGTACCCAGGGCATAGGTGCATCCAAGGCCTACCAGGGGCTGCAGCATGTATTATGCCACCCCTGGCTGGCCACTCACATTAACACAGCTGGCTGATCATTCAGCTGGGGCAAGGTTGTGTAATCACTCCACGCTTAGATATAGTATTATTATTATTATTATTATTATTATGCTGTTTTATAGCGCGCTCAGTTACTGCCGGAGTATCCTGGCGCGCTCAATTACTGCCGGAGTATCCTGGCGCGAATCTAACCTTATATCCAGACACATATATGCCTATAAGTCACTCCTATGGCAGGCCTTAACAATACTGGAGGCAGAGTGCTTGGTTTTATGTGAGATGGTGCTCTAGCATGAACTGATCCTGTCTGCAGCTTTTGGAACCATGCCCTTACAGCTGTTCTAGGATATTGCCATACCATATACACTTAAGTGCATTATAAACCTCGCGGTCAAATGCTAACTCTGGTTTGGCTTTATCAAAACATGTCAAATAAGGTGTCATACATTTTGGAATACTACCCCCTCGCCAGTTCAGGTGAAGGGGGTAGCATTCCACCCTTCTAGAGGGAGAAGACATGTTGTTCCTACTAATCCCGGTTAAAGTTAACCAGAGCCTCAGCATCACAAAATGGTTGCTGCTGCCACAGACACAAGTCTGACCTCCTGCTGCGAGGGAGGCTTGGACAATAGGTTTCCTGTCTTGGGAGGTGCTAGCACCACCCCAGACATGCTCTTTTGTATTGGGGCAGGGAGGGCTGAAAGAAATGAGACACAAGGTGTCCCATGCATAGTCCAGTTCTAACCGGTGCTGGGGCACTCAAGCCCCAGCTCTGGTGTGAAACTGGACAAAGGGAAAGGGGTGTAACCACCCCTTCCCTGGTCCCACCCATAGGAGGGGCCTAGCAGGTAATCCAGCCCCTAGATTTGGTATATAGGTAGGAGCTGAGTCCCAAGACTTTAGATTTATCCTGACTGAAACTTGAAATGAAACTCTGGACCTTCGGCATTCTAACTGAAGATAGAAGAGTGAAGAATCTCCCTTGTGTTCAAGGAGTGACCACCCTGCACAAGCAGGCAGCATCCAGCGATCAACGTCTTGCTTTGTTGACACTCCCGCCGGAGCCCGAGCACAGAGCCTGATAAGAACCAGACTTTCAGACTTCCAACAGCCCGATCCACAGTCCCAGCAGAGCTGAGACCCGTGGATGCGAAGAGAGACGTGGGACCGGCCATCTTGAAAAGTCTGCGACTTGCTTTTTGTGCAGCACCCGAGGCACCCTCGAAGCTGTGCATTGGGGATTGAGAAGACCCATTCCCGAGCATCATTTCCACTGAAGATCAGCCCTGCACCCTCCACGAGTTCTGCGTGGGGCCCTTCTGCATTTTCCTGCTTGACGCGTCTGTCCGGTTACTTGCCCGTTGGCTAGTGGCCATCTTGGTGACGAATTTTTGAATTTCCACCACTGGTCTGGTTGCGCCAGACTGGCCCTTGCTTCCCTGAAAAGAAGCAGCCCATCAGACCTTGCTGGTCTGATTAAGAAGCCAACTTCGATTCCTGCGTGGGTTGCCTTTGCCAAGGCTTGTTGACTCCAATCCGGAAGCCGACAACGCAGACAGCGAGAGCCTTTGTGGGACAGTCCTGGTTGTCGTTGACGCCTCTTGGTCCACGTAGCTGCAGAGACAAGCTAAGCTTCACGACATCACCTGATTGCTTTGTGACATCGCCTGGATCCTTCCTGGTTCCTTCCTGGTCACTGGCTAGTGACCCAGACTCTGTCCCCTCTGTTTTCAGGTCCTCTTCATCCTCGATCCGCCCTTGAATCCAACCGGACACTTCTCTCCTGGTTGCCTGCAGCATCTTTCTTCAAGGCTCCATAGGATTCAGCGACGAAACCCGACACACTTTGACACCTATGCACCCGCTTCCTGTGGGTGAGGTAACGTGAGTACTCCAGTGCTCCTGTGGGTATTGACTATCCAACTGTCTAAGTTTCAAGTAACTTTCATCGAGTCCAGTCAGAAGTGCCCTAAAAGAACTAGTTTCCATCTTTTATGTTCCCATTCATTATCTATGGTAACTCGCATGTGTGTTTAGACACTGCACACGCATCCCGCGGGCCTCCTGCTTCCTAACTCTTGGTAGTACAGCGTAGCCCCAGCGATTCCCTAGGACCTAGGCCTATTCACTTTCCATGTAGTGGTCCTTATACCACTATTTTAGTATATGGTTTAGCGTGCCCGTAGGGCCCTACTGTATTTTGTGCAACTTATTGTATTTTAATTAACTATCTTGTATTGTGCTTGTGCCTCTGACCTCATAAAGAGTTCAGAGGGTTTGACAAGAAATAAATACATATATTTCGTATATATATCCTGTGTGGTGTCCTTTCATTTGGTATTAAAGGGGTTACATATGGTAAAACAGCTGGCTTCACATGCCCTCTTGAGTTTAGACTAAGACTGCTTTGTCCATGCTACCACTAGGATTGCTGGTCCATAAGGTTTACTTTACAACCATCACCATAAGGGTTGTTTGGACTGGTGCAAGGTGCTCACTAGAATAGTGAACATCATATACCAGGCCAACTTCTCACAATTGGGTGAAGTATTCTTGCCCACTCTGACGCCCGCTGTTTAAACAGATCGGGCGGGATACTTTACGGTCCTGGTGCCCCTTCCCTTTTTCCCTTTATGATCTGCTGCTTGATTGACAGGTGTGCAGCTTCATCTCTCACTTCTTACAGAAGTTGATTTGCGATAGAGGATGAATGTGAGACTCTGTCGTTTGATACATTTCCGCATTGTGGTCAGTTGGAGCTGCTCTGTTCTTGTCCTGGAGAAGGGAGCATAAAAAGATATTCTACTTTCCCCTTCTGACTACTATCTATGTGGCCCCATAGTTCTGTACCATACAATGCAGCCCCTAGAGCTAGCATATTAAACATTTGAAAAGCTGAAGAAATGGGGCAAAATTGAGAACCCTTCTAAGACCTTATACTTCCCCCAGAATACCATTCGAGCTTTAACCTGCTCTTCACCGCATGTGAAGTCCAGTCAAAGTTTTTGGTTTGTGTGACCCCTATATATTCAAAAATTGGAACACGCTCCAAAGGTACCCCCCTGCACAGGGTTGGGCCTGGAGGATGAACAGGGATTAAAAGGTCTTGCTGATGTTGATCTCTAAGCCTCTCTGTTTGTAGAAGAACCCAAACCAATCCAAAAGCTTTTGAAACCCCATCAGAGTTCTAGAGATCAGGAGAGTATAATTTGCAAACAGAAATGCCCAGATCCCTAAATCCGCCAGACTCTGTGTGTCATTCTGACAACTCTCCAAAAACATTACCAGACCATTAATAAAGAAAAAAGGTCAGAGCAAGGACACACCCTTTTAGGACTCCCCGGTTGACAGGAATATCATCCGTTAGTTTGCCCGCAACAAACCTGACCAAAAAAGCCAGTTTGTAACCTAATAAGGACATCCAAAAGACATTTCAGAACACCCCTTTCCCCCGACACCTTACAGAGGACATCCCAAGAGATGAATTCAAAGGCGGACTGGAGGTCAACAAAAGTCACATATTAACGGCTACTCCCAGGTGTGATGTATTCCCAATACAAAAGTTGGAAATGGAACACATGTTCAATGGTACTTATGCCTTCCCTAAAGCCAGCTTGTAAAGGGATCTGTATAGCAGTGGCTGTAAGTCAGTTACGCAGCCTACCCAGCATAACCCCCCTGAAAATGTTCTGCATGCTATCTATAAGGCTTATGGGCCAGTAGTTTGAGGGAAGGGAATTGGAAGCCTTCTTAAGAATCAGTATTGTCTCAGCCACTGCCCAAGTTACTGGTATCGGTGCACCTGTAGGGACGGCATTAGTAAACAAAATCAAATACAGACACTAAATGTCCCTCTCTGCCCTGATAAGATCCCTGGGATTTTATCCAAACCTTGGGCCTTATTGTAATAATCCAATTTAGGACAGTCCTAACTTTGGAACTAGTAATAATGTGAAAAATATAATCTGGGGGATCTGGTTGAGTGTAGACTAGCCCATCACTCGGCAGGCAGTTGGGTGCTTTCCAAGGGATTACTAACGAGAGAATAAAGCTCATAGAAATTGGCAATCTAATCAGCTGCCAAGATGTTATCCATAGGTGAGTAATTATCTGCCCCCCGTTGTATAGGATCTGCCAAGAAATGAAATGAAATGAAATTGGGTATTTATAAAACGCACGGATATTCACAGAGAGTGTCCCAGCGCTAATCTCCAAAACTGTAACAGAAAGAGCCCGCCCATCAACCATAGTGTAATTGTTGGAGCAACCATGTTTTAAGTTGTTTCCTAAAAAACAACAAGTCCTGAGTAAATCTGAGGTGAAGGGGCAATTTGTTCCACAGCGAGCCGCTTAAACCTGGAAAAAATGTCCTCCTACCCGAGATCTCATGATCTTAGGAATCACCATGAGGGATTGTCTAGAGGACCTCAAGACCCATTGAGGCTGATAGCGTTGGATCCTACTTCTCAGGTAACCCGCACCGTATCATGGAAGGCTCGATAAGCGAGAACTAAGGCCTTAAACTGGATCCTCTTTCTCACCTGGAGCCAGTGCAGCACCTTCAGGTGAGGCTACATTCGTGTTCTGGGGCTTACCATAAGAATAGCTCTGGCTGCAGTGTTATGGACAGCCTACAGCAAATACTCTGGTAGCCCAAGATACAAGATATTTAAGTAGTCTGAGGTTCTGTGACAATTGTAAGTGATGTTTTTGACTCGCACGAATATGGTCGAGTCTGGTATCTATGAACCGCAAATGACGAGTTTAGTGGGTGTGTGCAGTTTCGTTGTGCTAACCTAAATCGTTCGTCTGTTACGTGGGTTATTCTATCTGTACCCACGGGTTCCATCTTAGATACGGCATCCATTTTGTCTCTTGCCCTCAAGTAGCCAGCGAACGGACGTTGTCCGCTTCGCGACCCTGGGACTCCCAAGATACTTGCGGAAGCCACATGTCCTTTGAAACTGTCGTTATGACGAGGGGGATGATACTGTAAGGCAGATGGCCCCGCTCGAGGCTCATCTTCACGGTCTATTGTCTCAGCCGTGCATCTCATTAGGCACGTCCTTTTGATGCCTGTAGCTCGTGTTTCCAGAGACCTCCCTTTTTACACCCTTTTCAATCTCCCACTGTCTCCATCTTCCTCCACACCTGTCCTTGTTCCTTCTTCGATCTGTTTTACTGCTGATTGAAATGTACTAATGGTGGGAAGATGGGTTTTACAGTTGGGAACCGCCAAATGTTTCCGCACTTATGTTCCGGACCTTGTGTGTATCAAAGTGACCGAAACGACCCCTCTGGGGGATAACTATGGGAACCAAGCCATAAACCTTTGTGTACCATGTAAACCTATGGGTAAATTGTGTATAACAGGAGCGATCCACAGAACCAATTTGAAGCAGTCTCCACAAGTAGCACATGTTGTACTTGCCGTGATTTCTGTGTTCCCTGCAGTAAATAAAGCTCGAATCTTTGACGCCGAAGGAAGTGTCCCGTGTCTCTGTCACTTGTACGCCGGAGCAGGTTACCCACGAAGGTTTCAGGTGTTGTTCCCTGGCACCGCTGGGTCTTAAATAACCCAGTCCTTCAGTTGGCGCCCAACGTGGGGCTGCATCAGTGGTACCGGTCCAAGCCCGACGATCGTGAGGAACTTCGTGTGAAATCTCCGAGGGAAGGTGCACTCCGCTTCATCGATCCTGTTGTCGAAATAAGTGGCCCGAAGACTTTTCCCGCGAAGATTCCCGCCTCCTGACGGCTGCGACGGACTGCTGCTCTGACTGTAGACCTGTTTTGGCGCCTGGCGTAGACCTTGGTATAGCGAGACGATTGACGGGCCTTCCTGGTGACGCCATCGATCTTTGAGTTAAGTATTTGTGGGTCGCTCCCAGAGTTCTTGGTTGTGGTTCTTAGTTGTTGCATGGTTCCATTGCATTTGTGGTTCTTGGTACTTTGTTGTGATATTTGACGACTGCAGACGCCAAAAACCGAGGGTTTTCGCTCTTTGCTGGGACTTGGTAAATCCCGTAGCCCTTGAAGTTTGTGAAACTCGGCTAGTGTGCAAGATGCCTGGTCGTAGTACTTTGTTTTAGTTGTTTCAGACGTTGTGGCACGGATTCCCGACTGGAGGACTCGTGTCCGATACCTCCGGTTGGAACTCCCACTTATGAACTGTACAGTAAGCACGGATTGGGCCCGATTACTTTTAATGATTACTGGATTCGGTATACTAAGCAGGATGGTGTCCTTAGTTGGCCACCTCATGGTAGTTTTGAGACTCCAATCTTAGATAATCTAGAGGCTAAATTATTTGCGAAAAAGTCAAGGCCGGCCATGTTTGATGCCTTTCGGTTGTGGCGTAAAGAAGCCCGACAGAAAGAAATCAGACAGACTAAACGAAATCAGAGAGATGGTGTTGCTACCATTGTAAAGAAAGCAGAGCAGTTTCAGCGTGATAAGGAGGATAAGGAAAAGGAAGTGTTCGATAGGTTAGAGCGTATGTCCATAGATAAATGCTATCCTGTTTTGCCTACGGAGTTGGATAAGAAGGAAGAACCAGTTGAGGATTCTTTAATGTCTTATCTTCTGAAGTCACCACCTCCATATGTACAGGGTACCGCAGCTCCTGTGGTTCCCCCTGTACCTATTCTTCCACCTATTCCTCAGCCCGTTCCTCAACCTGCACCCGTCCTTCCGACTGTTCCTGCTCCTTTGTCTGTTGCTATCCCTACTGCTCCTTCACTTCCACATACTTCTGCTCCCGCTACTGCTCCTGTTTTGTTAACTCCGGTTGTTGCCTCTGTTTCTACCTCTTCCCTTGTCAGTCCTGTGTCCTATACTTCTCCCTCTGTTCGTAGTCGTACTTCTCCTGTTGCGGCTAACTTCTTTCATTCTCTCGGACCTGTTCTTGGGTCCGCTGGTTCAGATGGTCCTCAGAGACGTAGTCAGCTTCCTAGTAACAGGGAACGCGCTTCGCTATATAATATGGCGATGGGTTGGATGACACATCCTCTTAGAAATCCACCACGTGTTGTACTCGATACGTTCTGTCAATTTAATATACCAACCCAAAGATACGTGTTCGAAGAAATGTGTAAGGTCCTTCGTGATCAGATATCTGCCGATGCACCTGACGAGGTGCTGTCCGCTTTGTCTGATCTACAGCTCCAGTTCTCGAATGGACTGATAGTGGATTCTAACGTTCGACGTGCTGTTGAGCGATTGCTATCTTTCCGTCCCACTCCTATACCTCAAGCCCTGTTTGTTGAGGACGTTGAGAGGCAGTTAGATGCGTCTGGCCAGTTTCCTATGCGTGAAGTTCCACCAGTATGGATGCCAGGTGATGCCACCCGAGCACCGCCAATTCTGCCGCATTTCCAGAGAGTATGGATTCATCTCCCGTGGAAACGATCAGAAGTGTTGCAGGTGAAGCAATCTTTGCCTGACCCTCGCAAAAATCCTACAGGGTATTATAAAGAGTTATCGCAGCTCGTAGATGCTACGATAATGAATCTTGCCGATATTGATATGCTGTTTGGCAATGTAGTACCGCAACCGGTATGGGCTAAGATTCGTCAGGAGAACCATCCGAACGAATTAGGCGGTGATTGGGCTGCCCTTATAGCGGCTGATGGGTTACAAACTGGTGGTGCTAAACCCGAGCAGTTGATTGCTGCTCTCCCTCAGAGAATAATTACGCTAATGAAAACTCTTATGCCAGCTATGAGGGTGAATTGGGACAAATTGTCGGCTTGTAAACAGAAGAAGGACGAGAGTGTCTCCGACTTCTTTACGAGATTCGAGGAGGCATTCATCGACTATAGTGGTCAGGATATGGGTACTGAGGGTGGCCAACGGTTGTTTGTGGATAAATTTGTCTCTAACTTATTGCCCGATTTGAGCAATAAATTGAAGAATTCAGAAAGTGCATGGGCCGTTTCTACCTCAGCTCAGATATTGGCCACAGCACAATATTATGAGAATAGAGAGAAAGAAGAGAATGACCGCGCTGATAAAAAGACGAAAGAGCTTAAAACTAAAGTGTTGTTACAGCAAGCGTATCCTCCACGTTCGAATCAGAATGCTACGCAACAAAATAGATCGCAGTCGCAATCTAACAGACCGCAATCTAGAAATGACTCCTCTTCCCAAAGATCCTCTTTAGGGTACAATCAGTGTGCCTATTGTAGACAGGAGGGTCATATAAAATTCAATTGTCCTGTTTTGAACGACCGTAATAGTGGTAATTCATCTAGAGGAGGTCGTGGTGGTTCTCAGCAGACATCACGCGGTAGGGGTCGCGGTGTTCAAAATGATCGTTCAGATAACCAATCGAATTCTAATAACTGTTTTGATCAACGTGGATCATCGCAAGGACGATCTGCGCAGTACAATGTAGACGATTATTACGTCGATCAGGGAACTGACGACAGTAATTACTAGGACAGCCATAGACAAGGAGAGGGAGTGGTATCAGTTCCGGTTGATCAGAGAGGGCCTTACGTCGCAGTTGCTACATCGGGCGTCGTTGAGCCTTTTCTGTTGGACACTGGTGCAGCGAAAAGTTCCATTATGCATTCGAAACTCCCTGGCGCACCTTTGTCTGGCTTAACAAATGTTTCCGTTGGATTCTCTGGCGCCCCCGTTAGCAATCCAGTTTTACGCCCTTTGCCTCTTACAATTGGGCCACGTGAGCTTAAAGCTCCGTTGATTTTGACTACTGGTTGTGGTGAAAATCTCCTGGGTCTGGATTTGCTAAAACGTTTGTATGCAACTCTATATTGTTCTCCTGCGGGTGTAAAGCTTACGTTGGGAGAGAAGGTTGTCTCTCCTATGTACTTGTCTCTTGATAAGCTTCCACCGGAATTGAGCTCCCTTCCTGCATCTTTGTGGGCAACAGGTCCCAATGATGTGGGCCTGCTTGACATCTCCCCTTATGTTGTTCAGTTGAAATCCAATGTGCGATTGCCACGTATTCCCCAGTATCGTATTTCTCTTGATGGTGAACGAGCACTGTTGGCGATCATCTATGATTTGATCGACAAAGACATTATTGAAGAGACTCGGGGAAACGTGTGCAACAGCCCTGTACTGCCTATTTTAAAACGTACTGATCCTTGGAAACCACCTGTTTATCGTTTTGTTATCGATTTGCGGGAGGTTAATAAAATTGTGATTCCTCAGTTTCCTGTTGTGCCTGACATCACGGCGCTACTGACTTTGATTCCAGCATCTGCGTCTTGGTTTTCGGTGATCGATCTGAAGAATGCGTTCTTCAGCATCCCGATCGCAGAGGAGAGCAGAGACCTTTTCGGTTTCTCTCTTGGTGGGCGCAGCTTCCGGTTTAAACGCGCTCCTCAAGGCTACTGTGAGAGTCCATCGATTTACAGCCAAGCCTTGAAGGGTCAACTGGATGCGTTTACGTTGCCGGCTGGTGCGGCCTTAATCCAATATGTCGATGACTTATTGGTAGCTGCAGATACTCAGGACATTTGCAAAATTGCTACGGTGTCGTTGCTGCAGCATCTCTGTGACTTACATCACAAGGTGTCACCTTCTAAACTCCAATATTGTTGTCAAGAAGTAACCTATCTAGGTCACTTATTGTCAAAGGAGGGAAGGCGGTTGACCCCAGAGAGAATTGCAGCAATTGCGCGAATGACTGTGCCAGCAACATAAAGAGATGTGCGTGCCTTTCTGGGTATCACGTCGTACTGCAGGCAATGGATTCCAAATTTTTCATTGCTAGCGAAACCATTGGTGGCTCTTACGTGCAAGGATGTTTCTACTCCTTTACCATGGACGGAAGAATGTCAGAAAAGTTTTTCTGAACTGCGTGACTCATTGTGTTCGGCTCCTGTGCTAGGTACTCCTGACTACAGTAAGCCATTCATGTTATATGTTCACGAGAGGGAAGGTTGTGCTTTGAGCGTCTTAACGCAACCTTTTGGTGGTAAGCAACGTCCATGTGCATATTTTTCCTCGACCTTGGACCCGGTAGCTAGAGCATTGCCGAGTTGTTTGAGAGCAACAGCGGCAGCTGCGGTGTCCATCCGACAATCAGCAGGATTGGTCATGGATAATATGCTTACGGTGATGGTTCCGCATGCAGTCGACACTCTTTTAAATCGTACGAAAACTCAGCACTTGACAAGTGCGAGGTTGTCCGGATACGAGTTGACGCTTCTGGCAAGTCATATTCAGATAAAACGTTGCAATGTTCTGAACCCGGCAACTTTGTTACCCATTAGTACAGAGTCAGATGAAATAGCAGCCCATGACTGCTATTTGCGAACAGAGGAGGAAACAAAAGGTCGAGTGGACCTTAAAATCACTCCTTTAGAAGATCCAGATGGAACACTGTATGTAGATGGTTCGTGTTTTAAATTGCCGAACGGTGATGTGACCACTGCGTATGCTGTTGTAACTTTGAGTACTGTTGTGGAAGCTGCGAGATTGAATCAGAATTCTGCCCAGGCTGCGGAGCTGATTGCCTTAACTAGAGCGTGTGTGTTAGCAAAAGATAAACGTGTGAATGTGTATACTGACAGTCAGTATGCATTTGGCGTCGCTCATAGCTTTGGACGATTGTGGAGAGAGAGAGGTTTTCTGACATCGCATGGTACGAAGATTCAGCATGGCCAGCTTATGAATGATCTTTTGGATGCACTTACGTTGCCTAAGCAGGTAGCGATTGTTAAATGTAGTGCACATCGTAAGGTGACGGATGATGTTGGTCGTGGTAATGCGTTTGCGGATGAGACTGCTAAGGAGACTGCCCGGAACCTTAGCACTCGAATGTATGTGACGAGTTCAGTTAGGTGGCCTAAAGAGTCGAGTATGTGTGAAGACACTATTGAGAGCGTGAAGGCGATACAAAATGAGGCTGAAAAGAAGAAGTGGAATGAAAGTACGGAAAAGTTGGATGCGAATGGTTGTTGGATTGATTTGTCGGAGCAGAAAAGATGGATGTTACCAGATGCGTATGTGCTGGCTGTTGTGACAATGGCACATGGGTTAGCACATATTAGCGTGAAAGGTATTTGCAAGTTGTTGTCTCCTGTGTGGAAGAATGATGGTATCATGAAATGTGCTGAACGATTGGTTAAGAACTGTATGGTATGTATGTTATACAATCCTGGTAAGGGAACCCCAACTCCTCCTGGTAGTTTTGCTCCCCCTTCGTGTCCCTTTGAGGTGATTCAATTAGACTTCATCCATATGGAGCGATGCAATAACCTGAAATACGTTTTAGTTGTGGTTTGCGCGTTCTCCCGATGGATTGAAGCCTATCCGCTCAAGGACAACACTGCTTTGTCAACGGCAAAAATCCTACTGAAGGAATACTTTCCTCGGTATGGAATGCCTCGGGTCGTGTGGTCCGATAACGGAAGTGAGTTTGTGGGGAGTGTGATGAAGAGTGTGTGCAAAGGCCTTGGAATTAATCAAAAATTCCACAGCGCCAATCATCCCCAGTCAGCTGGTTTGGTTGAAGGGTATAATGGCACCCTTAAACTAAAATTAGCGAAGATTCAGGCTACGACTGGTCTTTCGTGGCCTGACGCTTTACCCTTAGCTTTACTATCAACAAGGGCAACCGTACACTCCCGAGTAGGGCTCAGTCCCTATGAAATAGTGTTCGGTCGTCCTGCAAATGTTTGGGGGGTCCCTAGACCGGGTGTGTTCCGTGATCTTGAGTATCCGATGTTGATTGATTATCTTCATGACTTGACTGCTAAACTGAGGTTAATTCACCAACAGGTTTACGAAGCACTGCCGACGCAGACTGAGGGTCCAGGCCACCAGCTCCAGCCTGGAGACTGGGTGGTTACCAGAAATTTTTCTCGGAAGAAGAACTTGGAGCCCAGGTTCACCGGACCCTACCAGGTCCTCCTTGCCACGAGAACTGCTGTTCGTCTTGAGGGGCGGAAAAACTGGGTGCACGCCACCCATACGAAGAAAGTCCCTATTCCGTTGCCGGCAGACTCGTGGGTGAGGAGAGGCATTGCATCAACTGAAACCGAAGGATTGCCGGCGTTCGTTCCTTTCAGCGACACACAACCTGTCGGAGAATCCTCAGTGCAGCAGGAAGACACTGTTCAACATTTGTCATCAAAAGACTCAAGACTAGAACATTCGACTGATCAGCAGGACGCTGTCTCTTCAACGGATCCTTTGTTTGACGAGCAGACACGTCCTGGGAAAACCCGATACTTTTTGCAATCCCGCACTAAAGACTAATAAAAAGATCCTGTTCTGTCCCTTGACAACTGCATTATCCCGTTTTCCACGATCAGTCTGAACACCTGTATCATTGTAATTATTTTTTGTACATATTGAAAGTTTTTTTCCTACGTATTTTTGCTTCCACAGCTGAGAGACATTGATTATAAATAAAGGCCGTAGGGCCGCGCGCGTACTTCTTTCTGGTTAGTAGGTCTTGACGCTAGGTTAAAGACCGTCGGTTCCTGGGAACTCCTGGGAATCGACTACTGCTACACAGAATGAAGTGCGTCAAGAAACGTTGCGGACGGTCATAGGGGATGGCGTTTTCAAAGCTGATGGATGTGGAAAGAGCACAGGCACAAAGATTTGAGCTGCAGCGACTTAGTCGTACGAAATGTTTTATGTTTCAGATATTTGTGTTGTTTTTGATTGTTTCTGCATTTTTTGCGGGTGGGGTGTACTATATGATGTCGTACTTCTTACCTTCTGCCATACCTACACCTATTCCTACTTCTGACTCTAAATTCACCTCTACTGTATCTCCTCATTCCTTCCATATCTTACCCGAACACGAGCAGGCTAGACGTGCAGAATTTCGCAATAATTCCTTTATTCAGCTCCTTCACCAGCACCAGTTAGTGGTTAACACTACTAATTGTTGGGTGTGTGGGTTGATGCCACATACCACAGATAAGGGAATTCCATATTTGGTTTTACCGTATAGTTCCCAGGGTTCTGCTCGAGCATTTCAAACAATGTTCCGAAGCGCACTAGGTTTCCACCCCATTTGAGAACCACGCTCTCCCTACTCTGGCCCTGGCTCGTATCAGAAGCCTTTGTCTATAGCGATAGAGGATTTAGATAGCGATATCTATGATCCCTCGCTTATTCCCGAAGAAGAGGTACAAGCCTATAGGGTCCTGAATAGAGGCGAGTATAGCGTGTTCGCTAGTGAAAAACAGCTTAAAAGCTCACCCCCGATATGGGTCGTACCCCACATTGGTAATTTTTGTCTCATAGGTCGTGGCCGAAGATCGAAAGCCCGACTTGGAGAGAGTGCTTGCACTGAAAATTACATATTGCCGATGGTCTCGTCCCCTGTGTTTCTGGCTATCAAGGGTACATACTTTATCTGCCATGATCGTGCGTATGCATGGTTGCCCTTCGACTTTGTGGGCTCATGTTTTATCGCAAATTTGTTGCCTCCGACGTTTACTGTAGATGCAGATTATCACAAGACTAGAGTTGTGAGAGGCGTAATTAGTGAAGAAGACACTGCCGGTCAAGAGGCAGGAGACTTTTTCAAGGGTTTCCTCCCGTTTTGGGGGCCTATGGTTAATAGTAGGAACCTGAGACAGCTGACTCGAGTGGTGGAATCGACGGCTAATATTACTGCCAGTGCCCTTGGTAATATCACCACAGAACTTCAGGTGGATAGACTTATGACGTTACAAAACCGTATGGTTTTAGACGTGATCTTAGCAGATCGAGGTGGGGTATGCAAGGTGATCCATTCGAGCTGCTGTATTTTCATTCCTGATAACGCTCCGACTGTCTATCAAGCCATCTCAAAGTTGCATAAAATCTCTGAGTCCATACACGTGGACGTAGGGGGTTGGACGCTGCTTGGGTGGTTTTGGGGCCTGATGTCGACTTGGGGTTGGAAGATTCTGATGATTGTCGGAGTTGTTGTGGCGTTCCTGTTCACGTGCTGCCTTTGCGTGCAGTGTGGTCCTGCCTTATGTGGCCTCTGCGCTACAACGTGTATAAGACAGCCGCCTGTTACCAAAGAAGGTCGGTTGGACAGAGCTATGTTACAGCAACATCTAGATGGTCTGATGAATATCGAGTATGATTCCGACTAGTGCTTGCCTACATGAGGGCAAAAGGAGCGTCTGAGGTTCTGTGACAATTGTAAGTGATGTTTTTGACTCGCACGAATATGGTCGAGTCTGGTATCTATGAACCGCAAATGACGAGTTTAGTGGGTGTGTGCAGTTTCGTTGTGCTAACCTAAATCGTTCGTCTGTTACGTGGGTTATTCTATCTGTACCCATGGGTTCCATCTTAGATACGGCATCCATTTTGTCTCTTGCCCTCAAGTAGCCAGCGAATGGACGTTGTCCGCTTCGCGACCCTGGGACTCCCAAGATACTTGCGGAAGCCACATGTCCTTTGAAACTGTCTTTATGACGAGGGGGATGATACTGTAAGGCAGATGGCCCCGCTCGAGGCTCATCTTGCTGGTCTATTGTCTAAGCCGTGCATCTCATTAGGCACGTCCTTTTGATGCCTGTAGCTCGTGTTTCCCGAGACCTCCCTTTTTACACCCTTTTCAATCTCCCACTGTCTCCATCTTCCTCCACACCTGTCCTTGTTCCTTCTTCGATCTGTTTTACTGCTGATTGAAATGTACTAATGGTGGGAAGATGGGTTTTACAGTTGGGAACCGCCAAATGTTTCCGCACTTATGTTCCGGACCTTGTGTGTATCAAAGTACCGAAACGACCCCTCTGGGGGATAACTATGGGAACCAAGCCATAAACCTTTGTGTACCATGTAAACCTATGGGTAAATTGTGTATAAAAGGAGCGATCCACAGAACCAATTTGAAGCAGTCTCCACAAGTAGCACATGTTGTACTTGCCGTGATTTCTGTGTTCCCTGCAGTAAATAAAGCTCAAATCTTTGACACCGAAGGAAGTGTCCTGTGTCTCTGTCACTTGTACGCCGGAGCAGGTTACCCACGAAGGTTTCAGGTGTTGTTCCCTGGCACCGCTGGGTCTTAAATAACCCAGTCCTTCAAGTCCAAACTTGATGTAATTAAGGCTTGCTCTACAATCTTACGGGAATCCACAGAGAGGAGCGAATGGCACGGAGCATGGATGTTCAATTACTGTAGATCTATTCTCTCTTAGCACAAGTAACAGTGGCCTTGTAAGCCTGCCTGACCTCTAGGATCAGTAGTCTACCTGGTTGTGAATAGCTTTGGCTAACAAGATTCTGGCTGCTCTACAGAACGTATTAATACCGCAAATAAACTATTCCTCAGGGATGCAAACATAGCAATATGAATAGAGTTAATTGACTCAGCCATGGCTAGATCATCCAGGGGTTGTGCCAGAGATTTCACAGCTTCAAACCAAGAGGTCACTATGCCATAAACCTTCTTAATTGCTGCCGGGGAACCAACAACTGAGCTCCATTTTAGTCTACACTTGTCCTTGGAGAGACTAAGGGGCATATTATCAAGAAAGGTCGTTACATTATCGCCGCTTTTATCGGCAGGAAACTGCCGATAAAGCGGCAATAATGGGCTTGATATTATGCTCTATGCAATTCCAATCGATGCCCATGTTAGATGTCTTCGCATCTAACATGGGCTTCGATTGGAATTCATAGAGCATATTATCAAGCCCATTATCGCCCCTTTATCGGCAGTTTCCTGACGATAAAAGCGGCGATAATGTAACAACCTTTCTTGATAATATGACCCTAAGAAACCTATTAAAGGGTTCAGTGCAGGTATTGGTCAGGGAGATTTCTAATGAGCTCAATGTGAAGTCTAATGTGTTATGGTCGCTTTGCTACCAGAGAATAACACACATATTGACCAGTTTGGGCCAGAGTCTGATGTCAAGTAAAATATAATCAATTAAACTGGTATGGAATGGACAAGCAATTTGAATGTGTGCTTCCTCTCTTTATCAGAAGATGCTCTCCCATTACAACCTTGATTTAAAGTGAATGTGTTTAATTGGACTACAATAGCCTACCCTTTCTCAATGGTGGAGAAAGTCAACTGAGGAACTGACCAAACCTGGGTTTCGTCACATGTAAAATCCTAAATATTGGTGCTCAATTGCTCAAATTTGCAGTTTAAAACATCAGCAAAGATTTTGTAAACATCTGCAGGAAGGGCTACCAGGTGAGTATAAAACATGTCAATAGTAAGTGACTTAGTGACTGAGACCCACTGCTCCTGGCCTACAGTATAAATTGAATACATTATAAGGCACATTAGCAGGAAACAACAGACTAGGCATAAGATATCGGACGATCTTCAACTCAACTGCAACAAGAGAACAGATATTTTTCACCCAAATGGTTAACCCACCCGAAGGATGACCCTTCTTCGTTGAAGTGGTAGCCTGGGAAAAGTTGGAATAGGCAGAAAAAAATGGAGGAGATAAGGTCCGGGTTTCCTGAAGGAGGCATAGAACAAACATATCAACAAACTTGCACCATTCTACACAAGAGAGTTCAGAAGCAAAACCAGCAATATTCCAATAAAGGAACTTAGTGGGGGACACATGTGGTTCTCCAACAGTAAAAGGATTAGGGTGATTTGGACTTGCTCCTTCTAAATCCCTGGCTCTTCTGCACAGGGAACCAGGGAATCCCTGATGAAAATGTGGTGTTAATCAACAAATCAGACAAGGGGAGATAGGGATTTGAGATGGAGACAGCAGAGCTAAATAACTCAACAGGCCTAAGCAACATGGGCCTCTGCCCCTCTCCTTCTTCGGTGTAAATGTTGAAAGAAGTAACCCATCGGAACAATGTCAATATTCCCTCCAAACACCAGACTGTATTAGGCAATTAGCTAAGCTGGGATGTTTACAATTAACAACAACACAGTCCCTGCTAAGTTGTTTTTCAGCTGGCCTGTTCAGACAACCCTCCTGACAAACAAAATGTCATTAAGTTCATTCAGTTTAATGTCAGAATTGCAGGGCAGCCAGTGACAAACTTTCTTTTTAAGTTTGAGGGTATGACCCTCCCTAGTGGATTCTGGGTACGGTACGCCAGTTAGGACAGCTACAGTTGGGCAGCATTCAGGTGGAGGTTTGAGGCAAGACTTAATAGGAAATATGTCGGTCCGCAGATCAACAGTGTATCCCATCACTAACAGTACCAGCAGGCGGGGCTTCTGCATCTTTCGTAGAAGGCTGAGCATTGATAGCAGGTGAGGCCCCTCGCCTGATGATGTGACCTGAGGTGAGCGGAATGCTCGAAAGGGAAGGCCTGATAATTACAGGTTTCTGCACAAGACCCTGCTGAGGAAAGACCTTAGACTGAGATGGGATAACTGTGCTACAACATCCTCCAAATTCTAAAACAGGACCATCAAAGGGGAAATTGATTCTGTCAGGCCCTGTCGATTTTATATGTTCCAGCAACCAGGTTCAATCGAGACTGGCTCTAACCCCGGCGGTACCAGAGGTAGGTTTCATAGTTGAGCAAAGTAAAAAAGACTCCAGCATAATCATCTTGAGCCGCCTAGCAAGATCCCCTTCCATTATACCAGAATTATTTGGGGGCCCTTATTTGGTGATGCAAGCGAGGAAACTATTAACATTGTTGCTTGGTGGGACAGTATTATCGATGTGACAAGCCAGTGAGCCGGTGCTTGACGGGCAAGGGTATTGGGCCTCCGATCTCATGGCACAGTCTCCGAACAACCCTCCCAACCTGATTCTAATTGATGGTCCCAATGGTCTCTTCTTGTTTAATGTTAATGTCGACCTGCTCTCTGTCTCTGGGAAGCTTATGCTTTACTATGATTCAGCTGAATGGGCACAATGGGCTACACAACAGTACTCCCCATACAACGCGAGACCTGTGAGATAAAAAGAAGCCAAGGGATGTGGGCCAGCCTCAGCCTCCACCAGTCGCTGACAGGCTTTGCCGTGGGACTCTCATTAAACCCTGGGCATAGTTTGCATAGTAGCGCTACGTGTAGCTATGCGAAGTGCACTTTGCACTACTCGAGCTACGCTTAGCTACACAAACTGCATAGTGTGGTAGGGAAAATGCTATTCGCACTGATTGCACAGTGATGGATGCTTGTCCGCACTGTACAATCATTGCAAACGGCATCTTGCACAGTGCAAGCGGTCATTTTCCGCCGCCTGAGTAGATTTGTACTCCAGCAGCAGCTTTCTCAACGCGGACTGGAAGTTTCTCATTATAAACCTGACCTCCTCGCGTTGAGAATCTCGCTGGGAGGTTTAATTTCCTCGCTCGGGATCAGCTACTTGATGTTGCTGATGGCGAATGAGGAAAATGTTTCATCGGGATGTTGATTTTGCTCGCTCGCGGTCGCCAACTTGACGTTGAGGACCGCGAGCAAGTGAAAAATGCACGCTACCCTACGCTACTTGATTTTGCACTGTGCTACATGCAATTACTGTAGCGTAAAATAGCGCAAACTACGCACGCTCCGCTAATGTAGCGTAGTCCTTCGCAGAGGCTTAGTCTTATTGTGCTTTCAAGTATTTCGTGGCCCGGGACAGTGATGCACATTTCAGGGCCCACCTCCACCCTTGAGGATACTGGCCACGGCTGTCCCCACACTGAAGATGCTGCTCTTACTCTGCAGCACATTTACTCAAGAGACTTCCAACTTGATGATCAAATGGGTAGTGCAAAAAGCGCTCCAAGGATGTGCAAAACATTCTTATTCCTAACCCCCCAGGTAATAAACCTGGTGGTTTGATCTTAACGGTCTTCCTCAAGCTGAGGATTAGTCTGTCAGTAAAGTAGGAGGTACAAAACACTCTGCTGTGACCCTGAACAAAGAGCCTTCTTCAGGCCTTCCCCAGTGGCTGGGCATCAGGAAATCCCTGTCTGCCTCTGCTGTTGCTGACCGTCTTTTTCCCGCTGTCCTGGCATAAGCTGTACCACTATGCTGTCCTCGTGCAAATTGTGGCGCACACCTCATTGCTTCTCATGAGCCCAGAAAATGCAAATTAACAAATTGGTAGATATTTTACACTATTCTGAAATTTGTTTGGCTTTACCCCTGTTAAAATGGTTCTCAAAAAGGTGCCTAAGCCATGAGATTAACTTTCAAGGAAAAAGAAATCCACATCAAAAGAATACATCAATTATTTTGGTGCGTCCAGCAAACAGAAATTAGTCTGTATGTGGCAATGCATGCAAAATAACTGCTAGTGCTCCAGTTCGGCTATCACCAACTCTCTGTGATCCTCCTCCCAATGGCTTTAGCCAAAACCCTAAGTTCAAACAAAGAGCTGTTCAGATGCAGGACCTTTGTCTCTTGTTTTGTATGTTTGTGTGTGCATGTGTGTGTGTGTTTGTGTATGTTTGTCCAGCAACTTGACAGTACAGGATACTAGAGAGGGTGCATATTCAGAGCTTGTCAAAGAATTTAAGTGTCATCTCTGACTAAATTCAAGGAAGATACTATACTTTTGAGGATAACAGGCAAGGCAAGAAGGATGTATAAGTAAGTTGATGTTGTGGTAGAACTTGGAACTTTCAATTTTGAACTATTCAAGAGCAGCTCATTTGTTAAGAACATGAATATTTAGGTTTGGCTGTGCTAGTTTAAACCACATAAATATATTTATTCTTCACCTAAAGGTCAGTATGTCCTTCATGCATGACATTCATTTGCCTTCATCAGCATCTACTTTGCATCTTCTGAATCTGACATTTATGTTTGTTATCTAATTTATATTACTAAATCATATTTTCCTCTCTCTCTCGAGAGAGTTTTATTGTCGTACTATGAAAACATTCTTCTTTTCAAGTCTCCCTACATATGTTCTTTTTCCCAGAGCCAAAAGGCATCTACATCTGTGCTACGGAGGCTGTCCATTCCTTGACCGATACCAGTTACATCTAAACTAGAATGCTCTTAAGCCCTTCCCTTTTCATTTCAATGTTCAGCCCTTGGCTGTCGAACCATATCTGTACAAAACTACAAACATTAAAGAACACTGATATGTAACTCCATTTCACACACCTCCACTCTCAATTGTCAAATATATATTTGGCCTTTTATTTCTGTTCCTAAGCTGAACTAAGGGAAAGGGGAGGTGTGACAAGATGGACACATTTTCTTGTCACTACATAGAATATTACAATTGAGCGTGAAATAACATGTTTCTTTAAGTGGTTTATTCCTTGTACATAACATTGCATAGAACCATACCTGTGAATATTTGTAGATACTTATAAGTTGAGCTATGTGGTATGATGATTCTGATGAGAGATCTCCGATGAAACCCACCAAGGTTCTCTTCTTCTGACAGTTGTAGTTTGGAACCACACCTGTAGTCTGTGACAGTGCACTCAGGGATGCCAGTAACGCTTTCCTCCCTGTACTGCCAGAGTTATGAATCTGGTAACCAAGTGTGAGATTTGGCAAGAGTTCAGGGTTATTATTGATCTCCTCGATGGCATAGATAAATGCCAGGAAATGGCGAAGGTAGCGAAGAGAACTACTGAAAGTTAAAAAGGGATAGCAAACAAGAGAAGTGAGTGGAAATTCAGAAATACAAAAATATATGCAGCCTACTCTCCTTAAATATTCTCTAAACAAATCCTGGAAGCAAGTGCGAGATTGTATGAAATGCAAACAACGTCACAAATTACTAAACAACAAAAATATACAAATACCAAGTCAAGCTTATAAGAACTACCTTTCTTAACCCCATCCATGCTGGTGACGGAACCGCTCCGTCACCAGCCTCGGACTCGCTGTGATGGTGACGGAGCGGTTCCGTCACAGCCTGGCCGCCGCGCCTGCGCGGCACGTTCTATTGAGCAGGCGGGGCTGTGATGGAACCGCTCCGTCACAAGCACAGCGCGCCCGAGGCTTGTGACGGAGTGGTTCCGTCACAAGCATGGGAGCGACATGCGGCCTCCCTCCCCCCTAGCGCTGAGGCAGAATTGCCTCCACAGCAAAGGTGTTAAAAGCTCTCTGGGCCTTCATCCACACTATAAGCTTGCATCAACACTGGGCTTGGTCCTCACTCAAATTGCTGTGCTTGTGTATGGAGTAAAGTCCCAAAAAGATGAAGCACCTTTTCAGGGTGGGCATATGTTTCACTATTAAATATCCAAAAGATAATTCTGTAGGAAAGACAGTCAATTAGTGTCAATGTACAATACACATTCAACAGAAACATTGGGGCATATTTACATTTTCTGACATTCCGGTAGCACAATGCCAGGCTCCAGATTTCAGGGGCGGCTCCTCCACTAGGGCAAAGGAGCGTCGCAGTGCGAGCAACAGAAACATAAATTGGTACTAACTTCCCGTTATTACCATTTTATATTTAGTTGTGGGGAATCTGCTCTGCGAGCAGGGAGGAGTGGTGTGGCCACTCCTAATGGGGCAATGTCTCTTTGGTCGGCCCTCTGGGTTCCGCCCAAACCAGTCATGCACACTCTGCCCTTTTCGCAATGCAGGTTGCAATGGCGACCACAAGAAAAAAATGGCCTCCCCATAAGCCCCTGGCTGGGCAGCGTCCCACCAATTACAACACTGCCATTGTAGCATTGTATCTGCCTGATAGGGGCATGCATTGGGTGTTGCTATCGGCATTCCACCGCAACACCCATTGCTTTTTGACACTGCCCCAGCTTTACAAGGATGTGTAAATAGTTGGCAGAGCCAACAACTAATGCCACTGAATAGCAGGTATTTTATTGGCGCAACAAGGAACAATAACTTTATTTCTCCTCGTTTTTGCTCTTACTATGTGGGCTGCAGCACACACAGTAAGAGCAAAAACGAGGAGAAAGAGCAAACCCCCTTTATAGATTATTTTTGTGCAGGAAGGTGTCCCTTCCTGCACATGAACAATAATTCCTGCAACACAAACATCCTTACACTATGGAGCAAGGGTGTCTCCATTGCAGGGATGATTCCCGTAATGCAGGCTCTCTTGCACCATGGTGGGTGTCTGTGTTGCTGCTAGGCAGCCTTCTATAGTACCAGAGAAAAAGAAAACAAGGAGGTGTGCTGTATTCCTGTAAATACGGCACATCCCTGCTTTTTTTTTAAAATAATGTAGCGTGGTTCTTCTAAATTGCATGCATCACTGTACCTTTTCCTTGTAAATATCCCTCTTATTGCTAAATGTTCAGTGGTAGAATAAAGCTATGTTTATTTATTATCTCCTTATTGCAACACTTGAAAGAGTGACTTAGGACCTTTAATTTCTGTTAAACAATTTGTTTTCATTTCTATCCTAGACATTTACTGGTTTAGTAATACTGAATACAAGTTCTAAAAAGCCTAGATTCATAACTTGGGCTTTGACTATGTCCTATATTGATGCAGAGTTCTTGAATGGCAGAAGTGTTCCTACTTTCAGCTCAGATTAAGGTGCAAACTCTAATAGTGTACTTACATGTTTGTACAAATGGAGTGGATTGAAAGTTATGGCTAATGTGTTGAAGGCCGTTAACCAGTTGATATCGAGTTGTACTCTGCACTGATTTTTTAAAAAATGTTGAAACTTTTAATATAACTGCTGGATTTTAACTGTTGTGTTAGGAATTTAACTGTTTGCAGAACGTAGTTTAGCTCGCTATCACCGCTCTCGGTGATCAGCTGGCTTCAGCCTGCCAGTCTTTCACATCAGGGGCAACCAATAGCGAAGGACAGGGGGAGGAGTCTTGGCTAGTCTTCTGGCACAAATGCCGGCAGAAAAACGGGAGCCCAGCGGACCCGCCCAGAGGGCGCGCCAAAGCAAGCCCGTCTGCGCCTGTCCGCGTCCATCCGTGCCCAGGGCCCAGGAACTATGCTCAAGTCTGTGCATATTCCTCACTAGAACTTAGAAAGCTTCAATCTGCTTCTCTTATTTTGGATTTGGATGTTAGCACAGACTTGATGCTTCACTCAATCTGGTTGCCACGGAAATCTTTTCCGGAAGTTATTAAGCCATTGTATCACAGTGTTGAGTATCAGTAAAAACACAGATGTTCAAAGCTCTCAATTTATTACCTGAATACTCGATCCCCTGTTAAACATCAGCTTGATATCTTTACCCTAATGGACTTGGAAAAACCCGATATCTTGTTATTTATGGAGACATGGCTTACCCTTGACTCCTCACCTGATATACTTGCGGTGTTCCTAAATGAGTATTATATCCTCCATACAAACCGCCCACAAGGAAAAATAGGTGGTGGAGTGGTAGCTATAATCCACAAAGAATTTAAATTCACCGCTCTTACTCTACTCTGTCTTTCAACAGTCGATAATGCGGTAATTAAATTAGAGTCAGATTTTGCCCCGTTAGTATGCATCCTTCTTTTTAGACCCCCACAGTCTATGCCCTCATTTCCTCACTCTTTGAGTGAACAAGTCGCCCGTCTGGCAGTAGATCATGCAAGAATACTGCAGATAGGACACTTTAATTACTGGGCAAACGATAAGCAAGGAGGGCCGCAATCTGCTGAGATGACTGAATTATTAACCAATTTGAACTTGGTTCAACAGGTATCATCAGCCACTCATTTTAAGGGTCATATTTTCGATCAAATTTGGACTATGAACTTGATAGTGTCTGCTATTTCCATAGGACCATGTATCTGGTCAGATCATTATTTAATAACATTTAATTTAGTACATCCTACTAGGAATAGCACTTTGACAAACGAAGGGAGTTGGGTACGTAAATGGAATGCTATTGACATAAATGACTTCAGTAGCACTTTGGCAAATACTTCACCTACATATACACCTGATGTTGACACCCAGGAGGAAAATCTCTCAGCTTGGGTACTAGAGGCTAGCAATAAACATGCACCATTGAAAAAATCAAGAGTGACTCGCCATCTGGAGGCTCAGAGGTGGTTCTCTCCTGAATTAAAGTCTCAAAAACTTGATCTCCGCCAATTAGAAAGGAAGTGGAGGTGGGGTTATCTACAAAAAGACAAAGTCACCTATTTAACGGCCATGAGAGAATATAAAAAATGCATCTTAAATGCTAAAGCTGTTCACTTTTCCTCTAGAACTCTTACTTCTACCAATCAAACAAAATAAATATTTAACATCGTAGAGGAATTGTCTAACCCTGATAGACCTTTGAGCAAGCCTACTCCTTCACAAGCTTTATGTGATAAATTGAACAACTTTTTTATTGAGAAAATCTCCCTCATTAATGCCAGTATTACTATTCATACTGCCCAGGAAGCTTTGCCTTCCATATATAAAAACTCATGTGCCCTTGACACCTTTCCTCCTATTGATATTAAGATCTTTCACAGTCTCTTGCTTAAAGTCTGCTCTGGTTCTCCTACAGACTGTTGTCCTCCACATGTCTTAAAGGAGGTCCTTACCTCTCTTCCAGGTCCTGCCCTCGCCCTGATGAACGATTCTTCGTTACAAGGTCATGTACCTAAATCCTTTAAAGAGGCTACTGTGATCTCCCTCTTGAAGAAACAGGGAGCTCATCCCCAAATAATATCCAACTACCGTCCCATCTCCTTGCTCCCGTATCTAGCTAAGATGCTGGAAGCTCATATGGCAAAGTGCCTGTCCAACTTTTTGGAACAGACTAATTTTTTGTATTCACATCAAGCGGGCTTTCGTCCCGCTCATTCTACTGAGACAGTCATTACTGCAGTAATGGATGCCCTACGAGAGAAAGCTGATGAGGGAATTCCTTAGGCCCTGGTGCTGCTGGATTTATCCGCAGCCTTTGACACAGTCGACCTTTATCTTGGTGGACCGTGTCAAGGAAACAGGCATCCAGGGACCAGCCTTGAATTGGATATGTTCCTTCTTAGAGGATCGATTCCTGGCAGTTCGCCTGGCTCAGTTTAGGTCTCCAAAGCAAAGAATCACATGTGAGGTGCCACAGGGTTCTTTGCTCTCCCCACACTTGTTCAACCTCTGCCTCCTCCCGTTGATTAGGTCACTCAAGGAAATAAAAATGGTTACTTTGAATTATGCTGATGATTTACAGCTGCTCTTCACCATTGATAACTCACCCCACTCAGTCTCGGTTTTCCAATCAACCATGCGATTTATTAGTCACTGGATGGATAGAAATCATCTAAAACTAACCCAGGAAAGACGGAACTAATTTTGACAGGTGGCAGCCAGATATTCTGGGGCCCTCAATACTGGCTGGGAGAATTAGGCCCCCCTCTGAGTCGTTCTCCTTCTGCCAAGCATCTTGGAGTCATAATATCCAATGACCTGTCTCAAAAAGCATGTGGGTTTTGTTATTTCTTCTTGTGCCTACCAGCTGCGTAAAATCAGAAATATAAGTAGAATGCTGACCCAATCAGCATTAATACAGGTTGTAATGTTGATGGTCTTATCATGCCTAGAATATTCGAATGCAATTTATCTTGGTTTACCAGCTGGTCTCTTGAAGCGTCTGCAGATAGTTCAAAATCAGGCAGCGAGATTGATCTACCAGCAACCTAGGTGGCATCATGCTTCCCCCTTGTTGAGGGAATTGCGTTGGCTTCCCATGCCTCAAATCTGTACTTTTAAGATCGGATGCCTGATATTCAAGTCACTGCACGGTCAGGGTCCCAGTTTCATAGACGGTCTCATTTCCAGGTATTCTCCCCTACGGAACCTTCGCTCGTCCCATCTGCAGCTACTGTCAACACCCACCTTTAAGCTAAAGTGACAAGGAGGAGCCAGGTTTGCAACCCTGGCCCCTAAGTTATAGAATTCTATTCCTCTGGAAATTAGATCTAGTACTGATCTTTTGAAATTTAGGAAGTTGCTTAAAACCTGGCTGTACAGGCAGGCGTACAACTGACCTGCTCAACATTCCGGTACTTTCTGGATCCAGCGCCAAGACACCAGGTGAACAAGCGCTTTATAAAATATCATTAACATAACATAACATAACATGACATTCCTATTCTGTGGGCGTCCTAATAGAAACAATTAAGCGTGGGCGAATTTTGCGAATCTGGCGTTCGTGAATTTGCGTATTTGCGAACTCGCAATCCGCAAAATCCGCGAATTCTCGCGAATTTGCAGCTTTTTTATTTTTTTTGTGTTCGCAAGGGTTTCTGCCAGTTCGCGAGGGTTTTGTACCAGTTCGCAATTGCGAACTTATTTGTCGGCTCGCAACGGTCGCAACTATGTTGTTTCTACGTCTGGTTCATCATCACAGGTTCACAGCACCCTCTGTTTCACCACTGCAACCCTCTGTTTCACCCATGCCACCCTCTGGTACATCAATGATGCCACCCTCTGGTTCATCACTGTAGATTATGGGGGGGAAAAGCAATCACACCTGCCCTGCTTCAACTGACATGAATTAATTTGGGGTTCCCTGTTTTAAAATTGCAGCTTGGCACCTGCTTCCTTATCTGTGATTCGCTTTCTGTTGCAGTGCAATTTTTTTTTCCAGGACCTTTGTGGCCTACTTGTAGCTATTCTATGAGCCTGCTGTGAGGGTCAGAGCAGGGTCATAGAATAGTTGCAAGTAGGCAACTGAACTCTGAAGGGGGCCCTTAGGAAGTACTACAGGGAATGGTTACTAATGATGAGTGAACTTTTGCACCTGCTGAGTGCTTTCAGTTTTGCAAAACTCATTTTTCTGCAGAACAGCAACTGTAATGCCCCAAACAAACATAGGCAACTGAACTCTGGAGGGGCCCCTCAGGAAGTACTACAGGGAATGGTTACTAATGATGAGTGAACTTTTGCACCTGCTGAGTGCTTTCAGTTTTGCAAAACTCGTTTTTCTGCTGAACAGCAACTGTAATGCCCCAAACAAACTTACTTGTGAAAGTTGATTTCTAATCCAAAAGTGATCCAAAGCAAGTCAAAAGGCCGCAAATCCAAAAAAGTGCAGACAAATGTCAACCTGAGGAGTTATTCTGATAAAAATCATCATTTTCAGAAGGTCTATGCTGCTTGCTAGTGGATTTCTTGTGCAGAATTGCAAATTTTGTAGTTTCGCGAGTGCGAGATTGATGCTGCCCGCCGCACCTACATGTTCGCAATTGCGAACTCTTGCGATGCGTCACCAAACTCCCGCGGGATCCTGCAGCAAGATCCAAAATGGCGCAGCGCTCGCAAAATATCGAGAAAAACTACTCGGCAAACGCTGAATGACGGTAAGTGACCGCCGCACGCCGCAATATTGTATCACCAAGAAAAAAAATCTGCTGCTTGCGAATTTGCGGATTTTCGGTAAATTCGCGAGAGTTTGAGGATTTGCTGATTTATTTTATCTATTAGTGCTTCCTGTTGAAGCTAACTGAAGCTAACTTAGTAACTATTTTAGGATGGTGCTGGCAGCTTGCCGGTGCCATCCTAAAATAGTTACAACTTCAAGCTTGAAGGCTTGAACTTTTGCCCCCCAAATCCGCCACTCGTGGATTCGCGGATTTTCGGTAAATTTGCGGGAGTTCGCGGATTGCGGATTTACCGAAAATCCGCAAAATCCGCGAGCGGAACGGATTTTCCGCTCACGCTTAGTTTTCCAATCAGTTGTATGTAATCAAATGAGTCCTTTGTTAGTTTCTTGAGAGAAGGAGTTTTCCAATGCTTCAACCATTATTTGTATACCTAAAATCAGGACATTGTGGGAAAGTGATAGACCATGGTGGCCAAGATTTAGTAATTTTGAATGGAAGATAAGAAATTAGTTTTTTGTTTTTAAAAAAACACTTTTTTGTGAACACTTGCTCAGTATAAATTACATTTGAAAAATAGTTAGGCATGGAGATTTCGACCACAAATTTTGGTTGGAGCAAGTTAGCATGTGAAACAAGTATCATAAAGAATCAACAGAGTATAATTTCCATTGCAAGCACCCTTTTCCTCCATGAGGTCTTGTAAGTCTGCCTAGGTTGTGAATGTTAGGTTGCTACATGGTCATTTCTTTAGGATAGAAATGATTTAAGTGTAGTATGGTCATCTGCCACAGCTCAAATGCTTCCCCTCACTCGAAAATCCCCTATAAGTTTGCCAGCTTC
Source organism: Lissotriton vulgaris (assembly GCF_964263255.1). Taxonomy (NCBI): domain Eukaryota; kingdom Metazoa; phylum Chordata; class Amphibia; order Caudata; family Salamandridae; genus Lissotriton; species Lissotriton vulgaris. Next base: position 54,711,621 of record NC_141689.1, read on the forward strand.
CCCAGCTTTTTTCCCTATTTCCGCAGGTAGCCTCTACTCAAGTATATAGTTTGCTCTGCTAGTCTACAACAATCTAGGTCGGGTTTCCATTTGTCTACCTGTGGGGAGACGGCCACACCCCAACATTTTGTGATGTTTCATTTTGCCACTACTGCTAATAAAGTGAACCAAATCTTTGTATATCTAGGCCAAGTTTCCTCTCCTGAGACTTGTAACAAAAACCATCTGGGCTCAACTGGAACCACTCGTCCCACCACCCTGGCCATAACCCTCCCGTATTTTGCCAATAATCTTGTATGATCGGGCAATCCCACAACAATGGTAGCAGGTCTCTTCTTGCCCAAAACCCCTCTGGCACTGCCCTATCTCGGCTTTGCCCATTTGGTGTAGTATCGTTCTCGTAAAATATGTCAGTTGCAAGATTTTCAGTTGAATCAATATGAACCTGCATTGTATCGCTACCTCCCTTGGGCCCTGTATCAGTTTTACCCAGTCGTCATCATCCAAGTTTCCCAGGTTGCCCTACCATGTTATCCTTAGGGGTCCAAGCAGATCTGAGGAGGTATTCATTAATGTTGTTTTTATATATTAGCAATCTAGTTTTGGTGGTCAAGGGGTCTGTTAGAAGCCTCTTCTAAGTCCTCTCCTTTAGCGATATGATTCTGGAGGGCAGGTCCTAATTGTAGATATTTTAACCACTTACCCATTCCCATTTCATATTCTTGTTGTTGTGTTTCGAATTTAATATATACCTGGTCTCTCCATACATCCCCAAGCCTCTCTAACTCCAATAGTTTACATTTGCAAATGTTCCAGGAACTCTTTCACATGTCTGAGCATGCTACAGTTCCAGAGTAGGGTCATTTTTTTGAGTTTTCCCTCCAAACTCAGGTATTTTTCTGCTGTGCTCCACACGTTTACCACAGTTTGAGTGTGTGTTGGACTATGCTTAAGCCCCCTCTTGTTAAATAGAAGGGAGAGACAGGAATTGCTAAACCCCCTTTATAGACCCCTTTTTGCAGTTTGAGATGTGCTCTGCGTGAGGCACCACCTCTCCAGAGTATGGAGCTTAGCTCATTTACACCCTTTGAAAAGAGGGTGTGCTTTACACATATATGAGGCAGGAGAGTGCTATAAGTTTGTATATGGCTGCCCAACCCATTAGTGTGACAGGAAGGGTTTGCCAACGTTACACGTCATTTATGAATCTTTCTAATTGAGGCACTAGATTTTGTTGATAGAAGTCTTGTTGGTCTCTCATCACCTCAATACCCAAATATTCCACTGGTACACTGCATCTGGTTGACAGCTCAGGGACAATGCCTGTCAATGGAAACAGAAGGGAACAATACCAATTAATTTGGTATCCAGAATAATCCCTGAAGATGCGGAAAAACTGCAGTATCCTGTCTACTGATTGTCATGGTTTAAGAACATACAGTAAAATGTCATCTGCTTATAGAGTAATGTGCTCTTCCCATTTCCCACCCACTGCGATACCCAATATCAAGGGGTCTTGTCTTGTCCAAGCATCGAGAGACTCCAGCATGGTCGCCTCGCCCACAGCACCACGTCTCTTGGGTCCCGAGCTGGACTTGGGGCTCGATGTTGCACCAGAGTGGTTCTGCATCCCTCTGCTGCGCTTCTCCTCACAAAGGATGTTTGCTGATCCAAAGAGTGGTCAGATTACAGGGTCAGCTCTTTGAGTGTACAGAGCTCTTCTAAAGTCCAGCCATTTTCAGCCTCGTCTAAGCCATGCCCCAAGAAGTTAGTTTTAAGGAGAGCTGTAGACAACTGTGCACATCAAGGCAAAGCCAGGGGATGTGATGGTTGTGGTTCAGAATGAGAGATAATTATTTTCTCTTGAAAAGTAAGGATGATGATATGCACAAGATCTCTCCTCCTCCTCCTCCCCCTCAGTGTCTGTTTCGAATCGATAGATTAAAGTTTGGTGGGATTAGCAGCATCTATGACAATGGAGTCCTTTATCTATGTTTCAACTAGAGTCAGGAAGTGTATCGTATGTCGAATGATAAGGACATGGATGTTCAGTGCATCTTTTGGGCTGATCTGGCATTAATGAGAGAGACCAACATATGATCAGTGTTTGACAATGTCAAAGAGAGATCAAGGAAACAGTTTTTTGTTGAGCTTAGAGGTGCAAGGATAAATTGGGAGATAATAGCTGGTGTGTTGTGGTGTTGAAGCACCGCCTAAGGGTATTGGTTACTGAGGAGTTAGCAGGTAAGTATTGGAAAGTAGTTGCCGTGGTGAGTTTGGCAGGTGATGATGTAGGTGGTTTGTGGGAAATTGTGTTTTTAGTTGACTGGGGTGTAAACTCTGGGCAAACAATGGTCACGAAAAGTTACTATGTTAATCTGTGATTAACCATAGGTAGGCTGGCATAAAAAGCAGTCAGGCATAACATAGAGATAATGGGTGAAGTGTTAATGCAGAACACAAACAGTAATACTTTCAAAAACACAACACAAGAAGAAATATCCAACATCAATTTAGGAAAATAAAGTAAATCATAAAAAATTATTTGACACCAAAACAGCAATAAAATCCAATCAATAGAACCAGCGTTATGACTTTTTAGAAGGTTTTAGTAAAAACAAACACCTAAAAGATCAAAGTGCCAACCCTGAACTTCAAGTCATGCAAGAAGGGTCACAGTCGGAAAATATGATTAACCATAATGGAGAGCAAATCAGATAAAAGAAGTTGATTGGGTCCGGTTGGTATTTACCTTCGTACTTAGAAGAAGCATTAAAGAAAAATGTTCTGAGAAGTTAAATTTCATTTAGGTAAGGCTTCAGGCAGTGTCTGTGAAAGGAGCATCGTCATTGGTGAGCCATTGGAGGAAGTTGCGTTGAAGATTTCTACATTCAAATATAGCCACATTTAAGGAAGTCAAAATCTCCAGTGGGATGAAGCAGAACACTGTAGCTGATAAGAGTGTAAGGTCCACAAATTCTCCTTTGGTGAAGGACCACTGAATGGGATTTGCAGTTGCATTGAAAAAAATTGCAGGAGCTACTGCCAAGTCAGGATGACAGGTGATGCATTATGGGTTGATAGATCCCAGTCTTCCCTCTGTTCTCAGACCAGTTTTTATCAAAACATTATCCAAGTCCCAGGGTTTAGCTTTTGGCCAATTGGGCACCTTTTGCACCATCACCAAGGTTCTGGGCCTTGAGGGTTAATGGCAGGCAACAGGCAGCAAAGCAGTCCTTCCAGAGGCAACAAAGCACTTTTGTGGAGTACAAAGCAGGCCCCAGCAGCAAACACTCCTCTAAGAGTCCTTCAGAAGGGCCATAAAGTGATCTGAAGAGTAGCTTGGATGGCACTGTTTTATTCCTTCTTTGATATGGTAGCCATTACTACAGATTCCCTTTGAAGTGCTTGAAATTTCCTGCCTCCTCTTGAATGGTGAGATTGCGCAAAGTCCTCTGTGTGAATATATACACCTAACAATTACTTAAAGATGAAAATCGCTTAAAACATACAGTTCAACACATCAATATCCAAATTTCCGAACGTTAGTGAATACAAAAGAAAAGAGAAGAAGAAGAAGAAGAAGAAGTTCCTAAGTCAAAGAAATCATGTATCAAAAATTATTATTTATTACATATAGTAAAAAGAACTAGAACGGTTACACTCAAGACAAAGTGCTGGTATACAAACAAAACATATAACGGACCAGACAAGTGGCAAACAAAGAAATACACATTACAATAAAGGAACAACATGAAAAGAAATATTGTGTCCTTCTATAATTTTGGCCACATGGGCGTCTACGGCGTTTCGACCACTGTATAATTACACGGTCATCATCATTTCCCTTGAGCGTTACAAGTCTGTATGGTAAAGAAATACATATATGATACAATTACTAATAGTAGACCTCTTCGACAGAAACAGCTTCAATAGACCAAAGAGAATGAAAGGAACACACAGAATGACACAGCAGCAACCAAAAAGCCACAGATTAAAAAAACTCCTAAACTCATTCTCAACACCCAGTGAAACTAAAAATAGTATACATGCCAACACCAAGCTGCAAGAATGCGCAAGAAAAAGCACACATCACCTGTATAAAAACAATCCAACCAACATTCATTGAAGGTGATCCACGAGAATTTAAAGGGTTATTGAAACAAAAAGAAACTATAATCAAAAACAAAATCGCCGGTTCAGATCGGAACTCTACATCAAACCATCCAAAGGTAGGAGAACTTACAAACAGCGGCAAGTGTTGCTTGAACAGATCTCACTGTTGGATAGACAAATAGTTGTATCTATCCATTGTATCAGGGAATAGAATTCAGAACTCCAGAGTCTTTCCACCCAATCAATCGGCTAAAAGAAGAGTATAAGAAAAACAAACTCATGACCTCCGCAATATCACTAACCGGAACTTATATTCAGTAAATGCATGAATACTACATGTATAATTCTATCACTGCAATTAATGCTAATAGAGCCGGTTCCCGAACGGAAATTGTGCAAAAAAACAGCAACCTCACATCATAAATACGCTTCTTGAGATTGCCAGTGTACTAATTTATTCAAAGGGGGGGAGTGGGGATTCTGCGTAATTCATTATGCTGCAGTTCATGTCAGCCAATGTGTGAAGGCAGGGCACAGTCGATTAAATTCTAAGTGGGGCTATGCCTAGCTCTGTCCCTGCAAGTGATAGCCCATCAGGCACACCTAATCTTTCTAAGTGTTGTTGTCTGGTAGGAATAAACAAAGTCCAAATGGCAACTATAGCTTGTCATGTGGCCCAGGAACAGGCTTCAGGCACCAATTAGCTACGACAGGGAAATGCTAGTTTTCTACAAGAGGCATTTTGAAAATTAGGATTTGAAATCTGTATCTACCATTAGTATTTACATTACAATTTCTCAAACACCTTACACAGATTTCTTACTTGCTGTCAATCAAAGGTTAGCACTTATAAATGTAATAAGGTAACCCAATGTTATCATGTGGGACAGGTAGGCCTCACAGTAGTTAAAAATTAATTTAGAAGTTTTGCACTAATAAGTCATGTAAACTTAAAAGTAATTGTTTAACCTTTCTACTGCCATCATCCCTCAGGGTTATCTGGGGCCTACCCTAGGGGTGGCTTATCTGTAATAAAATGAGAGTTTAAGGCTTGGCCTGGAAGCTAAACTGCCAAGTCAAATTGGCAGTAAAAAACTACATTGAGGCTGCAATGGTAGGCCTCGGGCATGTATAACGCTGCTACTTAGTGGGTTGCACAATATGTGATGTGGGCCCACTAGTAGCATTGAATTCACAGTACCTGGGTATATGGTATATCACTCTGCAATGCTGAATAAGTATATTAAATATGTCAATCAGGTGGAAACCAATGTAACCATGTCTATGGGAGTGAGCACAAGCACTTCAGTGGTAAAGTGCACGGAGTTCTAAGGCCAACAAAAATGCATCGAGCAAATAAATGGAGGGAAAGAAGCAAAAGGTATTAGGAGGACCCTGCAGAGAGGGCCAGTTCGAACACAGTTTATTAGTCCTCATCATTTGTGGAGGAATGTTGGACTAGAAAGATTTTAATATTGAGAATTTCCTGTCAAATGACTGTAGATTTTTGTGATTCGCCAAACATTTTAGAATAGCTTTTATTTCTGTAGTGGGCATCCTAATCACCTGCTCAGCTTAGGCAAAATTCAAATGATGTCAGCTTAATTTGTGCAATTTCAAGAATCTAGCATGACACTTGTGACACAAAATTCCTGAAATTGAGCCATTATGCCAGTTTTCATAATTAGGTGCCTTTGCAGTAGAAATGTCATTAAGAATGACGCCATTCTCAGTAAAAATGTGCAGCGAATGCACATGAAGAACAGAAGGTTCTTGTTTGCTGTGCTTTTGTTCAAATGCATCCTTGTACCAAAAATTATGAATCTACACGTGTTGCTCTAAAATATAGAGCAGAATGACAGATTTGCAATTTGTGCGTAATATCACATAATTTTATAAACGTTTTACATAATTACTGAAAGCAAATTAAGCAAATTCCACACACTCCTAGTATTGGGTACTAGTTATTGAGCAGCAGTCATCATTTATCTGGAAAGGATGGAGAAATGCAGGGAGAAAGCGATCTTTCCCGTAGCCAAGGCAACGAAGGAGTTAAACAAGAAGTAAGTGCTTGTATCACCACTTAATGAATTACAATTCATGGTTTAGTGAATTAGTGAATTAGTTGGGAATATTTAATTTGCATTTCTTTTGACTCTAATTTGAGGTCACTGAATGAAGCTGGGTGGAGCGAAGGCAATAAAACATGTCATTTCCTGTCTCGTGGTGGGAGGCCTTGAAAGTTGCGAAGGGCAGGCAAGCAGGTACCTTTCAGCAGTTTAGTACACAAAGTAGTGGTGCCTATGCTACAATATTTGCATATACCAAACCATAAAACAATTAGAGAAATAGTTACATAGAACCACAATAAATGAGTGAGGTTGATGCTCTGATGGTAGACACACCCCACCACTTAGGGTGAGATAGCCAGAAATGGAAAGGCCCCTAGATCAACAAATAATGAATAAACAACGACCAAAGCACACAGAGACGTCCCATGGTTATGATGTATGGCCAGTAATAAAGTAATACAAAGTTCAAGTTAGCAAATGTTTGCAGTTTGTTATAAACAATCAATGGGAGGTGGCAGAAGAAAGGTCAACTTCAGTTTGGTTGAATGAGGGAGAAAATGTTGTTTGATAGTGTCAATCTCCCAGCAACATGTCTAAATATATACACCTGAAAATACACTGTTAAACTACAGTTATGGTTTCGAATTAAATGTGAAAAACTAATAAAAATGCACATGATAGGTTTAGGACCAAAGTCTATACTTCTCACAAGAGCCTTGCAAACCATGAATCGCATACCAGCTGCAATGCTTATCTCAAATGTAATAAACATTTTAACACTGTTAGCAACAAACTTTGTGCAATTGTTTCATGTCATTGTGAGCAAATATGGCACAATTAGGTGCAATTACACATAATTATGGTATATGCAAATCTTTCATATGTGCTATGTTTTAAATTAAATTAATTCCAGTATATGTTTGGCATTAAGACACATTTAAACAAAAGCACCACAAACTACAGCTTATCATATATCATATCAGTGACACTTATAAAGCGCGCTACATACCCGTAGGGTCTCAAGGCGCTGGGGAGGGGGGGTGCCGCTACTGCTCGAACAGCCAGGTCTTCAGCTTCTTCCTGAAGGAGAGGTGGTCTTGGGTCAGGCGCAGGTCGGACGGGAGGGAGTTCCAGGTCTTGGCGGCCAGGTAGGAGAAGGACCTTCCTCCTGTAGTCGCTCTTCGGATGCGGGGGACGGCGGCGAGGGCGTGGTTGGCTGATCGGAGGTGGCGTTTGGGAGCGTAGAAGTTGACTCGGCTGTTGAGGTAGCTCGGGCCTTGGTCGTGTAGGGCTTTGTGTGCGTGGGTGAGGAGGCGGAAGGTGATTCTCTTGTTGATGGGGAGCCAGTGAAGGTCTCTCAGATGACCGGAGATGTGGCTGGATCGTGGGATGTCGAGGATGAGTCTGGCTGAGGCGTTTTGGATCCGCTGGAGTCTCTTCTGGAGCTTGGCGGTGGTCCCGGCGTAGAGGGCGTTGCCGTAGTCCAGTCGGCTGGTGACGAGGGCCTGGGTGACGGTCTTCCTGGTCTCTGAGGGGATCCACCAAAAGATCTTTCGTAGCATGCGTAGGATGTTGAAGCACGCCGAGGAGACGCTGTTGACTTGCCTGGTCATGGAGAGGGAGGAGTCCAGGATGAAGCCCAGGTTTCGTGCATGGTCTGTCGGTTTGGGCGCGGTGCCCAGGGCGGGAGGCCACCAGGAGTCGTCCCAGGCGGAGGGTGAAGAGCCCAGGATGAGGACCTCCGTCTTGTCCGAGTTCAGTTTCAGGCGGCTGGTCGTCATCCACTCGGCTACCTCTTTCATCCCTTCGTGCAGGTTGGCTCTGGCGGCGGCGGGGTTGTTGGTCAGGGAGAGGATCAGCTGGGTGTCGTCGGCGTAGGAGATGATGCTGAGGTGGTGTTTGCGTACGATGGCCGCGAGGGGGCTCATGTAGACGTTGAAGAGGGTGGGGCTCAGTGATGATCCTTGGGGGACGCCGCAGATGACTTCGGAGGCCTCTGACTTGTACGGTGGTAGGCGGACTCGCTGTGTTCTTCCGTCGAGGAAGGAGATGATCCATTCCAGCGCCTTGTCCTGGATACCGATGTTGCTGAGGCGCCGTGTTAGGGTGCGGTGGCAGACCGTGTCGAATGCCGCGGAGAGGTCTAGGAGGATGAGGGCCGCTGTTTCTCCCTTGTCCATCAGGGCTCGGATGTCATCGGTGGCGGCGATGAGGGCGGTCTCGGTGCTGTGTTTGGCTCGGAAGCCGGACTGTGAGGGGTCGAGGGATCCGTTCGTCTCGAGGAAGGCGGCCATCTGCTTGTTGACGGTCTTCTCGATGACTTTGGCTGGAAACGGTAGAAGCGAGATGGGGCGGTAATTCTTGAGGTCGGTGGGGTCCGCTGTTGGTTTTTTGAGTAGAGCGCTGAGTTCGGCGTGTTTCCAGCTTTCGGGGAAGATGGCGGTGTCGAAGGATGTGTTGATGATGTCTCGCAGGTGGGGTGCGATGGCAGCGTCGGCCTTGTTGAAGACGTGGTGAGGGCAGGGGTCGGTTGGTGATCCGGAGTGGATGGAGTTCATCGTGCGGATGGTGTCTTCTGTGCTGATCGGGGTCCAGGCGTGGAGGGTGGTGGTGGGGGGGGGTGGCAGGTCGGTCGTGGTGTGCGTTGGTTGGTTGTTGAAACTGCTGTGTATGTCCGTGATCTTGTTGTGGAAGTATGAGGCGAGGGAGTTGCAGAGGTCTTGTGATGGGGTGATGTCGTTGTTTCCTGCGCTGGGGTTGGAAAGCTCTTTCACGATGTTGAAGAGTTCCTTGCTGTTGTGTGCGTTGTTGTCCAACCGGTCCTTGAATGCTGTTCTCTTGGCGGCGCGGATCAGCTGGTGGTGTTTCCGGGTGGCCAGTTTGTAGGAGGTCCTGTTGTCCGGTGTCGGGTCCTTTTTCCAGACTTTCTCGAGGGCTCGGCAGTTCTTCTTGGAGCTCTTGAGTTCGTCGGTGAACCATGGGGCCTTCTTGCTGGCGGGTCTGCTGGGCGGGGTCCTCAGCGGGGCGAGCTCGTCCGCGCAGGTGGTGATCCACTTCGTGAGGTTGTCGGCGGCCTGGCTGGGGTTCGCTGAGCTGGCAGGAGGGTGTTGGCTCAGGGAGGTGGCGAGCTGGTCTGCTGTGATCTTGTTCCAGCTTCTGCGGGCGGTGTGTTGCTGGTGTTGGTGGGTCGTCGTTCTCTTGAAGGTGAAGTGGACGCAGCTGTGGTCCGTCCATTGAAGCTCTGTGGCGTGGCTGAAGTTGATGTCTGTGCTGGATGAGAAGACGGCGTCGAGTGTGTGTCCGGCGAGGTGGGTGGGGGTGGACACCAGTTGCTTGAGTCCCAGGTTGGCGAGGTTGTCGAGCAGGGTGCTGGTGTTGTGGTCGTTGTTGTTCTCCAGGTGGAAGTTCAGGTCCCCCAGGAGGATGTAGTCGGCGGAGGGGAGGGCATGCGGGCTGACGAAGTCGGCGATGTCCTCGCTGAATTGCGTGCGTGGTCCAGGGGGTCGGTAGATCAGGGTGCCTCTGAGGGTGGTGTTCGGGTTGGTGTGGATCTGGAAGTGCAGGTGTTCGGCGCTGGTCAGGGTGTTGTCGGTGCTGGTCGTGAGACGGATGGTGTTCCTGTGGATGATGGCGATGCCTCCTCCCATCTGGTTGGCGTTGCGGTCCCTCCGGATGATCTTGTAGCCCTCTGGGATGGCGATGGCGATGTCGGGAGCTGAAGAGGCGTTCATCCAGGTCTCCGTGAGGAAGGCAACGTCAGGGGCTGTGGCGTCTAGGAGGTTCCAGAGTTCGATGGCGTGTCTGTGGACGGAGCGGGTGTTGAGCAGGATGCACTTGAGGTGGGTGCTGCTGGAGTTCGACTTGTCGGGTGCTGGTGCGGGGCTGGTCCGGATGCAGGAGAACTTGCAGGCGTGGCAGCTGAAAGGTCCGTGGGTGTGTCGTGGTGTGGCTTGATGGCATTCTGGGAGTCGGCCGGTGTTGAGTGCGATGAGGGTGGCGGCGGAGTACGTCAGGCGGGTCGGTCGGGCTCTTCGGGGGCCAGGGGTCCTGGCGCTGGTCGCGATCCGGTCGCGGACGGGCGCAGACGGGCTTACCTTTGGCGCGCCTTCGGCGCACAAACGGCGCACCCGCTGCGCGTGACCGCTGCGCGTTCGCACGGTCGCCATTTAAGGCGAAGTGCGCGGGTGGGCGGGGCAGCTGGGAGGCGGGAGCGGGGAGGGTTACAGAAGAAAAAGGGGCGGGGACAAGCGGCGGTGGCGGGAAGGGAGGGCGAGGGGTGGCGCGGTAGGCGGGCAACAAGGAAGGAGAGCGCACACTTTAAAATACAAACAGGCAAAAATAAACGACAAAAAACGGGCAAAACAGAGAAAAACACAGATCGGCAAGACAAGCACAAATGCTTGACAAAACCAGGAAAAAAGCGGCAAAAGCACTCGCAGCGGCGGCAGCCGGCAACGAGGCTCAACGAGGCAGCAGGGCAGGCAAGGGGCACACGCAGCAGCTGGTGGCCGTGCGGCGCGGGGGTGTCCCACAAGTGGGTCACACTCACCTGCGTCGCACGGTCGCCATTTAAGGCCAAGTGCGCGGGTGGGCGGGGCAGCTGGGAGGCGGGAGCGGGGAGGGTTACAGAAGAAAAAGGGGCGGGGACAAGCGGCGGTGGCGGGAAGGGAGGGCGAGGGGTGGCGCGGTAGGCGGGCAACAAGGAAGGAGAGCGCACACTTTAAAATACAAACAGGCTAAAAATAAACGACAAAAAACGGGCAAAACAGAGAAAAACACAGATCGGCAAGACAAGCACAAATGCTTGACAAAACCAGGAAAAAAGCGGCAAAAGCACTCGCAGCGGCGGCAGCCGGCAACGAGGCTCAACGAGGCAGCAGGGCAGGCAAGGGGCACACGCAGCAGCTGGTGGCCGTGCGGCGCGGGGGTGTCCCACAAGTGGGTCACACTCACCTGCGTCGCACGGTCGCCATTTAAGGCCAAGTGCGCGGGTGGGCGGGGCAGCTGGGAGGCGGGAGCGGGGAGGGTTACAGAAGAAAAAGGGGCGGGGACAAGCGGCGGTGGCGGGAAGGGAGGGCGAGGGGTGGCGCGGTAGGCGGGCAACAAGGAAGGAGAGCGCACACTTTAAAATACAAACAGGCAAAAATAAACGACAAAAAACGGGCAAAACAGAGAAAAACACAGATCGGCAAGACAAGCACAAATGCTTGACAAAACCAGGAAAAAAGCGGCAAAAGCACTCGCAGCGGCGGCAGCCGGCAACGAGGCTCAACGAGGCAGCAGGGCAGGCAAGGGGCACACGCAGCAGCTGGTGGCCGTGCGGCGCGGGGGTGTCCCACAAGTGGGTCTGATTGCATTCTGTTATTCCTGTATATTTTCAATCATTTGTATAGCAAATTATGCATTTGCAGTCAATTTTTACAAGTTGCATTTAAATATTCAAAGTGTCATTTCAGGATTTTCAAATATAAAGCCGCTCGTAGCAGTGGGACATTGGTGGTAACAGGACGGGACTCTCTTTCCCTGCTATCTCCTCGGAAGCTGTGTGCTACTAGACCAGGGCGCAGATTGCCACGATGACTGCGGGACTGCGAGGACCAGGATTCTCAGCAGTAACACACCTGGTGCCTCTTCCTGCTGCCTGCCCGCCCACTCGCTTAACATAACTACGCCCCCTTAGTGCAACGCGGGATGCGCGCGGGCGTGCGCCGGGCAAATCCCGGGCCAAGGGCGGGCCTGTTTTAGCCCATTACAGACCGTGTGAGACCGGACCAGGCCCCCCTCTAACTCCTCCTGTTCTATGAACTGTTCATGAACTGTATGTATGCTCCAGTTCTCTTTTAATAGACTTTAAATATATTGTTAAAAGCTTTGAATTGTGATTGTACATCGTGCTTACGCTAGTATCATGACAACACGAGGAAGCAGGAGCAAAACAGACGCAGGAGGGGCTCAGCTAATAGGCCCCTTAGATAATTTCATCATCAGGGCAAACTCATTTATAGATCAAGGTATCTCCCTTATGGAACGCAGAGTGTCCCAAGACCTAGCTCTGGCAAAAAGATCTTCCATGGGCCATTTTGCGACCGCTAGAACACCTGAGCAGGTTAGAGAGTCTGGCCCGATAGAAGTTCGTGCTGTGGATTTATCAGCATCACAACTGCTATCTGACTCTCAATTAAGTTGGGAACTGGAAAAGACCCCAGAATTAGCTATGATCACCACACCAGAAGAAACGAGACAGCTGAGGGGAAGGAGGGAGGGCGCCGTACGGAAAAAAAGGGAAAAACCAAAAATAACAAAGGTCAATGAGATACGTGAGTTACCCAAAAACCAGGGGGAGAAGTCAGACCAAACTACACAGAGAGGGCAAAAAAGCAGGCAAACTGAGCCTCCAAACCTTGTGTCAAATGAGATCTTGGGACATGGAAGTATAGAGGCATTGGTCAACTCGGCAGGGGGAAGCAATGATAACGAGGTTGATAGCCAACTTCTAATAAAAATGGGAGAGTTATTTAAATTCTATCTTTCCTCGATAGAAACTAGACTACAGCACATTGAAAAACAGTTAGTCGAACTGACTGCCCTTTCAAAAAATGCACCAAATCACGGGACACCAAAGATTGGGGGAAACAAGCCGATCATTAAAAAACCAGTAGGTTTACAAGCAAAAAAAAACAGCTGCTGCAGGGGTAAATGTAAAATCGAAAACCTCTACAGTAATAGAGAAGAAAAGTGTAGAAAAGCCCAAAGAATCCACTACGCAGACCAGGCAGGAGAATAACACTCCCAAGTCCCCTGCTCTAAATCCTAATAGACACTGGAATAGGGGAGCATTTGATGGTTGATTTGCTGTTAACCTGCCCCCAGAGGCTAGCCCTTTCGTGGTGGTGATGACTGGCGTCCCGGAGTTGGTAGATCCCACAGAGGAACCGAGCTGGTCATTGAAGAATAAGGTCCAGCATTGGCTCAATATGAACCGACCGCTACCACCTTATTGGTCGATTAAGATCTTAATGGTGCGTAGGGCTCCCTGGGTGGGGCTTTGAAGGAAATCAATTCAGGGTGACTGCGTTCTGATTTATTTTGAGGATCCACGTACGGTGGATCATATTTACTCATGGGGAACCCCAGGTAAAAATGAAGGCATAGAACCCAAATGACTCTCTTTTTTTTATCCGCCTAGGAATCGTACTGGCCCAGTCTATGAAGGGAATTTGCATAGAGTGGGCCATCGAGACCTGGGAGGAGACTGGGAGGAGTGGGGAGCTAATCTTACCAGAAACCCTACCAGGAAGGCAGCCTACAGGGATAGTTGGAGAGGAATCCCGACTATAAATGGGTACATCTGTCTGGAGATGGTTGATTGACCATCACCGACAAAGGGGCCCTCGATTGGTTGTCGGGAGCAAGTTGACCCCACCCCCCCAGTGGGCAGCCCTTTAGCCAATGACTCTCAATCGCTAAAAGTCATTTTTTGGAATATTGCGGGCCTTCGCCCCAAGGTTGAAGATGGAAGCGCCCTGAATTTTCTGCAGAAGTATAATGTAATCTGCCTCCAGGAGACATGGTCTATGACCGAACTTCATCTGACAGGATATAAAAACCTATTTCACCTCAGCATTAGCAGGAATCATGGGCAGGCCCAAAGGAGGACTGACTATTTTTATAGCCAACACAATTAAAGGACTGAAAATAACCGTAATGCAGCTGGATGTAAATTACCAGCTTCTCTGCCTCTCTTTGAGCAATAAAGAGATTATCCTTCTGCTTAATTTCTATAGCAACCTTTCAGAAGGACAGGTCTTGAAGGTCTTGCTCAACCTGCGAGATAAACTTTCCCAGCTGACACAGGATCTTGGAGACAGAGTAAGTGTAAGCATTGTATGGGGGGGATTTTAATCTGCATCCTTGCTCATGCAGTAGTAGTAACATTTGTGGGTTGGTGGATGAATATGATGGCCCCATCGTCCATTTTAACCATTCTAGCATGGGGTCGTACCTGAATGAAGTCCTCTCAGCATTAGGTCTCATGATAGCTAATAAAGTGGATCCTATTTCATATTGGCTCGAACCAATATTCTTGGGGAGGGGGCATGAAACAACAGTTGACTATGTTTTATTATTGAATGTTCTGGCCAATAGAGTCATGAGTTTTGATTTGTTAGTCAACACACTAAGCGATCATTCTGCCCCAGATTAGAACTTCATTTAACACACTCTCAGTCTTCCTCACAGACCATACTAAGTGCGCTAAATCAGAACACTTTGCATCTAGACAGGACCAATGGATACTCCCTAAGATGGGAGAAGGTAGACCCCGGGGAAATTACCGAAAAGGTGATAAGAGCAGCCTATCCATTTATTCTTAGATGCCTAGACCTAGCAGCTTCAGAGGAGAAACTTTTAAGTAATTTTGCGGTAATTCTAGTAAAAATAAATGAATTACTGACAGTAAAGATCCAAAGAGATCGACCCAGGAAAGTAGGGTGGTTCAACCATAGCTTCACGTCAGCCCACACAAAACTAAAAGTAGCATTGAATAAAACCAACAGAGACCAACAGGCAATAAGTAAGCTTAGAAAAGATTATAATATTGCCTGTAAGAAGAGGAAGGGTGAATTAAAACAAGCACTGTGGGACCAACTTCATAAAAGCTCCATAGACAAAAACAGTGAGGCTTTTTGGAGAGTGGTAAAATCCCCCTTTCTAGTAGATGACAAAAACCTCCCAAGAATAGAAGTAGCTATCGAGGAATCAGTCTGGGTGGCCCATTTCTCTAAAATATTCCAGAAAGGCCCAAAATTAACAGGGACTGATGTAGTTTCCACTAGTCGCTCGCCTGCGGTTTTATACCCTATCCCGCTAGAATTTGACATTTCCGAGGTGCTTCAGGCATTAAATGCTAGTAAAAATGGGAAAGCCCCGGGACCTGAAGGGGTTCCCGTAGATCTATTTAAACATAATACGGATCTGTGGGCCCCAATGCTGACTAGGGTGTTTAAGGCAGTAACGGAGAAAGGCCTGTTGGATCCTGGACCAAATCCATCATGGTTCCTATATTTAAAAAAGGAGACCGGCAGGAGGTATCCTGCTATCGCCCGATCTCACTACTGGATTCGCTGGGCAAGGTAGTGGGTAGAGTTGTGCATGAGGGTCTCCAGCAGTGGGCTGACGATGGTGGGGTCCTCTCCGACCTTCAATTTGGGTTTTGGGAGGGCTTTGGTACAACAGAACAAGCCCTGAACCTATCAATGTTCCTGGGTAAATATGTTCACGCAAAGCGGGGCAAGTTATACATGGTTTATGTTGATTTGTCCTCTGCTTTTGATTGTGTCTGTCATGTAAAGCTCTGGTCTGTTCTGTCACAAATGGGACTTGACGCTCCTCTTGTAGATTCTTTAAGGGAGTTATATTTGAAAGCCTCTGCGAGAGTACGATTTGGCGTAAAAGACAAATTATCTGCGTCGTTTGGAGTAGAGCCTGGAGTTCGCCAAGGATGCGTCCTGGCCCCCTTTCTGTTTTCACTATACACAAATGGTCTGGAGGTGGCAATGTTGAGGGGGGGCCAGGATCTACCGCAAGTAAGAAAACGTCCGATTCCCGCGCTGCTCTACACGGACGACGCCGTGATACTGGCTCGTACCCCACGCGAATTACTGAAGGCTCTGGACAGGTATGCAGACTTTATGGGGAGCTTAGATTTACATATATAAACATAAAAAAGACTTACGTAATGGTAGCAGGGACAGGGAAAAAAGAGGTTAAAGACATATTCCTTAGCAAACAAAAACTCGAAACTACGGCCCAGTATCCCTATTTAGGCATCATAATTGATGATAAATTGAACTGGAAAGCCGCAGTTGAGGCAAGAAAACATCTTTTTATGAGAGCTATTGTAGCACTCATACATTTTTCCCAAAAGCTGGGTAAAAGGTCTCCGGTAGAACTTCAAAAAATGTATAATGCTAAATGTCAGGCAATAGCCCTGTATGGGGCGGGAGTGTGGGGGCATGCTAACATCAGCGCCTTGCAAGTGGCAGAGAATACATTTTTAGGATTCCTATTCGCGGCACCTAAATGCGTCTCCACGTTCGCATGCCATACGGAACTGGGAATCCCGAATTTGGTGGATTTGGCAAAAATACAACCACTCCTACTTTGGCAACAAATTTGGTTATCTGAAAAAAACCTACTAACTAAGCAAATCATGGCAGATTGTATGTCATTAGACCACTCACTGAAAAATAGTTGGCTCTAGTATGTGAGAAACTTTCTGATTGACTTAGGGCTAGGGACCTATTACACTACACGTGAGATGATCCGTGAAATCTCGAGGAAGGATTTAAAAGTAAGGGCACTGAGCCATTTAGAAGAATTACGAATTGCCAATGAAGCAACAAAAGCTTCTGTTCAACATTCAATTGCGGTCCAGACCACCCTGTCAATCCAGCCATATTTAACACATGATCTCAAGGTATTTGAGCAACTTCTTTTGATGAGATTCAGGCTAAACATCTTTCATCGATTAGTTGCCTTCCCAGTGAAAAATAGCCGGGACTCAATTCTTTTACCCTGCCCTTGTGATGTAAATTGTAAATGTAAATTGATACTTGTATAGCGCCCTACTCACCCGCAAGGGTCTCAAGGCGCTTGTACGAATACCACTGTGGAACCCGTTCTGGCTTTCCCTGTGAGGCGTCCACTCCTGGGCACCCCCAGGGTGAAGGCCAGGCATCCTTAGCACTGTGGGGGCCGTTGTGGAGATTAAGCAAGCTATTGCCCAGAGTTGCAGAGTGGGACTCTATGATTAGAATAGGCACCGAGGCGAGAATGATCAGGTCCGTGGAATTTTTAGCCCAAGACCCGCTGAGGTGGGGAATTGAACCCTAGTCCCGGGCTAGACCTCTGCATCAGGGTCTGCCGCTCTAACCATTGAGCCACACTTCTCCATTTCAGAGCAGACAACTATACATACTGTCCTGTCTTGAAAGTTTTATCACGGCCATCATAAGCTCTGGTTGATACCTTTGCTAAAATTGTGGGGTATTAGACGATGTCGCCCAGCTATGTTGCGATTGCAGTTTTTAGATTCCGAATGTACTTGTAACCACATCTTCAATTTTCTGAAATGTATTTTTAAACATAGAACAAACTTGTGACAAGTCTTTTAACTGTGAAATGGATGACTTTTAGAATGCCTATGTATTAGGTAGTATAGTTAGGGATCCCCAATGATGTTATGGATAACTGCGTTCAAAATTAATTGTAATGAGTTTTTTTTAATGGTGTGAAATATGTTTTGTATCTGTGATGCTGCTTTTATGGTTTTCTATTGTGCAAAACCGAATAAAGAATATATAAAAAAAAATATAAAGCTTTACATAAAAGTCCTGAAAATAAAAATAAATATGCCAGTTTAATATAAACTTCACCTGGGCCTACGCCAGTGTCAGCAGCTAGTGACTTTCCTGAGCCCAGGATTTCTATTGCCATTCATAGCCTCTGAAAGCACTGATTTATCCTCCTGAGACTGATGAAGCTTTGTGGTAATGTCTCTTGGCTTTTCCTCTCAAACATCTCTGCTGATATACTGACCCAGGACCACTTCATACCTCCCTCATGACAGACAACCCTTGTTTTTAACCTCGTGCAGGAGGACTGTGAGTCATATCCAGTCCAAAGGGCCCTCATCTAATTCCCCTTTGCAAGTCTTCTCTCCACTCGTCTAAGTTTAGGAGAGAGTCGAAGAACTAACACCACTAGCCATGTAGTGAGATCACAAAGTTTAGGAAACGATTAATTCCCTGGTCCACAAAAACGGTTTAGTCGCTTATCTGCTTCCTTTCTTGACTTATCTCAATTCTTACAAACTGCAGGAGTTTAAGGTGAGAGTCACAAAAGTATGTAATTGGTGGCACACCCACCCAGTAAAGTAATACAGTAGCTTCAGTTCACCTTTTTCTAACACTATTAGAGCACTCTCTCTGTCAATGCCTTTTGCAGAATTATTGGAAACATGCAAGCTGGCAGCCCCCTCCGAAGTCATGGCACAACTACAATCTCTGAATTTACTTTCAAGGCAGGTCTAGTGTCTTCTCACAACAACCTCAGAGTTAGATGCTCTGGGAGATGGGATCCAATATCTGCGTTGTACCCTTTCATTCTGTTTAGTAACATTTTCTTAGCTAATTAACAGGAAATTGCATCTATCAGCTTTGGAAATGTCAACCCTGAATCCTTTTTCAGCACAAGCACATGAATTACTCTTTAAAAGTCCTAATTCTCACTGTAGTCTTCAATTTGCTAGCTGGAGGGTACAGTAATTAACTCCACTCTAATGAATTACGGAATCCATGAGTAATCAAATCATATTGATGGTTGCTAGACTCAGAAATATATTATCAAGGGGGCGTGGCTATGGTGCTAAGGGAGATGGCCACAATACTGGGGAGCTCCGTCGGCGTGTAAACGCGACGGGAGTCTTCCGAGTGCTTTTATCATCTTCTGGGTCTCTGAAGCCGCAGCTTCCGACGGCGGATTACCTGCTGCCTCCACGAACGTCTTTGCGGTGAAGCAGAACGAGCAGAACATGATTTTGTACACCTTCTCGACATCGGCGGATCGCGCCTGAGGTGTGACCGCCATTTTGCTGCTTGCTGCCTCAGCCAGCCTCGGTGAGCGTTGCACATTCCTTTTCCTAATGGAATGCACATTCCTTTTCCTCACGCTACTTTCTGACATTGCGTGTTGCCTCCAAAGCCAATTTACACTTGGAATGTCTGCCCTTATCACCATAATAGCACTTGAAATAATGGAACTTTCCTATTTTGAATGACTCTGTTGCTATTTTCAGCCTGAAGTTGAAAATATCCGCTATTTTCATGGGGTTTTTCTTCACTGGCTCATAATTTCTTTTTCCCTTTATGCTACATTTTCAGAAACTCTTTTTTCTGCTGAACATGACCTCTTTAAATGCGAGTTTTGCAATTTTTCGGAGGAAACCATTTTTCAAATTGCAGAGACATCACTTTCTTGCTCTATTTTTGCTCCTCAAATATATTATCTATTTTGAGAGTTACAATATAGCGTGCCATAGTTTTCAGTCAGTGTTTCACTGAGTTTAGTCATAACTTCTTCCTCCACTTGTAAGGCTTGTTTTCTTTTAGCAGATTTGCTTTATTGGAGCTGCCATTCACTTCATTTTTACATAACATTTTACTTCCACACGTGAGGAGTTTGCAGATTAACTTTTGAGTTTTTGTTTCAATTCCTTATAAAATCCTCACTGTTTCAATGGCAAAGCCTCGCTATAAACAGAATTCTTCTCAGCAGAGTACCACTGCCATTATACCTTTGGAGGACATTAACTCTTTCAGTATTTTGCAAGAGCTTGTGGAAGATACTGCAAGTGATATCTCTATCATAGAGTGCTCCTCTCCTCATTCTTCTCGCCCAAACGCAAACATTTCTTCCAAATTGCCTTCTCCTTCTACTTCATCAGGGAAACGAGTTAAAACGAATCCTCCATCTCCTACCAACACTCCCTCTTCTATATCTATGGAGCTTCTGCTAGAGGAAATTCATGCACTCAAACCCTACATGACGGAAACAAATTCCCGGCTTCAAAATCTTGAGGATAACTGGTAGCACACGGAACAAAAGGTTAATCATCTTGAGAAGATAATTACTTCAGTTCAAGCAATCATTGACCTGGTTCCCGATATGCGTGCTGAAATCCACACCCTCAAACAACAAGTTGAAAATTTAGAAAATCGAAATAGGCGTAACAACTTACGCATTTATGGGTTTGCAGAAGGACTTGAAGGATCAAATCCCTTACCCTTTTTTCAATCATTCTTACCTATGTTGCTTGGTCTTCCAAACTTTGAACATTCAACGGACACATCGTTTGGGTCCATCCTCTTGTTTCTCCACTTCTTCTTCGGCAGCAAAACCCAGAGGTGTCATCCTGTACTTTTTGGAGTATGCGGACCTGCTCAAAGTTCTGCAGGCTGCCAAGCAGAAAGGGAAGATCACATGGAACGGCTCTAATCTCTTCTTTGCACAAGATTATGCCAAAATCACCGCAGATCGTCGCAAAAAGTTTCTGGAGATGAGGCCTGCTCTTCGATCCTTGAATGCTCGATATGGCTTATTCCACCTGTGCCTATTTAAACGACTTACAACAATAAGACGACAAATTATGAAGACCCGGAGATGCTTCAGCAGTTCTTGTAGAAGTGAATCGTTGTACATTCATAGAGCTTAACTATTGGTCATACTTACTCTGCATTTGGAGTGATGTTCCATCTTGATGTCATTTCTTATTTCATCCCTGCTGTATCTTGTACTCTGTTTTCGGTATTTTGTACTCTGTATTTTGTTTTTTGAATTTTGTTGTGATTTCAGATGTTTAATATTGCTTCTGTTTTGGTATTCTCTTCGATGCGTTTTGTGACCCCCTTGAGGTACGTGTCTTGATGTTTCACTTGTAGGTCTCTTTCCCCTTGCACGTGCTTGTCGAGTCCTCAGTCTTGACGTAAATAATTAATTTACTCTCTTAATTTCTATGCAGGTAAGTACTTAATCAATAATAACTCAATCGGAAAGAAAGAAAACAGAGTCCGGGGTGTTAGAGTTCTTAGGGGTTTTATTCCTCAAAAAGGAATGGTCTAGACCAGGATATCATGTTCTGACCACTACAGGGGTGTCAGAAGGGATAGAGCGCTACATTTTATTACATTACATAGCTTATATACTTAATTCATGTCATAGGAAACAGTTATAATGGGCGTAACAGCTGAGAGAAGACAAGATAACAGTATACACGTGTTACAAGTACGTGATCAGAAGGCGTGAACTAGAGGTGTGTGCTAGAAACGTCACAGGTAGGTGTCACAAAGGGGTGGCACTAACAGAAATGTTGCAATGTCAGCAGAAATTGGAAACTTGGATGCGCGCGCAGCTGCATGACGTGTGATTGACGTGAAGCTGGAGGGTGCAGGGGACTTGACATTTGCACCGACGGAAAGAGACAGAAGTCTGGCATGTCAGATCAACTTGTGCTTCTATCATATCTGATATCTGGTGTTTAGGAACTAAGTTATCTGGGCGGAAAGGTCTCTAGGGCAGAAGCTATTCTATACTTGCTGTGAGTGCGTGCATAAGCGCCTGAGTGTCTGTATGAGAAGCGTGGGGGCATGGGCCTTCCATGGGAGCATGGCAACAAGGGCTATGAATTAAGCTTGGATTAGTTGTATAGAGACAGGTCGGCCCCTTGGCTCTGCAGCTGAGGGGAATGTTTACTGAAGCTAGCAGGCAGGAATGTATTTTCGGGGAGCGGAACAGATAACTCGAAGGTTATAGTCAATCTTGGCAGACAGCAGGCTGAGCTGAGCGCGAGGGGCCGCGCTGAAAGTAAGTCAGAGTTCACGGGTACAGAGGCAGCCTGGGCAGAGGCCCTTGGAGTCAGAAGCCAGGAAAGAGGCTCGGTGGCAGAAATTCAGGGCCTACTCAGCTAGAGCTGAAAAACGTAGAAGTACACTACAAAAAGACGTTGGCATAGCATACTTAGGAACGGGCTATCCAACCCATTCAGGGTGGGTCAGAAAGAGGACATGTTGACGTTGGACGCAAATGTATTTGCATCTTCATAGCTGGTACAGGAGGGAAGTTACATGCACTTTAACTCGTACATGGAGACGGTGGGGTACGCGCTAGGGAACACAACTTGACCATAAAATTTACATTTCCTCATTCCCTCCTTGTTCCCTACGGACCCTTCATGATATATCAATCATCATAAATTGATCGGTTTGTTCTTGCAGCATCATTTGCTCATCTTTCTTTCTTTGACGGTTTGAGAGGAAACTGGAATGTTCAATGCACGATGTGGCACACAGTCCACATATCGCCGGCCCACACTGTAGGCACAGGCAGCAGCTGAATACTATGACAAGGCCAAAACCTAGGAAGGATAGGATCTTCCATCCCCAAGCAGTTAACGTTGTCCAGAACCAACCGGACCAAGTCCAGGTGCCTGGATTCTGATGTATCTGATTTGCAATTTTATGCAGACAGGTAATAGCTTGATAGACAGATGGCGCGTTTTGTGGGATGAAAACGCAGCAACTTGACCCGATGACCTTACAGGCTCCACCTCTGTCTGCCAAGATGACGTCAATAACAAGACGATTTTGAAGGACAACAACCCGCATAGCAGATTGCTCCTCTGTTAAGTTACCTAAGGCGGAGGCAGTTTCATGTACTACAGCTTCAAGTGTTCTGGTTAATCTACGTATTAATTTACTGTTTTGGACGGGGCCTAAAAAGAAAAAGAATCCTTTATTAAAATCAGTGTACTGTTCCCATGCCGTTTCTGTATAGTCGACAAGTGTGATATCTCTTCTGGGTCTATTCTTTACTAGATTTGTATTTCTATGGTAATCAGGGGGAGCTAGAAAAACAGGTGGCAGAAGGAATGCAATATAACAGGTACCATCCCAATCTGGAGGCAGACGTATGTATGCGGTATGACCACAAACAAAATAGGAGTGACTGATAGCTTTGAAGGACGATTTACCATGATCACTGAATTCGACCACAGTAGTGCATTTACTATGACCTAAGTGTACTGAACCTTTCTTTCGGACACATAATTCACCAGTGACTGGTAATACTAGCATATGGGGCAGACCTGGTGCAGCCTCGGATTCAACAGTAAGGATCATAAGGCTAATTGTGTAGTTACCTAATCCATATACTTCATTTTCTAGATCAGTTCCTATTCGAGTGGGGAGTCCCTCCTTATCAGGGTAACAGACGTCGAGCAGGACTAAGTTCAAGTTTCCCCAAACCCAGCCCCCATCGAAGACAGCAATATCAGGATCTAAGGAATTAATTATTTTAAACCATGCCCCACAGGAGCCATTGTGAGTGAACGGGTACGGAAAAAGGGGCAGAGCTCCCTTGTAATTGTGGTAGGGAGGGAGTCGGCCACATATCCAGCAGTCTGTAGCATTGTTAGTCTGATGGGAGTGGTGTAACATACTAATGAATGTATTGTTGCGCAGCGCAAGTCTGTAAGAGAGTTCGTGTGGAGGTAACTCACTAAAAGAATGTTCAGCAGAAACATTGTAAACAGATTGTTCACGCCTGAAAATAGGCCAGTAGATAGGTAGCAGAATGCTAGCAACAATAACTAAGATACTCAGAATAAACATTATTAATAGTGTCACTATACAGTGACTACGGAGTGATTTACAATATGCACTTTTCTTAACTTGTCTCTCTCTCTCTCTATCTCGATCTAGGGGATACATGTCAGAAACTATTTAACCGATTCACCTAGGGGAGGACTTAAACAATTAAACTGTCTGATTTGCTAGATCGGAGTTTCGACCTGTACTCCTCTTGGGGAGTTTTTTCTCGTTCGGTAACTGTAAAGTCTTTTGGCTCAACACAGTCTTTGGTGGGGGTGGACGAGTCTCGGTCTGGTTTCAGTTCATGACATTTTTTCACATGACTCGTATGGACCCACCCCTTTCTCCCTTCGATCTTCACGGCGGTCCTCGTGGTGAGAAGGACGGTCTTCGGGGATTTCCAGCGGGGCTCCAGCGGACTCTTCCTATCGAAATTTCGCACCAATACAAGGTCCCCAGGACGGACCTCGTGCGGCTTTACATCAGTGTTGTCAGGGAAGGCTGCGGCAACCTGTGAACGACATGATTGGAGTGCAGACATCAAGGAGGCAAGGTAATCTGTCAACATGTTACAATCAACATCAGTGATCTTTTTCGGAATGGGCGTCCCCCACATATTCGGTGGTCTGCCAAAAACCACTTCGTACGGGGATAGCCCTGATCTCGAGTGGGCGACCATCCTCATGTAGAATAGTGCCACTGGCAGGGCGACTATCCAGTCGACCCCTTTCTCCTGACATATCTTTGCAAGGCGTATCTTTAGTGTCTGGTTATGCCTTTCTACAAGGCCTGCGGCTTCAGGATGTCGGACACAATGAAATTTCCACTGATATCCTAGCAGTGAAGAAACTTGTTTCATTAGCTCGGACGAGAAGGGTTGTCCGTTATCTGAGTACACGACACGAGGCAAACCATATCGTGGGAAAAATTCACGAACCAACTGCTTGGCAGTGGTCGGAGCAGTATAGTCTGAGACTGGGTATGCTTCGGTCCAGCGGGACAGAGCACAAACAACTACAAGGACATACTTGAATCCTCGACAACGGTTCATCTGGATATAATCCATTTGGAGGACTTCAAAAGGGTGATCGGGAGGATGAAATCCACCTTGCTCTACAGGGACGCTTTTACCTGGATTGAACTGACAACAGATCATGCAAGTACGCACTTTCTGTTTTGCGGCCGCTCGTAAGTGTTTATTATTCCAAAGATTTTGTAAACTGTCTAACATCGCTTTCTCTCCTAGATGTGCTGGGCTATGTGCTGTATTAATCATGACTTGAACCATAGAGTCAGGGAGAAACCATGTAGATTTTCCCTTCGTCATCCAACCTTGATCTGTCTGGATCCCTCCTAGTTCAATCCATCTCTTTATTTTTTCTGGGGTAGCATGTGCCTGAATATCAATTACATCTAGAGCGGGATCCTTGACTGCCATACACTTTGTCGGTACTATTGTCTTTGTCACATCAGTTGTCTGGGTGTGAGTCAGTGCTGTATGTTTTGCTGTCTGGTCTGCCAGGTCGTTACCCTGGGAAACAGAATCTGTGACCTTAGTATGTGCTTTACACTTCATGACTGATATTCCTGAAGGCAAATGTATTGCTTCTAACAGTGCTTGAATGAGGGGACCTGGATCAGAATGATGGTTTCTGTATTTGATGAGGAGGTGCTGAATCATGTATACACCTGCTAATTTCTGCTCGTCTGGGGAGAGGTTCAGAAATGTCTGCGCTACTGTGTCATCATTATATATGTCTGGATTTTCGGCCCATGATACGGCTGATCGGGCTAGTTCTTGTTCATCCATAGAAGTGAGCACGTGGTACCCTACTCGATCTCGAAGCCTTTTATCAGTTTCCTGGAACTGATGTTCAGCAGAATTCGGGTTTGTCAAGGCAGAGAAAAAAACTCTCTTGCTTTCTGGACGGATGCCTTTCCTAAGGTAATTTCCCTTACCTACATATGCTATAGTATCTGCAGCTCTTTCTGGTTCTTCAAGTTCTTCTTCCTCCTCGGAGGAAGCTTTTTCTTTCTCTTTTTGGTGTACTGCTAGCACTGCTTTCCTAATTTTCCTGTACATAGTGGCTATGCAAGTCCCCTTATCATGTTTTCCTTCAGCTATATTTTGACCCCACTTGTTCAGTGCATCTAATTCACTCTGATCTGTTCCAGGCCTATCTCGTTCTCTTATTAGACAGTTTATGAAAAATCGTAGTATCTGTGCTTGAATGTCAACTTTCTGTTTCTCCATGGCCTCCTTAATACTGTCAGGGTCTTTCCCTGTCTGAACAAACTCATATATTCTATCCAGACGATCCTTCATTCCTACATAACATAGCAAGATATCAGTAGCAGATCTTAACCGTAGTGATGCCAATATCATTAGATCGTCTTTTCCGGGTACTGGATCGTATCTGCAAACTGAAAGGTTTTCTTTAAATGCGTCAAAGCGGGGTGACCTGAACGTGAGAGGACTCTGTATATCCCTGAGATTTAATCTGTGTGTCAATGGCGGGGTCCGAGGACCCGCGGTCGCACCTCCTGAAGCGGAGGCTTGTGCATTATCTCCCTGTGGAGTCGGTATCTGAACTTGAATTTGTCGTTTAGTTAGATCAGGTAAACGTGGTTTCGGTAGGTCAATTTTGGGTGCGGGAAGTGGCGGGGCTGGCGGAACGGGGGAGGTCTGTCGCGGTACTGGTGGAACATGATCTGGGGGCGGGGTGCCACCCCCGTCCCTGTCAGTAGGCAAGGCACGAACAGGCAGATTGGTGTAAGCCGGTGCTACATCCTCTAGATAAGAATTTAGGAATATATCTTTAGTAGTCTTATGCATTACTTTAGTTGGGATCAATGGTGGCGGTAAGTTTTTCGGTATTTCTGATAGGGCCTCAGGTGTACCCTCGGCCGCAAGATACATACCGTTTACAAGATTATGTCGTGCGCGGTCTATCTGTTCAGTTTTTACTCGGATCCCCTCAGTAACTAGTTCGTTTTCTTGGGCTTTCTCTGATTCTTTAAGTCTGTCTTCTCTACGGAGTGCTCTTTCAGCACGTTTATGTGATTCCTTACGCCAAAATTCTATGGCGTCTTTCTGAGATTGTCTGGCTTTCTTTTTCCATAGTGCTTCCTCTACCTTCATGATGCACTCGGCATCCCATGTTCCGTTAACGGGCCATCTGTGTCTTTCGTCTAGGTGTTTAGTATAGTCAGTCCATAAGTCTAGATACAATATGGCGTCTATGCCGTGCTTATGGTACATAAAGTTACCTGGAGTGTCCCTAGGGGGGATAGGAATTTCTTCCTCTAGTATCCCTTTCCTAGTTCCTATCTGCTTTAACTTGTTGAAAAACGGCATTTTGCTTACTTAGTACTGAATGCTCAATCCTTAGTTTACTTAATACTGGGTACAGCTAATTGTACAAGAAACACAATAATTCACATTAAAAACGGTCACATTCACATTCATACCACGACATTAATCACATGAAAAGACATGTGAGACATAGATGACTACCCCCTATACTGGATGTACTGCTAAACAGTACAGATACACTGGTGTAACAGTGCAGAAATTCAGAAATTCAGAATACTAGATATACTGCTAAACAGTACAGATACACTGCCTAAAAACAGTGCAGACCGGACTTGTGTACCGAAACCCGTCTAGATACGTCCCAGCAATGGTACTCACCGGGAAGCACGGAAACAGAAGGCCTCAGAAAACTCGACTGGACTCGACTCGACACTTCGGAAAACTTCGAAAAACTTCGGAAAATTTCGGAAACCTGGTGGGCCTCTTGACACCTCGGACCTTGCTTCTTTCGGCTAGGCTCTGGTCGGGATCCTCCGCACTCCTCACCGCCTCGTCTGGGTACTGATCGCAGTCTTCGTCACTTCCGTGGGTCAGAGGGAGATGCAGGAAATCCTGCCGGTACGCGTAGTTTCCATCTAACTGATAGCAGGGGACATAGCTTGCAACGCACCAACCGGCGCGTGAGGTGGGGGAGGGGTCCCTGTTCGGGCGCCAAAATGACGTAAATAATTAATTTACTCTCTTAATTTCTATGCAGGTAAGTACTTAATCAATAATAACTCAATCGGAAAGAAAGAAAACAGAGTCCGGGGTGTTAGAGTTCTTAGGGGTTTTATTCCTCAAAAAGGAATGGTCTAGACCAGGATATCATGTTCTGACCACCACAGGGGTGTCAGAAGGGATAGAGCGCTACATTTTATTACATTACATAGCTTATATACTTAATTCATGTCATAGGAAACAGTTATAATGGGCGTAACAGCTGAGAGAAGACAAGATAACAGTATACACGTGTTACAAGTACGTGATCAGAAGGCGTGAACTAGAGGTGTGTGCTAGAAACGTCACAGGTAGGTGTCACAAAGGGGTGGCACTAACAGAAATGTTGCAATGTCAGCAGAAATTGGAAACTTGGATGCGCGCGCAGCTGCATGACGTGTGATTGACGTGAAGCTGGAGGGTGCAGGGGACTTGACATTTGCACCGACGGAAAGAGACAGAAGTCTGGCATGTCAGATCAACTTGTGCTTCTATCATATCTGATATCTGGTGTTTAGGAACTAAGTTATCTGGGCGGAAAGGTCTCTAGGGCAGAAGCTATTCTATACTTGCTGTGAGTGCGTGCATAAGCGCCTGAGTGTCTGTATGAGAAGCGTGGGGGCATGGGCCTTTCATGGGAGCATGGCAACAAGGGCTATGAATTAAGCTTGGATTAGTTGTATAGAGACAGGTTGGCCCCTTGGCTCTGCAGCTGAGGGGAATGTTTACTGAAGCTAGCAGGCAGGAATGTATTTTCGGGGAGCGGAACAGATAACTCGAAGGTTATAGTCAATCTTGGCAGACAGCAGGCTGAGCTGAGCGCGAGGGGCCGCGCTGAAAGTAAGTCAGAGTTCACGGGTACAGAGGCAGCCTGGGCAGAGGCCCTTGGAGTCAGAAGCCAGGAAAGAGGCTCGGTGGCAGAAATTCAGGGCCTACTCAGCTAGAGCTGAAAAACGTAGAAGTACACTACAAAAAGACGTTGGCATAGCATACTTAGGAACGGGCTATCCAACCCATTCAGGGTGGGTCAGAAAGAGGACATGTTGACGTTGGACGCAAATGTATTTGCGTCTTCATAGCTGGTACAGGAGGGAAGTTACATGCACTTTAACTCGTACATGGAGACGGTGGGGTACGCGCTAGGGAACACAACTTGACCATAAAATTTACATTTCCTCAGTCTGGTGTGCTGCTTCCCTCATGTGTTTCCACCAGCCCCAGTCTCATTGTTTTTTTTGTGGTATGTCTTTTTCACATTTTTTTTCAGTGCCAACTGTTAAAATTGGATTACATCCTTGTTTTCTATCTTCCTTTCTCTCAACTGTTTCTCCCCCTGCTTCCCCCTGTTTCTGTTTCCTTTCTTTTATCTACTTTTCTACATTCTATATTGTTATTTTTCTCAGTTCTTCCCTTATACTTCTCCTTTTCATCTTGTTATTCCTGAGTCTTTTTCACCATCTCTCCTCCTATCTCTGTCTCCCCTTAGGTAAGAGGAATTTGAAGTCTTATATAGTTCATATAATGATTGTTCACGTTTTGCATTATGCATCCCATTCAATTAATTTTATAATAACTGTGCATGTTTCATCTTAACGTTTACTTTTAGAGTTGTAACTTGGAACGTTAAAGTAGTTAATAACCCCATAAAAAGACAGCGCGTCTTAACTCATTTAGCTAGATTAAATACTGATGTTCCTTTCAGAAAAGAAACTCCCCTATCAGAGACTGAAGGAGCTAAACTGAAAAGAGGTTAGGTGGCTCATGTTTTTTCTTCACCAGCTCTAGGTAAGAAAATGGTTTATCGATTCTGTGTCATGAAGAACATCAGTTTTCAGTTGTACATCAAGAAAATTATCTCAATGGCTGTTGGGTAATTGTTAAAGTATGTATTGATCAAATATCTTTAGTATTATTTAATATTTATGGACCTGTTAATGTTGATAATACGTTTTTGACTCAGATTTCTGACAAACCTCTTATGTTGGATGACGAGTATGTTATTTTTGCAGGTGACTGTAACCAGATTCATGACTCTATATTAGACAGACATTCATCTGTAAAATTCTCCAATACCAAGATGCACTCATAATTCACCTCTGCCATGCACCGTAAAGCTTTCATTGATATTTTGAGACTTTGTAGTCCTGATTTACGAGAATATACTTTCTATTCTCCTCCTCACAATTCACAATCCTGAATTGATTATTTCTTCTTCAGTAAACCTCTCTCTCAGCTTGTCTCTCATGCTGAAACTGGTTCTGGACCATGCCCCAGCTGTAGATTTTGATTTGCGTATTTTTCCCGGTCCACCATGGGTCCCAATGCCAATTGAGTGGAGGGAAATTGTCATTTCCGGTAGGTCGGCGGTCTAGTGCTTAGCTGGTAACCACCATAAATGCCCCTGCAAAACGGAGGGCGCAGCGGATGCGCATGAGGTAGTGTATGACCTTACTGCCCTGCGCTAGTTGCTGACGCTTTAAAATACGTATTGTGTGTGATATTTTAACACTTGCACATTTGTTTGTCTTCACCCAGAGCTTTGTTGTTTTTAAATAGAAGCCATTTGGATATATTTTACTTACTGTTTGCTGCTGTTCTGCTCCCTAACCCCACCTCCGGATATTTTCCCCGGTCCACCACAGGTCCCAACCCCGATTGAGTGGAGGGAAATTGTCATTTCCGGTAGGTCGGCGGTCTAGTGCTTAGCTGGTAACCACCATAAATGCCTCTGCAAAACGGAGCGCGCAACGGGCGCGCCAAAGGCGTGCCAAAGGCAAGCCCATCTGCGCCCGTCCACGCCAGGATGACACCAGATGTCAGAGAGTCTGGCCTTTTTTCCATAAACCATAATCCCCTTACACGTACTAGTTACACTAGACAAAATCTACTCAGCCTACAGCCAATGGCATCTTTGGGCTGTGTATCAGAAACATGGCCATGCATGGAAGGCCCATTCTCATGTAGATATTGTCAGTTTCAAGCCTCCCTCATCCATCCACGTCATACTATCATGCCGTCTGTAGACACCACACAGAAAGGGTGGAAGAATTTGTTATGTAACATACGTTCTCTGCCCAAGCCTTCAACGGAAGTATGGGATCTAATCTCCTCTGCTCAGCCGGACTTGGGTTTCCTTACTGAAACCTGGCTTAAGCCTCATTCGGTTCCGGCCATTACACTGGGTATTCCGTAAGGATTTAAAATGATAAGACTGGACAGACCATCCAAAATTGGGGGTACTATTGCAATTATTTATAAAAGCGATATTTACATCTCGGTCCTAGACCAATATAGTACTGTCACCATGGAAGTATTGGTCTTCAGGATAGTTACACCCACACGTGTCTGCTGGAAAGGGGCGCTGGTATACCGTCCACTAGATCCTGTAGCAAATTTTTCTCTGCAATTAGTCAAATTGTTGGCTCCGCATCTAAACTTAGGCAATAACTTTTTATTACTGGGAGATTTTAATGTCCATAGTGACCTTACAGATAATTCCAATGCTCAGACTCTTCTGACTGACCTGTCCCTATTAGGACTAGTGCAGCATAACGAGGGCCCTACACACTTTGGACATGATATTTTCAAACTCTTCCAAAATTAAACTTGACCCTCCCAGGCAAGCGAATTGGTCAGTTAATTCTGTTATTGAATTTTACATGCATGATCTGACAGTACCTAAAACTTGGATTTCGGCTACTTCTTTTTCGCGGAGACAGTGGCCCAAGGTCTCGGCGGAAAAGTTTCAAAATGCATTCATAGAACCTCAACTCGAAGCAGCTGATAATATTGATGAAGCCCTACTTAAATATAATTCGGCTATTGCCAAGGCGATCAACCAGATAGCCCCAATGAAAGTGTGTATGAAACGTTCTAACCAGCTCCAGGCAGCATGGTTTACAGATCAGCTGCATTTGCAAAAGCAAGTGAGTAGGAAGCTAGAAAGAGTTTGGAGGACCACACACACACTGAGATGGATAGAAACCAATACTACCTCTCTTTGACTAGCTATCACAAAAACATAAAATATGCACAAAAAGTGCACATATCATCACAATTAATACAGGCTGGAAACTCATCAAAAATGTTGTATCAAATTTTACAATCTTTCACTAAATCTAAGGCATGTGAAAGCCTCGATTTGCCCTCCCAACAGATGTGTGACGATATTTCCTCATACTTCTCTCATAAACTAGAGGTGATATATGATAAAATCATGATGACGGGAAGCTTATTGAGCAACCCCGTGTCCTTACAGACCCCTAAGTTGGCCAACCCTGTGCTACTCACTTCCTGCCATCACTGTGACTGAGGTTGAAACATTGAGGCGCCAGATTAAGTCTGGTTCTCCGTTCGATTACATCCCCACTAAAACCTTCCCATCCCTGGCCAAACAACTTGGCCCAATGGTGCAGTCCCTTGTCAACCTTTCCCGCTCAGAGGGTCTGGTGCGGTAGGATTGGAAGGTGGCCCAGGTGAGACCCATTTGTAAGAACTCCAATATTCCATGGACATAGTTGTCGAATCTCCGCCCCATCTCACTTCTCCCATATCTGAGCAACAGAGAAACACGTTAACACCTATTTGTCTAATTTTGTCGAACAAACTGGATGTTTAGATCATTCCCAGTCCGGGTTTAGGCCCAATTACAGCACTGAATCTGCAATTCTGATAACATCAGAATGTCCCTTGACAATGGACACTCTATAATTCTGGTCCTGTTGGACCTATCCGCAGCGTTCAAAACAGTTTCCCATGATGCCATGCTCAGAAGATTGGAAGAGGTGGGGCTAAGGGGGTCGGCCCTGTCATGGATGTGAAGTTTTCTGTCTGGCCGCTTGCAGAGTGTTAACATTGGCTTGTTTCGTTCAACTCCCATGGAACTGACCAAGGGGGGTGCCACAGGGCTCTTGCTTGAGCCCTGCACTTTTTAACATTTATGTCGCCCCCTTGGCCGGTCTCCTGAGATCATACGGGTTTATACCTGTTTCATATGCTGACGACACGCAGCTCCTATTTCCATTCAGCATACTTACAGCTGCGGTCCAGCGGGCCTTCTCTGATGGAATGCGAGCTGTATCTCAGTGGATGGTTATTAACTTTCCACAATGTAATGTGGGAAAAACAGAGGTGATGCTTTTTGGTGAGGCCCATCTTTTGTGGACTCCTGAATGGTGGCCATCAGACCTGGACCCCAACCCTGTACCCAAGCTTGTGGTGAAAAACATAGGTATCCGGTTAGATCAAGCCCTAAGTCTAAAAGAGCAAGTAAATTAGACAGTTGGCTCATGCTTCCATGTAATCGGATTGCTCCGGAGAGTCTTTCCGTTACTCCCGGATTCTACCCGGAAAACATTGGTTCAGGCTTTAGTGCTTAGCTGCTTGGACTAATGTAATGGGCGGATGATTTCAGCTAATGATACCCTACTCAGCAGACTTCAAGTAGTCCAAAATATAGCAGCTAGGTTAGTCCAGAATGCGCCACATAGGTCGCCATCGCGCCCTCTGTTGGTAAAGCTCCATTGGCTGCCTATCCGCCAACGGATCAAGTTTAAAACCTGCTGTGTTATCCATAAAGCACTCCAGAACACTCCTATCTGGCGGAGAAATTTACACCTTATACTCCTTTACGTGCCCTCTGCTCCTGCAGTAAATATCTTCTTGAAGTTCCAACCATCAAGAGGGCAAAATTAGGAGGGAAGGCCCTCTCCTACCTTGGCCCACGCCTCTGGAATGAACTTCTTATCTCTCTTAGACTATGTCCAGAACATGCTAAATTTAGGAAACTGTTAATGACCTTTTTGTTTTGCACTTACTGAGTATGCTAGGATCATCAACTTCTCTTAAGTGTCTGTTTTAAGCGCAGAGATACTCCTTCGGGAGTCGATTCTAGCGCTATATAAACATATAAAGAAAAAAAACAAATATTTCACAAGCCAATTCACCTCTTTTGCTTCTGAATTATTTTCTCTTAACTCCACTCCCGACTCTTCTCCTGTAATGATTTAGGATTCTTTTAAAGCTGCAGCCAGAGGATTTATCATAAATTTTGTTTCACAAAAAAAAAGGTTTTTGAGGCCAAAACTTCACAGTTGTTAGCCAAGATTAAACACCGTGAGTATTGTTATTATCGTTCTAATCCTCAAGCATCACTAAATAATCTCATTGAAGCAAAAATCTCTTTTAATAAATCTACTACAGAAGCTGCATCCTCTTATCTTTGAAAAAATAGTGCTCATTATTATGGAGGCCAAAATAAAATGGGCAAACTATTTAAAGATTTGTTGTGAACGGACTAAAATAGAATCCATACGTAACAATGTGGGGGTTTCGCTATTTAAAGATAATGATATTTTAAATGATTTTGTTTCATTTTACAAAAATGTTAATACTCCTGAACATCAACCAACTTCGTATGCACTTTCCTCTTTCTTTCAATCGATAAACTCACCACCCCCTCATGATACTGATTTTACCTCATTAGAAGCTGACATCACTCTGAGATTAACCATGCTGTTTCCGTATTGAAAAGAGGTAAGGCACCTGGTCCTAACGGATTTAATATTGAATTTTACGCTCACTTCGCATCCTTATTACTCCCTCATCTTTTATTACTATGTAAGTCTTTTGTTAGAGATGGTTCCTCTTCAGGTTCTTTTCAAGAAGCCATGATTTGTCTAATCCCCAAAGAAAACAAAGACCCCACTTTTTCTAAAAATTATTGCCCAATCTCCCTAGTTAATTTAGATTGTAAGATTTTCGCTAAGATTCTAGCTCTCCTCGAATTGATCCCATCTTGCCTAATCTTATTGGCCCAGAACAATCAGGTTTTATAAAAGGTCATTTATCTTCAGATCACTCTAGAGTTTCTTTAATATTTTAAGTAAGGCATCTTCACTTGACTAGCCCATTGCTGCGATAGCACTGGATGCTGAAAAAGCATTTGATAGAATAGGTTGGGATTTTATGTTCCATGCTCTTAAATGGATTGGGTTCCCTACTAAACTGATCTCTCTTATTTCTTTACTTTATTCTGGCCCTAAAGCCTCTATTTTTATTAATGGGAAAACCTCTGATTATTTCTCTCTTTTCAGAGGAGTTCATCAAGGATGTCCTTTATCTCCTCTTTTATTTATAATTGCATTAGAACCTTTCTTAACGAAAACTAGGTTGTATGATAGAATCAATGGTTTTAAACTTGACAATACCCAGGTTAAAATGTCTGTTTATGCTGATGACATCATTCTATACTGCTCCAATCCTCCTACTTCTCTTCTAGCTGTTCTTTCTCAAGTTGGCGCTTTTTCTCATTTATCCGGATATTGCCTTAACTCGGATAAATGTGAGGTTCTCCCATTAAATGTTCTCGGCATAAAACAGGATTTTATTTCCACTGGCTTCTATTGGAAAACTTCTAAAATAAAATATTTGGGTTTATAGTTCTCTCCTACTATCCCAGAAACCTTAAAAGAAAACTTTGATATTCTTACTAAGAATTTATCTGCGTCTCTTGATAGATGGCATCTCCTTTTTCTTTCCTGATGGGGTTGCATGGATTCTATTAAGATGATGCTTTCTCCGCTAATTCTCTACCTTTTATCTATGATCACAGTGCATATCCCGGGTTTTTACTTTAAAAAAAATGATTTTTTGTTAAATATATTTCTTTGGAAAAATAAAATTCCTAGAAGAGCTCTTAATGCTCTTAAGTCTGATAAAAACTCTTGTGGTCTCAAATGTCCTGATTTTAAATCTTATCATTATGCCTTCTCTCTCAGACAATCCTCTTGTTGGCTTTCTTCTGACCAATATGTTCATCCTCCTATTTGGTTAAATATTGGAAAATTCTTTATAGCTGCTTTTCTTACTTTTACTAACACTATTTCTTCTTTTTCACTCTCAAGTTATCTCCCATACTCGCAAAATATTAATACAATTTCTTCCGTCCTCATATCTTTCATATTCCTCGTTAGATCAGCAACCTATTTGGCATAATCATCTAATACGTATCAAGGGTCGTACTGTTTATTGGAAATCTTGGAGACTCAAAGGTTTACTTTGGAATGCACAGTTAGTATTCAATAATACTCGGCTATCCTTTCAAGATCTTCAACTCAAATACTCTTTACCCTCTTCATGGAGATCTCAATATGACTCACTCCTTCCACCTCTTTTACAGTATCTTCTTTCCTTACCACCTACTGCTAATATTCCAGCCAGATTAACTAAACTTTTTCCTTTACTATTTACAAACCCCTCAGTCTTCTCTTTATATTGTGATTTGTTTTTCTTTTCTGATAGGACTAAAAGGAAGGCTAAGAATGTTGGTCTATCGCATTTTGGGATAAATTATGGTTAAAAATTCATAAAACCTCGAGAGCAGCGAACACTTCTCAGACTCTTTAGTTTCTTTACAAACGCCTTTTTCTAACCCCCTCGAAGTTAGCCTCTCTTCCTGCAGATTATTCTTCATCCTGTTGGTCATGCAAAGACACTTCAGCTGATTTAAAACATATACTCTTTGAATGCCCTTCCCTATCCCGTTTGTGGTTTCAAGTTGGGTCCCAAATTAATAAAATGTTCAATTCTCAAATCTCTTTTTCATTATCTTCCATCTTTTTGGGCTCCTTATCACCCTCCTGGCCACACCCAATTCCTAATCCCTCATTAATTGACTTGTTATTAGCTATAGCCTTAATAATTTCCAAATGGAAACAAGCCGACAAAGTTACCTTCAGAGCTTGGTGGAATGCCGTTTGTTTTCACCATAGACTGGACACTAGCAATGTTTCTCCTGTATCCTTATCCATTAAAAGAGATCGTTTATGGCTTCCTTTATCCACCTACCTGGTATAGCTACTTCCGCAACTATAGTTAATACTCCAGATGAAGTTAGAAAACCTCCATAAATCTTTTGTTGTCTTTTTTATCTTTGTTCTAGATGTATATTTTGATATTGCTCCTTTGTTTCTTTCAGTATTGGATTTTATATATCTATGATTACAGCATATTTAGTAGCGTTCCTGTTTCATGAATTAGAGATTCAGGTTCTAGTAATACTTTTACTCTTACTGTTGTTTCAAAATATTATTGTAAAAGATTTCTTGTTTTTCCTCCCCTCTCCCCTCTCCCCCCTTTCCTTCCCCTTCTTTTTATCTCAAAGTAGATTTTTGTTTGTTGTGACTTTGCATTTATAGTACTCTTATATTGTGATTTCTCCTATATACTGTTATTTCCTCTGTATGCATCCATATTTTTTTAATAAACTATAAACTTTAAAAAAAGAAATATATAATCAAGAAAACAACAATGATCATTGTTTTTATGAACCCAATACTAAGTTACATTTTAAACACATTTTGCACCCAAAGTATAAAATCTATTTGAGCAGTACAGATTTAGAGCATTTGAGCAAAATGGAATTGAGTTTTTGGGAATTCAAATAAGCTACATGATTTTAGCAAGACGCATACACTACAAAAGAAAATACATACTGCTGAGGCTGTGTCTTAAGTGTTTGTTAATCTACCTGAACATATAAGTTAGGTAGACAAAAGTACCTTGTGCTAAACCTATCTGTGTGCACATGTATGTCAACATTCTTTACCATACATTCATAACCATTCAAGGAGGATTTTAGGGTTGAGGGGTGGGTAGAGGTAAAGAGAGGTACGGGTGATATTAAGATTTAGATCTGGGTAGAGACGAAAGAAGAGTTAAAGGGAGGCAAAGGTGATTTTAGGGGTTGTGGTGGGTTGGGGTAAAGAGAGGTTAAGGTGATTCTATGGTTTTGGAGTGGTTAGAGGTAAAGGGAGGAATGAGTGATTTTAAGGTTTAGAGGATGAGTAGATATAAATTGAGGTAATGCTGATTTTTAGGTTAAGGGGTGGTGTACATAAAATGGGACATATGGGTGATTTTTAGGGTTTAGGGTAAAATAAAAGTACAGGGAGTTAAGGTTAATTATAAGGTCAGTGGTGGGCACATGTAGAGCAATATGAGGGTGATTTGAGGGTATAGAGAGTAAGTAGAGGTGAAGAGAGATGAGGATAAAACTATGGTTCAGTGAGGTTATATGTAAAGGGTAGTAGGGGCAATTGTAAGGTTTAGGGGGAAAATGTAATTGGAGAGGACTTCCAATTTATGTATATGCTTGAAAGTAAACAACCCTCCAGGAATGAATCAACACACACAACACCAAACAACAGCATAGAACTCTTTGCCATCATCAAGCAGTTTGTCAGGCCCAACAGCGAGACCACAGACACCTGCCTCACGAGACCTCTGCAACAAAGTCAGCCCCTTATTCCACCACAAGATCAGGTAGATCTACCACAGCTTCACCACCCAAGATCCTCCTAAACCCCCTAACACCACTGCATGCAACAATGCCGAACCCCAACAGATCCTATTCAACTGGACTCAGCTCACCACAGACGACATACTCAATACCATGAAGAGCATTCGTTCATTGAGGTGCTACCTTGGACCCTTGCCCATATCACATCTCCCATCAATCAGCCCCTATCATCGCCCCTGAACTATGCCACACCATCAACTGCTCCATAAAGTCATCCACCTATTCCAATGACTGGAAACAATCCAATATCAACCCCTTGCTGAAGACCCAGTTGCCGACCGACAGACCTCAAGAAATTCAGACCCATCTCCATGCTCCCCTGCCCAGCCAAGGTCATCGAGAAGGCCATCAACAGCCAACTCTCTGAGTTCATCTAAAGTCCGGCTGGGCGGACGAACCTTCTCGGCCAATGTGGCCAATCTATGGAACTCACTACCCATCACCCTCCAACAGGCCCCATCTGAAGCCTGTTTTAAACACCTGCTGAAAACCTGGCTGTTTACCCAGTCTCGCTAAATGCTACCCTCTCCAGCCTCCATGGTCTGATACACTTGTTCTCTCAGCGCCGGGACACCTCCTCGTGAGGTAGCTGTTCGCGCTATACAAAATTCTGTATTATTATTATTATTAAAGGAACCACGTCTAGGGCATCTCCCAATCCAGATTCCGAAGCAACCACAGCACTGAGACCGCACTCCTCACCTACACCAATGACATCTGCTCCTTCCTCGACCAAGGTAAAACAATAGCCCTCATACTACTGGACCTCACCAAGGAACCCACAGCCACCAGACTTAACCGCATTGCTGCTGCGGCGATTTTTGCGCTGTGCGGCTTTTTTAAAATAACCACGTTACATGACGAGCTCAGCTCGTCATCAGCACACGCCACCCGTGGGTGATGACGAGCTGAGCTCGTCATCAGCATCGAAAGGGTTAACATCCACAGCAGAATGAAGGTTATTACCACCTGGATGAAAGATAGCTGCCTCAAATACCACTCGGACAAGACCATATTACTCATCCTGGGACTCACCCCCTCAGCCTGGGTTGACTCCTGGTGGCTCGCCACACTCAGAACCCACCCACCCCACAAACTAGTCATGTAAAACCAGCATCATACTGGACTCCTTTCTCACAATGAGCTGTCTGTTCAATGCCATATACTTATCTTGCCTCCACACGTGGCTCCACCAGCAGACTCAACTACGGCAATGCATGCTATGCAGGCGTCACCCAGAAACACAACAGGAAACTACAGAACTTTCAAAATACTGCAGCCAGACTCGTCCTCAACACAGCCCGCTGCAGAAACACCACTGAACACCTTTGTGATCTCTACTGGCCTTCACTCAAAAACAAAATAACTTTTAAGCTCCTCATACATGCCTACCAAGCTCTCCGAGTGTTCGCTACAGGCAGCACTCTTGGGCTCTTGTGTTGTGGCACTGAACTTATCCTGCCTGCATTTCTCCTCCCCAGGGTAGCGACTCAAGCCTCAAGACCTCAACGGCTCCTGCCGTGCAGCCGGCGCTCTCGGGCCTCTTCCTCACGTCGCCCTTGCCTGAAGATCTCCTAGCTGACTGGTGCCCTGCGCTGCTCTGGCTCTCACTGCAGCTACTCGCTGGCACCCTCTGGGACAGCCTCACGTCAATTCTTGCCCTGCTTGGCCCCTCATGCTGGGAGCTGCGCTGGTGACCTGCTGTGGCTGACGCTGTGTGCATTTCGCCCTTAGTCATGACACAGACTTCCACCATTATAAAACCGCCTCTGCCCACCCCTGGGCCCTTGGACTGTGCCTGATATCCTGCCAGCCCTGCGTGTGGCGGCCTGGTTCTTCTCGACGGACCTCCCTCCTTTTCCAAGTCTCCACCACTGCGACACCCTTGGGCTCTTGTGTAGCGGCACTGGTCTCACCCTGCTGGCATTTATCCTCCCCGAATCAGCAGCACACGCCTCAGGACGTTACCACCTCCTGCCACGCATTCAGGGCTCCCTGGCCTTTCACTCACATCGCCCTGGACTGAAGATCTCCTTGCCGCCCTGGGGCCCAAGTCGCGCCTGCGCCCACTGCAGCTGTTCGCTGTTCGGCTATACCCTTCCAGATGACCACATGTTGATCCCTCCCCTGCTTGGCTCCTTATGCTGGGAACTGTGCTAGTGACCTGCCACGGCTGCCTTTTGCAGCTTTATTGAAAACATGCAAGATGGCAGCCTACTCCAAAGTCATGGCACAACTACAATCTCTGCTTCTTGCTTTTAAGACAGGTCTAGTATCTTCTCACAACAACCTCATGGTTAGCTGCTCTGGGAGATGGGATCAGATATCTGTGTTGTACCCTTTTGTTCTGTTTGGTAACATTTTCTTAGCTAATTAAGAGGGAATTGCATCTATCAGCTTTGGAAATGTCAACCCTGAATCCTTTCTCAGCACAAGCACATGAATTACTCTTTAAAAGTCCAAATTTTCACTGTAGTCTTTAATTTGCTAGCTGGAGGGAACAGTATTTAACTCCACTCTATTTAATTACGGAATCCATGAATAATCAGATCATATTGATGGTTGCTAGACTCAGAATTATATAATCAAGAAAACAACAATGATCATTGTTTTTATGAACCCAATACAAAGTTATATTTTAAACACATTTTGGACCCAAAGTATAAAATCTATTTGAGCACTGCAGATTTAAAGATTTTGGCCAAAAGGGAATTGAGTTTTGGGGAATTCAAATAAGCTACATGATTTTAGCAAGACTCATACACTACAAAAGAAAATACATACTGCTGAGGCTGTGTCTTAAGTGTTTGTTAATCTACCTGAACATGTTGTTAGGTAGACAAAAGTACCTTGTGCTAAACCTATATGTGTGTGCACATATATGTCAACATTCTTTACCATACATTCATAACCATTTAAGGGGGATTTTAGGGTTGAGGGGTGGGTAGAGGTAAAGAGAGGTTAAGGTGATTCTATGGTTTTGGATAAGCATGGACGAATTTTGAGAATCTGGTGTTCGCAAATTTGCGTATTCGCGAATTCGCAATCCGCAAAATCCGCGAATTCTCACGAATTTGGGGATTTTTATTTTTTTTGTGTTCGCAAGGGTTTCTGCCAGTTCGCGAGGGTTTTGGACCAGTTTGCAATTGCGAACTTACTTGTCGGCTCGCAACTGTCGTGACTATGTTGTTTCTACGTCTGGTTCATCATCACAGGTTCACAGCACCCTCTGTTTCACCACTGCCACCCTCTGGTTCACCCATGCCACCCTCTGGTACATCACTGCCACCCTCTGGTTCATCACTGTAGATTATGGGGTGAAAAGCAAGCACACCTGCCCTGCTTCAACTGACATGAATTAATTTGGGTTTGATTTATTAATGTGTCCGGAATTTAAACTTCCAGTCTGGCACCTGCTTCTTTATCTGTAATTTGCTTTCTGTTGCAGTGCAATTTTTTTTCCCAGGACCTTTGTGGCCTACTTGTAGCTATTCTATGAGCCTTCTGTGAGGGTCAGAGCAGGGTCATAGAATAGTTGCAAGTAGGCAACTGAACTCTGGAGGGGCCCCTCAGGAAGCACTACAGGGAATGGTTACTAATGATGAGTTTGAACTTTTGCACATGCTGAGTGCTTTCAGTTTTGCAAAACTCGTTTTTCTGCAATTTCGTGGGATTCGCGGGCGCAAATTTGCACCAGATCGAATTCGGAAGCCGCAAATTCGTGCAAATATGCGATTTGTTTTTTTGCGGTGTTAGTTCGCAAGGTTTTGTGCGTTTTAGCGAGCCGCTTGTAGCGCAATGGCGCGAAGTTACCCTCACGGTCGTTCACGGGCGCGGCCATCTTGTATGCATGACGTATTTCTGTTTCCAGGCGCGATGTGTAATCTCGCAAAGTGTGCGGCTCGCTAGTACAATTTCGCGTGTGATCGCGAGGAAAATCTCGTGCGAACTTACCCACGCGGTCGTGAACGGGCGCGGCCATCTTGTTTCTCATTCATTGCTATGGTTCTGGGCATGCTTTCTGTATCCTCTTTGAATCTCTGCCATCCTTTGCTTGTTTGAAGTTTTTTTGGAACTATGTTACTTATTATCTATCCCTCTATTTTTCTAGCTCTATATTTTTGTGTTTTCTGCTATTTTTGGTTAATTTTAAACTACTTTTTGTAACTCTTTTCTTTTCTTCTTCCCTATTCTATTTCTTCTTTATTATTTAGCTTCCTTTCTGCCCAGACCATGGTAAAGGGAGCCGGGAAGCATCCTGGGAAGGGGAAGGGTCCCGCACCCCGTGGCCGGCTCCCGTGCGGGCGTTTGAGGGGGGAGCAGGTCACAGCCCGGGAGATCTTCAGAGCGGAGGAGGTGGCCGCACTAGTTTTTTATGTTCAGCGCCGCCTCCCCAGGACCAAATTATTCAGAAAAGAGGGTGGTGATGGACAGAGTTTCTGAATTAAGCAGAATACTCCTACGCAGTCAATAGATCAGGGCTTGATCCATCACCGTTTTTTAGCTCACTGCACCATCCCAGCTCAGAACCTGGCTACATGCAAATTAGTCTGTCCCGGTCCCATTGCATCATGGGAACAGGGCAAACCAAACTACTAAGCCAATTCTTATACTGGGAAGGAAACAAACTTCCGGGGACCGGTTTCTGGCATTACAGCCGTCTTCGGCCCGGCTTGCTTGAATCCTGATGGTGCAATGAGCAAGGGACTCACATCTGAGTATACCCTTCCACGCTTATGGTGGACAAAATTATTCAGAAAAGGGGGTGGTGATGGACAGAGTTTCTGAATTAAGCAGAATACTCCTACCCAGTCAACAGATCAGGGCTTGATCCCTCACCGTTTTTTAGCTCACTGCACCATCCCAGCTCAGAACCTGGCAACATGCAAATTAGTCTCTCCCTGTCCCATTGCATCATGGGAACAGGGCAAACCAAACTACTAAGCCAATTCTTATACTGGGAAGGAAACAAACTTCCGGGGACCGGTTTCTGGCATTACAGCCGTCTTCGGCCGGCTTGCTTGAATCCTGATGGTGCAATGAGCAAGGGACTCACATCTGAGTATACCCTTCCACGCTTATGGTGGACAAAATTATTCAGAAAAGGGGGTGGTGATGGACAGAGTTTCTGAATTAAGCAGAATACTCCTACCCAGTCAACAGATCAGGGCTTGATCCATCACCGTTTTTTTAGCTCACTGCACCATCCCAGCTCAGAACCTGGCTACATGCAAATTAGTCTGTCCCTGTCCCATTACATCATGGGAACAGGGCAAAGCAAACTACTAAGCCAATTATTATACTGGGAAGGAAACAAACTTCCGGGGACCGGTTTCTGGCATTACAGCCATCTTCGGCCCGGCTTGCTTGAATCCTGATGGTGCAATGAGCAAGGGACTCACATCTGAGTATACCCTTCCACGCTTATGGTGGACAAAATTATTCAGAAAAGGGGGTGGTCCATCATGGCAGGTGGCAAGATCGCTAGCGGGTACAGGATCCAGGAGCGCCGGAAGCGGTGGGAAAAGGTGTGCCGGGCCATGTACCAACACTCTCGTGTCCGCCGCACCTACAACCAGGCCACCCACTGTTGGACGGATCTCCCGGACCGGGAACGCGATCTGCTCGACCTGCTCGGCCTTGAGATCCCCGGGCTTGGTGAGTAGTAGTAGCTATTTCTTTTCTACTCTTTTTTCTTCTGCTCTGTGTGTTATTATGTTGCAAAATTTTGTTTTTTACCAAGAGCAATAATGCTGCTGATTACATTGTAGGTAAATTATATTTCAAAATCTTCTGTGCATTTCCTTCTCAGTAGCGTTGCTACTATGCTTATTTGTTTTCGATTTTGTGTTCATTTCATTGGCCTGTGAAATTATGTATGAGTGTAGTTTAAAGAACTGCGTAATGCTAGACACTAAGGGTCAGATTTTTTATTACCTGCGCATCCCTGCAAAGTAGCGGGGATGCGCCAGTAATTGTGCGCCCCACCACCACCCATGGTGCGCCCTATTTACAATGTGGCGCACCATGGGCTCAAAATGTCACTGAAGCATTACGCATCTGTGCCGTAAAGGCAACACATTGCTGGAGTTGCGTCGCAACGATGGCGCAGCTCCAGCAATGCTCTGGGGTACCCTACCTCCCCAATGCTGCGTCAAGCCGTACGTCTGCTTCAAGCAGGCGCAGGGTTTGAGTCACGCATCATTGTCCTCAAAGTGACTGGTTGAAATCTTGTAGTTTTCCCTCAGCCACTTTTAGGATGCGTTCCTGTGCAGAAACGCCCTCCCTTGCGCCGGAACGCTCCCTGATGGCGCAGGGCTTTACAACGTGATGCATCTCGCATATGCGTCGCGTTTTTAATATACGCCGCACCATGGCGCCTCTTTCGTTCTGCCGCTGCGTCACAAAAGTCACGCAACAATGGAGCAAAAGAGCCGCAAGGGGCTACTAAATCAGCCCCTACAGACTCAAGCCCAGTCCTTCCTTTGAACATCTGGCAATAAGAAGAAATAGTGGTG
This sequence comes from Lissotriton vulgaris, assembly GCF_964263255.1. Classification (NCBI taxonomy): domain Eukaryota; kingdom Metazoa; phylum Chordata; class Amphibia; order Caudata; family Salamandridae; genus Lissotriton; species Lissotriton vulgaris. The sequence goes on from NC_141689.1 coordinate 54,755,966, forward strand.
GTGGATTGATAGTTTGAGTATTTTAATGACTGGTTAATGTAGTAGGAAACTTTTTAGTGTTGTCGCTCATCTGCAATCACAATGGATTTTGTCTGTCACTTCGCGTGCTGCGGACTGCTGCCTGCCAGTCCTAGGCAAATCTTTTTAGTAGTTTGTTTAGTGAGTTACATATCTTTCCAAGTCGACGGTCCGCAAATCAAGCAATACTAATATCGTAGTAGACCACATGAGATAGGTCAATATATCCTGTGGAATACTTGTCTATTTGCTATTTCGCCAAAATATTTTGTTATTGTTCTTTTGAAATGTTCGATTTGGTTGCCAAATATCATCCATGTTTTCTGGTCTTTCTTTCTTTCATGTTGTACATCAGCTCTCCCAAGGGGCAAGAGGGCATTGGAGGAGGCTGCTGCTGAACAAGGCCAGGATCGGTCAGGCGAGGGCTCCTTTGCTGGCCCCGGTAAGTTTTAATTTTAATATAGATACCTATTTTTTCCTAGCGTTCCTCATTCGATTTATTCTAAATCGTCTTTGATCTTCTTGTAGACTGTATCTAAATTCTTATCCTGCCTCAACTGTGACTCCCTGTGGTATTACTAGATTATTCTTATTAGTCTGTCTGTGTAGCTAACTAAGATTGCACATTTGGCAAAAGGTGTAAAACGAAACTCCCATTCTAGTCAGCAATAGCTCTATGCACTGAGTGCAGTCCTCTGGGATTGTCCTTAATGTCTTTTCAAGTCTTCTAAATGTTTATGCTTTGACAATTACCAACAATAAAAAGGTGAATGACCACCAAGAAAGAATAAGATACTACTTTACTTTTGGTTTGGATAGGAGGACAATTCATTCTACTACTGTTGCAGGGACAAATCTACACAAATCTACACAAACAGAACTATGGACACTAAATAGTGCATTGTTTATCAATTATAATAGGCACAGGTAGACTTTCCACATACCTCAGTGATATCAGACTTTGAAGAACCCCCAATCTCCTTACTGACTAGATAGTGTGGCAGAGTCATTTAGCTCCCGAATTCATCAATGATTGATCCCCAATGATGATTAACCAATGCAGGACAAGAGTACGGAGTCAGAGTCCAGAAGTGTCAGAGGCACGGACTCATGCTTGCAAATTGCAAAACCTTTTGCTCATTCACTCATGACCAAAAACCACAGAGTCTATTTAAGTTTTAAAGCTTTATTAAAAGTAAAAATATTTATTAAAATCAAGCTTGTCATAAAACATAAACGGTTGATTAAAAATGGAAAAGTGCTTATAGTAATTTTTTATTTCACACATTTATTGTGGGCGAGCCGAGCCGAGCCCTCACCTGGTTTGAACTTTCATTTTTCTTTTTGGTGCTGAATCATTGGTCCTGCCGTTCGTCCTAATGATTTGTTCTTAGAAGTGAAGCTTCTGGAAAGGGGCGACCATTCGGTCCCCCCGAACGTATGGTTGGGTGCCTCGATCCTCCCGGGAAACCATTTTTGCCAGGGGGCGGGTCTCGGCTGGTATGCCCGAAGCGGCGTAGCCGGGCCGCGCCTTTTCCCGCCCAAGAGGGGTTGTCCTAGACACCTACACCAAAGACCACTCCCAGTAGGCGTACCGGAGGAGGGTACACGCCCTCCCGCAGAAGAATAAATAGAGCGGGAATCCGAAGAAGCGTCCTCTTGTTCCTGTGCTCTGAAGGCTGTACTCGTTGCTCGTGAGCCCTCGACGGAACAAGCAGCAATTTTGAGAACTTGTAATCTTGTTGTTTCTCTTTCAGTTACTTGGAGTCCGAAGAGTCCGGAACCTCGTCGATCAGCTAGGAGCGGAATACTTGACATCATGGCTGGCAAGAAAGCGGGAAAGAGTTCCGAGACCAACAAGGTGTTACGCCCATTGTCGAACCGGATGGCTTGCATGGACCGAAAACTCGGACAAGTCCAATCGATCGGTAGAGGTTTGACGGAGGTCAAAAAACAGCTGGCTGCACTGAGCAACCCGGGTCACCCTAAGAAGGTAATAGGCCCGGCCTTTGCCGGGAGTAGTCCCTGAGGGTAGAGGGAAACGGGTCAAGAAGAGGGCAGTTTCAGGGGAGGTCCCGGTCCCATAGGTACCCCCAGTCACCCCCCTCATGCCGTTAGACAACCCGGTACCAAATCCTGATATGGGGCAGCCGATCCCGGTTGTAATTACTCCTGATAACGATGAGGATATGCCTCCCGAATTGGCCATCCAGCATGGCTCAAGAAGAAAGCAGGGGGGTCAGTGGCCCCTGGAGATCCGGCCGAGGAGGCCAAAATACTAATCAAGCAATTGCGGCAGTCGAGAGATGTCGCAAGGGCGAATGTTCCTCTTGTTTCCCCCCAGGTAGCACCGGTAGGACCTGCAGTTGGTCACAAGAAAACGGGGGGAACAGGGGCCGAACCGGGTAAGCTCGCATTGCCAATGGCGGGGGAGGGTTCATTACCCTCGAGGCGGAAGAAGGTGGCACAGCACATCCCTTTGGCCACGAAAAAGTTAATATGGGGGGACAAATATGTTAACATGTTTTCCTTATTAACTGACCATCGCGAGATGGAATATGCGAAAACCCAGAAGGATTTGTGGCACCAGAGCGTCTGGCGCGCCAAGATGGCGGAATTCAGGGTGGATGAGACAGTAACAAATTGGGTTAAGGCCTTTTCTATATTTACTGCAGTTATGGGGGAACGTAAACCCGAGGTGATGACTGAGTTGACTTGCTATCAAAATCGTATTATGGATTTTTATTCTATGTATGAGGGGGAGGAATGGAAAGGTTATGATATGAAATTCCGGAAAGCCAAAGAATATGATGCTACTTTGACTTGGTCTTGCCTGGACTCGGTGTCTTGGCACAAACAGCTCCTGCCGGGGGCGGCAGGTACGTCCTCGCCAGGTGGGAGAGGGTCGGGGGTCGTCCGCCATAAGCCCGCGGTGCCCTTTCGAGCGGGCGTCGGTGGGGATTACCAGCCTAGGAACGGCGGGAATGGCGGCAAACGGGGGGTCTGTTGGGGCTTCAATCGAGGCAACTGTAAGAGACCGCAGGGAACATGTAGGTTCAAGCATGTATGTGCGGGCTGTGGGAACTCCTCACACCCGGAGAGTTCATGGAAATGTAAATTGAAAAATAGCGGGACGGGAGGAAAAGGAGGCTCTAAGCAGGAGGTAGAACGTTGTGACCGATTGCCTACACCCGTTGATCTCATGGCTATGACTCCTTGGTTAAACAGATACCCTGATCATGTATCCGCTGGGGTGTTGAGGAACAGATTCTTACATGGCTTCCACATCCCGGCGGGGGATTTTCGGGGGGACTCCTTCTGTAAAAACCAGTTATCGGTGCAGCACAACCCAAGCGTGGCAGAGAAGAAAATAGCAAAAGAAGTCAGCTTAGGGCGAGTGGCAGGGCCTTTCCATCGCCCGCCAGTGGCAGAATTCATCTGTTCCCCGTTAGGGGTTGTCCCGAAGAAAGACCCGGGGGAGTTTAGACTTATTCATAACCTGTCTGCTCCAAGGGGTTCCTCGGTGAACGAGGCCATTGACCCAGAAGTCTGTTCAGTACGGTACGCATCATTCGATGAGGCCGTGGCCATGTTAAATCGCCTGGGCCCGGGGCGCTGATGGCGAAATCAGATATTGAATCGGCGTTCCGGTTGCTCCCGGTACACCCACAGGATCAGCGCTTGCTAGGTTTTGCATTTCAAGGAAGTTATTACATGGATAAATGCATGCCTATGGGTTGCTCCCTTTCTTGTGCCTATTTTGAAATGTTCAGTTGTTTTTTAGAGTGGGCATTCACCGAGGCCACAGGGCATAGGCATGTTATGCACTATCTCGATGACTTCCTGTTCTTGGGAGCAGCCGGCGATACGAGATGTGCGCAGGCGCTGCACAACTTCTGCATCCTCATGAGGGAGTTTGGAGTCCCACTGGCACCAGGTAAGACGGTTGGACTATCTACTTCACTGGAGTTTCTGGGAATTGAGCTCGATTCTGTGGAGGGATGTTTCCGTTTACCGATGGAAAAGGTGGCCAAGTTTAGGGCTTCCTTGATGCAATGCCTGGGTAAAGAGAAAGTGACCCTGCACCAGTTACAGCAAACAGTGGGTCAGCTTAACTTTGGTTTGAGGGTAATACCTACGGCCCGCCCCTTCTCACGCTCTATTGCACAAGCTATGGCCGGTCTCAAAGAGGGGCACCACCGTACGAGACTGTCGGCAGAGGTTCGCCAGGATATGCGCATTTGGTTGGCATTTCTGGCGGACTTCAACGGTCGAGTCGTGTGGAACAAGCCGCCAGTGTCTTCAGATGAACTAGGTCTGTGGACTGACTCGGCGGGGAGCGTGGGATTTGGCGCCATCTTAGGTAATCGATGGTCGGCGCAAACATGGCCGGCCTGGTGGCACTCCAGCGGTCTCACAAGTAACATTGGTTTCTTGGAGTTATTCCCCATTTGGGTTGCTCTGATGGCATGGCCTGACGACCTCAGGGACCGCTCAGTGGTGTTTTGGTCTGATAATATGACTGTGGTCGAATGCATTAACCAACAGGCAGCACACTGCAAATGGATCTTGAGATTGTTGAAGGAAGTTGTGCTGCTTTGCATGAGACTGAATGTACAGTTCAGGGCGAAACATGTGCCAGGCATACTGAATCATGCAGCTGATGCACTCTCTCGTTCACATATGCAGGCGTTCAGGGGTTATCTGCCTACAGCGGACCTAGTGGCGGCACCATTCCCCGAAGCACTATGGCTAATCGGTGCCCCGGACTACAAGACCTCATGGCAGCCAGCTTAGCCCCCAGGCAAGGAAGGCATACGAAGGAGCGTTTCGTTCCTATTGCACATTTTTGGGTCCAACAGGGAGTCAGAGCTGGAGTAAGGAGGAATCCTTCCTGGGGTTCCTGGTAGCGCTGCACAGAGAAGGCCGATCAGCGGCAACGGCCAGTAGGCATAGGGCGGCCATTTCATTCATGGCGCAGGTGCATGGCATAAGAGACCCAACGGATTCCTTTTTGGTTAAGAAGGCCCTTCGCGGCTGGCAGCGCCTCGAGGGTCGCAAGCAAGATGTGAGCCGCCCGATTGGCTTACACAGGTTGGCTTTACTTGTAGCAAAACTAGACGAGACGTGCTCCTCCCATTTCGAAGCAGTTCTGTTCCGGGCAGCTTTCGCATTAGCATTCCATGGGGCTATGCGGGTGAGCGAACTGGTCGCAAGGAATAAGAAAGACGTTGAGGGAGGCTTATGCAGGGATCACGTCCAAATTAGGGGTGATCCGATGTTGGTCTCGATAGCCAGGTCCAAGACCGACCAGGGGGCTTTTAGGAATAGTGTTGTTGTGCAGCGCGCGCGAGGGTCCCCCACGTGCCCAATAAAGTGTATAGAGGAATACTTGGCACTAAGGGCGGCTACATGGGGGGGAGTTTGCTGAGGCACAAGGATGGCACCCCACTGACGAGGTTTCAGTTCCAGAGGGTGCTAGCACTGACAATCGCTGCTGCGGGCATGGACCCGTGCGATTTTGGGACCCACTCCTTTAGGATAGGGGCTGCTACTGAGGCTACAGCCAGGGGTCAGAGTGCGGAGGAAGTGAAACAGTTGGGACGATGGTCCTCGAATTGCTTCAAAAGGTATGTGCGATTGCACTTGTTGTAATGATCAATTGACATGCACTCACGCTTCTTGTCTTTTGTTTGAATTACAGTTTCGCGAGCCTGTCACGCGGGGCGGAATTTGCAGTCGACCCAGCACCAGGAGACCAGCGGTCAAGGATCACCGTCTGGAGAGAGAGTGGTATGGGTCGTGGGCCACTCATATGTGAGGCGCGCCGGGGACGTATTCGAAGCAGGTGACGCGACTCATGCAGCTGGGGAATACGGGTACAGAGTGGCCTTCCATGGGAAAGGCTGGCTCTGTTTTGACCAATTCAAATCATTTTTTGAGGGTCTCCTAGGGCGGAAAAGGTCACCGCCATCTGTAGTCATAGTACACCTGGGGGGCAATGACTTGGTGACACTGGGTAGACGAATGTTGTTTGAACAAATTTTGTCTGCTGTTAGCTGGTTGGCTAAAAGAATCCTGGGGTGCACGATTGCCTGGTCCCACATGATTCCCAGGAAGGTATGGCGGGGGGGCCTTTCGGTGTCAGCACTGAACCATTCGGTGAAAAGGGTTAACAATAAAATTGGTAAATTGTTTCGCTCTTCGCAGTTGCATAGCATTCCTCACGGGTGTATTCTGGGTGATCTCATGTATCTGAATGATGGGGTTCACCTGTCCAGGGAGGGGAATGATTTACTCATAGGAGACTTCGGAGCATGGGTAAGGGGTTTGAGGAAGCATGACCTTTAGGAGGAGTTGTGGGGGCCGGATAGTCGGTCAACTATCTGGCCTGTGGCGGTAAGGTCATGATCGGTGAGCAGTAATTTCAAGGTCCCTAGAGGGGGGCGCTACCCACAACGGATGGGAGCACCCGAGGGGAGGCGGCCATTGGCCCCTCCCACGGGGAGGCGGCACCCACTAAGGATGGGTCGCCTAGGGGGAGATGGCCATAGGCCCCTCCCAGGGGGGGAGGCGGCTAGATGCCCCTCCTACTAATTTCCCGGGGGGCGGATATCCGCGACGGCGGATAGAGAGTGTGGGGATGGGGGAGTCCACGCTGTCCTTCCTACAGATACCTCACACGGGAACTCGGACGACCTTTAAGATGGCGTCGAGTGGAAAGGGGGCCCCCACCATGACAAGGGAAGTTACAGTTGGCAACGAGGGTAGAGTCCTCTGCGCATGCGCCACTCACACGGTGAGGGCGAGAGTTTTTGGTAGTAGGGATCTGACACCGGTTAAGACCTTGCCGTTGGCCCTTAATGCTAGGATGTACAATTTTAATTTAGAATGTTTGCATTTGCAGGATGTTAGACTCGGCTAGGAAACCATTGTATTAGAGAACTGTTAAGGTTAGTCAAAGATCATGTCTGCATCGAAATGTAATAAATGTAAAATTGTACATAATTATGAAACTTTTATTTAATGTTTTAAATTTTGTTTCATATTTTAATAAATACGGCCGGGAGGGTGACTCCCTCCCGCCTTCCAAAAGTTCAAACTCGTGTCCGACTTCTCCCATCCTTGAGGATTGTGTTAAGAGGGGGTGGCGGGCATTCCCGCCATATGTCTGTTATGAGGAAAATGGTGCGTGTTAAAAAGCAAGCATTCATCAGTTGTGCCAAAAAGTGCAGCAAGACAGCACCCTTCCCTGGAAAAAGGGACATTCACTAATTATTAGATTGGTTTCTGTATTCACATTTCTTCATTCCTAGACAAAATACTAGGGGGTGGTGTATGTCTATGACATCTAACATTCTTAAATGTACTTTGTTGGTGGAACATCTGGTGCTGGGCCCAGCGCGGAGGTGGGGGGAAGCTCTGGGGAGGAGGCGTAGCAAGCGCCGGACCAAACTGCTGTGCGGGTTGCCACGGTAGTGGCGGAGAGTGGTAAGCTCTTATATTCCTTACTTATTGAGATTGCAGACTACATAGTGTGCTGCTCCCCGTGAGAAAACTTAAGGTTGTTCCAGATGAGAGACATGAAGAACAATGATTGACATTTAGGGGCCTATTATGATGGTGGACGGACCTAAGTCCGTCCGCCACCATAGAGTAGGAGAGACCGTCCGCAGGGGCAGTGGCGGTCCCTCCGTGGTAATTAGGATGTGACCACCACCCTGGCGGACACATCCTGCATTTTTATCATTGCGGCGGGTGCTGCTTGAAGCAGCACCCGCCGCAATGATAAAAATGTAAGTTGTGCATTTGCATGCAAAAAGCGGCAGGCACCGCGAGGTGCCTGCCGCTTTGTGCAGGCAAATGCAGGGGGTACCATAGGTACCCCCCATGTGCATCCCCCACCCCCCCTTCACCCCTGGGGGCCCGCAATGGGCCCCCAAACAAAAATCCGTATGCCTTTGCATGGCGGAAATGCCGCTGTGTAAAGGCATGTTCCTCCAGACATCCTAATATGGCTGGCGGTGTCTGATAGACACCGCCAGCCATGTTAGTGCTTTTCCGCCACGGACGGGAGGCGATTGCGGAGGAAAAGCTGCGGACTGAAAAACGATCCCCCAGCCATCCTAATCTGGCAGGGGTCTTTTTCAGTTTGCTGCGGATTTCCCGCATCCTCCGGGCTGGCGGTGGATTCCGCCGGCCCGGAGGATGCAGGAAATCCGCAATCCTAATCTGCCCCATAGTTTGAATGGATGGATGCCTGGATCATGGTACTATCTGACTCTTAGATAGCATATGTGTATCTAGAGAGAGTAGACGGTCACTGGATGAACTAAGTGTTACTTTGAAGAGCATGTAACACCGCACCCGCACGTCTGTCCAAGTGTAGGAAAGGCAAGGAAAAGAAGTTGTAATTTTGTCCGAATACTACCATTAATAGTAGCAGTAGTTTGTATTTCAAGCACAGCATATATCCGGCTATTACGATGGCCACTCACTACCTCTGTTAATAAGTTTAGTAGAACTCGGTCATTCATGTGTGGATGTATCACTGTTCACTCAATAAAAAGCAAAGCACCTAAAGTCATCCCATATGTAAGCAAATACATACCATGTGCAGTGATAGATAATCATATTATTTATCTTCTTCATTTTCCTTTTCTAGTATTCATTGGCACTGTAGGGTGAAAGTTAAATTAATTAAGCAGTAGCCCTTGTAACAGAGTATTCTTAGTGCCACCCGTAATAGAAAAGTAAGAGCATCCCCACCTGCATGTACTGGACTGGTACAGTAACGCAAGTCTGTCTCACTCATCATTGCGGGTGTCTGTTTTTCTCGGGTGCAAGTTGACTGCACTGGCATTATGCCGGCTTGCAGAAGTTAACGTACCAATTTTGCTAAACAAGTGAGAAGAAGAAGAATAAGACTGGTGTACTGTCATAGTCGACTCTAATGGAGTGAGTCCATAGTGCTCGTAGAATTGATTCCTTGAACTCCCACTAATGTTAGAGCAAGGGTGAAGAAGTGGGAGGTTAGATAGATACTGGCCACAATAGTTATGTACTGCACTTGCAAGTTGCTAGTTCTACTGTGACACAACTTTCTGCTGAATCATTTTGTGTTAATCTTAAAGAGCATTGGTTACAGACTATGTCTTTCTTTCTTCATATAGATGCTCCTTCCAAACCAACCCGGAAGGTGCAGGCTAGACGGGCCCTGCAACGGAGGCTGGAGGCCACTGTCTCTGAATATCGGCAGCTGGTGGCCCAGGAGGAGGGGGACACGCAGTCTACAACAACATCTACCGGCACAGCTGCATCCTCCTCCGCGCTCCCTGGTTCACCCAGTCAGCGCAGAAGGTCTCCAGCGGTACGGAGCCGGGGTACCGCTGCCGCAGTCACCCGCCACCACCGAGCAGCAAGGAAATCAGCTGCCCCCCACAGCAGTTGCAAAAAACAGATGCACCGCCTTTCCCTGAGGGTTTCATACCTCGAGCAGAAGCTGCTCAACACAAAATCCCTGCTCGAGACCCTCCGCAAGGAGCATTCCGACCTGGCCCGGAAAGGCAACAGCAGCAGCCAGCAGCAGGAGGAGACTGTCCCTTGGCCCTTTTTTAAAGACTTCTGGGGGGTGGGAATTGGGAGTTGTTTTTTTTCACTTTTTTGGACTTTTCACGGACATTCATTGGGGTTAGGGAGTGGGGGTGGGTTGGGTCTTGTGGGAGATTATTTTTGTCAGGGATATAAATATACTTTAAACTTTATCTTAGCATACATGTTTTTTTTACTGCTTTTGAGGCTGGTGGGTGGGGGTTTAACAGTAATTTTATTTTCGTGAAACTTAAGTGGCATCTTGATTCAAGTTGTGTAATTAATTGCCCAAATGTTTTCAAAACTAAGTGCCTCTCACAGAGTAAGTGAATTCAATAGTCCTAGGACTTTACTGGTACTAGCGTCAGTCTCTCGTCTCTCGTAATACTCCACTATACTTCCTCCCCCCAACCGCTTATCTTACCTGTAATTTGTGTTTGGAAATAGGGCTAGGCACAGGGCTGGCTGCACGGCAAATGGCGATTAAGGTTGGCAATCCTGGGCGGATGAAATGTCATCATTGCGTTGGTACTAGTGGTGTTACTCAGTGGCAGTTGCAGCATCTGACAAAAAAGAAAATGAAACCTTGTTTGTCCTTACCGTAGCATTAGAACGGTACGATAGAGAATATAGCAGGTGACAGTACACTAGAACAGTGCCACAGTGTAGCCTAACAAATGGTAAAGTATTGAATGTATAACTAGTACTTGCGTTGAATTTCTTTGACATTGGCTACTACTACAAGAAATAGTACCGAAGGTGAAGGACACAGCAGCGCAATAATTTGCCACGTCTAGGAGGAGGATGTTCTAATCTTGATGACCTATAAAGTTGATGTCGCACATGAAAATCTGCTTTCCTTTGCCAATAGTGACTGAGTGTCAAGCTGAGTAAGAATAGAATATATCCTCGGATTCCTTCACCAGCCTGTTTTATGACCTTATCCTCCCCAGCAAGTGTGTGGAATTATTGCTGTCATTTAGTCACACATCAATCAAAACTACACAGCCCGGGGGAAGAGGGTTAGGGTTTGGAAAATGGATGGGAATGGGGGATTTTGGGAAAGTTTTGTTGAGAGAAGAAAAAAAAAGCACAGCATCGACAAACAATAATTGAAGATAAAGAAATCTTTGGGTACAAAGCTAACCATAACTCTTTTAAGTGAAATAAAGGAAGTGCATGCACTACTGCATGCATGGTTACTGAAAAGTAAGTAGTTCTTTCGACAACCGTGAATGAAAGAATGCGACAGTACAGGGCTGCAGCGTTTTCACTTGCCTATCTCTGCTCTCAGAGAAACACTTCCTACATTAAATTAGGTTTAAAAAATAGCAGAAGTAAAACCTATAGAGTGGCTGTAGGGATGAATTTAAAAGCAAAGATCCAAGAAATGCAGACTCACACTCATAGAAGTTCACAGCAATAACATTACTTTAAAGATAATTAGAAAAGAACGGATACTGTATCTGTATGTTGTTGTAGTTGTCCTGTTGAATTTGGTAAGTTGCATGCATCAAACCATTCCACTTATTAGCGGGACTCCTCCATTCCAGCTGACGCTCCGTCCATCAATGTTGGTGACCAGAAGACACCCTGTCCACTGCCTACCTGGCGGATGCTGAATTGCGGCTCGCTAATGTGAAGACTGACTTCATCCTTTTTTTCCCATTGCACAGACTGAAACCCGGCCTGTAATTATTGATGGAAAAACAGGAAGTGATATTAGAACACCACTGACAAATAAATATAAGGTATGTACGCTGTGTAGTGCAAAAAGTCACACTTTGAGTTTCCTAATAGACAGTACAATATTTTTGAAAGTGCGTACTCTGTCTGAGTCTCCTTTTGAAGGATAAATAAGTATGGGCAAATTAATTTAGCGGATCTTTCCCCTTAAGCTAGGTGTACTGTAAACTGTGTTTTAGAACAAAATTAGACCTTCCCAGCAGTGCTCCCACCCAGACCCTTATTAAAGCCAGTCGCAAAAATGTAAAAGACCCCCAATCAGATTTCAAAAAACGAGGCCTAGTAGAAAACTGGTGACAAAACGTACTTTGAAAGTAAAAGTAGGCCTAAATCCCCTTACCCACCGTGCAAGCAAGCAAAAGTATCCATACCCAGTATCGCCCCAAGACTCGCAAAACCCCCCACAAACAGCCCCCCGCCCAAACACATGCAATACAAATACTGATAGCCCTAACGAGCCCTAAGTTAAGAATATTGGCAAACGCTTTCTTTAACTATGCCAAATCCCCCCTTTCCCACCATGGATTTTCTTCAAATCACTTGCAACCAAGATTACACATTCCCACTTGTGCTGTAGGACCCCAGAGCCCAGTTGCAAAAATCTAGAACACCCCCAAACACATGGAATACTGCTGCTAGTGCTAACCCTAACAAACCCTAAGTTACAAAAAATGACAAAAGGCTTTTCAGCAAGGATTTTGTCCAAACCACTTTTATCCGGTATTAGACCTTCCCAGCAATGCCCCAAGACCCGCCAGCCCACCCGCAAAAAGCACATCACCCCCAAACAGCCAAAAAGCAAAAATGGAAAATCTCATACTTAAAATATTTTTCGGCCTTCTGTCCAAACGCGCTGTGCAGCTAGGTCATAACTCCCATTTTCCACCATGGATTTCCTGAAAAGCAAATGCAATCAAAATTAGACTGTGCCAGCAGTGCTCCCAGACCCCAAAACCCACCCACAAACACCCGGAACCCCCCCAAAGAGCACATCAAAGACAAGCAAGTCAGCAAAAACGCAAAAATCATTTCGCCTCCGATTTGGTCCAAACCAGTTTTATCCGGTATTAGACCTTCCCAGCAATGGCCACAGAGCCGTCAACCCAGGCGAAAACAAGTAGAAGACCCCCAAACAGCCAAAAAGCAAAAGTACAAAAATGGGGACTTAGTCATTTTCAGGTAAATTTCCAAAATCACTCCGCGCGCGCTCTGCAGCTAGGCCCTAACTCCCCCCTGCCACCATGGATTTGCTTCAAACCTCTTGCAATCAAAAGTATCCATACCCAGCAGTGCTACCAGACCCCGAAACCCACCCACAAACACCAGGAAGCCCCCCAAACAGGCCCCCGAAAACGCTAAATTGAGCGAAATGTCAGAAAAAGCAAAAACGTTTTCCTCATGGATTTTGTTCAAACCAGTTTTATCCGGTATTAGACCTTCCCAGCAATGCCCCAAGACCCGCCAACCCACCTGCAGAAAAACACAACACCCCCAAACAGGCAAAAAGCAAAAATGGAAAATCTCATACTTACAATATTTTTCGGACTTCTGTCCAAACGCGCTGTGCAGGTAGGTCATAACTCCCGTTTTCCACCATGGATTTGCAGAAAAGCAAATGCAATCAAAGTTAGACTGTGCCAGCAGTGCTCCCAGACCCCAAAACCCACCCACAAACACCCAGAACCCCCCTAAAGAGCACCTCAAAGACAAGCAAGTCAGCAAAAAACGCCAAAAAAATGTTGCCTCCGATTTGGTCCAAACCAGTTTTATCCGGTATTAGACCTTCCCAGCAATGGCCACAGAGCCGTCAACGCACCCGCACAAAAGCACAACACCCCCAAACAGCCAAAAAGCAAAAATGGAAAATCTCATACTTACAATATTTTTCGGCCTTCTGTCCAAACGCGCTGTGCAGCTAGGTCATGACTCCACTTTTCCACCATGGATGTCTTAGAAAACAAATACAATCAACATTAGACTGTGCCAGCAGTGCTCCCAGACCCCGAAACCCACCCACAAACTCCAAGAAGCCCCCAAAACAGACCCCAGAAAACATGATAGTGAGCAAAAAATCAAAAACCTTTGCAAGTCTGATTTTGTCAAAACCAGTTTTATCTGGTATAAGACCTTCCCAGCAATGCCCCAAGACCCGCCAACTCACCCTCAAAGAAGTAGGACACCCCAACAAGTGCAGAGTCTTTCTTCATTGGGCGTAATCCAGCCCTCTGCTTTGAAGGAAATAGGAGTCTGGAGGAGGAGGATAGAGGAGCATGTTCTTGAGAACTTGTGAACCTGAGGAATGCAGACTGCAGCACCTTCAAATCAATAAGAAAATAAGTGAAGACAGTTCTGCTGATGGGCTTGTTTTTGTGATTAGGTGATTAAAGTTTTAATTATATTAACTGTGCAAAACAAAGAAAGACAGACACACAAGAATAACAGTGAATAAGGACAAAAAAGAAAGTTATTGATTCATTGGCTCATTTTCAGGGCTCGTGTCAGGGAATAAGAGTTCGTCCTCATACTCTGCAAATTCAGGCGGGAGTAGGTCACCTAACAGAGAAGAAATTCCCTCATCTAAGTTACTGTCCTCCTCATCTTCTTCCGGCGTGTATTCTCGTACTCTGTAATCTGGTGGTATGAGGTGCTGATTCATCTTGATCATTGTTAACCTCTCCACATTTTTGAGCAAGAGGCGGGTCCTTTGCAAGTTACAATGCCACCAGCAACACTGAAAACACGTTCAGAAGACACGCTTGCGAGTGGGCAAGACAAGTAGTTTATAGCCAGGTTGGAGATCTCTGGCCACAATTCTTTTTGCCCATGCCAATACGCCAATGGGTCAGCATTAACATAGACCTCTGTTGAGTCATTCAGATAGTCCTGCACCATCGGCTCAAGGTTCGCCACGGTTCCTCCACTTTGCTTACTTTTTGGTGGGACCTTTTGAGAAGCAAACCCAAGCTTAGTTAGCTAATCCTCTTCTTCATCCAATGTTACAGTTGTGTCTGGTGCAGATGATCCGGTTGCCGGTGTCTTTAACGGCTGAGAGGTCACTTCTGCCACAGCCACAGGTGCAAAAGTGGATTCTTTTGACTGGGGATGGCCTGCTGATGCTGATGTACTGCCTTTTCCTTCAATTTTCTGCCGTTCTCTTTCAAACCTCATGGCTGACACAGCTAGCCAATGTTTGTACATTAAAACTTCTGCGTCACCAAAAGCAAAGAATGCTCTGCCTGCCAGTCCCTGTTTGTAGCGTGGATCCAGAATAGTAGCACAATTGTAATGCTGTTCTGAGTGGATCATTTGAAGACGTTCATCGCCAAGTAGGCGCTGTGATAATTTCTCTGCCAAAACAAAAGCTTCTTGCTTTTCTTCATCTTTTTCAAACATAGAAGACACCGCCTTCAGTTGGTGCTATAGCATGCGCAACAATGGGATAGCTTTTCCCAAATTACAGTCCTCTCTGCTGACTGCACGCGTGAAGACCTCAAAAGGACGAAGCATGTCTGTCAGGCTTTTAACTAGCTTCCATTGCGCCGCATCTAGCCTCAGGTCCTTCAGAGCTGTACCCAGTGTTAAGAAATACTGATCGAGTACTGTATACTGCTCATACAGACGCTCAAGTATGTAGAAGGTTGAGTTCCAACGTGTTGGCAAATCCTGGATGAGTGCTTTCACTGGCATTCGACGTTCATGTAGCAGGCCCCTCAGATGCTTCCGGGCCTTAAAAGAATGGCTGAAATGGTTGCACATTCTTCGGCATGTGGTCACTAACTCGCACACTTGACTTTCTTCACTCAAGAATTTTTTAACAACCAGGTTTATACAGTGCGCCAAACACGGCACTCTGAAATATTTACCCAGCTCCATGGCCTTAACTATATTGGCGCCATTATCCGTGGAAACATAACCAATTATGCGTTTTTTTAGGGACAGCCATTGAAAGAACTTTGTATTAAACTCCTTCAAAATGTTTTCTCCTGTATGACTTGTCTCCATGCCAAACATGGCTAGTGTTGCATGTTTCCGAGCAGCTTTAAAAACGTTGTCCGGGTCAACACCTGCGTTTAGCTTTGCTTTAACCCCTGAAAAAGAGACCCAGTGTGCAGTGATGCACATGTAATCAGTGCCTGCGCCACTGGTCCACATGTCTGTTGTCAGATGTATAGTGTGAACAGCACTCTTCTGCAAAGCTGCCCCAATCACCTCCAGCACATCTTCATGTAGTGCTGGAACCGCAACTCTGGCAAAATAGAACCGGCTAGGAACCTTCCATTTAGGGCTGAGCATTGCCACTAATTCTAGAAAACCAACCCCTTCCACAAAAGAAAAAGGGAGAAGGTCCAGAGCTAGCATTTTAGCCAGCTTAGTGTTATACAGACGCGCCAGTGGGTGGTTGCGTTCAAATGGCACTTCTGAAAACAACATGGTTCTAATGTTGGCCTGGACCATTTTACGGGATGATGATGATGACTTCTTCGACCCAGTTATGCTCGATGATGAACTTTTTCGCATTGGTGTCTCACTCTCTACCACACTCTTAGTGTGGCTCACAGGGGGTGTGCTCCTGACAGGGGTAATGGGTGTAAGTGAAGTGTTTGATGCTTCTTCCTCCTCGTCATCATCAGATGAAACATCAACGTACACAGTTTGTTGACTTCCAATTCGGGCTTCCTTGATCTCCTTTAGGTGCGCAAACCATTGGACCGTGTGCTGTCTCTCAAGATGACCTCTCTGGCCTCCGGTACCATAGTTGGTACCAAACTTACCACAACTAACTGCAAGCTTACGAATGATACAAATGGCTATGTTTTCCTTTTTTGGGCAAACACTAAAGAAGTCCCAAACTGCGGACTTGAAATGTCTGTGGGGGCTGGAGGAGGCGATACTGGTGGTGGTCATGCTGCTAATGCCAGATGAAGTGGAGGATGTGTGTTGCCGACCTTTACTACGTTGTGCACTTGCACCACCACTAATTGAGGTTGAGGTGGATGGAGGTCCCTTCTGGCGAGAAACAAATATGGAAGCGGTAGGTGGTGTACTAGTTAACTCCAATGATGGTGGTGTTCCCATTGCCTCCTCGTTGACAACATCATCACGCTCAGCAGCTTTTCGGGCTAGGGTCAAAATGTCTGTTTGCTGCATGCCCGCTGAGGCTGGAGTGACGTGTATGATGACTGCGTCGTCGTCGTGAGAGTCTTCATCAGCAGGAGTATACGCCACTTCTTGTTGAGCATCATCACACTCCATAACTATGAGACTTTCTGGGACCTTCCTTTTACGCTTAGCTAACTTTGTCAGATCATGGTGTGCCTCACTCTCAGACGGCAGTGGTGGTTTCCAAGTTTGATCCGTATCATCAGAAGGATGTGGACTTGAAGAAGATGTAGACACCATCCTTGATCTTTTCCTTGCTAGGGATGTGGAAGACAATGAATGATCAGGAGTGGCTTCCTCAAATGATACCTCGGCTTGAATGTCGATTTCCTGATTTGAACCACTGAAATTCACTAGTTGCAGCTTTCTATAACATACTCATGCCATGCACAATGTTGTTATCAATGAGGTAATTTCAGATATCATTAGTGATGGTATCAATGCAGTAAATGAACATGTCATGAATGATGTAATATGTATGGTTACAAGCAGTAGATGGTGAGGGAGCGAGTTATAGTTAATTTGGGGCACAAGGTACTGATACCACCAGATACTGTTCCGGTCATTGATGTTGATTATGGCTCTGCATCTTTAGTGTGTTTACAAAATACTCTCGTTAAACAGCTCTTCATTGAAGACCTTCAGTGTTCATATCTTTTTGAAATACCTGAAGGCAGAAGATAACCTACTAACACAGCTTCTGGGTCTCTTTATTGGTTTATCAAACTGAAACTAACACTGAGACTGAGGTACCTTTCTTCTTGGATGCAATGAAGAGGATCGGATGCGGGTGAAACACGTTGGCTTTATTGGCAAATCATCAAACAACATGAAAGAAAGGACTTAATTTATAAAGATAGCCTCTTGTCTCATGTGTACCTGTCTGGCAATTGTGCCTTTACCATATTATAAGCTGTTCTTGTTGCCTCTCAGATCTTTTTGTCTGTTGCTTAATTATTTGTGGTTTTTGCTGGTGGTAAACCATATATTGAGGTGGGCAACTGTGAACTTGATACAAGTCTCTGAATACTACAGCTACAAGTGATTGTGCGACAATTGGGTCCCCTAGCCACCTTTGGTTGTTTGATTTCTACAAATTATAGTTACTTGCGATATCTATACCAGATACATTTCAGTGGTTTTGTTAGGTAAAAATTAGATTTTGTAACACTTATTTTAGCCTAACTATAATGAATCTTTGACATTTGTTACGTATGACTTTTAATTTAACTTAAAAAGTGCTCAAATACTCATGAGTGCTGAGAATCTAAAAAAAACACTAAAGACAAAATGATCGGCGGGTTCAGCAAGTTAAAACGATAAAGAAAACAGCCTGGATTTCAGCTGTTTACAAAAGCTAAGCTGATTCAATTGGTTTCTTGGGTGTAGTGGCAATTTGTTCGACAGCTAACAGGTGATATAGACAAAACTGCAGCCACCCCAGGAGACTTTGTTTAATCCTGAGGACAGAAACTGAGGAAGATGCAGCTGATCTCAGATTAAAATTTGGTTGGTACTACCTGATTTTGGGTTTAGTACAATACAAGGCCTTGTAGGCTAGACAGATGGCTTTGAAAGCCATACTTTTCTTTACAGGAAGCCAGTAGTGTTCCATTAGAACATTTGACACCGACTTATGTGTATGGAGTTTCTTTAGGACCCACATGGCTGCATTGTGCAGTGGCTGGAGCTTTTTGAATGTTGATTGCTGAATGCCCATATAGAGGGCACCATAGTAATCAATCCTTGATAAAAAACAACTCCTGGTTTTTGGAGCTGAAATGGAATGAAAGGAAACATCTTCCTTAGGGGCCTGAGCAGTAGAAAGCAAGATTATGTCAGTTTGTTAATTTGCTCTTTGATTGAACACAGAAATTGAGAACCTCCATTTTTCTCAATTTAATTTAAAACAATTGGCAGCCATTCATTTGTTGAATCTTTCTGCGACTTCCTCCCCCGTATTTAGGATTGAGACCATGATTTGGGTATTATCAGAATAGGCCACTGTTGCAAAACTGTAAGAATGGATCAGCTTTGCCAGCGGTGCCACATAAATGTTAAAAAGCATAGGGCTAAGCCATGACTCATGGGGAACCCCACAAGGGAGTGAGTAGGATTTCAAATAAAATTCACCAGTTTTCAGGAATTTGTAATGTGATTCTGGATACCTAACTATAACTTTCACACTAACCATTGCTTTTCCGTGCATTTCTAAGTCAGTGTAAGTATACAAACGGCAGGCCTATTGGTTTGGTCAAATGGAGGCTATATCCGTACACAAGACAAGCCCATTGGCTTTGTGAGGGAATTCTTGCAATGTCTGTCAGTAAACATCTAAATAAAAAATTGTAGTCGAATGCCATTAAACAGATGTTGGAGTTTTTCTTTAAGATCCTTCCCCGGCTTCTTTTTTCACTCTTCAGGCTAGAGCAGCTTTTCTCTGTGCTCCCACCTGGTGGAGCTGTTTGGAAACTTCTAGTTCCGAGTAGACTGTAACTTTGTGATCCTGACGGGACCTTTTGGCTGCAGGTATTGAGTACCTGTGTACCCTCGCAACTTTAAACTTAGTGGACTTTTGATGTTACCTTACATTTAAGAGTGGAATACAGCTTCGCAAGGGCTCATTGGCCATTGTTGGCAAGGCGGCAGTGGGATAAGTCCCTGCCAGCCGTGTGTTGTTCCAAGAGAGCTAACACTCCATTCAGAAATATTGAATCCCCAGTCCTGATGAAGCCAAAACGAATCTCTGGCTGAAACGCGACCGCGCCAGCGTCGACATTTACAAAGGAGTCCCACCACTTAGAGTTGTGTGAATGAAGTAAAGCGCCATTTTAATAGTTTTTGAGGTGTTATTACTAAGGCGCAATAGTGTGTTACTCTGGATTGAAGAGTGTACACTCTGTTTGTTTTGTTCTCAGTAGGGGAACTAATTATTGATCTACTGGTTTTTGATATATGTATATGTTTGATATATGTTGTATATGTTGTATATATTGTATATATGTAGTGTATCATATGTATAAGTGTGATTTAAATGTTTGTGTAATGAAGTGTATATTGTGTATATTTGAAAATGTTACATGTATTAGTTTGTTGTGACTGTACTGTGTTTTTTCCCGTCACTTGAAACGTACACAAGCCGTA
Organism: Lissotriton vulgaris; assembly: GCF_964263255.1. Classification (NCBI taxonomy): domain Eukaryota; kingdom Metazoa; phylum Chordata; class Amphibia; order Caudata; family Salamandridae; genus Lissotriton; species Lissotriton vulgaris. The sequence goes on from NC_141689.1 coordinate 54,775,625, forward strand.
ATTGTAGAAATTAATTTGTCATAAATAAGAATTGGGACTAGCAGGGTAACTAATTGTACTCTGGCTGAAAATAAATGTTTTCATTGATCCCTTTATACCGTTTTTTTTTTATTCTACATCGTTGATGTTTATTGCTCAGGTAGATAAGGGAAATCTGGGCATGACCCCTATTATATATATACCTCTCCCACCTGGTAGAAGCAATCCTCTGTTCTCTGTTCACCACAGAACAAGCAAAGAGATGCAGTTCACATCCCACCCAGTGTAGGCCTTGCTCCTCCCACCAGGTGGAGGCAATTAAATCTTCCCTGCCATCACTCAAGCCCGTAAGCCCTTAGTACAAGGCCTTATTATAAACAGACTTGACTATGGCAATTCACTGTTACTTGCCACAAATGAATGTCACATCAGGAAGCTGCAGGTCCTGCAGAACACTGCAGCACGCCTCGTCCTGGACCTGCCTCGTAGATCCTCCTCTGTGCTGTGCCTAAAAACCTTACACTGGCTTCCTGTGAAAAAACGGATCACGTTTAAAACATTATGTATGGTACATCAACATGTGTATGGAAGGGGGCCAAAATATTGGACCATGAAACTCACATGGTACATGCCAAGGAGGCAGCTGAGATCAAGCACTGAATCAATACTCACTCCTTTGAGAATCCAAACGGCCAGAAATGGAGGTCGCGCTTTCTCCTATTTGGCTCCATCTCTCTGGAACAAAATGCCTCTCAGCCTTCGCACAATTTCTGATCACACTAGCTTCCGAAAGAAGCTTAAGACCTGGCTTTTCTGCTAATCTTGCTACCTACCCTTTTGGTCAGAATCGTCTGCATGCGCCATGAGACTCCTTTGGACGAGATATGTGCGCGATAGAAATATCCTAACTTGACTTGACTTGACTCTGCTGTTCGGATAACTACAGGGTATTGTGAGAACGGGTCGCGGGACACTGTTATGATTGTGGTCACAGGGGTTGGGGTATCATGCCCCCTCCCGATCTAAAATACTGGCAAGCCCCAGGGGATTAGTTCCCCAGGCACAAAACAGCTCAAGAAGGGAGTCCAAGGGGGCGTGGCTTAGCCGGTTGCAAGATGGCTGCACTCTGAGTGGGCTCTGCCGGCCTAGCCGAATATCTGACAAAATCCTGCACGCAACGTTAGAGCTGAATGACTGCTCCATGCCATCCTGTCTCTCCTTGCTTGGGGGCACAGATTGGTCCTACTCCGAGCCTTTGCAGGTGCTGCCTCATCGAGTTATGCAGCTGGGATCTGACCCCATGAGGGGCCCTATCCATTGGCGAGTAACTGGCGCCCCCTGCTGACCCGCTTCTCTCACCCTGGTGAGTCTCACCGCTGTGGGTGTTTTTTGCAGTGGAGTTGGTGGCTTCTGCTCGCTTGGGTGTGTATTTTCACCACTCACACCAACCACCTTCCCTCCCTCCACAAAGGACCCACGACGCAGGCGGTATGCTACCTGCTGCTCCTGCTCCCGCGAGTGCTCGCTAGAGGCTGCACTCCTGGGCTCTTGTGGTGTGGCACTGAACTTATCCTGCCTGCATTTCTCCCTCCCAGGGTAGCGGCACACGCCTCAAGACCTCATCGCCTCCCGCCGTGCAGCCGGTGCTCCCGGGCCTCTTCCTCACATTGCCCTTGCCTGAAGATCTCGCTGCCCGGGGCCCTGCGCCACACCGGCTCTCACTGCAGCTGCTCAGTTACATCCTCTGGGACAGCCTCACGTCAATTCTTGCCCTGCTTGACCTCTCAGGCTGGGAGCTGCGCTGGTGACCTGCTGCGGCTGACGCTGTGTGCATTTTGGCCTCAGTCATGACACAGACTCCCACCATTATAAAACAGCCTCTGCCCGCCCTGGGCGCCTTGGACTGTGCCTGATATCCTGCCGGCCCTGTGTTTGGCAGCCTAATTCTTCTTGACTGGCCTCCCTCCTTTTCCAATTCTCCACCATGGGGACGCCTTGGGCTCTTGTGTAGCAGCACTGGTCTAACCCTGCTGGCATTTCTCCTCCCCGAACCAGCGGCACACGCCTCGGGACCTTACCACCTCTTGGCACGCATTCAGCACTCCCTGGCCTTTCTCTCACATCGCCCTGGACTGAAGATCTCCTTGCTGCCCTGGGGCCTTGAGTCACAACTGCAGGAGACACAGTCAATGTAGGCCCTGTGGTGGAGGATTGGAAAAGGAGGGAGGCCAGTCGACAAGAATCAGGTCGCCAAAAGCTGCCAGTTATCCTGCTGGCCCTGCATTTGGTGACCTGATTCTTGTTGACTGGCCTCCCTACTTTTCCAATCCTCCACCACGGGGCCTCCATTGACTGTGTCTCCTGCAGTTGCGATTGTTCTCTTCTCCGTTCGGGTAACCCCTGCCCATGTTGTTGTGTCAGAGCCTGATCCCAAACAACCAAAACTCGCCTTTGACCAGCGCCACCAAACACAGCAGGATGGGGCCATCACTGAGGTGGGCGAGCCTACCACCCATGCGGACACCTGCCCAGCCAGTGAGGACGACTTTGAGGCCATCATGTTAAATGTTAAATCAGTGGTTACTGGTATGGCCACCCAACTGAATCAACTCTCGGCCCGGCTGGACACAGTAAAGGCCTGGGTCAACTCACATGATATGTGTAAGGCTCAAACTGAAGAGAGAATCTGACGCTGAGGACGTCTCGGCACGGTACCATCATAAGCTCCTTCGAACTGACAAGATTCTCGAGCTTATCAAACACAAAAATGAGGATTTGGAGGCACGCTCTCATCGGAGTAACCTCCACATCACGGGGGTGCCCGAATCAACAAACATCGCCAAAATGGAGGACTTAGTGGAGCAACTCATCCGTGAGCCTTTTGGGGAGATCCTGTCCCCCTTCTTCGTCGTTGATGGTGCCCACCACTAGCTGGGGCCTCAACCAGCCCCTGGACTACCGGGCCGGCCCTTCATCGCCAAGCTGCTGAATTTTAGAGACCGTGACTCAATCCTTTGCGCGGGCCAGGAGAAGGGGGAAACCCACCACCAAGGGAACTCTCTGGCTTTTTTTCTTGACTTCATGATGGCGGTGCAGGACGCCTGCCGCGAATTCCTACCTGCCAAGCGAATTCTTCAGAAGCATGACATCTCCTACTCCCTGGCATACCCTGCTAAGTTGCACGTTCAACAAGGCTCCAAAATGCAAATCTTCACGGAACCCGCAGGCTGACCACGCCTTTGCAAAGAAACTCAACAGGGCCCAGCGATTTCCCCCACCTAGGGCCCAGTCGAGAAGTGCTGGTGACCTGAGTGTGAAAATGACTGACTTTTGCCGCCTGCTTTTGACTTACTGACTACTTTGCCTACTAATGTTAGGCGGACACCTATGGCTGCCGTCTCATCTGTTTCATTTTATGCATGTGCCTTTTCCCTCTATTGGTGTGCCTCTGCTCCTTGTTGACTCGGCTCAGGGGTCTGCTAGCAGACACAGGGTTCCCACGGCTCACGAGGGTCAGTTGTTTCCTCCTCATATCTCTATTTTTTGCAGGTTCCCCCGCTATACCATTTGCTACTTGCCCATTGTACCCACACACCTTGGCTGTCCTGGATGCCCAACTATGAATAGGAGCACAGAGGGAATCAAACAGGGTTGCCCTCCACTCAGAACTAGATACACAACAAAAGACCCTGTCAAGTGGACGTCCACCTATGTCAGTTACTCGGGGATAGACCAGTCTGACTGTACTGATAACTATTCCAATCCCTTCAAATTTGTGAGGGAATACTTCACTGCTTTGCGTCCCAATTTTAATGTTAAAACAGCCCAACTTCTTTGACAGCCACAGAGAACAACAAATTGCAGATTGTCTGACCCTCCACGGTCAATACCAATTATCCACACCAGCAACGTTGGATCAATATCTATATAGAAAAAATGTGTGAGAAAACAAATGACACCTCACGGAAACACCACCAACGGGGTAACTGGTATGTAATTTACAGACAAGCCCCTGTCTCATCATCGGTAGTCACTTGTTTCTCAAAGTAAGTAGAAAAAGGAGTGTTCAAAACAAACAACCAAGAAAGTGTGATGAACAGTGGGAAGCAGAGGCATCTGCTAGTGACAAACACAAAACATAAAGCAGTGCACACAACACAGCAACCAAATCCCAATAACCAATTTTATTCGTAGGGAAACAGGTGTGCTGTACCAATAAAAAAGCTGGTAGCTATTCATGCATACCATTACCTATTTAAAAGGCCGACATGTTTCACTGCCACCACAGTTTTGGCAGTTTCATCAGGGCTGCACTATATGCTGCCAATCCACTCTTGGACACTTGTTCTGTGTTAACCAGAGTCAGCTTTGGTTGATCATACCGGCCGCCCGGGGTAGAAACGGATGCTGGGGTACTCCTAATGTGAGTCCTCACTTTCACCTGGCTTTGAAGCTCGTAGTGTATCCAGCTTAACTCCTTGTCTCGTGTCCTGGATGCCCCCCTGATTTTGACCAATGTAAGCACCTTTTTTAGCTCGGCCGCCCTGTTTCCTTGGCAGGGGTGTACGTCGGGTGGCACCATGCCTCCCTGGGATGATTACCGTCCTGGTTTCTGATTTTCCCTTTCCCAGTTGCAGGTTCCTTGGGTGGGTGGGTTTGTTTTCACAGGTTGGTGTGAGTGGTAGGGGGTTTGGGTTATTGGGACTGATGCCTCCTAATGAGGCTTTTGTTTTAATCTTGCCTTTGGCTCCTTCCTGCACTACAACTGTTATTACCCTGCGCTTCTTGTGCGCCTTATTGCACTGCTCAACCCAGCTGCACAAGGTTCTCCCTGCACTTTCGGCCTTCCTCGTCATTCATTTATCTGGCATGGTGCTATGACAGATACCGTGCTCTGGACCTGGAATGTGCACGGTCTTAACAACCACCGTAAAGCTCACCTGGTCCATGCCCACCTCACCCGGCATATGGTAGACATTTGTTTCATACAGGAGACCCATCTGTTGCCTGCCACCTCTTCCAGACATCTCTCCAGGCACTGGGGCAAAATACACTCCTCCTTTTACTCTAACTATTCCAGTGGGGTGTCTATCCTGCTGCGTAGAGGGCTTCCATGGCAAACCTCCCAGGCAATCACTAACCCTGAAGGGCACTTTGTCGTCCTGCACAGCACCCTACCGGCCCAACTATTGACTTTGGCTGCGCTATACAGTCCCAACAATGAGGACCCGTATTTCTTTGCACAGGTTTGGCACCACACCTCCTCACTGGGCTCGCTGCGCTTCTTTGGGAGGGTGACTTTAACATTACAATGTAGACCACGCTAGATCGGTCCGGACCAAACACTGCCCATCCTCTCGCAGCTTAATTATTACGCTCTATTCTCGCCAATAACTCCCTGTATGACATGTGGCGACACACTCGCCCTGAGGCACGTGAAGGCACTTGCATGACAGGCTCCCATGGCTGCTGGTCCTGCTTGGACCTCTGGATTACTACCCCGGACGCATTTGCTTGGCTCACCTCTGTTGAGCATGTGGTGCGCACCCTCTCAGATCACGCTCCTGTACGCCTTTGTCTGCATTCTCCTGGCGTCTTCCCCCTATTGCTCTGCGGGACTCCGTCTTCTGCGATGAGATACAGACTGGAATTACAAAATATTTTGAACTAAACGAGGATACTGTTGATTCCCCTTCCATGTGTTGGGAAGGATTCAAGGCCGTGATTCATGGGGAATGCATTTCCATTTCCTTGTTGAATTCTTCTCCAAAGAAGAAATCCTTGCTGCTATTAAGGGTCTGCCCGGTGATAAGGCCGGACGGCCTGCCAGCATCCTTTTATAAGGCCTTTGCGCCCCTCCTGGTCGTGCACTTAGCTGCCATGTATAATGAATCCTTTGAGGCTGGTCAGTTTCACCCCTTGCTCTGTGAGGCATTACTCACACTACTTCTAAAACCAGACAAACCCCTGGAGCTCCGCAACTCATATTGTCCCCTCTCTTTAATCAATACGGATAACAAGATCTTTGTCAAACTACTTGCCTCCTGCCTTCTTCCACTCATGCCACTCATCGCTCGCCCAGACCAGTCCGGCTTCATTCCGGGTCTCGCAACCTCCCATAATTTCCAGACCATCTTCTCCATCCTTCATCAAATTAATCCTGCGCTCTCGGCAGTGGCCGCCCTGCTGGATGCAACTAAAGCCTTTGACACCTCTCGACTGGCTGTTTCTCTTTTATCTCCTCCCTCGCTTAGGCTTTAGGTGGGTATGGAAACTTAATGACCCAGTCCAATTCCTTGAAGCGTAAATAAGAGATAACTGGGAGACAACTATGTGATGTTTGGAGGATGAGAATGATAGGGACTTAGTAGCTCGCTCTTTTTTGTCCTTTATACTTGCATTAAAACATATCTTGTAAAACCAATCAGACCTAAAACATGCTGTACTACAGTGGTTTAATAAATATTGTTTGGAAGCTGTGTAAACAGCTGTCACTGCTAATGCTAGGGGCCCAGTCACTGCAGCCACTTGACGTAAGGACTATAAAGCTGTCATTACAAAGAGGTGGAATGGGGGTCACGACCCAGCAATGGGACAGATTGGTTCGAGCAGCGTCTGTGAAGGACTTTAAGTCTCTCTGGTCTGCCCTGACTGCAATGCAAACTCTAAATCAAACCGTGACCACGATCAGTTGCCACATTTCCAGTGAACCCTGGGTGTCCCACTTTTCTTAAATATTCTCTGTCACAGCACTTACCAAACAGTTCAGTACGTTTGGCAGCAGACATCATAAATAAGCTAAGCCCCTATTTAACTATTACTTCTGATGTTGCCATGGTTAAGGGTTAATTCCACCCCATGTGCTATACATGGATGACGTAGTGCTGATGATGGCCTGCACACCAAAAGCTTTGCATCTGACAGTGACTTTTTTACTCAATTTATAGCCTATCTTGATCTTCTGACAAACTTTGCAAAATCGTGTATTATGGCCTGTGGCCTCAAATTACTTGGATAGAAATAGTACTTTTTCTTAACTTGTGGTCATTTTTGATTCATCAGGCTCTTGGCTGATGCACATGGAGAAGGAGAGTCCGAGCCATCCGCGTTCCCTAGCACCTCTGTAGCTGACCGAGGAATTTGATTGCCTTAGGGTTTGGATGGGTACTAGTTTAAGAGTAGCTGTCTTGGAGGGGGAGTTGGGGATGTTTTTTAGTTTGGGGATGTAATAGGGCCAGGTATGTCACTAGAGCAGTTCTCAGAGTTGAATTCCCAACACAGCTGGGATGGGGTCCACCAATAACCTGAAGTGTTTATCCTGGAATGCGCAGGGCATGTGGCGCTGACAAAAACTACGTGAATATCTAGTGTGGAGGGGAGTTCATATTGCATTGTTACAGGAAACTCACTTACAGGCCCAGGAAGGGGCAGCGTTGCAGCAGCGCTGGCGTGGTCAGTTGTTCTACACAACCTATTCCGCTTTTGCTCGTGGAGTGTTGATTTGGGTGCTGGTGGGGGTACCTTTCCAGTGCAGGGAAAAGCTTATAGATCCGGAGGGTCGGTATGTAGTGGTGCTTTGGAAACTTGACGGACATGATATTGCAACACAGAGCAATCTGTCTTTTTCTCACAGTTGTCCGGTAGGTTGGCACCCTATTTTACTGGCTCAGTATTGCTTGGAGGGGATTTTAACTGTATATCAAATGTGGTTTTGGATCGCTCGCACCGCGCTCCCTAATACCCCCACTCATAAGATTGCAGAGGCCAGGCATAATTGGCAGATCCAATTGGGCTTGCTCGATGCTTGGAGGGTCCAACATCAAGGTGGACGTGATTGCTCCTATTTCTCGGCATTACACGACCTTTACGTACACCTGGATGCATTGTTATGCACTCCGGACATACATGCAGGAGTGCAGGGTAGTGAGTATCTCGCTAGGACGCTGTAAGATCATAACCCTGTTTTGCTCTGGATGAAATTGTTGCCAATCCGGGCCCAGATACCGACTTGGTGGCTGAGCCCAGAGGCGTTGGTGGACCAAGTGTTTCCCGACGCAGTGGGTACGTCCATCACTCAATACTTTAAGGATAACGTGGGGACCGCCTCCGCACCATTCGTTGAATGGGACGCCTTTAAAATGGTGATTCAGAGATGTAGCATAGCTGAGATGGTGGGAGTGCGCAAGGTACTATGAAGTAGAGGTAGGAGATGTGGAACAAAGCCTGCGGTATATAGAGAAAGATCATCCTGAGAGGCCCGATAAGCAGAGGGTATTGGAGAAGGCAAGAAGGCAGTGGCAGGGCAAGTGGAGCATTTGTGCTGTTTTGATCACAAGGCTTATACCACACGCACCCATGCCGAAGGAGACAAATTGGGTGCTCTGCTGGCCTGACTGGCCATTCCGTTGCATAGAGGTTCACTGATATTGGAGATCCGATACATCCGGGGGGACTCTTGTTTCACTCAAGAGTGTATAAATGAGCTGTTCTATGACTGCTACAAGGAGGTATACAATAGCGGTCCGAACGGGGGATGACCTATATGGGTTTACACGTGAGCTCCAGTTTACACAACTAGATTATGATCAGGCTCGAGGTGTTAGGCGGAGATATTGAGTTAGGAGAGTGCGGGCACCTCTTAAACATATTGCACTAAATAAAATGCCGGGGACAGACGGTCTTCCTAACACATGTTACTTAACCTGTTCTGAGCAGCTGGCACCGCGCCTGGTGGCATTATATACTGATGCGAGACGCATGGGTCACCTCCCCGTCTCCACAAGAGAGGCGGTTATCATCCCCCTCCTTAAGCCTGATAAACTGGCATGGGACAGGTTGGTGTACCGTCTGCTCTCCATGCTTAACACGGACAATAAGATACTAAGTTGCATCTTGGCCACTAAACTATTGCCCCACATGACGACCATAATCCATCGGGATCAAGCTGACTTTATTCCCGCTCGGAATACGGCCCTTAACATTCGGTGATGGCTACAGGTACTCAAAGCAGACTCTTATCAAAAAGACACTACTGCAGTAGTTGCCATCAATATAGAAAAGGCATTTTACTGTTCGGAATGGCCTTAACTGTTTCATGTGATGGCTGGATTTGGGCTGGGGTACAAATTTATAGCATGGATGGCTTTACTTTATAAGTACCCCACGGCATGGGTTAGAATGGGTGGGGTGATATCTGAAGCTTGCGAGGCAAGCCGGGGCACAAGGCAGGGATGCCCATTATCCCCGCTTCTATTTGCACTGGACATGGAACTACTGGTGGCGAAGGCTAGGACCGGGAGTTACTAACAGGGTCTACAAGTGCAAGGTCAGGCTCAACATATAGCCTTGTACGCAGATGACCAGCTCATGTTCTTAGACGACACGGGGCAAGCATTACTGAGGGCGGAGGCGCTACTACATGAACTAGGAGAGGTGTCTGGCCTTAGAGGGAATTGGGCTAAATCATTCTTGTTCCCAACAGATGGAGATAGGGTTGGCTCGCAGGATATAGCAGGAGTGCGATGCGAATATAGGTGCCTCTTGTATCTAGGGGTCCAGATCTATGACACATAACTGGATTTATTAGAGGGCAATGTAGTTAGAGCGATAAGAGGACTGGCGGGCAGTTTTGGAGATCACTTCTTTATTCAGTTGCTGGGCGAGTGGCCTTACTTAAAATGGTGGCCCTCCCCCGACTGCTATACTACTTTGAGACCCTGCCGATTTGGATCCCAGCGCAGATTTTTAAACAACTTACATCCATGATCACAGGTTTCTTATGGGGCACTGGGAGACTGCGGGTCTTCCTGACTGTAGTAATGCGTCCCAGATCGGAGGGTGGATGGGCGGTTCCTGACTTTGAAACGCACTATTTAGCTGCGCAGCTGCAGTGGCTGACACAAAGAATGGCACTGTGACTGCGAGGCCCGGAGGAGGAGAGAGGGGGAGCTCCGGAACTGAAGTGGGTCTCACAAATCCAACTGGACCTCCCTGTCTGGATTGGTGCCCCGCTGGATGACCTTAAGACAGCAAGGCAATGTTGGAGGTGTAGTTTCTAACGGGCAGGTATGTCAGTGCCGTATGCCTCTGATATTCCGCTCTCTATGTGTGAGGCACTTCCCGATGGGGGCTCCTGGCGAGAGCTTAGCGATTGGGACAAAGGGGTTGACTACTTTTGGAGATCTATATGAGGATGGAAACCTGTTGCCCTTCCATGTTTTGCAGAAGCGGTTTAAATTACGAGAGGGCAACTTCTTGCTTCATGCAGCACTTACTGAGGCTATCCATGTGCACTGGAAGGAGGGCCAAACCGAACCTAGGACTTCTTTGGGGTGCAAATATATTGTGACTGCTGCGGGGAAGTACAAGGTAGTCACTAAATATGGGCAAAATGCGCGAATTCGTGGCACGTGAATTTGTGCGAAAGCGAATTTGCGGGCCGCATAATTCGCAAATTTGTGCGAATTTGCAGATTTTTATAACTACTTTGTTTTCTTCTGCTATGTGTTATATTGCTAATATATGTTTTTCCCGAAGAGCAAGAATGCTGCTGATTCGATTACATTGCAGGTAAATTAATGTTTAAATAGCTTCTGTGGGGGGCGTGGCCAAGATGGCGGAGTAGGAGGACGTGTTCTCCGGAGCTCCCGTGCCCATCCAGGCTCCAAGCCCTAATTTAAGCTAATTCTCCCCCCGGAACCGCTGAGGGGAGTGGGGAAAGCTGAGGGAGCGGCCGGATTGCCAACAGCCGGTGACTGAGCCCTCCGTGAACGAAGACGCCGAGTTTGGAGGGCCGAATGACTGGGCAATGGCGCCCGGGGTCGGCGCAGTGGCGTAGTTCAGAAATCGAAGCGCACTGCGAAGCGGTGACGGAACGAGGGTCCGGGGAAAACTGGCGTGGAGCTGCACGGGACTGAGACGGCTGACCCGTGGCACTGATTGCCGGTGACTGGAGGAGGACTGCGCCGCAACAGAGGAGCACCCGCCTCCCCCCCTGGAGGCCGGACTGGCGGCAAACTGAGACCGCGGCTTTGGCCTGGGCTGGAGGGTGGCGCGAGGCCCGAGCAGCAGATGTGAGGACCTGCGGAGAAGCCCGCCCGACACAGGTCAGTGCCCACAGCAGAGGCATAGGCCTTGAGCCTGGGGCGGCGGAACCGGTTGGTGGGGCCCCGGAGAGCGTTTCAGCCCTGGAGCATACAGACCGAAGGCTCAGAGGTCCCCTGGAAGAGCGGCTAGAAGACAGGAGAAGCCGGGCGAGGCGAGGCGAAGCACCCGAACCCTGGGAACAGCAGAGAGGTCCCCCGAGACTTGCCGGCTGAAGGCGCGTCCGGTCCTCGGAGGCTGCGGAGACTCAACGCAGCTGTGCCGGAGGCAGCCAGGTGGGACGGGCCGCAAAGAGTGAAGGACGTGGCTGGGGACGGAAAATAAAGAAAGCCCCCCTGAGTGCCATTACGATACTATAAGGGGGCATCAAAAACCAGAGGTGGTGTGGCACAGCTTGGAGCTTGGTTAACAGCCCGGAGGGATCGCAGGTAGAAGCCTGAGGACTGGCACTGGCTGAGGCGGAGGGGCGGCTGGGGGCCTGATACAGAGAGCCTGAGCAGGACGGAACTTTGGGGCCCTGTGGCTGGGTTGCTGTCCCGACCCTGAGACTTTGTTAGCAGCCTTACTGGGAGACCGGAGCCATTAAGAGGACTCTATGTGACTTTTCGCCCCAGGGGCTCGACGCGTGGTGGGCCTTACGGACGGTGAGTGCTGATTGCCTGCCCTCAACCTGACTCACGGTAGAAAAGCAATAACGGTTGGGAGGACCGAGGTGTGAGGTGAAGCGCGGCGCGCACCTTGGCCTAGACGTGGAGGCCTGGATTAGCGCAGCTGGGACTGGCCTGTAGGGGCAAACAGAACGCGGAGCGGCGAACGGATTGGCAAAATGACTGGCCAGAGGGGCGGTAAGCGCAACGACCACACACTGCCGGAGATGCTCAGCAGATCCCAGAGCAAAGGAGATAAGACGCCGTCCTCACCGGGCTCCGCTGGCGGTTCGCAATCTGGAGCCACGGCAGAACCCCCAGTTACCAGATCTTTTCTGGAATCCCTCTTTGGCACACTACGGGAAGACTTCCAGGCCTTGAAACAGGAAGTGGCAGGAGAAGTGCGAGAAATACGCAGGGAAGTGGATGGCTTGGGAGAAAGAGTGGCCACAGTGGAAGGCTCCACGCAGCGACAAGATGAAGAAATAACATTTCTGCAGCAGGAAGTGTTGACCCTTAGAGAACAACAACTGGACCTTCAACTGCATAACGAGGATTTGGAGAACAGGTCCCGAAGAAACAACATAAGGGTCCGGGGAGTGCCGTCCTCGGAAGAGCGCTCGGACATTGTCAAGTTCTTACAGGAACTCTTCCAGGACGTCCTAGGGGAGGGAGCTGACTTTCCCATAAGGATTGATAGGGCGCACAGAGTGGGACCCCCAAGACGGGCGTCTGGCCCGCCGCCGGACATACTGGCCTTCCTCCCTGACTTCCCGCTGAAAGAACGGATAGTGGCGGAGGCGCGGAAGAAACACTCGCTAACATTTCGTGGTCATCCGGTGGCCCTGTACCAAGACCTCTCCACAATCACGCTTCAAAAGCGCAAAGCATTTAAGATAGTGACAGACTTCCTCCGGCAGCATGAGACGCCCTACTCATGGGGTCACCCTTTCCGCATTATCTTCAAGTGGAATGGCGAGACACACCAATTGTGATCTTTGCAAGACACTTGTGAGGTATTGGGGATCACTACGGAGGAAGAGGAGCCACGCACACCATGGAGGAGACGCACCGCTGATGGAGGATGGCAGAGAGTCGCAAGGCGTAGAACGTCGGCGGTGTCCCGGAGGCCAGGCTCCCCGACTATCAGGGCGGAGATGGAAGATGCCGTCCGGACTGTCTTCGGAGATCTGGGGGTTACAGATGAGGTTGCGAAAACCGCATGAAACTGCTCCGGGGGGAGATTGCCATAGCATTACTGCGATTGCTGGCTTGGGGTGTGGGGGAAAGGGGGGCGATGGGTTGGACACGTGTGGCTGGACGTCCACTAAGGTAACATACCACAGACTTGTCCGCTAGGGACTTGATTGGGACTATTTCAAGGGGAACTGGAGGGTTTGGGGAGGAGGGTAGGGGAGGGGGAGTTTGGGGAGCGAGTTGAGGGGATGGGGGGAGGGGAGTTGGGGAGTTGGGGGAGGGGGAAGTTTGGGGTAGCCCTGTCCAGTGCTTCTGGGGCATTCACGCACACCTGTCAGGACTCTCAGGCCAAATTGTATGATGTTTTGGTGCCTCACGCTTCAGATCTATCGCACAAGCAACGTTGTCCTGATTGGGTATGGCGGAACTAAAAGTAGTGACCCTGAATGTTAAGGGTTTAAACAATCCTACAAAACGGAGGGCGATCCTATCATTGTTAGAGGGCACACAAGCAGTCATCTGTCTACTCCAAGAAACTCACCTGCTAGCTGGTGACTGACATAGGTTACGGTCCCGCCACTTCCCCACACAGTGTTTTCTTCCAACACCACCAAAACGGCTGGGGTGGCTATCCTGGTGTCCAAGTCCTTCAGGGGGGAAGTGTTGCACAAATCCATAGAACAGAAATGGAGACTTCTGGCCTATTGATTTAAATTGAGGACCCTGCAGTTTACTATAGGGACAATTTACAGCCCAAATGAGCAGCAGGACCGGTTCCTTCACTCTGCATTAGTAGACGTCACAGCATCACCGGATAGACACATTATTCTGGGGGGGGACCTGAACATGGTATTTGATTCATCAGTGGATAGATCAGCGCAGCGTCACCCGCAGGCTGGGGAATTATCGCACGCAGTGAAAACACAATTAGCTGACTTGGATCTTCATGATCTTTGGCGTGGGTTTCATTCATTAGATAGAGATTACTCTTACTACTCACATGCACACAAGACATACGCCAGACTGGATTATTTGCTGGTCACTGGTCCGGTCCGAGACATGACCACTGCTTCTGAAATAGGGGTCATTTCTCTTTCGGATGACGCACCGGTCTCAGGAACCTTCCTTCCCCCATCAAACCCGGCTAGGCGTGGTGTTTGGCTTCTTCAAGACACTCTCCTACACAAAAAGACAGTGGTGCAGCGCATAATAAATTCGGTGAAAGACTTTCAGCTGCATAATTCCTATTCTGACACCCAATTGGCGACTCAATGGGGAGCTCTTAAGGCAGTGTTGCGGGGAGAATTCACTAAAACGAGAGGAGCTCACACAAAAGGTCAGGGAGCTAGAACAGGTGCACCGCCGCACCGGGGCCCCCAGGATTTGGAGACAGCTGAAGGCAGCGAGGAAACTCTTGTCGTCTCTGGACCTGGACAGAGCTGAATATGCGGCGTTATGTCTGAAACATTCCTATTATACAGGGGGGGATCGATGCGGGGATCGATGCGGTCGCCTACTGGCGGCCAAACTCAGAGCTGCGCACCAATGCCGTCAAGTGAAAGAGATTGCGGTGGGAGCAGGGCAGCGGGTCACGGATGACGCTGAAATAGCTGATGCCTTCGGCCGGTTCTACTCCGATTTGTACGCGAAGGAGAGCTCGCGGATGGAGGAGCCGGACGTCTATTTAGACTCGGTGGCTCTCTCGTCCCTGGCTCCAGAGCAAACTGACTATTTAGATAGAGAGATACGGATCGAGGAGGTTGTCGCAGCTATTTCTAGACTTAAGCATGGGAAGGCCCCGGGCCCAGACGGCTACACTACTCTTTTTTATAGAACGTTTAGCTCGACGTTAGCGCCCATTTTGACCAGGCTGTTTAACTCCTTCACCAACCCCTGAGCAATCCCACCAGATCTCTTACAGGCAACGGTATCGGTCATACCCAAACCTGGGAAGGACAGGACTCATTGCAGCTCGTACAGGCCGATCTCCCTCTTAAATGTTGATCTCAAAATCTATACAGGGATCCTTGCAGCGAGATTGGCGCAGTACCTCCCCGGATTAATTGAGCTAGACCAGTCCGGCTTTGTGCCTGGGAGACAAACTGTAGATAATACTAAGACAATAGTGCACATTTTAGAAAAGGCCTCGCGTATCCCGGGGGAGAGGATGTTGCTTTCGGTTGATGCTGAAAAAACATTTGACCGGGTGCATTGGCCATACCTGGAACGAGTGATGGAACGGATGGGCATAGGGGAGAAATTTCGACGTATGGTGTTTAACTGCTACAAATTCCCGTCGGCGGCAGTGCGAGTTAACGGCTGTGGCTCAAAACGATTCAATATTAAACGCGGCACGAGACAGGGGTGCCCACTATCCTCTCTCCTTTTTGCTCTCTACATGGAGCCCTTCGCCCAAAGAGTGCGACAGAACCCGGACGTGACTGGTGTGAGAATGGGAGGTTACACCCTCGCGGTTAGCCTATACGCAGATGATGTGATTTTCACATTGGAAGACCCAAGGCGGGCTTTGCCCGCATGTATGGATGAACTCGAGGCTTTCGAGGGGGTACCGGATTTAGGATGAATGTGGGGAAGTCTACAGCATTAGATGTCTCCCTGACGCCCGCAACGAGACAGGAACTGCAGGGGCTTTTTCCTCTGCGTTGGTCACGGCACCATGTGCAGTACTTAGGGATCATGCTGGCACCCACGTTGCAGGCAATGGTGTTGTTAAATTACGAGGCACTGAGCAAGAAACTGAAAGAGGAACTGGGGAGATGGAACAAGGGGACGATATCCTGGCTCAGCTGGATTGCGGCGATTAAGATGACAATTTTACCCCAGATTCTGTACTTATTCTGAGCATTGCCGTTACAACCCCCTAGGGGATGGATTCAGCAGATGCAAACTGAGGTGTCCTGTTTTGTGTGGCACGGCCGTAAACCCCGGATGCGGCGGGCCCTGACAACTTTGGCGCCGGAGTCGGGGGGACTGGGAGTCCCAGACCTTCGCAAGTATTTCCAAGCATCACAGCTGAGGTACCTGGTGGAATGGAGCAGGTGGGAGTCAGATAAACACTGGCTATTCTAGGATCAGGCGGTCGCAGGGCGTCCCTTACAGGAAATACCGTTTCTGCGAAGATCACATCGCCCCCCGAACCTCTACTCGTCTTATGTCACGAGGGTGCCGCTGAAAGTATGGGACGCCACCAACAAGTCTTTTGATCTCACCACGTTCCCTTCTCAGTTCACGCCTATTGTGAACAACCCGGACTTTACACCGGGGATGGAACCTGGAGCCTTCACGCACTGGAGGGCGAAGGGTTGCAGGGTGCTTTTTCACATGTACAGTGAAAAAGGGATTCTCCCCTTTCAGAGCTTTAAAGAACGTTATCAGATGACCGAAACGGATCAAATGAAATATTGGCAGGTCCGATATTGGGCCCTGCAGCCACAAGTGAGGGAGTCAGCAGACAGGAAACTGTTGCCATATGAGAGATGGTTGGCGACACGCACCTCAGACACTAAACTCATAACTGATCTGTATAAAATGCTACAGACCCCACCCTCCAACTTTTATATCCCAGGCAGAGAACGTTGGAACAGAGAACTGGGGAGAATACTTAGCCACAAGGAATGGGAGCAGATCTCGTACCGAGCAAGACACTCAGCCTATCATGTGGGACACACCGAAACCTTCACCAAGGTATCTACGTATTGGTACCATACTCCGGAACGATTGCATGAGATGAACCAGCTCATAGATAACGCATGCTGGCGCGACTGTGGGCATATAGGCACATTGACACATATCTTATGGGACTGCCCACTGTTACAGACATATTGGACAGAGGTGATTAATGAGATAGATATTTGTTTTGGTATTGAACTGCCCCGCTTTCCGGCTTATGTCCTGCTTGGTCTCCCCAATGGCTTAATGTACCCGTTGAAATCTCGTAGGGGGAGGCAGATTGCTATCATGCTGGGCTCAGCAGTTCAAAACATCCTAATACACTGGCGCACATCCACCACCCCTTCTATTACAGGTTGGCTACACAGGCTGTGGCATGTTCTGGGGATGGAAAAAATATCACTCACGCTGGCCGGGGAGGTTGAACAATTTGAGGAGCTGTGGCAACCTTTTCACGCACTACTAGCCACAGAATTCAGGGAACTTACATGCCCAAGATACCTGAGGCTTCTGAGAATTACACCGCCAATATAGCATACTGTCCGGTTGGGGAGGGAGTAGGGGCTGCTCTACAAGCGATGGGAGAGAGGGGAGACAGGAGTGAGAGTATCTAAGTTCTATACTATACAGCACTGGACAGGGGGGGAAAGGAGGGAGGGTGGGGAGGGGAGGGCACGGGTGGTTGTTGGTGGAGGTTGTTTCATTGAAATGGAGGGTACGATGGGTTTGTAATTTGTTTTTAATACTTCAACACGATTCCGCACACAGGGCCGAAACCCAGGGCAGCCCCTTGCAAGGCTGGGACATTTGAACTTTATTTTTGGAACGATCCCTGGCGCAAGCATTGACTCCTTACATAATTGTTTTTTCTTTTGCTGCTGTACCCTTCTAATAAAATACTTTAAACTTAAATAGCTTCTGTGATTGCAGGTGCTCGCCTGCTCAGTGGTGTTGCTATTATGCTCACTTGTTTGCAACTTTGTGCTCATTTGGCCTGAATATGTATGAGTGTAGTAGTATTTTACAGAACTGCGTAATGCTAGAGAGACTAGAGACTCAAGTCTAGTCCTTCCTTTGTACTCCTGCAGCCACTAAGAAGAAGAGATAGTGGTGGATTAATAGGTTGAGTATAATATGACTTGTTATTAGTAGTAGGACATTTTTTAGTGGTCTGCAATCATGATGACGGACTGTGTCTGTGACGTTGCGTGCTGCTGAGTGCTGGCAGTCGTAGTAGAACCTTTTTGCTGTTGGTTTAGTTAGGGATTTACATAATTTTCCAAGTAGACGGTCTGCGAATCCAGCAATATTTTGCTAGTATCCTCCTAGTTGACCAGATCAGATAGGTCAATACATGTAGTGCAATTGTTGGTAATTTCTTTCCCCGAGATAATTTTAGATTGTGGTCAAAGAAATCAAATATTTAAAAGAAACAATCATCCATGTTTGTGTTTATTTCATGATCATCAGCACCTCCCAGGGGCAAGAAGACTACACCCCAGACTCCGGAGTAACAGAGTGGGCAGGAACGGTCCTCTGCAGGCTCTTCTGCTGGCCCCAGTAAGTTGTTCTGTTGTTAATATAATTATTCTTCCCTAACTTCTACAGCTCCTAGTCATTCTAAACTCCTAATTCTATTTTTTACAAAATAGTCTTTGATCTTCTTGTAGACTGTTTCTACATTCTTATCCTGCCTCTCTACCATCACTCTTTGTGCTACTATTACTATTATTATGAGGCGGTCTGTGTAGGTAGCAAAGCTTGCCCAGTCGGCAAACGGTGTTAAACAAAACTCTGATCCAGCAATAGCTCTAGAGGCACTGAGTGCAGTCCTCTGGGTTGCCCTTGCTGTCTATTCCAGTCTTCTTAATGTTAGTGCTTTGACAATTTCCAACAACAAAATGTCAATGTCCACCAAGAATAAGCTAGTAGTTGGCTTTTTGATTTGAGTAGCACATACCGCTAGTGTTTCAGGGACTATTCTGCACATACAGAAGAATGGACAAGAGAAATAGGACATTGTTGATGATAGGTGCAGTTCGACTTTCCACATGCCTCAGTCAGAAGTAACTGTGTGGGACTCGGGAACCCTCACCTTGTGGGAACTTCAAGTCCTCCTGGTGGTGATGAGGTGGTTCTGTCTGTAATTAGAAAAATGTTACACGTTAAAAAAGCAAGCATTCATCAGTTGTGCCAAAAAGTGTTGCATGTTATGGCTAAGCATAGAAGTTAACACCCTCCCCAAAACTGTGACTTTTCTTCAGTCCCAATAATTAAAAATGGTTTATGTATTACATTTTTTCTTCCATTACGAGGCGAAATAGGGGGTGGTGTATGGCATCTAAAAATATGACATGTTTTTTCCAGGCGTCACAACATCGGATGCGGCACTTCACACTACCAGTGCCGGGGCCAGCAGCCCGGAGGGGTCCACTCCAGGGGCGGATGCGGCAGCGCCACAAGTGCCTCCATGAGGAGCTTAGGGGGATGGCTCAGCAGCGGCAGACGGTGGTAGGTTTTTCTACTCCTTACTTATTGACATTTTAGAGTAGGCTCGCAAAGTAGTGTATGATGTACTGTACAGTAGACAGTACACTAGTACAAGTACACTGTACTGTTAAGAGCAGTTACTACTTTAGAACTACATTTTTGCCAATCAAGGAGAAGACAGTCACCCTTGACTTAGCAATAGCATTAGCGACGGTAGTTCTCAAGTAAGCAATGGCCCCCTCTATTTGACTTCAACTCAGCTGGGAAACTTTTATCATGAAGCCAAGTCATATCAGATGAACTTGAGGGATGTGATGAATGAAAAGGGAAAGAACTTAGGGTGAATGGAAGGACGAGCGAGTCGTAACATTTATGACTATAAAGAATGATACATGTTTTTGAATGCAGGCAGAGGTGGCTGATAGGAAGGAATCAGATGCATGGCTGCTTGAAGCAAGGATGGTTGGAGGAGCAAGAAAAGATGACTGCCTGTGTGGGTGAATCAGAAAATTCATGTATGGTGTGCATTGCAATATATCATTTGGGTGAAACTCAAATGCGAGTCAAGACGGTGGTTTACCAAATAAAATGAAAAGGGTGTTAGTTGGTTGTTGAGAAAAAGTAAAGTTGGTACAGCTGAAACATTAAGAAGAATGATAGATGTTTAATTTGGAAGCCTGGATGGTGTCTTCTTCCTCATAGATAGCAGAGGTGTATGTAGAGCAGACGCTCAGTGCATGAAGAGAGTTACTTTGTTTGAACAGCATGTCCGTGCCAGAGTAGCAAAGCAGAGGAAATCCAAATACTAGAAGTTGTGATTGTTCAGAAACTCTCCCTTGCTTAAAGTAACAGTACAGTAGTGTACTTTGCAAGCCCAGCATATATTGTGTATGTATTTTATAGTTGAAAATTATATAAAGTCAAGTCCCTTCCTCCGGCAATTATGGTTACCACACTTACTCCCTATGTTAATCATTTTCTTTCTGCTTTGTTAATCATGGGTGGACTATCGCTGTTGTTCACTCAATCTATCACAACAAAGCACCTAAAGTCATCCATCATATAAGCAAAGATCATGTGATCGGCTGGATACATGATCCGAAATGAATAATCTTCATTTCCCTTTGGTTGTACTGAAGGCCTGGGGGAGGCAGTGCAAAATATAAATTAAATTACATAGAGCAGTAGCCCTTGATGTAACCAAGAATGGCCAGTGCCACCCCTATAGAAAAGTAAGAGCTTCCCTATCCCCACCTGCATGTACTCCTTAAAGTAATGCGAGTCTGCGTCATCATGGCTTGTGTCTGTTTTTCTTGGGTGCAAGCTGACTGAGCTGACATTATGCCGGCTACCACAAGTTCACGTACAAGTAATTTATTTTGCAAAACTAGAGAAAAAAGAAGAATACTGGTGTACTCTCTGACTATGTAGTGAGTCCATAGTGCTGCTAGTAGAATTCCTGAAAATCCTACTAATGTTACAGGCCTACAAAGACGGCAGAAAGATACATGCCAAAATGTTATACTGTGCTTGCAAATTGCTAGTGTTGCTGTGAGACAAATTTCTGTTGAATTATTTTGTGTTATTGTTAAAGAGTATTGGTTACAGTATTTTTCTTTCTGTCTTCATATAGATGCTCCAAAAAAGCTCACCCGAAAGGAGATGGCTGTCCGGGCCAGGGCCCGGAAGCTGGAGGCCATTGGTGCCCAATATTGCCGGATGTGGGATCGGTAGCAGGAGGAGGAGGCGGCAACAGCTGCATCCTTCAGTGCCCCCGGGTCCAATAGCCAGCAGCCTCCAGCACGGTGCCGTGGTCGGACAGCCTCCCGCCGCTCAGCTGCAACAACACCAACAGCTGCCCCACCCCCCCCCCCAGGGCCTGGATGGCACACCTGCGCTGCCTACGCTGCCGAGTGGACTACCTGGAGCGCAAGGTGGAGAAGCAGCAGCAACAGCTTCGGGACCTCCGCAAAGAGCTGCGGGACCGCCTGTCCACAGGACACCACCGGAAGTGACTGTGTCCTTTGCCCTATTTTTAAAGACTGTTGGGGGGTGGGAATCGGGAGTTGGATATTCTTTGGGACTTTTCGCAGGACATTTGAAATAGACAATTGCTTGGGTTAGGGAGGGGGTGATTTGGGTCTTTGGGACTAGTTTATTTTTGTTAGGGTAAATAATATATAATTATTTATTTTACATACTTCAACATAGTGTACGCGTTCAGATTATTTTGTGGGGTGGTGGGCGGGGGTTACTGCACGTCAAACTTACCAGCATGAATTATCTAAAATGTCAAAAAATATTCCAAAGTGCCACTACCTGAGTTAGTGAATTCAATTGGCCTACTAGTACTTTACTAGTACTAATGTCAGTCTCTCCTCCAAATCCTAGCCCATTATTCGACCTCGTCAAAATGCTTATCTTACCTGTGATTCGTGTTTGAGAATAGAGCTAGACACAGCGCTGGCTGCATGGTATGAAATGGTGATTTCGGTTGGCCATGAAATCCATCCAGGACAGAAATTTCGTTGTTGTGGTGTCAGTAGGAGTGGTACCACACTAACAGTAGCAGCATATGAAAAACAAAGTAAAAAAATTAGACATTGAGTGGCCTGAGAGGAGTATTAGAAGGAACACTACATTTGTAGCCTAAGCAATGCTGAAGATAAATATGGTGAAAAAAATTGCATGGATGATTATGGCTACAACAAGAACAGTGACACAGCAGCGTAACAAGCCTTCTTGACATATAGGAGGATGATGTTGAAGATGGATCCAATCGATGGTGGGCATGAAATTCAGAATGTATTTTAAAATACTCATTGTTGTTTTTTTAAGCAGAATTACAATATCCTAGGATTCATCTAGATGCCTTAAAATTGATTTGAGGAGGTTGCTGGCCTCCCCAGCAAGTGTGTGGATGTATTGTTGTCATTTATCACACCTCAATTAAAACCACACAGCCCGGGGGAAGAGGGTTAGGGTTTGAAAATTGGATGGCAATGGGGTTTGTGGGGAAAGTTTTGTGGTGAGAGGAAAAAAAAAACACGGCATGGACAAACAACAAATGAAGATAAACAAATCTTTGGATACGAAGCTATCCATAAATCTTTTAAGGGACATAAAGGAAGTGTATGCACTACTGCATGCATGAAGTTGTTTGCTAAATGGATAGGTTACTGAAAAGTAGGTAGTACTTTCTACAGTGTACTAACTATGAAGAAACAATGCGACAGTACAGGGCTGCAGTAATTACGCAGTTCACTTGCCTATTTGCCCTCAGAGAGAAGAATCACTTAGTACATTAAATTAGTTGACAAAATAGCAAAGAAAAACGTATACAATGGCTGGAGGGATGAATTGAAGCTGAGAGCATACAAATGCACAGAGTCACACTCATAGAAGTTCACAGCAATAACATTACTAACAAGATAAGTAGAAATGGAGATGGATACTGTAACTGTATGATGTAGTTGTCCTGTTGAATTTGGGAAGTTGCAGGCATCCAGCCATTCCTCTTGTTCGCGGTACTCCTCCATTCCATCTGACGATCTGTCGATCAATGTTGGATGACCAGAAGACACACTGTCCACTGCCTGCCTGGCGGATGCAGAATTGCGGATCGCTAATGGTAAGCCTTAGTTCATTGTTTTTCCTATTGCACAGGGTAAAAGCCTGCCTTTAATTGTTGATGGAAAAACAGGAAGTGATATTAAAACACCACGAAGAAAAAATTATAAGGTACGCTGTGTAGTGCAAAAATAACACTTTCAGTTTCAGAGGCGACAGTATTACATACAAGCATCATTTCGAAAGTGCGTACTCTGAGTCTCCTTTTCAAGGATAGTAATTAGTAAGTATGGGCAAATTGTGCGGCTCTGCGGTCCGCGAATTTGCACGAAATCGCAAAAAAACGCGAATTAGAGGATTTTCCCGGAAACTTGCAGATTTTTGGGCGATTTGCATAACTATTACTGGAGTACTTTCTACTGGCTAATACAGTAAGTGCTACCTCGTCGGGTAAATGTTTAGTGCTTTTCCTACACTACAGCTGCGTAAAGTGCCAGAAGAGTTGTCTCCAGTGACATCTGCAATAATGCATTATAGGCAATGTTAGCCTATGGACCGAAATGCACCTCAGAAACAGGGCCAAACTCCCCTTTCCCCTCAACCAAGGACCAAACTGCTATTTTAGATCAAAATTAGACCTTCCCAGCAGTGCTCCCAGACCCCTGAAGCTACTCCCAAAAATCTAGAATACCCCCAAGTAGCCCCCTAAAACATGCAATACTGCGACCTTGCAGGCCTCCAATGTAAGCCAATGGGAAAATTGCACCTCAGAAACAGGGCAAAATTCCCCTTTCCCCTCAACCTAGGAGCAAACTGCTATTTCAGAACAAAATTAGACCTTCCCAGCAGTGCTCCCAGACCCCTAAACTCACTCCCAAAAATCTAGAACACCCCACTTTACCCTCCCAAAAATGTGCATTACCGTGACCTCGCAGAGGCCTAAGTTTTAAAATCGTGCCAAAACACACTCTAAAACTAGGCTCAAAACACCCCTTTTCCACCATGGATTTTCTTCAAACCACTTGCAATCAGAATTAAGCCTTCCCAGCAGTGCTCCCAGACCCCTAAACCCACTCCCAAAAATCTAGAACACCCCCAAGTAGCCCCCCAAAAACATGCAATACTGCTACCTTGCAGAGGCCTGTTAAAATCGTGCCAAAACGCACTCTGAAACTATGCCCAAAACAACCCTTTTCCACCATGGATTTTCTTCAAACCACTTGCAATCAACAGTAGACCTTCCCAGCAGTGCCCCCAAACCCCTAAACCCACTCCCAAAAATCTAGAACACCCCACATTACCCTCCCAAAAACGTGAATTACTGTGACCTCGCAGAGGCCTAAGTTAAAATCGTGCCAAAAAACACACTCTGAAACTAGGCCCCAAAAACCCCTTTTCCACCATGGATTTTATTCAAACCACTTGCAATCAAAATGTGACCTTCCCAGCAGTGCTCCCAGACCCCTAAACCCACTTCCAAAAATCTAGAACACCCCCAAGTAGCCCCCCAAAAACATGCAATACTGCGCCCTTGTTGGCCTCAAATGTAGGCCAATGGCAAAATTGCACCTCAGAAACAGGGCCAAATTCCCCTTTCCCCTTAACTTAGGACCAAACTGCTATTTTAGAACAAAATTAGACCTTCCCAGCAGTGCTCCCAGACCCCTAAACCCAGTCCCAAAAATCTAGAACACCCCCAAGTAGCCCCCCAAAACATGCAATACTGCTACCATGCAGAGGCCTAAGTTAAAATCGTGCCAAAACGCACTCTGAAACTAGGCCCACAACAAACCCTTTTCCACCATGGATTTTTCTTCAAGCCACTTCCAATCAAAATGAGACCTTCCCAGCAGTGCTCTCAGACCTCTAAACCCACTCCCAAAAATCTAGAACACCCCCAAATAGCCCCCCAAAAACATGCAATACTGCTTCCTTGCAGAGGCCCTAAGTTAAAATCGTGCCAAAACGCACTCTGAAACTAGGCCCAAAACACCCCCTTTTCACCATGGATTTTCTTCACACCACTTGCAATCAGAATTAGACAATCCCAGCAGTGCTCCCAGACCCCCAAACCCACTCCCAAAAATCTAGAACATCCCCAAGTAGCCCCCCAAAAACATTCAATACTGCGACCTTGTAGGCCTCAAATGTAAGCCAATGGTAAAATTGCACCACAGAAACGGGGCAAAATTCCCCTCTCCCCTCAACCTAGGACCAAACCGCTATTTTAGAACATAATTAGACCTTCCCAGCATTGCTCCCAGACCCCTAAACCCAATCCGAAAAATCTACAACACCCCCAAGTAGCCTCCCAAAACATGCAATACTGTGACCTTGTAGGCCTCAAATGTAAGCCAATGGCAACATTGCACCTCGGAAACAGGGCCAAATTCCCCTATCCCCTCAACCGTGGGCAAAACTGCTAGTTTAGAACAAAATTAGACCTTCCCAGCAGTGCTCCCAGACCCCTAAACCCAGTCCCAAAAATCTACAACACCCCCAAGTAGCCCCCCAAAAACATGCAATACTGCGACCTTGTAGGCCTCAAATGTAAGCCAATGGCAAAATTGCACCTCAGAAACAGGGCCAAATTCCCCTTTCCCCTCAACCTAGTACCAAACTGCTATTTTAGAACATAATTAGACCTTCCCAGCAGTGCTCCCAGACCCCTAAACCCACTCCCAAAAATATAGAACACCCCCAAGTAGCCCCCCAAAAACATGCAATACTGCGACCTTGTTGGCCTCAAATGTAAGCCAATGGCAAAATTGCACCTCAGAAACAGGGACCAAATTTCCCTTTCCCCTTAACCTAGGACCAAACTGCTATTTTAGAACAAAATTAGACCTTCCCATCAGTGCTCCCAGACCCCTAAACCCAGTCCCAAAAATCTAGAACACCCCCAAGTAGCCCCCCAAAAACATGCAATACTGCTACCTTGCAGAGGCCTAAGTTAAAATCGTGCCAAAACGCACTCTGAAACTAGGCCCAAAACACCCCCTTTTCGCCATGGATTTTCTTCACACCACTTGCAATCAAAATTAAACATTTCCAGCAGCGCTCCCAGACCCCTAAACCCACTCCCAAAAATCTAGAACATCCCCAAGTAGCCCCCCAAAAACATTCAATACTGCGACCTTGTAGGCCTCAAATGTAAACCAAAGGCAAAATTGCACCTCAGAAACAGGGCCAAATTCCCCTTTCCACTCAACCTAGGACCAAACCGCTATTTTAGAACATAATTAGACCTTCCTAGCAGTGCTCCCAGAACCCTAAACCCAGTCCCAAAAATCTACAACACCCCCAAGTAGCCCCCCAAAAACATTCAATACTGCTAACTCGCAGAGGCCTAAGTTAAAATCGTGCCAAAACGCACTGTGAAACTAGGCCCAGAACACCCCTTTTCCACCATGGATTTACTTCAAACCACTTGCAATCAAAATTAGACCTTCCCAGCAATGCTCCCAGACCCCTAAACCCACTCCCAAAAATCTAGAACACCCCCAAATAGCCCCCCAAAAACATGCAATACTGCTACCGTGCAGAGCCTTAAGTTGAAATCGTGCCAAAACGCACTCTGAAACTACGCCCAAAACACCCCTTTTCCACCATGGATTTTCTTCAAACCACTTGCAATCAAAAGTAGACATTCCCAACTCTCATCCCAGCTAAGCAAATCCACTAAGAACCACCTACAACATACTCCAATAGCACCCTGAAAACACGCAATAATCGAAAATTAACATGGGCGCCTTTGGCAGCTGTTTCCCTTTCTCGACTTTGCCTAAACACACCCTTCCCATCAGTCGATTCCTCCCAAATTTCTTGCACAACCACCAATTACCCCTCCCTACCACTCACAGAATCCCCGTTCCCTTACCTCAACTGGAACACCCCAAACCTACTTTCTCCTTGCGCCCCCAAACCGCCCTTGGATAACATGGCAAATCGCGCCTTGACAAAAAATTGCTCTTTACAGCAGTTCCACTCCTTTAATCCTCTTCAAACTTACCAAGACACTTGTTCCAGCGATTCCCAGGAATCTCAGCAAGGCAGAACAAAATCGATCCACTGGAAGGCGTACGACTTTTCACCCAAACACACGCGCCTGCAAAACACCAAAAAGGTCGAAATTCTGCCAATTTTGGACCAAAAAATGCCAAAACCCCCTAAAACCTCGCCACCATCATTATGAACGAGCCTGCATCAGGCCCTGAGTCCTAGACCCTGGGAACTCTACCAAATTTAACCCAAAAACCCTAGTAAACCGCACTGAACCCCCAAAACAGCCCTAAACCCTAAAAAACACCCAATTTCCCTCAAACATAGCCCTCGACCCTACACTGAGCTGGCCTAAAAAAAAAAAAGTCCGCCCGCTCGCGAATTTGTGAATTTTTGGCAATTTGGCGAGATTAGCCGATCGCGAAAATGCAAAAAATCCTCAAATTTCGCAAGCGGAACTGAATTTTTGGTCCATGCTTAGTAATTAGCACACAGCAGGCCCGGGCCATGCAGACGGCAAGGCAGGCACCACTGAGTGAAGCAACCTCATGTAGCATACCTAGGCTCTTTGACACAGACAGACAAAGCATATCTAATTTTATGCAGCAAGCCACATAGCCCCAATTTTACATGAACTGCTGTCTGGACTCTGCCTGGCAGCGACTGCTGAGCCTTTCCCAGGCCTGGCTGCCCCCACGCTCCTCCTGCTGCCTGCTTGATTGTTCCTGTGCCTCGCCTAGGGCGACCCAGCCGCTGCTAAGCCGCCTGCCCGCACCCGACTTTCCCGCCGCTGCCTCCCTGCGGCCCCGCCCCCGCCAGACTATTGGCCGCCTCGCTCCCGCCACCCAGCTGACCCTCCCTCCCGGCTACCTTCTTAAGGAGACCTTTCCTCCACCTCGGGAGCGACCGCTGAGCCTTGCCCAGGCCTAGTTGCCTCCACGCTCCTCCTGCTGCCTGCTTGATTGTTCCTGTGCCTCGCATAGGCTGACCCAGCCGCCGCTGAGCCGCCCGCCTGCACCCGACTTTCCCGCCGCTGCCTCCCTGCGGCCCCGCCCCCTGCCAGCCCATTGGCTGCCCCGCTCCCGCCACCCAGCTGACCATCCCTCCCGGCTACCTTCTTAAGGAGACCTTTCCTCCACCTCGGGAGCGACCGCTGAGCCTTGCCCTGGCCTGGTCGCCCCCACGCTCCTCCTGCTGCCTGCTCGATTGTTCCTGTGCCTCGCCTAGGGCGACCCAGCCGCCGCTGAGCCGCCCGCCCGCACCTGACTTTCGCGCCGCTGCCTCCCTGCGGCCCGCCCCCCGCCAGCCCATTGGCCGCCCCGCTCCCGCCACCCAGCTGACCCTCCCTCACGGCTACCTTCTTATGTCGCCCCCACGCACGCGCAGCGTTCACGCGCAGTGGGCGCGCCGATTGTGCGCCAAAAGCGCACCAAAGGCAAGCCCGTCTGCGCCCGTCCGCGCCTGGACCGCGCCCAGCGCCAGAACCTCTGGCCCCCACAGAGGCCAGCCCACCCGCCGGACTTACGACGCCGCCACACTCAACACACTCAACACCGGCCGGATCCCCGAATGCGAACCCACGGACCTTTCAGCTGCCATTCCTGCAACTTCCCCTGCATCCGGACCTGCACCGCACCCGCCAAGCCGAACACCAGCAGCAACCACCTGAAGTGCAACCTGCTCAACACCCGCTCCGTCCACAGGCACGCCGTGGAACTCTGGAACCTGCTCGACACCACATCTCCAGACATCGCCTTCCTCACTGAAACATGGATGAACGCCTCCTCAGCACCCGACATCGCCATCGCCATCCCGGACGGTTACAAGATCACCCGGAGGGACCGCTTCAACCAGACAGGAGGTGGCATCGCCATCATCCACAAGAACACCATCCGCATCACGACCAACTCCGAGGACACCCTCACAACCGCCGAACATCTTCACTTCCAGATACACACTGACCCCAAGACCACACTCAGAGGCACCCTCATCTACAGACCCCCAGGACCTCGCACGCAATTCAGCGAAGACATCGCAGACTTCATCAGCCCGCACGCCCTCTCCTCCGCTGACTACATCCTCCTAGGGGACCTCAACTTCCACCTGGAGAACAACAATGACAGCAACACCACCACCCTGCTGGACAACCTCACCAACCTTAGACTCAAGCAGCTGGTGAACACCCCCACCCACTATGCCGGACACACGCTTGACCCCGTCTTCTCCTCCAGCAAGGACATCACCTTCAGCCACTCCACCGGACTCCACTGGACAGACCACAGCTGCATCCACTTCAGCTTTAGAAGGACCACGACTCACCATCACCCGCAGCCAGTTCCCCGCAGGAGCTGGAACAAGATCACCTCCGACCAGCTCTCCACATCCCTGAACCAGAATCCTCCCGCCAGATCAAAGGACGCCAACCAAGCAGCCAACAACCTCACATAGTGGGTCACCAACTGCGCTGACGACCTCGCACCCCTGAAAAACTATCCCAGCAGGCCCGGCAGCAAGAAGGCTTCCTGGTTCAACGACGATCTCAAGAACTCCAAGAAGAACTGCCGCACCCTCGAGAAAGCCTGGCGCAAAGATCCAATCACAGACAACATGACTGCCCTCAAGCACGCCACCCGCAAACACCACCAGCTGATCCACACCACCAAGAAGACAGCATTCAAGGAATGACTAGACAACAACTCACACAACAGCAAGGAACTCTTCAGCATCTTCAAAGAGCTCTCCAACCCCAGCACCGAAACCAACGCCATCACCCCCTCGCAAGAACTCTGCAACTCACTCGCCTCATTCTTCCACAGCAAGATCGCCGACATACACAACAGCTTCGGCACACAGCCCACGCACCCAACCACCGAACCAACACACCCCACCACCACCCTCCGCGCCTGGACCCCGGTCAGCACCGAAGACACCATCCACACAATGAACACCATCCAAGCTGGATCACCAACCGACCCATGCCCCCACCACGTCTTCAACAAGGCCGCCTCCGTCATCGCACCCCAACTCTGAGACGTCATCAACTGCTCCTTCAACACCGCCACCTTCCCGGAGAGCTGGAAGCATGCCGAACTCAGCGCACTCCTGAAGAAACCATCAGCAGACCCCACCGACCTCAAGAACTACCGCCCCATCTCGCTCCTCCCTTTTCCTGCCTAAGTCATCGAGAAGACCGTCAACCGACAGCTTGCCGCCTTCCTCGAGTCCAACGGATCCCTCGACCCCTCGCAGTCCGGCTTCCGAACCAACCACAGCACCGAGACCGCCCTCATCGCAGCCACTGACGACATCCGAGCCCTGCTCGACAACGGGGAAACAGCGGCCCTCATCCTCCTGGATCTCTCCGCAGCGTTCAACACGGTCTGCCACCGTACCCTAGTACAATGCCTCAGCAACGTCGGAATACAAGAGAAGGCTCTGGAGTGGATCATCTCGTTCCTCGCCGAAAAAACCCAGAGAGTCCGCTTCCCCCCGTTCAGATCCGAGGCCACCGAAGTCATCTGCGGCGTTCCACAAGGATCTTCACTCAGCCCCACCCTCTTCAACATCTACATGAGCCCCCTCACGGCCATTGCACGCCAACACAACCTCAACATCATCTCCTATGCCGATGACACTCAGCTGATACTCTCCATCACCAATGACCCAGCCACCGCCAGAACCAACCTACATGAAGGGATGAATGACGTAGCCGAGTGGATGAAGAACAGCCACCTGAAACTCAACTCAGACAAGATGGAAGTCCTCATCCTGGGACCATCTTCCTCCCCCTGGGACGACTCCTGGTGGCCCCCTGCCCTGGACAGCGCACCCAAACCAACGGAACACGCACACAACCTGGGCTTCATCCTGGACCCCTCCCTCTCGATGACCAGACAAGTCAACGCCGTCTCATCTTCATGCTGCAACATCCTACGCATGCTCAGTAAGATCTTCCGATGGATTCCCACCGAAACGAGGAAGACGGTCACCCAGGCTCTCGTCACCAGCCGACTGGACTACGGAAACCCCTCTACACCGTAACCACAGCCAAACTACAGAAGAGACTCCAACGCATCCAGAACGCCTCCCCACAACTCATCCTGGACATCCCCCGGCAATGCCACATCTCCGGACACCTGGGAGACCTGCACTGGCTCCCCGTCAACAAGAGAATCACATTCCGACTTCTCACCCACGCACACAAGGCTCTCCACGACCTGGGCCACAGGTACCTCAACAACCGCCTGACCTTCTACACTCCCATCCGCCAGCTTCGATCAACCAGCCACGCCCTCACCGCCGTTCCACGCATCGGAAGAGCCACCATGGGAGGAAGATCCTTCTCCTACCTGGCAGCCAAGACATGGAACTCACTCCCCATCCACCTCCGTCACACCCAATACCACCTCTCTGTCAGGAAGCAACTCAAGACCTGGCTGTTCGAGCAGTAGCAGACCCCTCCTCCCCAAGCGCCTTGAGACCCTCCAGGTGAGTAGCGTGCTATATAAATTTCTTGATTGATTGATTGATTGATTGATTGATTGATTGATTGGCAAAACAACACTACACTGGCTTGACCACTCCATACCACGACTAGACAGACATGTATTTCTGCTGTAGTAGTTGTTGTTGACTGGTTTACCTGTTTGCCACTCACAAATTGGACATAGTTCTTCCGTAAACCGATAATGATGATCCATCCATCCCAGTGAGTGACTGTAAAGAAAAAATATATATTATTTAACTTTGATCATCAACACTCATCATCAATCATCATGATATATTGGAAAACAGTGAGTCCAAGGACATTTTTCATATTGGAAAATGCAACGTAGTGGCCTCTGCAGTTGAAGTACAATTTGAATTAAACATTGTAAAAAAAAAGCCGAGTAGACTTGAGTTACATTTAGTGTGTAAAAGATTAAATAATAACAAAAGACATATGATTCATTTCATGCCAACAAACAAACAGCAATTGCTTTCATCCGAGCCAGACAGCCATTGCTGTCCACTGCATGCCATCTTCTCATTATTCATTCAGTACCTGTTCCACTTTTTGTCCGCATCATCTTCTGAAAGTGAAGGCCCACAGGGCAGCCTCTCTTGTCAATTTCAGAAGTAACTGTCAGCAATCAGCAATGTGTAGTCAGTAGTAATTCCAGTTCCACTTAAGGGGACTCATCTACGAAGACAAAGTTTCTTGATTCTGCATAATCCAGCCATCTGCTTTGAGGGAAATGGATAGGGGGAGTCTGGAGGAGGATAGAGGAGCATGACTGAGTTGTGAACTTGTGAACCTCAGGAATGCAGACTGCGGCACCTTCGAATCAATAAGGAAATACCTCGAAGACAGTGCTGCTGATGGACTTGTTGTGATTAGAGTTTTGTTGTGGTAAAAGTTGCAAAACAAAGAAAGGCACACAGTAATAAAAGTGAATGAGGACGAAAAAAAAGGAAGTCATTTTCAGGCCTCGTTGTCAGGGAAGTAGAGCTCATCCTCAAACTCTGTGAATTGAGACGGGAGTAGGTCAGCTAACAGAGAAGAACTTCTGTCACCTAAGTCGGTGTCCTCTTCTTCCTGCGTGCATTCACGTATTTTGTAATCTGGTGGTACGAAGTGCTGATTCATCTTGATCATTCTTAACCTCTCCACATTTTTGGGCGAGAGGCGGGTCCTTTTTGAAGTTACAATGGCACATGCAGCACTGAAAACATGTTCAGAAGACACACTTGCGAGTGGGCAAGACAAATAATTTAGAGCCAGGTTGGTGAACAGTGGCCATAGAGCCCTTTTCCTATACCAATACAGCAATGGGTTCTGATTAACGGAAACCTCTGTTGTGTCATCCAGAAAGGCCTGCACCATCCAGTCAAGGTTCTCTAGGGGTGCTCTTCTTTGCATACCATCTGTGGCCTTTGCTTTACTGGAACGAGCAAACCCTTGATGATTAAGCCAATCCGCTTCCAAAAATATTATGGCTGGGGCTGGTGCAGGTGTTGAGGATGATGAAACGGTTGCTGGTGTTGTTAATGGCTGCGAGGGAAAGTGACTGCCTTCGGCCACAGATTCAGGAGTGGACCTTGACACCTGATGGCCTGCTAATTCAGTACTACTTCTGCCGGTTCCTTCAATTTTCTGCCTCTCTTTTTTCGAACCGAGTGGCTAACAGAGCTAGCCAATGTTTTTACTTTGTAACATCTGCTTCATCAAAAGGAATGAATGCTTTGCTGGCCACTGCCTGTTATTACCGTGGATCCAGAATAGTGGCACAAATGTAATGTTGTTCTGTATGTATTTTTTTAAGCTTTTCATTGTCAACTAGGAGGCTTAATAAGGTCTCCGCCAACTGATATGCGTCTTGCTTTTCAGCATCATCTCGGAAGGTTGAAGACACCGCCTTCAGTTGGTGTTCTAGCATGCGCAACAATGGGATAGCTTTGACCAAAGTACAGTCCTCCCTGCTGACTTCACGCGTGCAGACCTCAAAAGGACGAAGCATGTCTGTCAGGCTTTTAACTAGCTTCCATTCCTCCAACTCTAGCCTCATGTCTTTCATAGTATAACCCAGGGTATAGACATACCCATTGATTACCATCAACTGCTCAGACAGACGCTCAAGCATGTAGAAGGTTCAGTTCCAACGTGTTACCACCTCCTGGATGAGTCCATTGATTGGCAAACTACATTCACGTTGCATGCTCCTCAGCTTTTTCCGGGCCTTAAAAGAATTGCTGAAATGTGAGCAGATTCTTCGGCAGGTGGTCAGTAACTTGCTGACTGTGCTTTCTTTTTTCAAGAAATCTTGCACAACAATGTAACTCTGAAATAGCTACCATCATGCATGGCCTTAACTATATTACTGCCATTATCCGTGGAAACATAACCAATCATGCGCTTTCTTGGATGCAGCCATTCATAGACCCTACTGTTAAATTCCTCCAAAATGTTTACTGCAGTATGAGATTTCTCCATGGCAAACATGGCTACTGTTTCCGAGTAGCTTGAAAAACTGTGTCCGTGTCAACAACTGCACGTAACTTGTCTCTAACCCCGGCAAAAGAGACCCAGTGTGCAGTGATGCACATGTAATCAAGGGCTTGGCAACTGGTCCATATGACAGTTGTCAGGTGGATAGTGTGAACAGCACCCTTCTGCAAAGATGCCCCAATCAACTCCAGCAAATCTTGATGTAGTGCTGAAACCGCAACTCTGGCAAAATAGGACCGGCTAGGAACCTTCCATTTAGGGCAGACTGTTGCCACAAATTCTCGAAAACCCACCCCTTCTACGAAAGAAAAAGGGAGAAGGTCCAGCGCTAACATTTTAGCCAGCTTAGCATTATAAAGGCGTGCCATTGGGTGGTTGCGTTCAAATGGCGCATTCGACCAAAAGATGTTTTAAACGGTGGACTGGGCCGTTTTACGGGATGATGATGATGCAGACTTCTACAACCCTGTTAGGCTCATTGATGTACTTTTTCGCATTGGTGTCTCTCCCAGAATCTTAGTGTGCCTCATACATGTTGCAGGGGTAGAGGGTGTGCTGCTGCCAGGGGTACTGGGTGTACCAGAAAAAATGTCTGTCACTTCTTCACTTCCCCCTCCTGCACGATCATCCCCTCGTCATCATCATCAGATGTAATATGAATGGATACATTTGGATTTGTTGTACTTTTGGCTCCCTGGATCTTCCTTAGAGGCGCATCCCAAATGATAGTGTGGTGTTTTTGGAGATGACCTCTCTGGCCTCCGGCACCATAGTTGGTACCAAGCTTAACCCGACTAACTACAATGTTACAAATCAAACAAACAACCATGTTTTCTGCCTTTTCGCTAACACTAAAGAAGTCCCAAACTGGGGACTGGAGATGTCTGCTGGTGGTGGAGGTGCTACCTTCAGTTTCAATGCCAGATGAAGTGGAGAATGGGCGGGGGGGAATTTGACTCTGTTGTGCACTTACAGCACCACTACTTGAGGTAATGGATGGTGGTCCCTGCCGGCCCTTCTGACGAGAAAATATGGAAGCGGTAGGTCATGTTGGTATTGTAGTTAACTACGTTGGTGGTGGTACCAGTGCCACGCCGCCCACATCCCGCTCAGCAGCAATTCGGGATAGGGTAAAAATGTCTATCTGCTGCATGCCTGCTGGGGCTGGAGTAACACCTGTGATGACTGGGTCGTTGTCAGACTGTTCATCAGCAGCAGAATACACCACTTCTTGTTCGTCGTCATCACCCATAACTGAAAGCCTTGTGGGAACCTTCCTTTTAGGCTTATTTGCCTTTGTCGGTTCATGGCGTGCCTCACTCTCAGACTGCATTGGGGGGTTCCAATCAACATCAAGATCATCAGAAGGAAGTGGGCTTGAAGAAGAACTTGTAGTAGCCCTCCTTGACCTTTTTCTTGCTGGGGATCTGGAAGACAATGGATCATCATCAGGAGGAGTGGCTTGAATCTCGATTTCCTGATGTGCCCCTACTTCTGGAGGAACAAACATTGGGGGCAGTTGTGCCGCTTCATGCGCCTTTAGTTGCGCCTCTCCATGCGCCTCTACTTGCGCCTCTACTTGCACCTCTACATGCGCCTCTCCTTTCGCCTCTCCTTGCGCCTCTCCTTGCGCCTCTCCTTCCACCTCTCCTTACGTCTCTACTTGCGCCTCTCCTTGTGCATGTACTTGCGCTTGTACTTGAGCTTGTACTAGTTGCACCTGTGGTTGTCGTTGCAGCTGTGGTTGTTGAACACTTGTCAGATGAGTTACACCCTGCGTTGATTGGATGCTACTTTCTTGCGATGAGCCAACATCACTGGTCGATGGTGATTGAGCAAGAAAAGTGGCTGCCTCTGCAGCACTCATGGTCTTGGACCTAACTTGGCATGGTGGCACTGAGCCCAATGAAGCGGAGGTGCTGCTCCCTGCTTGGTCCCCAGCGGACCCCGCTGCTGCAGATATAGTGGCACCACTTTCTTCTTCTGCTCCTTCTTACTGGCAGTGGAACTGGCAAATTTCTTGGTAGAGGAGCTACGGCCACCTTTCTTTGGGCCCATCTTCTTCAGATGTCAGAACAGCAGGCCGCAGTTGCACGAGTTGCAGAAATGTCTGTGGCCACACATAACGTCACATGATGTTGTTCTGCACACACCGCTGCAGGACTTCTTCCTGGCACTGGTGGTTCTCTTCTGCACCTAAAAGGAAAGAAAGCCAGAGGAACATCAGTTAAACACCCCAGAAACTCGAAAAACACACATAAATCCCCACAATGCAATGCCATCCATGCCCTCAATGATGTTTAAATTCAAGAAACCCCACAGAAAGCCTTGGTCCATGCACCATTGAGTACCCCTGGGCATAATGGATGAAAGCAGGACAGACTGGGTGCAGGGCGGCATGTGGCACAAAGCACTCTGCATGGATTCAAAATGGCCCCTTGACCCCAACCCACATGGCCAGGCCATGCCTGGACAAGGCCTCAAAATGGCCCCAACCCACATGGCCCGGCCCCAACAACACCCCAAAAAAGTGAAAAACACACATAATTCACCACAATCCAATGCCATCCATGCCCTAAATGATGTTTAAATTCAAGACACCCCACAGAAAGACTTGGTTCATGCACCACTGAGTACCCCTGGGCATAATGGATGAAAGCTAGGCAAACTGGGTGCAGGCCTGAGCACACTCCCTGGCTTCAAGATGGCCCCTTGAGCCTTGACCCCCACCACATGGCCAGGCCCACCAATGGCCCCCAGCCACAGGACAGACAACACCCCAAAAAGTAAAAAATGCACACAAAAATCACCCCAATCCAATACCATCCATGCCCTAAATAATGTTTAAATTCAAGACACCCCACAGAAAGACTTGGTCCATGCACCACTGAGTACCCCTGGCCATAATGGATGAAAGCAAGGCATTCTGGGTACAGCAGGCCTATGGCACAAAGCACACTGTCTGGCTTCAAAATGCCCCCGTGACCCCCACTCACATGGCCACGCCCTGCCTGGACCAGGCCTCCAAATGGCCCCCACCCACATGGCCAGGCCCCAACAACAACCCAAAAAAGCGAAAAACACACAAAAATCACCCCAATTCACGCACCCCAAAATTTACACACACCCCAAAATTAAAATCAAAATCCACATATAACAGTGAGCTAATCAATTCCATGACATAAATGATATTTAAGTTCTACAAAAGTCACTGAAACAGTTCAATCATGCACCCATGAATAACCCTGGGCCTACTGGATACTGTGCCTACCCAGAATATATATTTTTTTAAGTTGTGAACATTTTTTAAAATAGTATTTGCAGCAAGTGCAAAGCCCCAAACAACACCAACTTACTTGTAAAATCTCAAATCCAAAAGTAATCCAAAAGTGACCCAAACAAAAAGTCCTCAAATCCAAAAACCCAGCAGCAGCCACAAAAAGTAATCCTTCCAGCTCCAGACCCAAATGAAAAATGACCAGGACATTGACAAAGCACTGGGAGGAGCCTGCTGGACAGGAACAGGAAGTTGGAGACTCTGGGGCACTTCCTTCCTCTCCCACCCCCCCAAAAATGGACTCCTTGCACAAAAAAGTGCAGCCAAATGTCAATCTGAGGACTTATTCTGAACCAAATCATCATTTTCAGAAGGTACATTTCTTGTGCAGAATTGCAATTTTTGCAAGTTCGGGAACGCAAGCTGTTCAAATCGCCCGCCGGATGTCAGCTGCGCGTTGCATCTATGTGTTTGCGGGCCTTTATGACGTGGTCGCGTTCTTAAACTCTCACAGTGCAAGATGGCGGGCCGCTATGACGTACTGGTGGTCGAAAAGTCTCGCACGATCATGCAGCAAGATTCAAAATGGCGCAGCGCACGCAAACTGGGAGGAAAAACAACTCGCCGAACTCAGAATCACGGTAAGTCAACGGCGCGTGCGCGATATTGTAATTTTGAAGCACGACCTAGCAAAAAAATCTGCTAGCTTGCGAATTGTGGATTTTTTGACAATTTCGCGGACCGCAAAATTGTCAAAAATTCACAAATTCCGCAAACGTAACGGATTTTAAGCCCATACTTACGTGCCTGTACAAGCGTAAGACGCAGGAGAAGCTGGCTCCTTTGGATGTTCTTAAGCGCAAGTGGGAGGTACATGTGGGGGATGAAATACCAGATAGGGACAGAGCGGAAATAGTGAAACAGACATGTAAGAACACCAGGAATGCTCGTTTTCAACTGGTACACTTTTATATTTTGCATAGAGCCTACCTAACCCCAGCAAAAATCAAAACATACTTTAATACGGATCCAGATGAATGTCCGAGATGGACAGAGATTTGGGGCTGGCAATGGGGCCATGTGTCCTGCATTGGTTCCCCCACACGGCTAAAACTAAGATCACTAGCAAGTTTATAGACATGGGCCTTTGCTGGCCAAAAAGGAAATCACGATGCACTGGAAAGCGAGAGGGGCCCCTGGCATAGCTAGATGGAAAAAAGAGTTCTCAAATCGGTGGAATGTGATTGGATAGTGCGGCTGCGGCAAGCAGAGCGCACGGGGAGTGAGAGGGCATTGGAGGTGGCCAGGGCATTGGAGCACTTGGTGAGATTACTGAAAGACCTGGACACTGATAGCGAGGATAACACTGAGCCTGTCATGCTGGAGATAGAGCAGCACCATGATAGCACATAGCTGAAGTATTACAGACACACCTGGTGTACATATGATAGGTGATCATGGGAGGGCAGCACACACACGCTCACATTGTCAGGCTACTGAGCTACCACTAACTATGCACAGCTGACGTCTACTGATTGTAAAGTATAATACTGGAAGTGACATGCCTGGTGGTAGGGTGAGGAGGGGGGTGGTTTGGGAGTTTTATTAGATTAGAATTGTTATGATTCATGATGCAGCTATAGCTTGAGGATACCGTTAAGTAGGGAGGGATTTCCCCCTTTATTCATGTCCAATTTTTTCTTGATTCAGTTATTATGTGGTAATGTGTCGATATGTGTAATGGGCTTTAAACATAGACCTTAGAATTGTATGAATGTAGGGACCTCTGAGATGGGTATTGCCAGGAATATGCTTTAATAAGTTGCTAATGTTTTTGATCTGAAAACATAATAAAGTTTGTATTAAAAAAACAACAACAAAAAACACTACCAAAAAAAAAAAAACAGGCTCTTGGGTGCCTAATTTTACACATCTTAGGCTGAGGCTATCTAGTGACATTGGTTCTCTCTTAGCCTCCCACAACCCCCTGGGGAGAGGGCACTTTCCTCACTTTTGCACATTTATACTACTCAGTGTGTCCCAGTATCAATGTACGTTGCCAAGATATGGGACATTGCTAATTATTCAGCTATTCAGGAGGAATCAATTTTGTAGAAAGGTTTTGTTAGTTTCTCTATCCACCTCTCATTTAACTTCTCGTGAGGAGCTGGCCTGGAGTTATATGGTGGATTGTATCAGAGCTAGCCCCCAACTTTTGTAGTTATTCATATGGCGTACTGATGAAGTAGCCCTCAATCAAGCCATCATTAAAGATTGCCCAGTGTGCGATAAGGGCCTTAATATCCCATGGCTATTATGTGTGAAAAAAAGCTTTAACGAAATAGGCTGCCTTATGCCTTCGCTGAGCCCTGCCCACGCGGGAGATTGGATAAAAAGTATGTGAAAGCGCTAGTATTACATGATGCCCATTCACAAAGATGCTTAATGGAAATTGGAAAAAAAACTTTTTTAGTTTACGGTCACTTCAGAACAGATAGTAGGCCAGCACAATATCAGTTTAATGCATTTATGTGCTAGGAAAGATCCTTTGTATTACGCTTTAGAACTGACCGTTAGGTACCTTCTTTGCTTCCCTCTGGGCTTTCAGAAAAGTGTTTGTGCCCCTGTCCTTGTGATGGAAGATCTGCTCAATGTTACAATTTCTTTTCTACTGTAAACTCTTTATAAAATACACCAACAATTTTCAATTCCATTTATTAGATCACGTAATTCTAGACAATGCAGGCCAGCTATATGCTTCCTACACCAACTTGCAAATGTTAATGCTGTCTTTATATAGGTTTTTCATTTTTAGATCTGCTATGAATTCACGT
Organism: Lissotriton vulgaris; assembly: GCF_964263255.1. Classification (NCBI taxonomy): domain Eukaryota; kingdom Metazoa; phylum Chordata; class Amphibia; order Caudata; family Salamandridae; genus Lissotriton; species Lissotriton vulgaris. The sequence continues at coordinate 54,815,402 of NC_141689.1, forward strand.
AGCACTAGGCACTTTGAAATGAATTAAATGAAAATGGCTTTTATATAGCGCATGGATACCCGGAGCATCCCAGAGCTGACACAGTAACTAGACGCACAACACCTAAGGGGAAGAGCCAGGTTTTTAGCTGTTTTCAAAGGGTGAGATGGTTGGGCTCCCTATGGAGGTCCAGCGGAAGAGTGTTCCAAAGTCTGGCGGCGTTATATGAAAACAGCCGGCCGCCACTTCTGGCCTTCTTAATCCTGGGGACAACTGCTAGGTGGAGCTCATCAGAGCGATGTTTCCTATTCGTCCTGTAGGGACGGATCATGGCTTTATTGATGGGAGGTCCACTCCCTTCCCGAAGCTTATGTGCAACACAGAGGGCCTTAAGGTTAATTCTCTCTTGCACTGGGAGCCAGTGGAGGGAGCATATCGCAGGCCTTGCAGAGCAGCGAATCAGGGTCCCTGTCAGCAGTCTCGCTGCAGAATTTTGTACAACCTGCAGTTTAGCGACCACTGATTTCAGTGCCCCTTTGTAGTGGGCATTGCAATATTCTATCCTTGAGAGAATTAATGCCTGGATCAGTAGTTTTTTTGCTGGGAATGGTAATAGGGGGAGGACTTTACGAATCATTCTAAGTAAGCCATAACATGAGGCATCCATCTTCCTAGCCTGTACTTTGAATGTGAGGTCTTGGTCTAGCCAGATTCCCGGACTTTTTATCTCTGTTTTGGAGGCTGGCACTGGGCCCATACTAGATGGCCACATTGTGCTTTCTTTAAAGCTTAGAGGGTTGCCGAGAATCATAAGCTCAGTTTTTCGCCATTAAGTTTTAGGTGAGACAGACTTATCCACTTGGCAACTTCCTCCAGGCAGGCATGGAGATTATTGCAGGACTGGTCGGGCTGATTCAATGCTACGACCAGCTGTGTGTGGTCAGCATATGTTACTATATGGATTCCGAAGGGGGATACAATAACCGCCAACGGGGCCATATAGACATTAAAAAGAGTCAAACTCAGGCAAGAAACTTGAGGTACTCTGAGTGATGTATCGATTTCTTGTTTTTATGGTATAGAAAGAGAAAAAGAACACACAAAAGATCAAATTCAAAGCATTCTTTAAATAAAGGAGGGGTGGCAAAGAAAACGTGGAGAGCAGTTACTATCAAGCAATGTTTATAAAAGGAAAAAAATGAACTGTGAACTGTAGGAGTGATACAGGCAGCGATGCTACTTTTCTGGATTTTGGCACTGTGGCAGAAAGTAAGCCTTACCCATGCAAAATTAACAAGCCTAAAAATGCGGAACATGCCCCATGCTCAATAGCTGAGAGTTTGCTAAAGTTGGAGTTATAAACCATCAGCTACCATAATGAACTCTCTATAGGGTACAGTGGACATCTGCCTCTTGAGATAATCATATTTTGGTAGTTCATGAAGGAACACTCCCTACCAGCACGCTCCTCAAATCCTTTAAGAAACAGGGCAAAAGTAAAATCTATTGCAGTTCAAGTCTCTCTCTGAGGGTACACCTCATAGTTTTCTAATAAATGAGAAACATCCACCATCTTCAAGGTCAATGGCGCTCACCACAGGGCCAGAACCATGCCAGAAGTTCTGCATAACCACGTTATATGAGGTCCATTAAGTTAGTGGTAGGTACATTGATTTTATGCTGAAATGCTGACAGTCTGTTTTAGATCTAGCCTCCTAGAACTACACTGGACAGGCCTGTTCTAGCTGGTGTGCCCATGCCTGCATGCTTCCCTGGATGAAATCCGAAAGCTCCATTTGCCTACCATTGGCATTTTGATGCCAATCATGAGAAAAAAATACTTCTGTCCACATTTTACGTTCAGTGCAGGAGGAGGCTGCACATGTCATCATCACATCGAACACAATGACACAATCATATAGATGGCATACTTAACGCCAGGGGCTATCAAACCAAAAATAATGCACAGGTATAAATTGGGCATTCTCATAGGAGATGGCCACTCTATTGTAACAAAGTAGGAGTTGTGACCTTAGTAGCAGACTGGTATCTTAGAGCATGTTCAAACTGATCCCCAACACCCCTTTAACTCTACTGCATGCTGAAACTTTCCAGGCAGGGGGGAGAAAGATGTGAATGCTTTTGAGTGGTTGTGGCCAACAGTGCCAATAGGTTGTTGTAATTTTATGAGTCAATCCAAGGGGCTGTCGGTAAGTTGTCATTAGCTGCTGGCCTGCCTGCCCATGGTGATCTCACTAACATGGTGTTAGATGTCCACGTGCCCAGGGGCCGGCATAATAACATTGTTGTTAGCTGATAGTACTCAAAGGGTTGATATTACTCCCAGGTGTCAACACTCTAAAGTTGATATCTGCTGCACATTCTCTCATGGGATTGTCATTAAGTTGGTGTCATTTGCCACCCCCTCTCCCAGAGGAATATGATTAGGATGCGTTAGAAGATGTTGTCCCATCATCTAACGTTTTGGAACAGATACACAAAGGGACACTCATGACATGTTATGTTGTGCCACAACTGCTTGTCCATCCACTTTTGCTATTAGAATCACTTCTTAGAAACTCAGGGCCGTCCGGATGTGAAGAGAATGTTTAAAGTTGTGAGTTAAGTGCATCGCTCTACGTTTCTCTGCTATCAGTGAGCTGGGGAGGTTGCCAACACTTGACGCCCTCCCTGCACCCTCACGTGCTCCCTAAAGTTCAAGGCGCTGTCACAAGCTGTTGTGGAAGGCTTGCTTTGGATTGTGAAATGTGTACATAATCTGTTGCTGTGTGAGTATGAGAGATTTTGTTCATGAAGGAGCGCAGGTTTGTGGTGAGGCGGATGTGGAAGGGGATGATATGATTCACAGTAAAGGGTGGATACAGGTGTTTTGAGGTGTGTTGGATGTATGGTGCTGATAAATAGGAGGGAAGGGTCTTCTTTTAGAAGTGTCACAGTCGGAGGTTGACTTTCTTCCAACAGGGCTGTCGTTAAGTGGATGTCAGAGACTGATGATAATTGAGTTGAGTCTGTCATGAAGTGAACGCGAGAGGCATCTTCAACCAGGTATCCATGTCTGACGGCCTACAGGGGACTTTCACCCTTTGGTGTCATGGGAAGCGATCGCTAAGAGCAATTGTGCCTAGGACTGCCATGGAGACGACATTGGTTGGGTCTTATTGAGCAATCCAGACAAAAGTTGTAATAATGTCGGCAGCAGGTGTTGATACAGTAAAGATACTTTAATTAGGTAATAGTAACACGTGGAAATTTTAGTGCTTAGAATTGACTGAAGGGCTCAAACAAAAGCAAGTTACCAAACAGTTATTATCAATATACCCGCAAACAGAGGCAACATTTGTCAAGGTAGATCCCTGGGTGGAAAGAAATGTGGCACACTCAAAGCTGGTGAATAAAACAAGGCCGTGAAGAGCCCCTTTTGGATTCAGAGGCCTGCCCCTGGCTGATTTCATAAAGAGTAGTGACAGCCCCCAGAACATATCTCTGTACCCACGTCTCCTGCATTATGCATCGATTAGCATTTTAGTTGGTGCCAAGTTATTTGTTGGAGGAAGGCATTAATAGTGTATGTCAGCAGAGGGTGAACGGAAGTACAAGACAGGCTGAAGAGTGTCAAAAACTGTGCATGCAGCACTGGAGCCAGGAACTCTGCAAGACCTTAAAGCAGAGAGCTTCTTGCACCCCTGTAAAAATTGGCACCCTGGGCTTAGGCCCCGCCTGCAATGTAGGGGTGGGATATGTCAAAGACTGACACACCCCCTCCCTTCACCCAGCCCACCCTGTGTTCTTTACAGGCTGTGTACCTGACCAAAGCCTTAGGGTCAGGCAGAAGCCCCCGCCGCTCCTCTCTGGGTCCATGCTGAGCTGCAGCCACAGGTCTTCCGCGGGGGTGTCCCCTCCGAGCCCCGGCATCCTGGAACATGACACCCACATGGTAATCAGCACAGTGGGCAACAGTGAGGGGGTCTGGCTCCCAGCGCCGCCACCGCTGCAGGCATGCCGGTGAAGGGCATGTTACACTGCCAGGGGGCCGGCAGAGCCATCCCTAGCTGCTGGCCCACCCAGAGTGAGCCCCAGCGGGGAGGTCAGGTCAGGTGTGATCCCAGGCCTGTCACCGGTTGTAGCTCAGCCGCGCTTTTTTTTTTTTGGTGAACCTTTATTTGTAGCACATGTGATTACAATTATGGGCCTACAACCCTCACGGCCGGCCGCTAGACAAAATCCAAACATTGCAAGCAATACGCATAATTTTAACAGTTCGGAGTCCAGGATAATACAATAACAGCACATAATTTGGAAGTGGACACAACAGCATTGAATCAGGATGTAAAAGGTTCATTTTCAAATAAAGAACTAAGAGAAAGTGCCGCACAGTCGTACCCAGTCCCGCGATAGTGTGTGAATCAGGATATTTGGAACAGTAGCAATACGGGGGGCATCAGGGGATAAAATATACAGAACAGGGGAAGTGGAAGTGCCGCCCCATCTTATAACGAGTCTAAACCCCGCCCCTCAACTACAAACACACCGCAAGGAACATGGGCGACGACGACACTAAAAGAAAAGAAAGAATAAAGGGCCATAGAAACAAATACTAATCTATCACCCATCCCGCAACCCCTCACCCTGCACACCCGCAGAAGGCCATGGCCTACACCCCAGCCGCGTGCCTGTTGCCCTAATAGAACCCGAAATATAGAAAGATAGGAGAAAGGAAGAAATGAAGAGAAAATGAGCGGAGGAGGGCCCTCATCGCGCCGCCCGGCCCGCCCTTCACCCCTACACTACGGAAATCCCAAAAAGGAAACAATACCATAAGGAAGAATAACAGATCCCGAGCACAAGAACAATGAAATATCGAGCAAAAATACCCACTGCACCGTCTGTCAGTAATAAAGCAAATAGAATGTAGGCCACCTCATCCCTGACCCTGTCTGGCAGTAATACCGCCCGAAGTTCTCTCATTAATCAATGTGAAACACAGTCTTGAGGGTCCAAACAGAATGGATGGGCCCGGACGGGGCGAAGCCATAAAAGAGCATAGTAATCCAAATCCGTCCAAATATAGATAGCAAAGATCAGGCAACAACAAAGCCGGTCCCATGAACCTCCCAAAACTGGCAAACAATAACACCATCCAGGAGAGGAGAGACAAACAGTCCGGCCACCGCCGCGACTCACCCAGGCCAGTCCAAGGAGGAAAACAGCGCTCCACCCCCAACCGCCAGCCGGACATGTGTCCCAAGGATACAGTCATACGAGCAATCAAGACGGTCTGCACGGGCACGGGAGCCCGGTCTTCAAGCGGCCCAAGATGCCCCCGAGGATCCGAAACCTCCTCCATGGAGACAGCAGCAAGTTCATCGGCCGACCCCTGGGATGGGACTGTGGCCTCCATAGATGACGAAACAGCAATGGCGTCCATCCTTGCACCCAGGTCTCGGACATGGCAATCAATGGTCTCGTGCAAAACTGTTAGGGCAGCCAACACGTCCCAGGGTGTGAACTCCATTGTGCGTTGCGAGCATCCCGGCCCCATCCTTGCAACAGCCGCCCGACCTGGACGTGAGCCGTGGAGAGTGGCACCAGCCGCCATCTTGATCCAGTCAGCCCCGTCCCTCTTCACCATATTCAGGGACCAGGCCTTACTGTGGGGGCACCGCGGGATGCGACCCCAGGGCAAACGAACTGTGGGGCGGGGTCCAGAAAGGAGAGCCACCAAAAGGCTAAAGTCCCGCCGGGCCCAGGGAGTCGCCCGCTTATGTCAGGGGCAATCCTTGGCTATGCCCGGGCAGCAAAGTTTGGGGAGGGGGCAGGAGTCAAGCACCCCCTCCGATCCCCCGCCCCACCGCACGGCCCCTCACGGGTCCCCTTCAAGCGGCTCGGGTTTTCACCGCTGGCAGCGGTCCTTCATGTCATCAGCCCCCACCGGCAGGTTCCCCGCCGCCATCAATGACCGTTGGTGCTGCATCTGTGGCCGGAGGCCCCGCCTAATCAACTCCCCGGTGTCACCATCGCGTGGGCCGCAGAGCAGTCGGGGATAATTCCCAGGATCAGCGGCACGCAGGAGCTCAGGAAACAAACGGAAGGTGCTCGTTTTCTTTCCTTTATCAAAGTATGCCTCTGTGGGTCAGGATATTCGGCAGGATAGACGTGTGGGGAGAAAGGGCTCACGGAGCCGAGCGACTATGCGGCCATTTCGGATGCCTGCTTGGCTCCTCCCCCCTCATGCTCCTTCTTGAGTAACAGCAAAGCCCACTTCAGCTACCAACTCCAGGAAGACAAAACATACACAAACCCGGGCTGCCGGACAAACGTGCCTTCTTTCCAGGAATCGCGGAGGGGAAATGGATGCTTTTGCTCTCATTGGGTGGCCATATTAGAACAAGCATTTGCAATCAATTGGACTCGCATTTACGCAACACCTATTCAAATGGAAATGGGAGTGCGGTGGGTTAGGAGTTATGAATTGGAGTGGGTGGGGTGGGGGCTGAGAAGCCATGGACTGCGGGAGGGGGAGGTGTGTGAGACAGGGAAGAAAATAGTGTTTGGAGTAAAGGGGACAGTAGCCATGGAAGGATACAAATTACGACATGGAAAAGAAACCCCCTCATTGCTTGAAAATAGTGACCTTAATGGTACCCTGATGCCATTAGAAAATAAAGATTTTAAGAATTTTGATTTCCCCTAATCTGGCCCCCATTACCCTGGATGAGGTCACTTTGGCCCCAGATAGATGTGCAAAGGGAAGTGCACCAGGTCCTGATGGGGTTCCAATAGATATTTTTAAAATAGACATTTTTTTGGGCCCCACTTTTACAAAAAGTGTTTACCACTGTAGCGTGGACCTGATGCCAAGTACATTGACTGAAAGTATCATTGACGCCAAAAGTCATTGCCCTATTTCCCTCTTCAACGCAACTTCAAAATTGACTGGAAGAATTATTGTGGAGAGGTTGGAAATATGGGCAGATGAAAATAAAATCCCCATTGGATCACAGTTAAGTATGGGCATAAAATCTGCTCCATTCGCGGATTTTGCGGATTTTCGGGAAATTCGCAATCGGCGAGATTCGCGGATTTGCCGCAAAATCCGCTAAATTCGCACGCAGCGGATTTTTTGTCTGGGTGATACAATTTTTGCGGCGCGCGGCGTTCACTTACCGTCATTCAGGTTTGCCGAGTTGATTTTCTTGATATTTTGCGAGTGCTGCGCCATTTTGGATCTTGCTGCGGGATCCCGCGAGAATTTGGCGAACGCGATTACGTAATCGCGGCTTGCCAACTTGCACAGCGAGAGTTTGTCAACGCGAGTACGCCGTGATCACGTATAGCGGTATTTCGCAATTGCAAGCTTGGAGATGCGGCGAGCAGCAACAATCTCGCACTCGCGAAAATATAAAATTTGCATTTCTGCACAAGAAATCCACCAGCAAGCAGCATAAACCTTCTGGAAATGATGATTTTTATCTGAATAACTCATCAGGTTGACATTTGCCTGCACTTTTTTTGCAAGGAGTCCATTTTGGGGAGGGGGGGGGGTTGGGAGGAAGGAAGTGCCCCACGGTCTTGAACTTCCTGTTCCTGTCCAGCAGGCTCCTCCCAGTGCTTTGTCCATCTCCTGGTCACTTTTCATTTGGATCTGGAGCTGGAAGGATTACTTTTTGTGGATGCTGCTGGATATTTGGATTTGAGGTCTTTTTGACTTTCTTTGGATCACTTTTGGATTAGAAATTTCACAAGTAAGTTTGTTTGGGGCATTACAGTTGCTGCAACTACAATTTTGGAATTTTCGATTTTTGGGCTGTTTTGGGGCCTTTTGCCCAGGGGTACTCAGTGGTGGGTGGACTGAGTCTTTCTGTGGGGTGTCTTGAATTTAAACATCATGGAGGGCATGGATGGAATGGGATTGTGCTGATTTTTCAGTGATTTTCGTTTTTTGGGGCTGTACTTGTGGCCTTTTCACCAGGGGTATTGAGTCTTGCATGGGCCTAGTCATTCTGTGGGGTGTCTTGAACTTAAACATCATGGAGGGCATGGATGGAATGGGATTGTGCTGATTTTTCGGTGTTTTTCGATTTTTGGGGGTGTTAATGGGGAGGGACAGGCCATGTGGCTGGGGGCCATTTTGAGTGCTGCTACAGGCCCTGGCCATGTGCTGGGAGGCAAGTGGCCATTTTGAATGCAGGCAGTGTTGTTAGGCCTGCAACCATTTTGCCTACTTTTCAACCTTTATGCCCAGGGGTAGTGAGTCTTGCATGGGCCTAGTCTTTCTGTGAGGTGTCTTGAATTTAAACATCATGGAGGGCATGGATGGAATGGGATTGTGCTGATTTTTCAGTGATTTTCGTTTTTTGGGGCTGTACTTGTGGCCTTTTCACCAGGGGTATTGAGTCTTGCATGGGCCTAGTCTTTCTGTGGGGTGTCTTGAACTTAAACATCATGGAGGGCATGGATGGAATGGGATTGTGCTGATTTTTCGGTATTTTTTGATTTTTGGGGGTGTTCATGGGGAGGGACAGGCCATGTCGCTGGGGACCATTTTGAGTGCTGCTACAGGCCCTGGCCATGTGCTGGGAGGCAAGTGGCCATTTTGAATGCAGGCAGTATTGTTAGACCTGCAACCATTTTGCCTACTTTTCAACCTTTATGCCCAGGGGTAGTGAGTCTTGCATGGGCCTAGTCTTTCTGTGGGGTGTCTTGAATTTAAACATCATGGAGGGCATGGATGGAATGGGATTGTACTGATTTTTCAGTGATTTTCGTTTTTTGGGGCTGTACTTGTGGCCTTTTCACCAGGGGTATTGAGTCTTGCATGGGCCTAGTCTTTCTGTGGGGTGTCTTGAACTTAAACATCATGGAGGGCATGGATGGAATGGGATTGCGCTGATTTTTCAGTGATTTTCGATTTTTGGGGGTGTTCATGGGGAGGGACAGGCCATGTGGCTGGGGGCCATTTTGAGTGCTGCTACAGGCCCTGGCCATGTGCTGGGAGGCAAGTGGCCATTTTGAATGCAGGCAGTGTTGTTAGGCCTGCAACCATTTTGCCTACTTTTCAACCTTTATGCCCAGGGGTAGTGAGTCTTGCATGGGCCTAGTCTTTCTGTGGGGTGTCTTGAATTTAAACATCATGGAGGGCATGGATGGAATGGGATTGTGCTGATTTTTCAGTGATTTTCGTTTTTGGGGGCTGTACTTGTGGCCTTTTCACCAGGGGTATTGAGTCTTGCAGGGGCCTAGTCTTTCTGTGGAATGTCTTGAATTTAAACATCATGGAGGGCATGGATGGAATGGGATTGTGCTGATTTTTCAGTGATTTTCGTTTTTTGGGGCTGTACTTGTGGCCTTTTCACCAGGGGTATTGAGTCTTGCATTGGCCTAGTCTTTCTGTGGGGTGTCTTGAATTAAAACATCATGGAGGGCATGGATGGAATGGGATTGTGCTGATTTTTCAGTGATTTTCGTTTTTGGGGCTGTACTTGTGGCCTTTTCACCAGGGATATTGAGTCTTGCATGGGCCTAGTCCTTCTGTGGGTTGTCTTGAACTTAAACATCATGGAGGGCATGGATGGAATGGGATTGTGCTGATTTTTCAGTGATTTTTGTTCTTTGGGCTGTACTTGTGGCCTTTTCACCAGGGGTATTGAGTCTTGCATGGGCCTAGTCTTTCTGTGGGGTGTCTTGAACCTAAGCATCATGGAGGGCATGGATGGAATGGGATTGTGCTGATTTGTCGGTGTTTTTCGATTTTTGGGGGTGTTCATGGGGAGGGACAGGCCATGTGACTGGGGGCCATTTTGAGTGCTGCTACAGGCCCTGGCCATGTCCTGGGAGGCAAGTGGCCATTTTGAATGCAGGCAGTATTGTTAGACCTGCAACCATTTTGCCTACTTTTCAACCTTTATGCCCAGGGGTAGTGAGTCTTGCATGGGCCTAGTCTTTCTGTGGGGTGTCTTGAATTTAAACATCATGGAGGGCATGGATGGAATGGGATTGTGCTGATTTTTCAGTGATTTTCGTTTTTTGGGGCTGTACTTGTGGCCTTTTCACCAGGGGTATTGAGTCTTGCATGGGCCTAGTCTTTCTGTGGGGTGTCTTGAATTTAAACATCATGGAGGGCATGGATGGAATGGGATTGTGCTGATTTTTCAGTGATTTTTGTTTTTTGGGGCTGTACTTGTGGCCTTTTCACCAGGGGTATTGAGTCTTGCATGGGCCTAGTCTTTCTGTGGGGTGTCTTGAACTTAAACATCATGGAGGGCATGGATGGAATGGGATTGTGCTGATTTTTCAGTGATTTTCGTTTTTTGGGGCTGTACTTGTGTCCTTTTCACCGGGGGTATTGAGTCTTGCATGGGCCTAGTCTTTCTGTGGGGTGTCTTGAACTTAAACATCATGGAGGGCATGGATGGAATGGGATTGCGCTGACTTTTTTGGTGATTTTCGATTTTTGGGGGTGTTCATGGGGAGGGACAGGCCATGTGGCTGGGGGCCATTTTGAGTGCTGCTACAGGCCCTGGCCACGTGCTGGGAGGCAAGTGGCCATTTTGAATGCAGGCAGTGTTGTTAGGCCTGCAACCATTTTGCCTACTTTTCAACCTTTATGCCCAGGGGTAGTGAGTCTTGCATGGGCCTAGTCTTTCTGTGGGGTGTCTTGAATTAAAACATCATGGAGGGCATGGATGGAATGGGATTGTGCTGATTTTTCAGTGATTTTCGTTTTTTGGGGCTGTACTTGTGGCCTTTTCACCAGGGATATTGAGTCTTGCATGGGCCTAGTCTTTCTGTGGGTTGTCTTGAACTTAAACATCATGGAGGGCATGGATGGAATGGGATTGTGCTGATTTTTCAGTGATTTTCGTTTTTTGGGGCTGTACTTGCCTTTTCACCGGGGGTATTGAGTCTTGCATGGGCCTAGTCTTTCTGTGGGGTGTCTTGAACTTAAACATCATGGAGGGCATGGATGGAATGGGATTGCGCTGACTTTTTTGGTGATTTTCGATTTTTGGGGGTGTTCATGGGGAGGGACAGGCCATGTGGCTGGGGGCCATTTTGAGTGATGCTACAGGCCCTGGTCATGTGCTGGGAGGCAAGTGGCCATTTTGAATGCAGGCAGTATTGTTAGGCCTGCAACCATTTTGCCTACTTTTCAACCTTTATGCCCAGGGGTAGTGAGTCTTGCATGGGCCTAGTCTTTCTGTGGGGTGTCTTGAATTTAAACATCATGGAGGGCATGGATGGAATGGGATTGTGCTGATTTTTCAGTGATTTTCGTTTTTTGGGGCTGTACCTGTGGCCTTTTCACCAAGGGTAGTGAGTTTTGCATGGGCCTAGTTTTTCTGTGGGGTGTCTTGAATTTAAACATCATGGAGGGCATGGATGGAATGGGATTGTGCTGATTTTTCAGTGATTTTCGTTTTTTTGGCTGTACCTGTGGCCTTTTCACCAGGGGTAGTGAGTCTTGCATGGGCCTAGTCTTTCTGTGGGGTGTCTTGAACTTAAACATCATGGAGGGCATGGATGGAAAGGGATTGTGCTGATTTTGCTGTGTTTTTCGATTTTTTTGGGGTGTATAACTGAACTGATGTTCCTCTGTCTTCCATTGCTTTTAGGTGCACAAGACTCAAGAGACCCACCAGTGCCAGGAAGAAGTCCTGCAGTTGTGTGTGTGTGCAGCATAACGTTACGCGACGTCACGTCTGGCCACAGACAACTCTGCAACTCGTGCAACTGCGGCCTGCTGTTCTGACCTGCTCTGAAGAAGATGGCCCCAAGAAAAGTTCCCCGTGGCTCCTCTAGCAAGAAAGTTGCCAGTAAGGAGCAGAAGAAGCAGGAGACTGGTGTGCCGCCCGCCACATTTTTTGGGAGTAAAAAAAAAAGTACGCCTGCGGCAGCAGCGGGATCTGCTGGGGACCAAGCTGGGAGCAGATCCGCCGCACCATTGGGCTCAGTGCTACCACCACCACGACCATGCCAACTTAAGTCCAAGCCCTTGAGTGCTGCAGAGGCACTTAGTTTAGTTATTCAATCACCATCGACCAGTAATGTTGGCTCATCACAAGAAAGTAACAGCAATGTCCCTGAATCAACACAGGTTGTTGTAACTCATCTGACGAGTGTTGAACAACCACAGCCGCAACAACAACCACATGTGCAAGTACAAGTCCAAGTACATGTGGAAGGAGAGGCAGCGCAATGAGATGCACAGGCTGAGGTGCATGGAGGGTCACAAGTGTCCACAATAGTTGTTCCTCCCGAAGTAGGGGCACATCAGGAAATCGACATTCAAACGGAGGTATCGTTTGAGGATACCTCTTCTCCCGATCATTCATTAACTTCCAGATCCCTAGCAAGGAAAAGATCAAGGATGGTGTCTACATCTTCTTCAAGCCCCCTTCCTTCTGATGATATGGATCCAACTTGGGAACCACTGCCGTCTGAGAGTGAGGCACACCATGATCTGACAAAGGTACTTAAGCGTAAAAGGAAGGTCGTCGAAAAACTCATAGTTATGGAGGGTGATGAGGCTCAACAAGAAGTGGCGGATACTGCTGTTGCTGAAAGCTCTCGCGACGACGAACCAGTCATCACAAAGGTCACTGCAGCCCCAGCGGGCATGCAGCAAAAAGACATTTTGACCCTAGCCCGAGAAACTGCTGAGCGTGATGATGATGTCGACGAGGAGGCAATGGAAACACAACAATCATTGGATTTGGAGTTAACTAGTACACCAACACCTACCGCTTCCATATTTCTTCCTCGCAAGAAGGGACCTCCATCCACCTCGACCTCCATTAGTGGTGGTGAAAGTGCAAAACGTACTGAAGTTCGGCAATCCACATCCTCCACTTCATCTGGCATTTGCAGCAGGACCCCAACCACTACCAGTATCGCCGCCTCCTCCGGCCCCCAAAGACATTTCAATTCTCCAGTTTGGGACTTCTTTATTGTGTGCCCAAAAAAGGAAAACGTAGCCATTTGTAGCATTTGTAAGCTTCGAGTTAGTCGTGGTAAGTTTGGTACCAACTATGGTACCGGAGGCCAGAGAGGTCATCTTAGGAGAACGCACACTGTCCAATGGTTTGCGCACCTAGAGGTGATCAAGGAAGCCTGAATTGCACGTAATGAAAACGTTGATTTTTCATCTGATGATGACGAGGAGGAAGAAGACGTGTCACACACTTCACTTACACCCAGTACCCCTGCCAGCAGCACACCCCATGTGAGCCACACTAAGAGTGTGGGAGAGAGTGAGACACCAATGCGAAAAAGTTCATCAGCGAGCGTAACTGGGTCGAAGATATCATCATCATCATCATCCCGTAAATGCTTGGTCCAGGGCAACATTAAAAAGATGTTGTTTACAGAAGCGCAATATGAACGCAACCACCCACTGATGCGTCTGTATAACACTAAGCTGGCTAAAATGCTAGCTCTGGACCTTCTCCCTTTTTCTTTTGTAGAAGGGGTTGGTTTTCTAGAATTAGTGGGAGTACTCTGCCCTAAATGGAAGGTTCCAAGCCGGTTCTATTTTGCCCGAGTTGCGGTTCCAGCACTACATGAAGATGTTCTGGAGGTGATTGAGGCAGCTTTGCAGAAGAGTGCTGTTCACACTATACATCTGACAACAGACATGTGGACCAGTGGCGCAGGCGCTGATTACATGTGCATCACTGCACACTGGGTCTCTTTTTCAGGGGTTAAAGCAAAGCTAAACGCAGGTTATGACCCGGACAATGTTTTTAAAGCTGCTCAGAAACATGCAACACTAGCCATGTTTAGTTTGGAGAAACATCACACAGCACAAAACATTTTGGATGTGTTTAACACAAAGGTCCTTGACTGGCTGTCCCCAAAAAATGCCAGGTTGGTTATGTTTCCACGGACAATGGCTCCAAATAGTTAAGGCCATGCAGCTGGGTGACTATTTCAGAGTGCCTTGTTTGGCGCATTGTATAAACCTGGTTGTCAAAAAATTCTTGGGTGATAAAGACAGTGCAGCGTACAGGGTAGTGGACACCTGCCGAAAAATGTGCAACCATTTTAGCCATTCTTTTAAGGCCCGGAAGCATCTGAGGAGCCTGCTATATGAACGTCAAATGTGAGTGAAAGCACTCATCCAGGAGGTGGCAACACGTTGGAACTCAACCTTCTACATGCTTGAGCGTCTGTATGAGCAGTATAAGGTACTCGATCACTATTTCTTAACACATGGTACAGCTCAGAAGGAGGACCTGAGGATGGGTGCGGCGCAATGGGACATAGTTAAAAGCCTGACACGCATGCTTCGTCCTTTTGAGTTCTTCACGCGTGCAGTCAGCAAGGAGGACTGTAATTTGGGAAAAGCTATCCCATTGTTGTACATGCTGGAGCACCAACTGAAGGAGGTGTGCTCTGTGTTTGAAAAAGATGAAGAAAACCAAGACCCTTTTGTTCTGGCGGAGAAATTATTAGAGCACCTACAAGGTGATGAATGTCTTAAAATGATCCACTCAAACCAACATTACATTTGTGCTACTATTCTGGATCCACGCTACAAAAAGGCGCTGGCAGGCCAAGCATTCTTTCCTTTTGCTGATGAAGATGTTACAAAGTACAAACAGTGGCTAGTCTCCTCAGCCAATCGGTTTGAAAGAGAACTGCAGCAAATTGAAGGAAAAGGCAGTACATCAGCATCAGCAGGCCATCCCCAGTCACAACAATCCACTTCTGCACCTGTGGCTGCGGCACAAGTGACCTCTCAGCCGTTAAAGAGACCGGCAACCGGATCATCTGCACCACCAGACACAACAGTAACATTGGAGGCTGAAGAGGATTGGCTAGCTCGGCTTGGGTTTTGTTCTCAAAAGGTCACAGCAACAGCTAAGCAAAGTGGAGGAACCTTGGAGGAGAACCTTGAGTCGATGGTGAAGGACTATCTGAATGACTCAACAGAGGTCTATGTTAATGCTGACCCATTGGCTTATTGGCATGGGAAAAAAGAATTTTGGCCACAGCCCTCCAACCTGGCTTTAAACTACTTGTCTTGCCCACTCGCAAGTGTGTCTTCAGAACGTGTTTTCAGTGCTGCTGGTGGCATTGTAACTCCCAAACGGAGCCGCCTCTCGCCCAAAAATGTGGATGGGTTAACAATGATCAAGATGAATCAGCACCTCATACCACCAGATTACAGAGTACGAGAAAGCGCGCCGGATGAAGACGAGGTGGACAGCAACATAGATGAGGGAATTTCTACTCTGTCAGGTGACACTGAGCTCACCCTGCCTGAATTCGCAGACTATGATGACGAAGCCTTATTCTTATTCTTGGACCGTGATACCGAGCCCTGAAAATGAGACCATGAATCAATAACTTTCTTTTTTGTCCTTATTCACTTTTATTCCTGTGTGTCTGTCTGTCTTTCTTTGTTGTGCACAGTTAATATAATTCAAACTTTAATCACCTAATCACAAAAACAAGCCCATCAGCAGAACTGTCTTCACTTGTTTGCTTATTGATTTGAAGGTGCCACAGTCTGCATTCCTCAGGGTCACAAGTTCAGAAGAACATGCTCCTCTATCCTCCTCCTCCAGACTCATATTTCCATCAAAGCAGAGGGCTGGTTTACGCCCAATGAAGAAAGACTCAGCACTTGTGGGGGTGCGAGGCGGAAATTTGTTGGTGTTTTTGCTGACTTGCTTGCGTTTGAGGTGCTCTTTGGGGGGCTTCCTTGTGTTTGTGGGTGGGTTTCGGGGTCTGGGAGCACTGCTGGGACACTCTAATCTTGATTGCATTTGCTTTTCAGGAAATCCGTGGTGGCAAACCGGACTTATGGCCTAGCTACACAGCGCGTTTGGACCGAAGGCCGAGAAATATTGTAAGTATGAGATTTTGCTTTTGGCCTGTTTGGGGGTGTTATGCTTTTTGGCGGGTGGGTTGGCGGGTCTTGGGGCATTCCTGGGAATGTCTAATACCGGGTAGAAGTAGTTGGGACAAAATCCACGGCAATTTTTTGTTGTTGCTATTTCTGACATTTTGCTCAATGTAGCATTTTCGGGGGCCTGTTTGGGTGGCTTCTGGTGTTTGTGGGTGGGTTTCGGGGTCTGGGAGCACTGCTGGGACACTCTAATCTTGATTGCATTTGCTTTTCAGGAAATCCATGGTGGCAAACCGGACTTATGGCCTAGCTACACAGCGCGTTTGGACCGAAGGCCGAGAAATATTGTAAGTATGAGATTTTGCTTTTGGCCTGTTTGGGGGTGTTATGCTTTTTGGCGGGTGGGTTGGCGGGTCTTGGGGCATTCCTGGGAAGGTCTAATACCGGGTAGAAGTGGTTGGGACAAAACTCCACGCCGATTTTTTGTTGTTGCAATTTCTGACATTTTGTTCAATGTAGCGTTTTCGGGGGCCTGTTTGGGGGGCTTCCTGGTGTTTGTGGGTGGGTTTCGGGGTCTGGGAGCACTGCTGGCTATGGATACTTTACTTTGCAAGAGGTTTGAAGCAAATCCATGGTGGCAGAGGGGAGTTAGGGCCTAGCTGCAGAGCGCGCACGGAGTGATTTGGGAAATTTGCAAAAAAATTACTAAGTCCCCATTTTTGTACTTTTGCTCTTTGGCTGTTTGGGGGTCTTCTACTCATTTTCTCTGGGGTTGACGGCTCTGGGGCCATTGCTGGGAAGCTCTAATACCGGATAAAAGTGGTTTGGACCAAATCAGAGGCGGAATTTTTTTTGTGTTTTTGCTGACTTGCTTGCCTTTGAGGTGCTCTTAGGGGGGGTTCCGTCTGTTTGTGGGTGAGTTTCGGGGTCTGGGAGCACTGCTGGGGCACTCTAATCTTGATTGCATTTGCTTTTCAGGAAATCCGTGGTGGCAAACCAGACTTATGGCCTAGCTACACAGCGCGTTTGGACCGAAGGCCGAGAAATATTGTAAGTATGAGATTTTGCTTTTGGCCTGTTTGGGGGTGTTATGCTTTTTGGCAGGTGGGTTGGCGGGTCTTGGGGCATTCCTGGGAAGCTCTAATACCGGGTAGAAGTGGTTGGGACAAAATCCACGCGGAAAAGCCTTTTGGCACTTTTTGTAACGTAGGGTTCGTTAGGGCTAGCCCTAGCAGCAGGATTGCATGTGTTTCTGGGTGTTCTAGATTTTTGCAACTGAGTTCTGGGGTCTTAGAGCACTCGTGAGAATGTGTAATTTTGGTTGCAAGTCATTTGAAGAAAATCCATGGTGATAAAGGGGGGATTTGGCATAGTTAAAGAAAGCCTTTGCCACTATTCTTAACTTAGGGTTCGTTAGGGTTAGCAGTATTTCCATTGCATGTGTTTGGGTGAGGGGGGTTTTCGAGTCTTGGAGCGATGCTGGCTATGGATACTTTTGCTTGGTTGCTTGCAAGTGGTTTGAATGCAATCCACGGTGGGTAAGGGGGTATTTGGGCCTACTTTTACTTTCAAAGTACGTTTTGTCACCAGTTTTCTGCTAGGCCTCTTTTTTTGAGATTTGATTGGGGGTCTTCTACATTTTTGCGACTGGCTTTAGTAAGGGTCTGGGTGGGAGCACTGCTGGGAAGATCTAATTTTGTTCTAAAACACAGTTTACTGTACACCTAGCTTGAGGGGAAAGATCCGCTACATTAATTTGCCCATACTTATTTATCCTTCAAAAGGTGACTCAGACAGAGTACGCACTTTCAAAAATATTGTACTGTCTACTAGGAAAATCAAAGTGTGACTTCTTGCACGCCACAGCCTACATACCTTATATTTATTTATCAGTGGTGTTGTAATATTATATCACTTCCTGTTTTTCGTTGAATAATTACAGGCCGGGTTTCAGTCTGTGCAATGGGGAAAAAAGGATGGAGTCAGGCTTCACATTAGAGAGCCGCAATTCAGCATCCGCCAGGCAGGCAGTGGACATGGTGTCTTCTGGTCACCAACATTGATGGACGAAGCGTCAGATGGAATGGAGGAGTGCCGCTAATAAGAGGAATGATTTTGTGCATGCAACTTACTTACCAAATTCAACAGGACAACTACAAAAACATACAGATACAGTATCCATTGTGTTTTTCTATGACTGTGACTGCATTTCTTGGATCTCTCTCTGCTTCTAAATTGATCCCTTAACACATCACTTAGTCCACTCCACAATCACATCTGCACCACACATAGTCATTTGTAAGTGCTCCTAAATAATTCGCAAGTCGCAGCACGCCCCAGCCCATAGAGGACTGGGATGGCCCCAATGATGAAGCATGTCACCAAGGGGCAACCCTGGTGATTGAGGGGACACCTAGAAAGAGAGCAATTTCTCCTTTTCTATCTACTATACCTTCCAGACCAACTCCATTGAGTGTTGTGAATGGATTTATAGTGACCAGCAAGGCTCTCAGGTATCTGGCAACAGAGACCTTATGTTGAATATAGTTATCAATAATTCCACACACGCCCTGTACTGTCGCATTCTTTCTTCCACAGTTGTCGAAAGTACTACTTACTTTTCACTGACATGCATGCAGTAGTGCATGCACTTTCAAAGATTGATGGATAGGTTTGTACCCAAAGATTTGTTTATGTTCAATTCTTTGTCCATGCTGTGCTTTTTTTACAGGGTGTCTTCTGGTGACCAACATCGATGGACGAAGCGTCAGATGGAATGGAGGAGTGCCGCTAATAAGAGGAATTTTTTTCTGCATTCAACTTACTTACCAAATTCAACAGGACAACTACAACAACATACAGATACAGTATCCATTGTGTTTTTCTATGACTGTGACTGCATTTCTTGGATCTCTCTCTGCTTCTAAATTGATCCCTTAACACATCACTTAGTCCACTCCACAATCACATCTGCACCACACATAGTCATTTGTAAGTGCTCCTACGTAATTCGCAAGTCGCAGCAGGCCCCAGCCCGTAGAGGACTGGGATGGCCCCAATGATGAAGCATGTCACCAAGGGGCAACCCTGGTGAGTGAGGGGACACCTAGACAAAGAGCAATTTCTCCTTTTCTATCTACTATACCTTCCAGACCAACCCCATTGAGTGTTGTGAATGGATTTATAGTGACCAGCAAGGCTCTCAGGTATCTGGCAACAGAGACCTTATGTTGAATATAGTTATCAATATTTCAACACACGCCCTGTACTGTCGCATTCTTTCTTCCACAGTTGTCGAAAGTACTACTTACTTTTCACTGACATGCATGCAGTAGTGCATGCACTTTCAAAGATTGATGGATAGGTTTGTACCCAAAGATTTGTTTATGTTCACAATTGTTTGTCCATGCTGTGCTATTTTTTCTTGTCTCCCAAAACCTTTCCCAAAAACCCCCGTACCCATCCATTTTTCAAACCCTAACCCTCTTCCCCCGGGCTGTGTGGTTTTGATTGATGTGTGACTAAATTACAGCAATAAATCCACACACTTGCTGGGGAGGATAAGGTGATAGCAACAGGCTGGTGAAGAAATCCGAGGATATATTCTTACTCTGCTTGACAAAGACCCATGGCTAATGTCAAAGAACTTCAACCGAATTAGTAGTTATATTTTACCATTTCTTAGGCTACAATGTGGCACTGTTGTAGTGTACTTCTGTCACCTGCTATATTCTCTATTGTACCGTTGTATTGCTCAGGAGGACAAACCAGATTTCATTTTCTTTTTTTTCATAGGCATGCAACTGCCACTGTGTCACACCACTAGTACCACCGCTATGAGGACATTTTATCCGCCTTGGATTGCCAACCTTATTCGCTATTTCCCGTGGAGCCAGCCCTGTGTCTAGCCCTACTTTCAAACACAAATTACAGGTAAGATAAGCGTTTGGTGGTTTGGGAGTATAATGGAGTATTAGGAGAGACGAGAGACTGACGGTAGTACTACTAAAGTCCTAGGACTCTTGAATTCACTTCACTTACTCTGTGAGAGGCACTTAGTGTTGAAAACATTTGGGCATTTACACTTAAAGGAAGAAAATGGAACTAAACTTTCAGGAAAACAAAGTCACTGTTAAACCCCCACCCACCAGGCAAGCAGTAAAAAACAGGTATGCTCAGATAAAGTTTGAAAAAGTATATTTATATCCCTAACAAAATAATCTCCCGCAAGACCCTCCCTAACCCCAACGATTGTCCTTCAAAAGTCCCCAAAAACCCAACTCCCAATTCCCACCCCCCAAAAGGGGCAAGGGACACTATGGGTGGATGCTGTTTACTTTTTGGGGCAGGGCATCATACTCCTGGCGGAGCAAGGCGTGCTCTACGCAGAGCCCCTCCAACACGTTTGTAAAGTGGTGGAGCTCCTTCTGAAGGCGGGACACCCTCAGGGTACTGCGGTGCAGGCGTGCCTTGCAGGTGCAATGGCTGTGAGAGGCAGCTGTTGTCATTGCTGCTCGGCGGTGGCGTTTGGCTTTGGCAGCCCGGCTCAGTCTGGGTGGAGCACTGTGCTGGGTGGCAGCCCGTGGGGGCACGGAGGCCGATGCAGGTGACGTTGTTGTTGTGGTCGACTGCACACTTTCGTCGTCCTCCAGGGCCACCAGCCGCCGATATTCTGCAACAGTGGCATTGATCCTCCGTTGCCGGGCCGCTCTAGCCAGCTCCTTCCTCCTTGTTTGTTTGGAAGGAGCATCTATATGAAGAAAGAAAGACATAGTCTGTAACCAATGCTCTTTAAGATTAACTCAATCATTCAGCAGAAATTTGTGTTGCAGTACAACTAGCAACTTGCAAGCGCATTACATAACTATTGAGGCCAGTATCTATCTAACCTCCCACTTCTTCATCCGTGCTCTAACATTAGTGGGAGTTTAAGGAACAAATTCTACGAGCACTATGGACTTCTATGGAGTCTTATTCTTCTTCTTGTCTCTTGTTTAGGAAAATTGGTACGTTATCTTCTGCAAGCCGGCATAATGCCAGCGCAGTGAACTTGCACCCGAGAAAAAGAGACGCACGCCATGATGAGTGACCTAGACTTGCGTTGCGTTACTGTACCGGTCCAGTACATGCAGGTGGTGAAGCTCTTACTTTTCTATTACGGGTGGCACTGAGAATACTCTGATACAAGGGCTAGTGCTTAATTAATTTGACTTTCACCCTACAGTGCAAATGAGTACTAGAAATGGAAAATTGAAGAAGATAAATAATCTGATTACCTATCACTTCACATGGGATGTTTTTGCTTATATATGGGATGACTTTAGGTGCTTTGCTTTTTATTGAGTGACAGGCAGTGATACATCCACACATGAATGACTGAGTACTACTAAACTTATTAAGAGAGGTAGGGAGTGGCCACCATAATAACCGGATCTATGCAGTGCTTGCAATACAAACTACTGCTACTATTCATGGTAGTATTTGGACAAAATTACGACTTCTTTTCCTTGCCTTTCCTACACTGGAACGGACGTGCGGGTGCAGTGTTACATGCTCTTCAAAGTTACACTTAGTTCATCCACTGACCGTCTACTCTCTCTAGATCATGGGTACTCACAAACTTTCTCTCAGGGGCTAAATTTACAGTGTAGTTTGTGGCCGAGGGCCGCACTGGTGGGGGCGGAGTCAGAGGGGGCGGGGCTAAAGCAAAACTAAAACTTGTGACCATGAGGTTGCACACAGGTCCCTGCAGCAGATGCCTTCATCCACTGAGCCACCAGACCCAGCATTTACATACATCTCTCTCCCTCCTGCTCTCCCTCCTGCCCTCCCTCTCCATCTCTCTCTCCCTCCTGCCCTCCCTCTCCCTCCCCCTCTGTCATCTCACTGTGTGTGTGTCTGTCTGTGTCAGCCTTCAGCCCGGGCTGAGACAGCTTCCTCAACGCGCACACACAGACAGCCACACCAAAGTACTTAACAGGTCTTTAAAAGACCATTAACATATTATTGAGGCTTTGTTTGTGGTAGCGCCCCTGCATCTCTACCCTGACAATCACTGCTTGCCCGGCCCCACAGAGCAGAGGCTTTGTTCTATTTCACCTCTTTGTGGCCCTGCATCTCCACTCTGCTCTGTGGGCGCCAGGGGAGCAGTGATTGTCTGCAAGTTCTGCGCACCGCCAAGGAAGGCTTGCCGGGCCGCCACCGGCCCGCGGGCCGTACTATGAGTACCCCTGCTCTAGATACACATATGCTATCTAAGAGTCAGATAGTAGCATGATCCA
Source organism: Lissotriton vulgaris (assembly GCF_964263255.1). NCBI lineage: Eukaryota > Metazoa > Chordata > Amphibia > Caudata > Salamandridae > Lissotriton > Lissotriton vulgaris. Next base: position 54,837,539 of record NC_141689.1, read on the forward strand.
GGTATATGGACACATACAGTTTCTGTGTCACCCACCCAGGCTGTTGTCCTTCCACCAATCATTGCTTCATCAATCATTCATCCAGCCATGCATCTCATATTCTTTCCTTCCCAGCCACGTCTTAAATCTCAATAAGTAAGAAATATATAAGAGCTTACCTCTGCCCGCCACCACCACCGTCTCAACTCTCACAGCCGGTACTGGACCCGCCGCCTCCTCCCCTGAAGAATTGCCCTCCGCCTCCGTGTTGAGCACCACCACCTCCGCGTTGGCCCCGCCACCAAATGTTCCACCTACAAAGTACATTTAAGAATGTTAGAATAAACCACTCACTAGTATTTGGTCTAGGAATGAAGACATGTGAAAACAATGTAATGCAGCACTTTTTGGCACAACTGATGAAGGCTGGCTTTTTAACACGCACCATTTTTTTCCACACAGACAGAAGATGGACTTCTAACAACAAGATCAAGTTGAAACAAGGTGAGAGCTCGGCTCGACCACAAGAAATGTCTTCAATTAATCGTCAGCACTAACCACTTTTCCATTCTCAGTTAAACGTTTAGTTTTTTTATTATGACTTCATTTTAATAAATGTGTTTACTTTTAATTAAGCTTTTAAACTTAAAGAGACTCTGTGTTTTTTGGTCCAGACTAGAGTGACTGAGCGAAAGGTTTTGCAATTTTTGCAAGCATGAGTCTGTGCCTCTGACACTTCTTGACTCTGACTCCGTACTCTTGAGCTACGTTGGATAATCATCATTGGGAAACCATCATCGATGAATTCAGGAGGTAAATGACTGTGCCACACTATGTAGTCAGTCAGTAAGGACATTGGGGGTTCAAAGTCTGTTATCACAGAGGTATGTGGAAACTCTAACAGCCTATTATAATTGATAAGCAATGCACTATTTATTGTCCATAGTTCTGTTTCTGCAGAAGAATTGTCCCCGCAACAGTAGTGGTATGGATTGTCCTCCTATCCAAACCAAAAGGTAGTATCTTATTCTTTCTTGGTGGTCATTCACATTTTATAGTTGGGAATTTTCAAAGCAGATAGAACACTTCAAAAGACATTATGGACAATCCCAGAGGACTGCACTAAGTTGATAGAGCTATTGCTGACTAGAATGGGAGTTTTGCCAACCGTACAATCTTAGTTAGCTACACAGACAGACTAATAAGAATAATCTAGTAATACCACAGGGAGTCATAGTAGAGGCAGTATAAGAATTTAGATACAGTCTACAAGAAGATCAAAGACGATTTTGGAAAAATCAAATGAGGAACGCTAGGAAAAATAGGTACTAATCTAAAATGAAAACTTACTGGGGCCAGCAAAGGAGCCCTCGCCTGCCCGATCCTGGCCCTGTTCAACAGCATCCGCCGCCGCCTGCTGCGCCTGTGTCCCCTCGCCCCTGGGGGGAGCTGATGTACAACATAAAAGAAAGAACAGAAAACATGGATGATTGTTGCTTGTCAATGTCAACCAAATCAAACATTTCAAAACAACAATAACAAAATATTTCCGCGAAATTATATTGATTAGGGTTAGTTTTCATTGATTTGCAGACCTGCGACTTCGAAAGTCACGTAACTCACTAAACAAAGTACTGAAAGGTTCACCTAGGACTGGCAGGCAGCAGTCCGAAGGCAAGACGCAAAGTGACAGACAAACTCCATTGTGATTTCAGTCAGATCAGTGACAACACTAACAGTTGCCTGCCACATAACCAGTCTTTTAAATAGTCAAACTATCAATCCACCACCACTATTTTTCTTATTGTCAGGGGTACAAAGGAAGGGGCAGATTTAAGCCCCTTGCGGCTCTTTTGCTCCGTTCTTGCGTGACTTTTGTGACGCAGCAGCTGAACAAAAGAGGCGCCATGGTGCGGCGTATAATATTATAACAACGTGACGCATTTGGGAGATGCATCCCATTATAAAGCCCTACGCCATCATGGGGCGTTCCGGCGCAAGGAAGGGCATTCCTGCGCTGGAACACATCCTAAAAGTGGCTGAGGGAAATCTACAAAATTTCAATCAGTCACCTTTAGGACAATGATGCGTCACACAAACCCTGCACCTGCTTGAAGCAGACGTACGGCTTGACCCAGCATTGGGGAGATAGGGTACCCCAGAGCATTGCTGGAGCTGCGCCATCGTTGCGACGCAACTCCTGCAGTAAAGATTTGGTGGCGTTTTGGGCCCATGGTGCGCCGCATTGCAAATACGGCGCACCATGTTTGGTGGTGGTAGCAGGCCGCACAATTACTGGCGCATCCCTGCTACTTTGCAGGGATGCGACGGTAATTGCAATTCTGCCCCTTAGGGGCATACTTACTTGCGCGTTCTGGTGCATCTCCAGAGATGCGCCAGATCAAATGCGTCACGCAAAACTACCCTTGCGACACGGCAGATGCGCCTCATTTACAATGCGGCGCTCCCTGGCGCAAGGGTAGGCACTTGCGTGACGCATCTCGTCACGTAAGAGCGGCACATCGCTGGAGTCACGTCGCCAACGCAGTGCAACTCCAGTAATGCTCAGGGCCACCCAATACTTAACATGCTGTGTCAGTCCTTACGCCTGCTTCAAGCAGGCATAAGGAATTGAATTGACGTAGCAGCGTTGCAGAAGTGCCTGCGTTAAATCTTGTAGATTTCACGCAGGCACTTTTGCGAGGCGCACAGCCGCCGGACCGCCACCCTGCGTACTAGGAACGCACCCATTGTGGTGCAGGCCCATGGCTTTATAACGTGACGCATCTCCCTAGATGCGTCACGCTGTAAATGACTCGCAGGGATGCACCACGTTTACGCCGCTGTTGCGTCACGCAAGGCAACATAAACGTGGCGCAAGGGGCTTGTAAATATAATCTGCCCCCTAGTGTCTAGCATTACGCAGTTCTGTAAAGTACACTCATACATAATAGTTACTCAGGCCAATGAGACCACAAAATAGAAAACAAATAAGCATAGTAGCAACGCCACTGAGAAGGAGAGCAGTGCACCTTAAATGCACAGAAGATTTTGAAATATAATTTAACTACAATGTAATCATCAGCAGCATTATTGGCTTGCTCCATGTAAAAAACAAATATTTGCAATACAACAACACAGAGCAGGATAAAACATAGTAGTGAGTGATGAAATAGCTACTACTACTCACCAAGCCCGGGGATCTCCAAGCCGAGCTGGTCCAGCAGGTCGCGCTCCCAGTCCAGGAGGTCCGTCCAGCGGTGGGTGACCTGGCTGTAGGTGCGCTGGACCCCGGAGAGTTGGGACATGGCCCAGCACACCTTCTGCCACCGCTCCCGGCGCTCCCGGATGTTGTAGCCGCCGGCCGCGATCCTGCCGCCTCCCGCGATGGTCCTGGGCAGGCGGCGCTGGACGAAGTAGACCAGCGCGCCCACTTCCTCCGGGCTGAATATCTCCTGTTGCGTCACCTGCTCCCTCCTCAATCGCCTGTATGCTGTCCTGGCACGGGGTCCAGGACTCCTCCTCCCCGCCGCCGCTGCGGCCCTCAAGTGCCTGGGCAGCTTCACGGCGCCTGGCTTCACCATGGTCTGGGCAGGTAAGGTAGGAAGTAGAAATTTAAGAAAGAATAGGATAGGGAAGAAGAAAAGAAAAGAGTTTAAAAAAGTAGTTTAAAAGTAAACAAAAATAGCAGAAAAGACAAAAATATACAGCTAGGAAAAGAGAGGGATAGATACGAAGCAAAATCGTTCGAAAAAAACTGAAAACAAGCAAAGGATGGCAAAGATAGCAAGAGGATTAAACACCATGCCCAGACACAGGAAATGAATGAAAAAGAAGATGGCCGCCCGTTCACGAGCGCGAAAGTAAGTTCGCACGCGATTTCCCTCGCGATCTCGTGCGAACTTGTACTCGCAATGCGCTTACGTCACAAGATTATACATCGCGGGCGGAAACGGAAATACGTCACGCAAACAAAATGGCCACGCCCGTACTCGACCTTGGGGTAAATTCGCGTGTTGCGCTGCAAGCTGCTCGCGAATACTGCAAAAAAACTCGCGAAACAACATTCCACAAAAAAATATAAAGCTCATTCGCACGAATTGGTGGCTTCCGCGGTCGTTTTCGCACGACGCCGAGCCTCGCAAATAGCGTGAAATTACCCAAAACCGATTTTTGCAAAAGCAAAACAAATGAGCAGGTGCAAAAGGTCAATCTCATGATTTGTAACGATTCCCTGTTGTGCTTCCTGAGGGGGCCCTCCAGAATTCGGTTGCCTACTTGCAACTATTGTGTGACCCTGCTTTGACCTTAACTGTATGCCACAAAGGTCCTGATTTACAGCTAAGGGAGCAGACAAGCAGGTGCCAAGCTGGAACTTCGAATTCAGTGACACATTAATTAGCCCCTAATTCATTATTGTCAGTTGGGGTAGGGCAGGTGTTGTTAATAAACTAACCCCAAATTAATTCATGTCAGTTGAAGCAGGGCAGGTGTGCTTGCTTTCCCCCCCCCATCTTCTACAGTGATGATGAACCAGAGGGTGGCATTGATGTAACAGAGGGTGGCATGGGTCAAAGAAAGGGTGGCAGTGGTGAAACAGAGGGTGCTGGGAGGCTGTGATGATGAACTAGACGTAGAAACAACATAGTCGTGACTGTTGCGAGCCGCCAAGTAAGTTTGCAATTGCGAACTAGTACCAAATCCTCGCGAACTGGCAGAAACCCTTGCGAACACACAAAAAAAAAAATCCGCAAATTCGGGGGAATTCGCGGAGTTTGCGGATTGCGAGTTCGCAAATTCGCAAAATTTGCGAACGCCAGATTCGCAAAATTCGCCCATGCTTAATCACAGTACGGATTTAGAAGAGAGATAGAGACAATTGAACAATGTGCTAACCTGCAGCTAATAATCAGCAAATTGTATTGTATTGTATTGTGGTATACTTATATAGCACAAGCCTGTCACCACCAAGGGCATCCTGGCGCTTTGACCCGTGATCCAACAAATTCAGTGACTCAGCCTGTCCTAGGGAAGAGGTAGGTTTTCAGCGCCTTTCTGAAAGGCTAAGAGATCCTCAAGACTTCTCAGGGATATTGGCAGGGAGTTCCAGAGTTTGGCCGCCGCTACTCTGAACGATCGGCCACCCATCCTCACTCTCTGGAAGCGCTGGACTATAAGTAGCCTGGATGAAGAGGAACGCAGAGCTCGGGATGGAAGGTACCAGGCAAACATTCTCCGCAAAGGGATTGGGCCCAGGCCATGGATAGCCCTAAACACAATGCACGCTGCTTTGTAGCGAACGCGTAGATGGACCGGCAGCCAGTGGAGTTCCTGTAACGCTGCCGTGGAAGAGCTGTGGTAGGGGCGGGAAAGGGCGAGTTTGGCAGCTATATTTTGCACCCTTTGAAGCTTGCTCAGAAGTGTTACCGGGGCCTCCAGAAGTAGTGCGTTGCAGTAGTCAAGTCGACTTAGGATGGTACTTCGCACTACTTCTGGTCTGGCTTGCTCAGGGAGGAGGGGTAAAACCTTGCGCAGCATGCGGATCAACATCATGCACGTTGAGGTGGTCTTATTTACGTGCAGATCAAGCTGCAGGTTGGGCCCAAAAATGACACCCAGGTTACGTGCCGATTGTGCGACTGACACCGTCTCTGAAAATGACGGGGGCCAAAAATCGTCTGGGAGATCTCGGGGAACTCGGTCATTGGAGCAGTACAGGACCTCTGTCTTAGTTCCATTGAACTGTAACGAGTTCAAACGGAGCCATTCCGCTGTAGCCTGCATGCACCGGTGGAAGGTCTCCAATGGGACTGCGTCCTGTCCCTCCAGTGAAAAGACCAGCTGGGTATCATCCGCATAATTAAATGCAGAGATCCCAAATGATTTAATGAGCTGGACTAGAGGGCGGAGGTAGATATTAAAGAGTATAGGGCTGATGGCTGAGCCCTGAGGTACTCCTTGTCCTACTCTCCGCTCCTCTGAACTGAAGGGAGGGAGCGAAACCCGTTGCTGATGGTTGCCCAGATAGGAGATTAACCAGTCCCTGGCCTTATCTTTGACCCCGCACTCTTCCAGCCTCGAAATCAAGGTAGAATGGCTGACCGTGTCAAACGCGGCCGACATGTCGAGCAGCACCAAAAATGCTGCCCGACCACGGTCGACTCACGCCCGCAGATTGTCTAACACGGTCACCAACGCGGATTCCGTCCCATGAGCTGGGCGAAAACCGAATTGCGTCTCGTCCAGCCAGGTGTTCCCTTCTAAGAAGCCGGACAGAGTGCGGGTAACCAATTTTTCCATGATTTTGACTGGAAAAGGAAGCAGGGAGATTGGACGGTAATTGGAAAGGCAAACAGGGTCGAGCGTAGGTTTTTTTAAGAGCGGAGATACCACTGCCTTCTTCCAGCAACCCGGTACCGTCCCTGTTTCAAACGACTGGCAACAGATGGAATGCAAGGGCTGGAAAAGATCCTCTTGAAACACCTTCCAGAGTTTTGGAGGAAGAGGATCAAGAGGCGAGCCGGATGAAATCGTAAGGGCTAGGCTGCCAAACTCCTCCAAGGAGGGAAGGGGAAAGCAACACAGCTGGGGTCGACTGGCCTCACTCGCATGAGCTCCCAGACTGAGGGCCGGATCCAAAGAGGGAGAGGGGAAGCTACTCAGCTGGGGTCGACTGGCCTCCATCGCCGGAGCTCCCAAACTGAGGGCCGGATCCAAGGAGGGAGGGGGAAAGCTACTCAGCTGGGGTCGACTGGCCTCACTCGCCGGAGCTTCCAGGCTGAGGGCCGGAACCAAAGAAGGAGAGGGGAAGCTACTCAGCTGGGGTCGACTGGCCTCCATCGCCGGAGCTCCCAAGCTGAGGGCCTGGTCCTCTGGTCGGGGTCGACTGGAAGACGTGGCCGGAGCTTCCAAACAGAGGTGAGCAACCCTCTGCAGGGGTCGACTGGCCATCTCCTCCGGAGCTCCCAAACCTGTGGTGGAATTAACTGGGTCCTGCAAACCCTCCAGGATTTTGCGGATTTTCTCCTCGAAGGCATCAGCAAGTGAGTCACAAAGAGCTTGCGATGAGGGGACGGCGCTCGCCACACTCGTAGGGTGGGCAAGGTCCCTAACGATTTTAAAGAGGGCCTGTGCCTTGTTTGGGGCCTGATTCAAGGTGGATTCAAGATAGGTCGCTTTAGCCAACTTGATCTGAGCATTGTATTTATGTATGGCGGTCCTGAATACAGTTTTCTCAGAGTCTGAGTACTGTTTCCTCCAGGCCCTTTCTGCGCGTTTACAGTCAAGTTTAAGCTGGCGTAATTCGCTCGTGTACCAAGGGCTAGCTCGATTCACCCTCCCTCGAGACTTCCGGAGGGGTGCCAACTTATCCAGCGAGCTTGATATGGACTGGCAGAAGAGAGTATAGCTCTCTTCAGCTGGGTGTGCCAAGCTTAAAGTCCTTACCTAGGATGTTCGGCAATGGAGAGGTTTTGAGAATTCGGGACCAAGGTCTCTCCAGCTTGGCTAGGGATAATCCAGCCTTTCGCGAGATATGGTCCTCTGAACAAAGGGAGAACATAACCAGAAAGTGGTCTGTCCAGAACTGGCACTTAATATCATCTAATGTTACCCATTGTGGGTCCGCAAACACTAAGTCCAGGATGTGACCCTTCCGATGCGTGGAGGCGTTCACCAACTGTTCCAGATTGATATCTGTACAGGCTTGACTAAGGGAAAAGAATGCCTTGTCCAGTGAGCCGCCTGCCCACAGGTTAAAATCACCAAGAATCAGTAACTTGGAGTGGGAGCTAGAGAGTTCGTAGATCAGGTCAATGAGGTCAATTGTAAAAAAGGGCCACTTACACCTTTGTTATGTTGACCATTGTATAGTAAACCATGCAAACTTATGGCAAACCTTGACTCACATGGGTGCATCGAATGACATTATGTTGTACCTTTCTCAAATATATAGTCATTTGAGTCCATGAGTTCGATATGGGTTAGAGGGAGAGTGCACTAATAGTTTCAGGCAGGGATATGTCCTTGCTCCACTCCTCTTTTCCCTATACGGAAATGGAGTAGATGAGGTTTTGCAAAATCTAAATGCTGATGTCCCGAGAGTAGGTTAACTTGCTGTCCCTAATCTGCTCTATGCAGAGGTCGCAGTTCTGCTATCGAGAACCACTAATGGGCTCCAGTCTTTAATCGAGGAACTTGCAGAATATATGCAGGAAAAAGATTTGATACTTAACTTGAAAAAGACATTTACGATGGTGTGTGTGCAAGGAAAAGTAAAAACTAGGGCACACCACGTAAATAGTGTCCCTAATGCAGCAACAAATTCATTAGTATACCTAGGATTAGTATTTACACCAAATGGACATTGAGGAGCCCACATTGGACATTTGTAAATTTAAATGTATTCGGATAATAGAGGCAATCTTCAGATAAAAATTAGGGTAATAAGTCTATTAGGAAAATTATGATACTATACAAGAGCAAGTGTCTCGCTGGAACCTGTTATGGCGCAGCGCTTTGGGGAGTGGCTAATAGTTCCATCCTCCAGACTCAAGAAAACACTTTTCTTCTCAGATTGTTAGCCGTCCCCAATTCCACCCCCACATATAGCGTGCACAAAGAGTTGGAAGCCTCTTATATTAATGATTTTATTAGTACAGCACGTTTAAATGCCTGGTATGGAATGTGGAATAAGGAGGGTACAAAATTTACTCAGGACATTTTCAAGGACTGCCTCGCACTCAACCATGGAAAAAAAATCCCACGGCTGATGCATATTAATAATCTTTTAATTGAATGTGCCACAAATATCGATTTTAATAATCTTTCCGAAATACTTGAGTTTAATAAAAAAAGACATAAAAACTGGTCTCATAGAATCCCGGAGTTGGCTAAGGGACGTTGAGGCTAACTCGAAACAGCTGACCAGGGCATATTGCGATAGGACCCTTGGGATAGGGATACAATATTATTTACTCCAGCTAACAAATATAAAACACAGATTTTATCCCACAAGACTAAGAGTGGGAATAGCCCATCATTTAATAGCCTTCCCAATGATGGGCAAGTGGAAACAAAATCTCCCGAAGTGTCCTTGTGATGGAAAATCAGATCAGACAACGTTGCATTTTATTTTATTCTGTGACTTTTATAGAGACATTAGTAAGAGTATTTTATGTCCATTGTTTTTAAAGGAGAGACTGTTTACATATAAACTTGTGTGTGAGCATATCTGAGGCCTAGTAAATGACAGTGTTTGAAATGCAGTGGCTGTTTATATCCAAAAGGCAATCAGAATGAGAAATAAGCATTTACAAAGCAATAGGTCTCGCATTTGCTAGAGTTTGAGCAATTGGCATTGTAAATGACAATGCCTTTTTATTTATGTGTTAGAGTAGCAAGGCTGGCAGTAAAAGAGGTGCACATACTGCTAGCCTTCCTTCTCGTAAGCAAGGACTATAAGTACAACGTGTATGTTTACGCACCACTTGCAGGTTTTCAAAACACATAAATAAAAGGCATTGTCATTTATGATGCCAATAGCTCTAACCGTTACAAATGCAAGACCTATTGCATTGAAAATGGTGAGAGGAAGAACTGAAAGAGATAATTAGAGGAGCGAGAGAGGGAGAATAGAAAGGGCGGCAGAGAACGTGCAAAACTGAGAGAACTGAACGCTTGAGAACTAAAAGGTTAAGTAATGATAGAAATGAAAATAGAAAGATGAGTCACACAGTCACTCTTAGTACTTAATTTGAGTTGCAGGTGGTAGGCACTAGAGTTCAAATTCTGCCTGGAAATTTGAAGCATGGACCCAGATCAAGAGATACGCCAAAAAAGGGAGAAAGATGCCTGAGAAATACAGGGAAACAGTAACAAATTGAGAAAGAAGGGATGAGAAAGAACCAGAAAGGGCGAGAGAAAGAGAAAAGAAGTATAAGGTGTTAGAAGAAAGGGGCGGGAGGTAGAATCAAGCCTGTGTACCACCCTTGTAATAGGCAACCTAGGTGAGCACAGAGAGTACTGACCTTTCTATGAAGAGCACATGTGCTGGCTGAAGTTTTCTTTTATGTTCTTAAGAACTCTTACAAACTCCCTCCCCGTTTCGCAAAAGGGATAAACATGCAGAAGTCTCCGGAGGAGAACAGTCGGTGAAGTCAGTGGTGTGAGTGGTGATAATTAGCGTCTGACAGGGTAAGCTGATCAAGGTGGGAGTTCACGGACACCTTCATGGTAAGGTCGACCTAGCTTACTCTGTCCTTGAACCCAATTTCATTTCATGTATTTCTGGTAATGACAAATCCACAGACTTACAAAGGAAGTGATCAATTTGGTGCATAATTCCCAGGTTGTATCTACTCCACTATTCATTGCCTCACTCTACCAGATCACCATCTCGGCCCTGCGCAAGCACATGATACCATGAGCCCGGTTCACACTTCACAGAGGGGACAGAACAACAAGAAGCCGAGAGGTTGCGAATCCCTGACAGCACCCCAAGGGTGTAAACGAGCCTTCAGACAGCACGCTGGGCTGGGTTTGTTGGCACAACCGCAATAGTGTGCATTAAAGTGAGTACAGCATGGAAAGGCGGAGAGCCTCAGGATGACAGAGACAGGATATGTACCGTGTCAACATTTTACACAAAGCATTCTCAGAACACTAGTTAGAAGTCACTGTCCCACATGTTTCAGCCTGCACGAAATAACCAAGACTCCATAAAAGGTGGCTGTATTCAAAGTATGCACTACAAAAAAGAAGAGGGCTTTGTCATGACATTAATACCCCGAGCCTCTAGCCCCTTTCTTGCACGACTCTGCAGCAGCAGGGTGCTGTGCCAGGCCAGGTGCTTGCCTTTGTGTGCAAACACCAGGCTGGCTGGCTTGAAATTGTACAGCTAGGACTAGTGCCTCAGCCTCCTCTTCCAGGCCCTCCATCATTTGAATGGGCCTGTAAACCCATATTGCAGTATTTCGCTCAGTATGGGGTGGCTGGGAATAAGGCACCGGATTACTGTTTACGGGCGGAGAGGGCTAAGTGCGTGTATGGCACTCACATAGCAGTGTATGACTGCTCCTGTTCACCCAATCTGCTCAATATTTTACTGTTTATGGACGGGGTGGGCTTGGTGTGTGCACCGGAGCACACATGGTGGTGGTACAGTGCTTACAGAGCGGTGCACAAGTGCTCCTGTTCACTAGGGCTGCACATTATTTTGCTTCTTAAGGATAGGGTGGGCTCTGTGTGTGCACCTGAGCACACACAGTGGTGGTACGGCACTTACAGAGCGGTGCACAAGTGCTCCTGTTCACAAGGGCTGCGCATTATTTCGCTGCTTACTGATGGGGTGGGGTCAGTGTGTGCACCGGAGTACACATGGCAGCGAGTGCGGTGCTCACATAGTGGTGCATGACTGCTCCCACAATCTGCACATTATTTTATGTTGAGCAGCAAGGTGTCCTACGTTCAGAGGGAGAGGCAGGGGAGACACCAAGTGCCATGTCTCTAGCCTCTGAACACTAGGTGCACCGCGCTGTCAAGGTAAAAAAAAAAACACACAAGAAACTAATGTCACTTACAGAGAGCACTTTAAGCAAAGTTCCTCATGGAAAGCACCGTCAAAGTAGCAAATGCGGATCGAATGGCGTCCGTGCAATGTAACATGTGTATGGCGACCCGTGAAACAGGCATCTTGGTTATAAATAACAAACAAAAAAATATGTTTACTTGGAGATTAAAGGGTGCTGGAGCGTCTGAGGTTGCACACGTCACACGGCACACAAGCACAGTAATTTAAAACAAGCAGTGGTGAACGGTAAAACAAGGAAGTAGTCCCTACATGAATAGATAATGCCGAGCAGGGAATTAAACTGTAGTTGGTCGCTGCTACTTCCTGCGAAACTGAAGCAAAACGGAAGTACCACATCGGATCGCAAGCCAATGATAAGCCCGCTAACGAAATAAATGACAGAGTTAATGAATGGAAAGCGGCAGGAGAAACTACTCACAATAGGCGGAGTTTCAGCCAACACATACAGATTACTTGATGCCTCGTAGAGGCAGCGCATGCGCTGGCCTATGCAAGATCTAAAAAGAATTCACATCTTGAGGCCCTTCTATATGAAGAAGATGGGTAGCACATTGAAACATTGTGTCCAGGGTCTTAGTCCAGCTCTAGATCGTATATTTCACACGTGACACCTTATGTTTAATGTCTTTTTTGAGCTGGCTGTTGAAACTTTTAAATTCTAATGCACTTTACTGTATATTTTCTAATGAAATGTGAAGATGTTAGGGCCATAGGCCTGCTCCTGATTGTATATCTTGTATGTGGCACTTTATGCATATTGTCTTTTTTGGACTCCAACTTTTGAAATCCACATGCATTTTATTGTACATTTTGTGATTAAATGTGAAGATCTTATTACTTTTAGGGTGCTGTTATTGTTGCACTTTTTAGCCGAATAAAGCTTGATTTGATTTGATTTGATTTGATTAGTTTGGGATTCACTTCTGAGTTCAGAGAAACCATAAGTCCCTGACATGCCTCATGCAAATGAGGGGTAAGTATCCTACACTTTTGGAGTGGTCCAAGTGGTGAAACACCAACCTGGGTTAGACCACTTCAATTCTGAATGTCTGTTCCGTTTTTTATGCCTTGGTGGTGCCAACTATCATTAAGCTGGCACAAGGTATAGAAAATAAATCCTCAACCCTACTCTTCAGTACAAAGAAGTACTGCCCTGCTGATTGATGTCTATCCTGCACAATGGCCTGCTCCTTTCCTCCCAGATAGTTAAAGTCTGACCTCCTTTTCTGAGCTATAGCGATGCAACAAGCTCCAGAGGGCTGCCTGCAACTGCCCAGCTACCCTGCTGTACCAGACCTGGACCTGTACTGGACCTGCCAGGAACTCCAATAAGACCTGCCTGAGATCACTGGCCTCTGTGGGAGTGAGTTTGTGATCTCACAGAGGTGCCGCACTAGGTCCTGATTTCTTGGCTGGCTTCAGTTCAGCTTGTCCTATGTGGCAAAGGAGAAATCCTGATTTTTAGGGCTCCACAATTGATCATCACCAAGCCACATCCACAACAGCCAGCCTCCTCTTTGGGCTACTACGACGACCATCAGTAATGCTCTCCCTGCTCTTCACTGCCTCTTCCACCGTGAACTGAACTGAATTTTTTGCACTGAAGTTTGAGAAGGAAACGTTTTTAGCAAGATTATCCTTTGATGATGTATTTTTTTCAGCAAAACTATCCTGGACTATCCTGGTCCTAATATCCGGCAGACAGTCCACAGTGGTTGGCCTGAACTTATGATTTTCCCCAGGTCTAGCAATACCAGATAACCAAGAAAGGTGCTTTGTTCTTTTGGGCAGTATACTTTGATGCTGAATATCTCCAGTTCATTATGTGTCATTTTGGCCCCATTTTATCTCTTACATTTTACTCTATTTTTCTAAATTGGAATTGAAATTTTCTTGTGTTTTGCGTTTTACTTTTTTACTCTTCAAGTGCTGAATATATTCTTTACACATTGCCTCTAAGTTATGCCTGACTACTTTTGTACCAAGCACCCGGATTATTAAGCACATGTTAACTTAGTGACTTTTGTGGTGTGGCCTGACAAGGTTTGTGGTGGTTGCTTGAGTAGTCCTATATGTATTAAAAAGGAAAGTTTAGGTGTGGGAACATTTTGTATAATAATAATAATACATTTTCTTTATTCAGCTTATTGACAAAGGAAAAACCATAAAAGAGACAGTTAATAACATACTTTACATTTTTACGTAATTAATAAAAAAAAAACATACATTTCATGACATTTCAAACAGAAAAATCTAATATTTTAAGAGGGAATTAATTACAAAATAGAAATCTGCTCAAGGAATCCTTAAAGAGGGCATTTTATAGATTTTTCCTGTGTTTCATGATGCATTTTAAAAAGTTGCTCACAAAGTAACAGACGTTTTCAGTTTCCAGCATTTGGAGTCTAAGAAGAGCGGGTCTGCATTGTCTCACCCCCCAGTTCCTTAATATTGGTTGTAACCAAATTTTTCTGTGGGGCTGGTGGAATTTGCATAGCATGATCACGTGTAGATTGGTTTGTATTGATGTACCATCACACGGACAAGGTGGAAGGGTGGCATTCCAGCAGTTTTTCAGTGGGAACGTGACCAATCTAAAAAAAATATTTAGTCTGAATCTTGTTATCAACATTCTCTCATAAGTTGGCATTTCGAATGTTAAGTACGGATGAATGCCATGGGCTATTTGGATCATGTTGGCATGTACTACTGCCATTTTTGATGATTCAGACGCTAGTCTTAGGGATTCCAAATGTCTTAGTGCTAATTGTTTGAGGTCTCTTTTTGAGATATCCATTATTGATTCTGGTTCCAGGTAATAGTTCTCAAGCCCTAGATCCTTGAGGAAATTTCTTACATAAGAAAGCCACTTTACTTTCGATGATTTATCGAGAGACATTGAGTCAGCAATAATGGACTGGGTCAACGTGTTTTTATCGGATGTCCAGATGCGCCGCCACAACATCACTGGTTCTGTTTTGATTAAGTCCTCTATGTAGGGTATTTCTAGTTCCAGGTGCATTGCATATATTGAGGTGCCTTTCGGCGCGGCTAGAAGAAATCTGAGAAAGACATTTTCCGCCTTCTGGATGGAGCTGGTATCGGTGTAACCCCAGACTCCCGCACCGTATAGGGCGATAGCCTGGCATTTAGCATTGTAAATTTTTAGTAGCTCCACTGGAGGCCTTTTTCCTAGTCTCTGAGAGAAGCTCGTTAGGGCGGCTATTGATCTCTTGAATAGGTGACCCCTTGTGTTTACGGCTGGGTTCCATGTCAGTTGATCGTCTATCATGACACCCAGATATGGGTATTGGGGGGTGACCTCAAGCTTTTGTTTATCGAGGTAAATGGCCTTTGTTCTTTTTTGCCCCCTGCCTGCCGTCATGACAAACGTTTTCTTCACATTCACCCTCAAGTCCAGGTTGCCCATGAAAGTTGTGTACCTATTCAGTGATAGCTGAAGCTCACGAGGAGTGCGGGCGAGAATAACGGCGTCGTCCGCGTAGAGCAGGGCGGGAATCAGGCGCTGGTTTATGCGTGGGAGGTCCTGAGCCCCCCTCAACATCTCCCCCTCCAGACCATTAGTGTAGAGTGAGAAGAAGAAGGGGGCCAGGACACATCCCTGCCTGACTCCACGCCCTATGCTAAACGGGGCCGTCAACTCTCCATTTAGGCCAAATCACACTCTGGCCGTAGCGCCGAAATAGAGTTCTCTTAAAAAATCCAAAAGGGGGGGGCTCTATTCCCATTTGGGCGAGGACTGTCCACAGCTTTGCGTGCGAAACGCAGTCGAACGCTGCGGACAGGTCGACAAAGACCATGTAGATCTTAGTTGCCTTCGCCTGTGTGTATTTTCCCATTATTAGGGTGAAATTGAGGGCCTGCTCTACTGTTCCGAAACCCTCACGGAAGCCGAATTGGATATCGGAAATAATGCCTCGATTCTCACTCCACTGCTGGAGACACTCTAGGATAACTCTTCCCACTACTTTCCCGAGCAAATCCAGCAGGGAGATGGGCCGATAGCACTTCACGTCTTGGCGGTCCCCTTTTTTGAAAATGGGGACCATTATTGACTTGGTCCATGAACTTAGCACTCCCTTATTTGCAACTGCTATGCACACTCTTGTTAGAATGGGGGCCCAAAGGTCTAGGTTATTTTTAAAAAAGTCCACTGGGACCCTGTCGGGGCCTGGAGCTTTGCCTAATTTACTTTTCTGCAGTGCTTCCAAAAGATCGGGGTTGTCAAAGAGAAGCGGGATGGGGTACTGTACTTTTGGGGGCAATGGATCTGTAGATGCACTATTTTTAAAAATCTCTGAGAAATGTGTGACCCATGTGTTCTCGTCGATGGCAACTTCTATTCTGGGGGTGTCGGTGTCCGATAGATATGGGGTTCTGACTGTGCGCCAGAAAAGCTCACTGTTTTTTGAGAGAGCACCCTCATGAAGGTCGTCCCAAAGTTTCTGCTTTAGTTGTGCAATTCTCAGTTTGCGTTCCCCTATGTATTGTCGCCTTAGGAGTTGAATTTGGGCTGCGTCTCTCGGTTTTTTATGAAGAGCAGTTTTTAGTTTTGTTAAAGCAGTTGTGCAGTTATGATTAAACCATTTTTGTTTTACTGGGTGATTTGTTTTGGGTTTTGAGGTAAGTAAGTCCTTAATGAGCTCCAAAATGTGTTTGAAGTTCGTTAGGACTTCCTCGTGGCTAGATGAGAGGTCCAGACATTTTAAGATGTTTGGATATGCCTGGATTATCAATTTTTTAGTGATTTCAGTAGGATTAATCTTTCCCCATTTGATTGTGTACCCGTTCTGTTTGCCGATCTCTAATTTATTCTGTGCGAGGGTACTTACAATATCCGAGTTGTGGGTACTGAGTGCAGGCATGTATAGCTTCATCCTTAACGCTGAATGGTCACTAAGCGAGTTGCCAATGACACCAAAATCCTTAACTATGCGTGTCAGGCCGGGCGATAAAAGTATGTAATCGACTGTTGTTTGATGGCCTCTACCCACATAAGTTGGGTTAAATAAGTTCGAATCTGCATTTTGAGGGTTAGCAATGTGCAGGTCCAAATCCGAGAGGACAGCATTTAGAGTATTCCCTATTTTATTATGTGCGAAGTGTGCTAAAAGTGCACCGGATTCCTCCGCCATCCCGCAGCAAAGTGGATTAGTCATTACGCAAGGATGGAGGTTGAAATCTCCTCCCCAGATTAAGTGGGTTGCCTCTTTACCAGTTCTCCATTGGTAAAATTGTTTTAATTTCTCGTGGACATAACTGAGGAGATTTATGAATTGGTCTTCAGGAAGGTTATTATATGAGTTAGTCAAAAGATAGTCTCCTTATTGGCAAAGGATAATGAAAGGATTTGGTGATTGGGGTCTTGAGAGACTGTGACCACTTTTGTGAGGGTTAGGGTGTTCGCTATATAAGTTACTAGCCCACCTTTGGGTCTTCCCATTATACTGCTTAGTGCTGGGACGAAATAGGTTTTATAGCCTTGTAGGTGTAGATCTACTATTGACCAAGTCTCTTGGAGACAGATTATAAAGTGAGGTTTTAAAAAGTTTTGCGCAGTCCCGTCCTTTATTTTGGATCGAAGACCTGTGATGTTCCAATAGAGTATGAAAATCGGCTGGGTCTCATCTTTTAGTGGTTTAGCTACAACTACAACTTCAACTTCGGCATTCTTGAGTCCCGAGGAAATATTCGAGATCCCCGTACTAGAGGGTACGTGCAGAATGTTGGGTACACTATCTTTTGATGGTCAGTCGACCATTTCAAGTCCGCTATACCTATTGAACAGCGGGATGTTATGCCATGGGTCCCATCGGGGTTGATCTTTAATTATCGGCCATTGTGTGTAAGGTCTCCTGTCTTCCCAGCGTCCCCCCTGATAACGTAGTCTCACTGTGTGCCAGGGATAATCTGGGTCGTGTGGTCTAGGGGGACCATGGTATCTGGGGTTCACTAAATCATCCTGTCTGGGGAGTGGGAGGGCCCAGGGGGGCTCTTGTTCCTGGGGGGGTCCGTTTTGTTGCCTAAAAGGGTAGAAAAAAGAAAGTGACTTTATCTTGATGCCTCCATTTGAGGCAATATCTTCCCAAGAGCAGATGTAGTCTGCTATGCGTGGGTCCTCGAAAGTAATCACTATACAGTCCCCGGGGATCGTTTTTCTAGTGTTGCCCACCCATGGAACCCTGGCAACAGATCTAATCCTTCCGTGCCAAGTTGATGGAATCGGGAGATTAGTCTGCAGCCGGTGCTGTGCCTTGTTTTTTAAGGACCAGCCAGGTTCCGAGTTATGCTCAGTTAACTCAGAAACACCGGCCATAACCGCCACATACGGTGACGCCTCAGGTGGAAAGTCTGCTGGTAGTCTTGTTTGGCCTAAATTTTTGGCGGTGTTTCTCTTGGGTCTAACAGACAGAGGGTTTGAAGCCAGAGTCTGAGGGACCGGCGTTTTGATGGATGTTTTATTTGTGTTTTTATTAGCGATTTTATTAGTCGTTTTGTTAGTTGCCTCGGGCTTTGGGGCCGGTGTAATTGGCGTTCCTGGGGAAGTCAATGAGATAATGTGTGTTGGATTGTTAGAAATGGTCGAAGTAGTCGTTGTATGTGTTGTACTGGCTGAGTTCGATATATTGTTGGTAGTGGGGGCACTGGGAATTGTTATCTGAAGTGTCTTGTGTTGGGGGTTAGGCAGGGTTGGGTTTGCATTTATTGTTTTGGTGGGAAGTGGTTTTTTGGTGTTATTTCCCCCTGCTTTTTGTGGACCTAACAGATGGTTGGGTTGTTGAGTTTTTACAAGTTTTAAAATCTGTGACTCCAAGTGCGCTAATCGCTGTTCTAGAGGTTGCAATGATTGTTTAAATATGTTGGCTATCTTGGTCAATAATAACTCAGGAACCTCCATATCGCTCGTACCCTTATAGGATTGTGTGATAGTAGAGGGGTCCAGAGTTACCGGGACAAGTGTTTCGTTCTCTGAATGATGGACTAACACTGAGACTCCTATTTGTTCTACTCTATCCTGTCGATCTTGTGGAGCGCTAGGTATATGGGTCGGGTTATTTGGTGCTGGGGGATTAAGGGCCACCCTTTTCTTACTTATCGCCCCCTCCCTCCTTCCCCTTTCTATCGTTTTTTCTATGGAGGAGATTTGTGGGGAGGTTTGCGGGACTAGGTCCGGGGTTTTTTCTAGATCCAAACTAAGCTGTGAGTCGGCAAGTTGGGACACCGATAAATTGACTGTATTAGGTAAACTGCGTCTCTCTCGTATCGGGATTACCTCAGCGTTTGGGACTCCTATAGCTGGTGATCTAGCGTCCGCCAGGTTCCCCAATGAGGATCTTTTGGCGAATGCCAGGTCCAAGGAGACCCTTTCTTCTATCAGTGAAATGCTTTGGTCTATGAACGTATTAGCCTTCGTGATGAAGTTGTCCATAGGACCCAGCAATTTACTCACGCTACCCGGTGCTTTAGCTTTAGTTCCTCTGGTGAGAACCATTTTTGTTGGAAAATCTGATGGTATTAATAAGGAAGGGGATATAGCAAAGTGGGGATGACAAAATAATGGCCCAGTCCAGTCTCTTACGTCCTCGAACGGCCTCAAACGGCCCGCTCTTTGCCCGGTCTTCGCCCTGGGCTCCAACCCGCACATGTCCCGCGATGCGCGTTACTGGGCTTAGTTAAATTAGCTTTGGCAGAGAGGAGGCGTGGCACTGGGAGGGGGCGTGGCTCAGGCGGGAAGAGGACCCAGCTGATGATGGTGAATGCTGGTCCTCGCAGTCCCGGGGGCCGCGCCTCTCACCTCCTCTGCGGCCTCGCAGTTGTTCCTCTCCTCACTCTCGGGTCAGTGGCAGATGAACTGGGTAGAAGGCTACTCCTGTAGCGACGGGAAATCAGCAGTGGTTCACAATCCTCAATGCGATTTCTGGCATCTTATATATAACCGTCAACCCCCGAAGGGCAGTGTCTCCTCAAATTTTGTATATGGTTCTCGCTAGAAAATGTAGGACTGCATATTAGGATGACAGAACTTCTGAATGCAGGGGCTGAATCCATCTACACCATAAGAGGCTTTCAACCCAATTCCTAACTAGCGCACAGTGCCTCCGCCAAACCCCCAAACCAATCAAGATAGCAGATGATTTTGGCAACCTCGAACATGAGACTCTGACCCCCTAGGTAATTGTGTAAACAGCTCTTATCCCTTTCGTTGTTTACTCTTACATGCCCATGGTAAATCACAAAAAAGAAATGAAGATAGGTTTTCAATGTATTTATTGAAACTATTGTATTCTTGCATAGAAAGGATGCTCTGTAATTATTAGGCTGATAAAGCAAACCAAGATAGCCACCAATATAAACATGTTAAAAATATTGAACATTCCAACCAAAGGAATCTTAATTCTATATCTATGTTTCTACCTATCACTACCTCTACTCTGCAAGCATAATGGGTGCACCTGCTGCATGATCTCTTAGGTTTGCCCAAGCCCCCATACTTGGATAACTTGTCCCGGCGATCAGTCTGGAGTGGATTGGCAATCCCTCTCTGCAGGATGGAGGCTTAGTGTTCACAGGGCTGCATGCCAAACACAGCAATTCATTCTATCATGGTGAAGACCATAACACTCTTCTTTTACCTTTAATAGGACAGGGGACAGTTTATATAAGAAAACCACTGTGTTGGAGATACAGTTCTGATGTAATGATGTGTCTAGATCTTGGAACTCTAGCAAACTGCAGACATTTGAGATGGGAAATAGACAATTTTATGAATGGTGACACACCTACCAATTGAGTGAAAAAGCATCTTGACTCCACCTATTCCTGACTCTATTAGCGAGGAGATCTCTGAGTCTCACAGCCATGCATAGCATTGTGGGAAAAGATGGCAGGCCTCCCCAAAGTCATGGCACATCTCCTCTCTCTGCTTTCACTGTTAAGAAAGGCCTCGTCTCTTACCACAGAAAATTCAGGAAGCCTAATGTGGTAGATGGGGGACGATAAAAGGGTAAAAGTGAAAAATATGATCACTTTGAATAGAGCTCACTTCACTGAACTGCCTTACATTGATCAGTTTCAAAGGCAATGCATTTTTCCAGATGCGCATATGTACAACCTTTGTATGGCGCACCTTATCACACACCATTTGGGGCTGAAAGTTTTAATTACATGTTAGATGCAGTCATATCGAGCACTCTAAGTGACAGCAGAAGGACCACTGTCCCTGTCCTCCCTTCAGAGGATTGGTCAAGTGTTGAGGCTCTCACCCCACAGTTTCTCACTTGTCACGTGCTAAGGGGAATCCATCATTCCCATTTGACCTTATATTGCCTGTGACTAATGGGAAGGATGAAGTTGCTCCTCAAAAAATAAATTATTGGTCAATTTCTCCTGTTTCTGAGAATTTGATCAATGACTTCACCATGTGTGCAGAACTAGTAGAAGCCACTATTTTCAAGCTGGTGTGCACTGTGAGTGACTTTACATCACATAATACACAGATTGCATGATATTTAGATCAGGTGTTGACAATTACCTGTTGTGACATCTATGTCTTGTGACTCAGTACTCGAATTGGCAAGGTGAAGAAGGTGCTTTCATCATCTTGTGAAGCACTGTCAAGCCACTGACATGAAGATGAATGAAGGAAGGTGGGGGTTATTTGTGTGTGCTGGGGTCCAGGCATATTGTATGTACTGTGCATGTGTGGTCATTTTTGACTGAAATTATGTTAAGGTGTGTATGTGTGTGTGAGTGAGCATACCTGTGAATAGTCTTACTGTGAGTCAGGGTTGATTAAATAATTTTACATTTGATACAATTGTTGAGTGTGTAGCTGAACCTCCTATGCCTTTACCATTACATATTTATTGAGTATCTTTACCTGAAATGAATCACACATTTGTAGAGTCAATAGCTCCTGTTTGCCAAACCTAGCTTTGGCAATGCTTGTTGATATTTTGCAATTACCATGTGCTGTGTTGTGAGGCATGCTCTATCCAGAATATGTGCTGAAAGCACCTCCCATCTTTTCTATTGGCTTCTGTTAGTGCCAATCACAAATGCCTGCTGTTAGACCTGGCCGCTTTGGTGTGGTTTCCCCTGTCTTTTTGGCCTCTACCTCCTGTATTTTTGATGTTGTGCTGGATTTCGTTTTTGCTGGTTTAGATGCGTTGGACACTCTGCTACTGCTGATCAGTGCCAGAGTGTAAATTGTTATTATGATTGGATGTACATGATTGGCATATTTGTATCATCATGAAGTCCCTAGTAAAGTGCACTGGGTGTGCCAGGGCTGGTGATGACAAATGCTACTAGTGGGCCTGCAGCACTGATTGTGCCACCCCCATGAGTAGCCCTAAAAAGGTGTCTCAGGCATGCCACCGCAGTCTGTGAACTGCCATGTCCTCCTGGTCAGTGTCCCCACTGACCAGCCCTAACCCTTCCCTTTTTGTGCACATTGGTCACCCCTATGGAAGGCCCAAGGTACCCCCCTGGGCAGGGTGCAGTGTATGTGAAAGGTAGAGCATGTACTGTTGCAGGTGACATGCTCTGGTAGTGCATTACAGCCATTTTCGTTGTTCACTATTGTAAGGCTATCTTGCGCCATAGGTTAACATGGGGGATGCTGGCTACAGTGGCTACCAGCATTTCTTCCCATAGGAACAAGATAGTACATAAGAGTCTAGTATCCCTGAACTCAGAATTTAATAAAACATCTTTTTGGAAAAGTTGTTTTTAAATCCTGTGTTTGAGAACATCCCTTTTAGAAAGTTGCTGTTCTCTTGTCTGACCCTTCTGTGTGCCTTGGCCTGTTTGTGTATTGACTGTCTGGTTTGAGAGTGACGGGGCCTGGGGATTCCCCAGGAGGCTGGCTGAGTCAGCCCTAGGCTGAATGACTGCATTTGCAACTTGAGTGGTGGGAGGAGATAGCACCTGGGCCTGAATAGGGCTGTGCCTGCCTTCCACAATGCTGGCTCCACCTCCTGCTGGGCGGCTGACGACCATGCCCCTCACTCTGAAAGGAAAGGAGAAACCAGGAAAACAAAGTGCTCAAGAAACACCCAGAACTGGTTCAGACCGGGCTCAGGGCCCACTTGCACAAAGAGAACAAAGACTTTTAGGGGTATAAGTACAGGACCCCTGACAACGGAAAATTAGATCATCCTGGAATCAAGAAGGAACCTCTGCCAAGGAGGAAGCTGAAACTGAAGAAGGAAGATTGTCCAGCTGTTGCTCTGCTGGATTGCCCTGCTGTTGCTTTGCTGCCAAGGAGAGGGGAAGGACTTTGCTTTGCGCTGTGTCCCCTTGCTTGAAGGAATCTCCAAGGGCCTGAGAAGAGCTGGCTCCCGGTTCTGAAGTCCCAGGAACAAAAGGACTACACCCCCAGCTTCCCCTTAGCTCTACTGAGAGAGTTCTGTCCTTCCTGGAGTGCGTGGCCCATGTGTGGTGCCTCTGGAAGTTGTACCTGTGCTGGGAAGCTGGAAACCAAGATTTGAGAGACTTTGTTACAGAAAAGTTATTGCATCGCTCACTGCGGAGGGCATCCCCGACAGTGCGAGGAAATTCCCGCCGCTATCGCATCGTCGCAGAACCATCGCATCGAGAAGCTGCGAGAGAGAGATCGCCGCTGGATCGCGCATCATCGCCCCGGAGATCGTCGCAGCGCCTAAGAGATCGTCGCATCATACCTTTGCGAGAATAAACTTCCTACGGAACCTACGCACCGGAATCCATACAAGGGGCCTTCCTCCCCATACAGACCGGATTCGTCGCAACACGCCCGCTGCTGCATGAGGGCTGTCGCATCGCCTCCCCAGGGTCTCAGGAGCAACGCATAGCTTGTTTTCCACCGCACCAGCTTCTGCTTTTGGAACTTTGTCGCAACTAAAGGTACTGTGTCTGAAACGTGACGCAACTGTGAACTTTTCACGCAACTGTGGATTATTTTATCGCAACCTAAAGAACTTTTTATTGCAACCTTAATAACTCTTTTGAAACCATATTCTTGAACTGTGTATTTTGGATTTTTGTCGTTTTGGTCTTGTGTAATTTAAATTAAATACCTTTATTTTTCTAAACTGTTGTGGAGTCAGTTTGTGGTATTTTCACTGTGTTACTGTGAGTGTTTGTACAAATACTTTACACATTGCCTTCTGATTAGCCTTGACTGCTCGTGCCAAGCTACCTAGAGGGTGAGCAGGGGTTATCTCAGAGGGTTTCCTCCTTGCCCTGACTAGAAGCAAGGGTCCCTATTTGGACAGTGGTACCTACCTCTGCCAACTAGAGACCCCCAGATCTAACACCTGCTTTCGCTTGGTGGATATGCCTAAGTAGTCCCTCCTTTTGGTGTTTCAGACCGCCCCAGCCAACTGCCCCTGTTAAGTGTGGTCTTACTCTTTATTGCATGTATGTTCCTTCCTGCGCGTTCTTTTTTTTGTTTGTTTTCCCTTGGCTTGTGTATCAGCACTGTATCTGCTACATGGACTCCTTGCTTCATGTGTTGGAAGAGAACGTGATTCCATGCTTAGCTTCATGATTTGGACAAAAGCAGGATTAAGTGCTTAGCTGATAGCATAAGGTTTGCTCCTCGGCTCACTTTTGGTCCACTTGCAATAAATCCAAATGATCGCATGGATTTCTGCCTCACCACAGCCTAGGGGCCCTCGTCTGAATATGATGATCATTACACTCATGTAATCCTACCCACCTCCCTACAATATTCACGTCACCTTCTCTGCCGCTGACTGCTGTCCCCCCCTTTCTTCCTCTTTCTCTTATTCCCTCTCTTTCTGGCACGGTCTCGCTCCTTTTCACTTGCTGAAAACCATGACAAATGGCTCTTACCCTCTCTTTCCTCTTATTTCCTTTATTTGTTCCCCCTGGGAAATGAATCTAAAAAAGAAAGAAACACTTTGGTTGAAAATGTCTTCATTTTCTTACATTTTTCTATTCCAAAGTGCTGCCTTGGGATGAAAAGAAAAAACAAGTTTCAAAATACAAAAAATAAATAAATAAAGCAAAACAGAGTGGCCAGATTGGTTTTATTTACAACAACACACATTAGCCCCACTTTGCTAGTGAAGCAATACTTAAGTTTTCTCATCTTTCATTGAACAACATTATTTTGCGTTGGTGAGGAAGTGCACCATTCCTGGAGGTACTGCAATACCTGGTTGATGTGTATAGTGGAAAACATGTAAATTTGCTCCTTGGCTCGTATTTGGTCCACTCGCAATAATTCCAGCCAATTACATGGATTTATCTGCCTCACTATGGTGTAGGGCCCCCTTTGGAATATGATTAGGCCTGAGTGGAGTACTTCTACGCAGAACTTTGCGAAGTGCAAAAAATACATCTGCCACATCATGCGGAGCTCCGCGAGCAGCGGAGTGCGTTAGATAAATGCTGTTTGCGGTGTTTTTCAGTGTCAGATGCTTGTCTGCACTGCAATCATCGCAAATGGCACCATGCAGAGTGGAAGCCGGCACTGCTTCTGTTCTCGCACTCGAGGATATTTTCACTCGAGCAGTAGCTTTCTCAAGCCCAGCGGTCGCAAGCATACGGGACCAGTCGCAATGAGTAATCTGACCGCCCCATTGAGAAATCTCACAGGGAGGTTGATTTTCCACACTTGCACTCACCAACTTGATGTTGACAATCACAAACGAGTTAAAATCTCTCTGTCAGGGGGATTTTCCTTGCTTTTGATTGCCAATTTGATGTTAACGAACAAGAGCAAGGAAAAATCTCTGCTATGCTATGCTGAATTGAGTTTTTTGGAACTATCTGAGCTCCGCATACCGCGGAGTACAGAAACCTCTGTAAACTCTGCGAGCGAGAGTTCACCACCAAGACATAAATATGATGAACCCCCTCACCACACTCATCTCACACCGCCTACCTCCCTACAGTATTCACTTCTCCTGCGTTACTTGCATTCTGTGAGAGTTTGCTTTTTACAGGATGTTTTTACTGTTTTGTTTTCAGCCAGAATATTACTCTTGTCTTCCATCCCTCATAACCTAGTTACCAATTGTTGGTTCTCCAGCGCTGTAAGGTCTTACAAATGGCAATAGCGCTAAGCAAATATCATTGTTCCACTAAATACAAAATATTTTTTAAAACATTGTCATTTTCAAAGCTAAGAGCTCTAACTTTCTCGAATACCTTATCTCCTCCGACCGACTTCTGGCCTATTCCTGCGAACTCCCTACTGTTACCATCTACGTCAGTTTGCAATCTGGGAGTTTCATTTCATGAGGAGCTGACCTTGGAGACACATGTTAATAAAACCGTGGGGATTTTTTTTTTCCCTCATTAGAGTTCTGAGGAAAATTCTTCCCCTGCTCCCTGCTCCCTGCTCCCTGCTCAAACGTGCTCCTTGGTAGTTAGGAGCGTGATTTTGAGCAGGTTAGACTACTGTAATTCTCTCCTGTTGGAGTCTTCCAAGTTTTTAACTTGTAGACTGCAGAGAAGTCAGAATATGGCCGCCAAGCTGGCCCTGTCACATCCCCGTCATTCTTTTTCTTCTCAGGCTCTTTGCGGAGCTACATTGGCTCCCTATAGTGCACAGGATTTATTTAGAATCCCTCTGCGTTGTGTTTAAGGCACTGCATGGTTTGGATGCCATACCTTTGCAGAGTAAATTCTGCTGGCATACCCCTTCCTGCTACCTTTGGTCCTCTGCAGCTAATTGGGTGATAGTACCCCTGACTAGAAGAGCTAAGTTGGGGGGGTCAAGCTTTCAGTGTTGCTCCTGCAAGACTCTGGAACAAGTTACCCCTGGAGCTGCGACAGATAAATGATGTTTTGCCCTTTCGTAAACAAATAAAAATCTGGGGCCTCATTTATGAGAAATGAGGCATCGCTGCTTGAAAGCAGCGATGCGTCACTTCTCAGTGCGCACTCCTTGCGACATTCCTGATGCGTCATATTTAATGTATGACGCATCATGTCGCAAGGAGCTCCAGATACGTCAGTATTTCTGACGTATCTGTATGGCGCAAAAGTGACGCATTGCTGGAGTGTGTCACAAAAGTGACGCAACTCCAGCAATGCGTCCTTTCACATGGGGCAAGCCCCATGTGAAAGGGCCTACGTCAGTCTTACGCTTGCTGTGAGGCAGGGGCAAGATTTTGACGCAACGGTGTCTTAAAAGTGACGCAGTGAAATTTCATAGATTTCACTGCGTTACTTCTACGACCCTTCCTTGTGTCAATACGCCCCCCTTGCATACATTATACCTGGCGGAGGTATAATGTGGCACAGGGGTTTACAAAGTGACGCATCTACCTAGATGCATCACTTTGTAAATATGGCGCAACAAGACGCATTTTTTACGCCACTGGTGCATCACAAAAAGCGACGCACCGGCGGCGTAAAAGTGACGCGCTGCCTCATAAATAAGGCCCCTGGCTCTTTCCTAGAACTTAACTCCTAGCTGTTTCAGATCACAGTTGTTTTTTACTGTCTTTCCCTCTTTAGCGCCAGGATGCCCGATGGGTTGCAGTGCGCTATATACATTTCTTTTACATTGCCTTACATTAAAGAGAGCTCCTAAAATACTTCCCTCACTTCCCTCACTAATCCATGAAACGGCGACAGGAATTGAATCACAATTTCAGAATGTGCATTAAGGTCGTAGTTGATAGAGATCAGTCTCATATCAGCAGCAGTACCGTAACTGAGTAGGCATGCACTGGACAAAGTACTTTAGAGAACATGAACTGATGCTTGGACTGTCATTTTATATGTCTTATGGTTGCTACAAATGACCCTTGACTTTGCAATAGCATGGAAGCAGGCCATGTGTACACCTTTGTTTTCAATGGCATTAGACGTAGTGTCAAATACAGTTTGTTGTGTTTTTCTGACAGCATGATATTCCTCAATGCACCACTGTACATAATTAAAAATGTAGGGCGGCCATTCACCTTTAACATGATCTTAGGGCACTGTTGAAATGAGTTTGGTCGCTTCACATGGTGTTCTCTCTTTCACTTGTGCTCTTCTTTGCAAGCAGTCAATCCATTGTGCATCCATTGCCTTCATTGCTGCTCAATAGTTATGTTGAAGAGCCTTTGGAAGATGAATTAGATGATGATCAACTTTATTTTGTCTCTATTTACCACAAATGATGTTGCCTTTTGGCCTTGTGGACATGGCTGGCATGCTTCTGGACATTTTTGGCATCCATTTTCCCTTTTCTTCATTATGTTCTAGATTTTCTTTTGTTTTGCAAACTGTTATGAAATGGTTTTCATTCCCACAACCTTTGCATATCATGACCAAGGTCGAGACATTTACCTTTTTGTGGAAATAAGAATCCACATCAAAAACATAATTTCCTTTGCTTTAGATACATCATCTTAAGGGCCTCAACTTTGTGTTGCCGCTTACGTTTTATGATCATGGATGATGCATTCTGGGCGGTTAAAGCTTCCATATCAGTAGCCTGTCAATCTGTAGGTTCCTCATCTCTCACAACCATGAGTACCTTTTCTAGACTGAATGTCTCTCTCAAAATGCATGATCTGAACAACTCGGAGACACTCACTGATGACTCAGAGATGCATTGCCTTTTCATTGAATTCACTGAACTTGCAGTGCTTGATGAGAGCATCAAATCTTTTGAGAAACTCATTCATCATTTCACCAGCTTCCTATTTTGCCTGGTGCAATAGTCGACATTGGATTGAACTTAGCTTCCAACGTTTCTTTAATTTGACGGAACAATACAGCTTGTGGATTTTTTTTATCACTTCTTTTACTCCATCGCCTACAATGTTCTTTACGTTTTTAAAGATCCTTTTATCATTCGTTTTTTCCAGAGCATCTATGAAGTCATCAATTTTTTTGATTCATGCAGTCCATCTGACCCCCATATTCTGCTTTTTGGTGATGTTGAATTGTGGTGGAGATTTCAAAGATGCTGCGGCAACATACTCCATGTATTCTGTTGTAGCCGTTGGAGAACTTCAATTTATTTAGGACTATTTGAGTTGTGCTGAATGCCACCAGCTGCCTCTTTGGTCATTTCTGCAGGGATCAATGACTTCGTAAACACAACCCCCTTGTTAGTGCTCGCCGGCTGATGCGCATGCGCATAGCTGGCGAAGCTCTAAAGTGGCTTCAACAGAGTTTAAACACTGGCGATTCCACTGGCGATTTCTTGCAGTGGATGTGCGCTTTTTAGGTCATTGCGCAAGCGCAAGCCCTAAAAAGCGCGTGCACAATGCCACCAGCCGCCTGCCTGCCTGCCTCACATTACCACATCAAAGACAAGCTTATCAGCGTGCGCTCATCATTTCTCCTCCCAGCGCATTCCTCATCCCCTAATTATTCACGGCTAACATTAAATCATGGTAGCTCGCCTGTCTTCCGCAACTTAGTGATTTTCTCCTGGCTGATATTTTTACCTCTGTGTTGCTTTCATTTGTATGTTGCCATTGCATACTGCCATGTAACATCCC
The DNA here is from genome assembly GCF_964263255.1 of Lissotriton vulgaris. Taxonomy (NCBI): domain Eukaryota; kingdom Metazoa; phylum Chordata; class Amphibia; order Caudata; family Salamandridae; genus Lissotriton; species Lissotriton vulgaris. The sequence goes on from NC_141689.1 coordinate 54,866,600, forward strand.
ACACGTTTTTCAAACAATGATGCAACACACGAAGAAGGGATGGTGAAGTTATTCTGGTCAGGAGGCTTATATGTACTTAAAACCAACACTTTGGTATGACGAAATTTAAATACACAGCTCACATAGAAGTGTCAAATAATCACGTTGTTTATGCAATTTAACAAAATTTGGTGCACACACGCGAAAAATACTATTGCATTTTCAAAGTATGTGAAAAATGCAGCATATATTTCTCTCGTGGATTTCCTGATATATGTATTGTTTCCAAATATTCTAGTTTTGCTCAAATATTCCTTTTTCATAGTTTGTGCCCATGTTAGACTTTAAATTAAAAGAAAGTTTCTACACTTAAAGATGGTCAGCATATTTGTGTAGCAATTTCAGATGCTTGCCTCTTGTGCAGACTTATTTGTCCCTTTTGTGTTTTTACTACCGCACAGCAAGGCTGAAGCTTTGGGTCATAGAGGTGTACGCATAAGCACATGATCTGGGCATTCAGATTGCCCGATTGTATTGCAGGGCTGCTTTGTGAAATGGTAAGGGGGACAGCCTCTCCTTACCTCCATGGGCCTGCCCAATATAAGTTGCTGCAAAGACAGCACAATGGTGACCGCAGAGGTGACCATGGCAGACACTGCCAGGATCATGTCCCCTTCGGAGTCTCCCTTTTCTTCCACCCACTGCACAATCCTGCTCTCCCTGATTCGCGTGGATGTTGGGGTGGCCTTACACAACAGTTGGAAGCGGCGGGTAGAACTTGCACCCTGCTTGTCCAGTTGTCCCCCTTAAACTGTGTATCCTAGCTTCCTTCTCTGTTGAAAAATCATCCTGCACTTTACAATTGCAGTGGAAAGTTGTTTCGACGTGCAACACAAGTGCCACATTGTCAGCGGAAGGAGCAAACCTTTCTAACTCTGGGTGGAAGTTGTAAAGTTTGCCTTCTCCCCACAAAACAGATGCAGCACCGGCAACAGTAGATCAAAAATGAGTGTTAGAAATGCATACCCTTCGCTGCTACCCACACACTGCCTCTTTTGTTTATTAATCACGTTGCTTAACTTCTCACCAGTTAAAACGATTGGCATTGTCTGTTCTTGTTTGTCTGTGTCTCCGGGGCAGGGTTTGTTGGATTGGCTCAGTGTCTCACACAGATGTCACTATCTACCCTGCAAGCCTACACAGTCATGGCTCAACACACACACCTCTTTAAATATTCTTTGCATCCCAATCACCCGCAGACAAACTAGCCCGCTTAGGTTAAAAAAAAATGCATTTGCAATGGAATAGGTGTTGCATATCCGAATCTTTGACCTATTGGTATTGTAAATAATGCCTTTTATTTATGTGCACTGCACCGCAGAACTCCATACAGCTCCACCGAGGCACCCACCACACAGCTCCACCGATGCACCCACCACACAGCTCCACCGAGGCACCCACCACACAGCTCCACCGAGGCACCCACCATACAGCTCCACCAATGCACCTACCACACAGCTCCACCGAGGCACCCACCACACAGCTCCACCAATGCACCCACCACACAGCTCCACCTACAGAGCTCCACCGATGCACCCACCACACAGCTCCACCGAGGCACCCACCATTCAGCTCCACCGATGCACTCACCACACAGCTCCACCGATGCACCCACCACAAAGCTCCACCGAGGCACCCACCACACAGCTCCACCAATGCATCCACCACACAGCTCCACCTACACAGCTCCACCGATGCACCCACCACACAGCTCCACCGAGGCACTCACCACACAGCTCCACTGAGGCACCCACCGACACAGCTCCACCGATGCACCCACCACACAGCTCCACCAATGCACCCACCACACAGCTCCACCGATGCAGCCACCACACAGCTCCACCAACACAGCTCAACCGATGCATCCACCACCCAGCTCCACGATACACCCACCACACAGCTCCACCGACACAGCTCCACCGATGCAGCCACCACACAGCTCCACCGATGCACCCACCACACAGCTCCACCGAGGCACCCACCATACAGCTCCACCAAGGCACCCACCACACAGCTCCACCGATGCACCCACCACACAGCTCCACCGATGCACCCACCACACAGCTCCACCGAGGCCCCACCACACAGCTCCACAGATGCACCCACCACACAGCTCCACCGATGCACCCACCACACAGCTCCACCGAAGCACCCACCACACAGCTCCACCGAAACACCCACCACACAGTTCCACAGATGCACCCACCACCCAGCTCCACCGAGGCACCCACCACAAAGCTCCGCCGAGGCACCCACCACACAGCTCCACCGATACACCCACCACACAACTCCACCGATGCTTCAACTAAGCTCCACCAATGCACCCACCACACAGCTCCATCAATGCACCCACTAAGCTCCACCGATGCACCCACCACACAGCTCCACCTACACAGCTCCACCGATGCACCCACCACACAGCTTCACCGATGCACCCACCACACAGCTCCACCGATGCACCCACCTCACAGCTCCACCGATGCACCCACCACACAGCTCCACCGATGCACCCACCACGGATCTATGACGTTAGCATGCATACTATTACCACGCATACCTTTACAACGCGGTATTTACAACGAATACCGTTACTACGCATAGCGCTTTGAGGTGCTGGATAGTGGTAAGTATAATTTTATATTTCAACTCCAGTCCCCGTGGACACTAGGGAAGGCGTTGGATATAAAATTAAACTTATTCCCTATCCTAGAGCGTCCCCCCAGCGCAATGTGTTGTAATGGTATGCGTGGTAATGCCTGCGTTGTAGTGGTAGTGCGTTGTAAGAAATGCGTGCTAAACGTTGTATACCACCCACCACACACCTCCACCGACACAGTTCCAATGATGCACCCACCACCCAGCTCCACCGATGCACCCAATACACAGCTCCATCGACACAGCTCCACCGATGCACCCACCACACAGCTCCACCAATGCACCCACCACACAGCTCCACCTACACAGCTCCACCGAAGCACCCACCACACAGCTCCACCGATGCACCCACCACACAGCTCCACCGATGCACCCACCACACAGCTCCACTGATGCACCCACCACACAGCTCCACCGAGGCACCCACCACACAGCTCCACCGAGGCACCCACCACACAGCTCGCCGAGGTACCCACCACGCAGCTCCACTGATGCACCCACCACACAGCTCCACCGACACAGCTCCACCAATGCACCCACCACACAGCTCCACCAATACACCCACCACACAGCTCCACCGATGCTCCAACTAAGCTCCACCAATGCACCCACCACACAGCTTCATCAATGCACCCACTAAGCTCCACCGATGCACCCACCACACAGCTCCACCTACACAGCTCCACCGATGCACCCACCACACAGCTCCACCGAGGCACCCACCACACAGCTCCACCGATGCACCCACCACACAGCTCCACCGATGCAACCACCTCACAGCTCCACTGATGCACCCACCACACAGCTCCACCGATGCACCCACCACACAGCTCCACCGACACAGCTCCACTGATGCACCCACCACACAGCTCCACCAATGCACCCACCACACAGCTCCACCTACACAGCTCCACCGATGCACCCACCACACAGCTCCACCGATGCACCCACCACACTGCTCCACCGATGCACCCACCACACAGCTCCACCGATGCAACCACCTCACAGCTCCACTGATGCACCCACCACACAGCTCCACCGATGCACCCACCACACACCTCCACCAACACAGTTCCAATATTGCACCCACCACCCAGCTCCACCGATGCACCCACCACACAGCTCCACCGACACAGCTCCACCGATGCACCCACCACACAGCTCCACCAATGCACCCACCACACAGCTCCACCTACACAGCTCCACCGATGCACCCACCACACAGCTCCACCGATGCACCCACCACACTGCTCCACCGATGCACCCACCACACAGCTCCACTGATGCACCCACCACACAGCTCCACCGAGGTACCCACCACACAGCTCCGCCGAGGCACCCACCACACTGCTCCACCGATGCACCCACCACACAGCTCCACCGACACAGCTCCACCAATGCACCCACCACACAGCTCCACCGATGCACCCACCACACAGCTCCACCGAGGCACCCACCATACAGCTTCACCAAGGCACCCACCACACAGCTCCACCGAGGCACCCACCACACAGCTCCACCGAGGCACCCACCACACAGCTCCACAGATGCACCCACCACACAGCTCCACAGATGTACCCACCACACAGCTCCACAGATGCACCCACCACACAGCTCCACCGAAGCACCCACCACACAGCTCCACCGATGCACCCACCACCCAGCTCCACCGATGCTTCAACTAATCTCCACCAATGCACCCACCACACAGCTCCATCAATGCACCCACTAACCTCCACCGATGCACACACCACTCAGCGCAACCACAGCATCACTCTGCGCAACCACAGCATCACTCTGCGCAACCACAGCATCACTCAGCGCAACCACTGCATCACTCAGCGCAACCACAGCATCACTGGTTCAAATATGTTCTTTCAATGTTTCAAGCTGTTTTCAAGCTTTCATGCTTTATTACAAATCACAAAAAGATGTTAATATTTCACTTCTGTTCTTGGATTTTCGTCACAATAAAAAACACTGAACATAAACTTCACAAAATTTATTTACAAAGTTTAAGCTATTGGCATTGCCATTGTTATTTGTAATATCAATACATCTAAGTCACGTAAATGCACAACATGTTGCATTACAAATGCTATACGTGTTTGCGAAAGTTATAACGATTGGCATTCTAATTGACAAAGCTATTACTTTATCTATTTAAAAAAATAACACATAAATAAAAAAAAATTCATTTATAAGACCAATAGCTCAAACTTTCCTAATGCGAGCCCTATTGCATTTCCAATGCTTGTTTTTGCTGAAGTCACCTCAACTGAGTTTTTATAGTTTGTCAGGCGCTTTGTCTGGTATTGAAATTGAGTAGACTTTCATTTTTTTTATCTGATTGTCACTGCCTTTAGTGTTTCATTGTGCCTGGTTGCCATTTCTGTTAGCCCTTTCTTGCACCTGGTTGTTGATGGCTTTAGCGCTTCTTTGTACCTGATTGTCCCTGCCTTCAGCGTTTCTTCCTTGTATGGATGCTGGCTCTGTGTTACTCTGTGATGCAGTTTCTATTCTTTTGACCTTACCAGTAGGCCTCCAGCGGGCTTCCTAATAGTGCTCCGAGGGTTCCACCTTCTTAAAGTGTCTTGTAAAAGCTAGAGTGGAGCTTTGACTACACATAGCCAAATGTAGACTGCCTCTTTGGGAACATGTAGCATGCACAAGCTTGCACAAGGCCCTGAAAGGTCATGCAGGGTGACTTCACATGGCCTTGTAAATATGAGCCAGCACACATTTGCCACTGGACCATCCAAGAAGTGATGCTACGGTGAAGCAAGGGGCCTGTGTTTCTCTGTCATATTTATGTAAAAACTGTACATCAGTTGGTTCATAGTTTTGAAACTTTTTCGTGGGAATCTCCACAAATCTCCCTTGCAGAATTTACAAACATTCACTTCAGTTGCTCACATTATGAAATTCAATATGACTATTCAATGCTTTCGAAGTTCAATCCACAATGTTATTTAGCACCACAGATCATATTGTACAACATGTCCCAGGCTGTGAAACTTGATTGACCACCCAGGTCACTTTGGGATTACAGAAGACACTACAGATGCTTGCACAGCCCCTTCTATTATATGGTTCATACTGATGCAAGATGTTAGTCAGTGGGATCATGTGGGTCCATTGCCTCATTTGGATAGGAGATTGTCCATTGCAAATGAAAAGACCATTTGACATTGTTCCATGCTGCTTTACAAAAATGGGAGCAGTGACCAAGAGCTGTCATGAGACACTCTGATTGTGTGCCACATGGTAAATGATGCACAATCAGTGCAACCACAAGTTGCTACTGGGTAGGTAGTTGCAGAAGTCCCCTCCAGATATTCACCTGCACAAGCCTTCAGTGGTACTCCGGTTCCACCTCAAAATGAGGTTTGTGCGCTTCCAGGGAAAGTGAGGCTGCAGTTTACAACATGACTGTCTATCATTATTGCACTGTTTACAGCACAGGTGAAACTAACAGAGTCCAGGTCTTTGCTGAGGGCAGTGAATTTAAACAATAATTTATGTTGTTGTCTCATTTTGCCCCAGAAGCATGCAGTTAACATGGTACCTGTCACAAACCTAAACAAAGCGTGTTGATGTAAAATGTTTGATAGTTTGACATACAATCAACATTTTATCATACAGTCGAGTCAGAGTCAGTAATGTTTCACATGTGAAAAGTAAGAAATTTGGAGGTAACTATTCAAAACGTGGTCACCCGATGCACATCTTTTATATTCTTTTAGAAATACCAAAAGATATAATTGTAATTGTAGTTCAATTTATATAGTGCTTACTATCCCTGAAGAGGTGTTGTGGTGCATTAATCTAAGCAGACTAAGGGGCACATTTACAATAACTGGCGCATCCCTGCATGTCAGCACGGATGCGCCAGTTATTGTTCGCCACGGCTCCGCCACCATGGATGCGCCATGGTTACAATGCAGCACACCATGGGGCAAAAACGGCACAGATGCGTGGCGCATCTGTGCCTTAAAGGCGGCGTGCTGCTGGAGTTGCGTTGCAGGCGCGACGCAGCTCCAGCAATGCTCTGGGGGGCCCTATCTTTGCAATGCTGCATCAATCCTTACGCCTGCTTCAAGCAGGCACAGAGTTTTGACTCAGGATGGACTCTAAAGTGACTGAGGGAAATCTTGCAGATTTCACTCAGCCACTTTTAGGAGGCATTCCTGCGCTGGAACGCCCTCCCCCCTGCACTGTAACGCCTACTTCTGGCGCAGGGCTTTACAACGTGACGCATCTCCTAGATGCGTCACATTGTAAATATCCCGCACCATGGCACCTCTTTTGCGCCGCCGCTGTGTCACAAAAGCCTTGTAAATCTGCCCCATAGTGGTTATTGGCTATTGTTGATTATTAGTATGAGTCTTGTGCTCTCAAGAAAACCATCCCATGCATTCATTCCAGTTCCTTTCAGGTAGCTAAAAGTAATAGGAGTTATTTGTGATCATTAGTTGGGGAGGGGAGTTATGTGACACATTGTTGGTGAGATTAGTAGATGAGATGGAGGAGGGTAGGTATTGTTACATTGTAGGGATATCACTTTCAGAGGAAGAGAAGTTATCTTCTAACCGAGTTGTGGGCAATCCAGATTAATACAAAGATGCTTGTGACAGAGCAGGTTGTGTTCAGGGAGAGGAGGAATGCAGTGGATGCAAGGGAACAAGAGGTCAGTTTTAAGGAACAAAAAGAGAGTTGGCAGTAAGACATTTTAAGTAAAGGTCAGTTTTTCATGCCATGTTTTAGGGATCAAGAGAATCTTTTTCTGATATGGCAAGTCATTTTATAATGCAAGACTGTAGAAAGAAACTGTATTATTTGCATGTGACGCAGTGTTATATTAGGTAGTTTTGATAGACACTAGAATCATGCAAATCATCTCCCAGCTCATACGCTACTGCTATACCACCACACAAGCCAGGTCACCCGATGAGCTCACGGGTTGGAAACAAAAAATAAATGACTGGATGCATTTGTAGCAAAATATCAATAGCTTTAGGCTGTGCTTACACAAATAGGAACCTAAAGATCGTAGGAATGTAAAAATTTATTTTTAGATAAAGATTGGAAACAATTAAAAACTCTGGAGCAGAGGTCTTCTGCTGTTTGCTCTCAAGTTTAGTGTACAGAATTAATAACAAAAACAAAGTGGGATCCATTCACATGTGTCGGGTTTGGCACAGTGCATTTGGAGGGCAAGGATAGCTTCCCCATGCAATGGCTGGAGGGGGGCGATCCAGACTTTGAGGGGTTGTGATACGTGACTGGGCTCCCTTTGGAAATTTAATGACGATTGTTGTAAAAATGGCCAGCTTTTAAGGGTCACTACAAACATTTGGCCTCCCTCCTCCTGTTTTCTGACCTTGCTTGTGTCGGTTTTAGGACTCTGAGAATGACCATTAGTAAAGTGCATGTGATTTCTCATCTAGAAATGGTTTCATTGTCTTATCTACAATTGACATGTTTAATTTATCTGTAACTCTCTAGTAAAGTGCACTACCTGTGTCCAGGGCCTGCAATTTAAATGCTTCTAGTGGGCCTGTAGCACTGATTGTGCAACCCACACAAGCAACTCTTGGCACATGGCTCAGACCTGCAACTGCAGGGCCTCTGTGGGCAATTTACATTGCCATGTTGACTTGGCATTTAAAACCCTTTGCCAAGCCTTAAACTTCCCTTTTATTACACATACATCACCTGTAAAATGTCTCCGGGTAGCCCATTGGTAAAGGTTCTGTGTATGCAAAAGGTTGCACATATACTTTTAAGTTTTGCATGCCCTGGTAGTGAAAAACACATGCAAATATTTTTAATTATTGTGGGGCCTACTCCTACCCAACTTTAACATTGGGTATCCCTTATTATACTTGTAATCTGCAATTCCTGATTGAGAAGAGGCAGATCTGTCGTGTCTCATGTCATTAGAATGGCAATTATAAATCCTCTTTACTGGTAAAGTTGGTTTTAACATTATTATTTTACAAATAGAAAGTTGGTATTTCTCTGCTCATAATGATCTGTGTCCCTTCAACCTGCCTCTATTACATGACTCAGTTGGGTGACAGCTTGAATTTGAACATTCCCTCTAAACAGACATACACGAAGGAAGGTTAGGTATGTCTGAGTGCCCATCTTCAGCCCGATGACTCATCCTGGGCAGGACGGGATAGAACACCTGAATAGGTAGTGACCTGTCCTCTCACAAAGGGTTGATTTCTCCCTGCACCCCATACTAAGTCTGGAGCCAAGGCTTGGAAAAAAGAACTCCTGTCCACTTCAAAGACCCTTCTACAAAGTCTCCCCCACTTCAATGGCACAACTGGATATAAGTATTGGGCCTCTGACGCCACCAAATCAGACACTTAAAGACATGCAAAGAACCTCTGTCAGAAAGTCCACTGTGCTGCCACAAGGACTGTCACTCTGCTAGACTGATGCTCTAGAAGAACTGCTTTTCTGCTACCCTGCTGCCTGCTGCTCTCTGGCCCTGCTGAGGGAAATCAGGTCTCTGCTTTGAACCAAGAGTGATCTCCAGGGCTTGTTGGCTTGCCTCCTTTGCTTGAGACTCAGGAATATCAAAGTCTCTCCACCTGCTCCTTTGCCTAGTTCATTGAAAGTGGACCCAAATACTTGCTCCAGGGAAATTGATGCATCTCCAGTCTGCGTGTAGCAGAACTTGAGCATCAACCCTGTTGCAGGAGCATAATCAGTGCATTGCAGGTGAAATCGGCACATCGCCTTAAAGAACTGATGCATTGGAACCAACACATTGCTGCCGCTGCATTGTGGGAAACCGATACATCCCCTCGAATGCATGGAGAAACCTGGTGCACTGACTACCGAACCAACACCTCTAGCTCAGCGCATCTTCTTCAGAACCGGTGCATTGATAGCACTGCGTGAATAAAATAGACGCAGCACTTGAACTGTGGGCTGACACATCGCTCAGATGCACCACGTATCTTGCTGTTGCGACCATGATCAAGGTACTTTGTTCAGCGAGCCTGCACAGCTCCTGTATCCGGCCCATGCTCAATCGGAGTCAGCCTAAATTCTTGAGTTTGCCTTTGCCATCTCAACCAATTAAACCCCAGTTCTAAATTCTTTCAAGCACTATTTTTACATTTAGTTCCTGATTTAGATCTTGGTTGACAGGTTATTCTATCACACAGGTGAGAGATACCCCATCTGGCGAAATATGATTCCCACTATATCCTATTGCATTTATATTTCAGCAGTTGGGATATCCGTCAGGATCCAACTTAGGCCTTTAATCTTAAAAATTAATATCTCGACTTCAACGTATAGATTTTGTGGTTTTGGTCTTGATTTATTTATAAAATCATAATCTATTTTTATAGCCTACTGTGTAGTTTGTTTGCATCATTTTCATTGTGTTACTGTGTGTTGTGCTGTACAAATATTTCTTTCTTTATTTAGTTACTGAATTTATGCAGCGCATAGCTGCCCCGCATCCCAGCGCTACCCAGGTATACGTAGTTAGAAGCAGATCCGTAGAAAAAAACCTGGGATAAGCCATGTCTTTATGAATTTGCGAAACGCTACATGATTCTGGAGTCCTCTAATTACAGAGGGGAGAGAATTCCAAAGTTTGGCCGCCAGCACCTTAAAAGACCTGCCACCGGCTTTGACTCTGTGAACACGGGGAATACAGTCCAGCCTTTGATGAGAGGAGCGAAGAGGTTGGGTCGGAACATATGGCACTGACTTGTTAGCTAGGACAGTGGGAGTCTGATGAGACAAAATTGTATGAGCTACGCAAAGAGTTTTGAACGGAATTCTTCTCTCTACTGGCAACCAGTGTAGTTTGGATAGGGACTTAATGAGCATGATTTAGGGAATGCACGCAGAATCAGGGCTGCTGCATTTGTATTCTTTGAAGTTGCAGAGTACAAGATTTGCTGGCCCTTAAGTATAAAGAATTTCCGTAATCCATCCTAGACAGAATTGTGGCCTGTAGGATGGTCTGACAAACAGAATGATCAAAGAAACACAGTAGAGGTTTCAGTCCTCTCAGTATCCCAAAGCAGGTACCTACAACTGCCTTAGATTGAATGTCAATGGACAGACGTCTATCAATCCAAATGCCTAAGTTCTTAACCGCCTCCTTGGATATGGGAGCAGGTTTGACTGTATCCGACCAACGCTGCTCTGACTACAAATCACTGTCTCTCCCGAGCAGAAGTATTTCTGACTTGCTGGCGTTTAGTTGCAAGAAATTTACTGTCATCCAATCAGCAATTGCTTACAGATTACAGATTGCCTCCTAGGTTGCCTGCTTAGTGCCTAGCTACACAAAGGTGATCCGAGGATACTTTATAGTGTATCAGTGACTTACGCTGACCCAGATCATGGTCCCTACTTAGACAAGCTGCAATACTTTGCCAACTATAGAATTAATTTCTAACAAAGATCTTTTAGACTACTTGAAGCTCTTCCCTTTGGTGGGTAGAGGGAGTGAGGGGTGAGCACAGTTTTTTCTCTTCCTTGATCACACTTTCAAATTGGTGGATGCATAGAGATCACACCTGTGTGTGCATCTAACCCTGCTATGAGGAGCATTACAATACAATGACTGTTGGCCTGTGTTAGATTTCGGTGAACAGATTAGCCTGTCACAACGGGGACAGATGCCCAGTCTGGCAAAATGTAAACTCTATTGTAACCAATCGGATTTATATTTCGGCGTATGGGATCTCTTTCCCCGTTGTGATGGAGTAACCTGTCCGTCAAAATTTTAAGCAGGCCGTGTTTGGGGAATTGCCTGGAATTGACATTTGAAAAGGAGGACTGCTGCAAACTGGCTCATGAGACAGAGTATGCAGTTGCAGACAGAGTCAGGCAAAAATTCATGGCCTCATTTACAAGAAAGTGCCTCAGTGCCGCACAACAAGCCCTTTGGCTCTGCCATGCTGCAGCACTTTCAAAGCACATAGGTGTGTTATATCTAAAAGGATATGATGGCTCCCTCTGCTCTCCCCTGTGCTGGAGCACAATTTGCTGCCATAGTGCATGGATGCCTGCATCACTGACATATTTGTTTATGTGCAGGAAGTTGTCCCTTCCTGCACATAAACAATTTGAAATGACATTTTTCAACTTCTATCTGTGCTGCGTTAGCACACGAAAAACTTGTAAAACGTCATTTTTGCAAGGATTTTTTATGTGCAGAAAGGGACACCTTTCTGCACATAAACGATCGTAAGAGGGGATTTCCTTGTTCTACTTGTGCTGCAGAATACAGCATGCATGGAAAGAGCGAAAAAAGACTACATTTCTCCTTGTTGCATCTCCCTACTCCTTCCCTGGGGAGGCGTAGCATTCAGATGCATTTCCAGGTTCACAATTTCTCTTAAATATGGAAATGCGTCATGTTCCATGGGTGTTGCGTGGGAACAGCCACAACAACACCCATGGAACGCCCATTTCACACAGGGTTACTTTTCCTCTCCTTGTAAATATGGGGCAGAAAAATGCACCACCGAGGCATCTCAAAAAATGATGCACCAGCAGCGCAAGGGGCTTGCAAATAGGCCCGTCAGTTTTTATACAAGAAAAGGTGAGAAGAAAATGTTACTGTACTCATGGAGATAAATATACACGGCAGAGTAGATGATGTGTACCTACAGACTGAAGAAAACATTGGGGTACATTTACTTTTCGCTTGAAAATAGAGACACATTGGCATACAGCATGAATAACCCCACAAATTGAAAGATGTATCTATATATAAAATATATTGCTACACAGATCGGAATATGCCAACACTGTAGTGATCGTAATACACAGAGATGTGACAATGCCAACGGATTGACAGCAGCACATAGCACACATATATATCCTGCACAAATAAACATAAACACCACCAAAACAGTGAACCTGCCCTCTGAGAGAGTACATCCATCTACTCAAATATGTAAATTTTCCTTGCACACACCACTAAACAGACTCCGTTGGGAGATGCACACACCCGTCCAGAAATGTAAACATACAGCAGCACACAACAGGGAAAATATCTCACAAGCCTATGTGAATGTGACCCCACACATGTTAATATACACAGGCATGCAGCAGATTATATCCAGACACAGACTATCACTCCCACATGAGGACAAATGCACTTGGTACTATTTATAACTATAACAAGTCATGATGAGAGTCCAAGTGAATGCATTTCATGCAGAGCGGGGCAGCAGGGTAGTAAAGGAAAAATAACATTTTAAAAACTCAAGATTATTTTCATGACATTTTGTGCAGCTGGGGCAACTTTGCAGGGTGAGACAGGGCTGCTGTAATGAAAGGAGCAGGGGAAGTGGTGAGATAACTGAGTAGGTGCCTATGACTGTTTGATCGGCTGTCTTTTGCCGAACAAAAAGCCATGTGCACTTTGCATGTTTCCCAACCAGACTGCAATACAGACTGGGTGGAGAACATGCCAAGGTTCCCATTCCCTGGCTGAGTGCCAAACCACTGTGCCTGGACCAATAAAAATGTGGCATTGTAGCATTGTGATTGGCTTATGGGAGCCTGGATGTGCTTCCTGTTCCGGTGATGCGAGGAACAAGGAGGAGAGATGGAGGAGAAAAGTGGCAGTAATGTGAGGTTTTCTTTCTTCTTTTTTATCCACTTACCCTCTCCCCTCCCCCACCCCTCCATCCCCAATCCATGCCGGCCACAAATGCCTGGAAAGGAGGGGTGTAGATTGCACCCAGAATGCCACTGAATGCTGTGTCTCTGCTCCGTGCTCTGCTTCCTCTGTGAGGTGAAAAAACAAAAGTACTACCTCAGCAGTAGATGGCATTTCTCACAGGTGGCCTTTCTACTCTTGGACTTTGTCTCACTCACTTTCTCTACTTTTCTCTCTTCATATCACATGATCACGACCCCTCATAAGACTGCCAGGTTTGAGCTCCTGCAGCAGAGTTGACACTTCAGTTAGGTAGCAATTATAGAGCAATTTACAGCACCTTAAAGATTGTAGCTAGCTTAGGCAACAACAATCTCTGAAGCAGCAAGGTACTGCTGGCCATTACAAGTGCACCAAGAGTTGCTCAGTTGGTGATGAAAAACAATCCGTTCAAAGTCTGAGCCCGTTTGTGCATGCAAAAACGGGTCATACATCTTGCCCTTAGTGCCACATTTTTCCTTGTTGTGAATTTATTTGTGCTACATATGAAAAGAGCAAAACAGACTACATGATGGACTGAATGTTGCACATTGGCAAAACATTCACCCCAGTCACAGATATGGGTTTAATCCATTTTTATATTGCTCACCACACCACCACAGTTCAGACATGGCCATATGCAAATCAGCCTTGACCCTGTGCCTCGTGGGAACAGTCCGGCCCGAACTGCAGAGCCTTGTCTTCCCTCGACCGGAATCAAGCATCCTAGGACCCATTTCTGGCTATCAGCCATCATCAGCCAGGATAGCTTGACTCCAGTGGCGTAGTAAGCACGGGACCCACGTCTGGACATACCCTTCCCACATATGGTGAACAGCAAAACACTCAAGAAGATGGACAGAATGTTGCACATTGGCAAAACATTCACCCCCAGTCACTGATCTGGGTTTAATCCATCGTTATTTTGCTCACCACACCACCCCAGTTCAGACATGGCCATATGCAAATCAGTCTTGACCCTGTGCCTCATGGGAACAGTCCTGCCCGAACTGCCAAGCCAGGTCTTCCCTGAACCGAAACAAGAAACCTGGGACCGGTTTCTGGGTAACACCCTTTATCAGCCAGGCTAGCTTGCATCCAGTGGCAAAGTGAGCAAGGGACCCACGTCTGGGCATACTCTGCCAAAACAGGGCGAACAAAGCAAACAAAAGGAGATTATGCCACTGGAATCAAGCTATCCTGGCTTATGAGGTCTGAAAGCCTGAAACTGGTCCTAGGATGCTTGTTTCCAGTCCTGGGAGGACCTGGCTTGCCAGTTAGGGCAGGACTATTCCCAAGGGGCACAGGGTCAAGACTGATTTGCATATGGCTGGGTTCAAACTGGAATGGCATGGTGAGCAAAAAATCGATGGATTTAAGCCCAGATCTCTGTATTGGGGTGAATGTATGACATTGTTCTGCATTCTGTCCATCAACTGTTGTTTTTGCATTTGTCACCCCGAGTGGGACGGGTATGCTCAGACGTGAGTCCCGTGCTCTACATGCCACTGGAATCAAGCTATCCTGGCTGATGAGGGCTGAAAGCCCAAAACTGGTCCTAGGATGCTTGTATCCAGTCCAGGGAGGACCTGGCTGGGCAGTTCTGGCTGGACTGTTCCCATGGGGCACAGGGTCAAGACTGATTTGCACATGGCTGGGTTCAAACTAGAATGGTATGCTGAGCAAAAACGATGGATTAAGGCCCAGATCTCTGTACTGGGGTGAATGCATGTCATTGTTCTGCATTCTGTCCATCAACTGTTGTTTTTGCATTTGTCACCCCGAGTGGGACGGGTATGCTCAGACATGAGTCCGTGCTCTCCATGCCACTGGAATCAAGCTATCCTGGCTGATGGGGGCTGAAAGCCTGAAACAGGTCCTAGGATGCTTGTTTCCAGCCCAGGGAGGACCTGGCTTGGCAGTTCTGGCTGGACTGTTCCCATGGGGCACAGGATCAAGACTGATTTGCATATGGCGGGGTTCAAACTGGAATGGCATGGTGAGCAAAAAAATGATGGATTTAGGCCCAGATCTCTGTACTGGGTTGAATGTATGAAATTGTTCTGCAGTCTGTCCATCAACTGTTGTTTTTGCATATGAAAAGAGGTCACAGTGGAGTTATTGTTCCAATCCAGTTTGAAAGAAACAGATTCAAATGCACATACAAAATGATTTAAGCGTCACCACGAGAAGGTGATGATTCCTTGTGATTTAATTTGCATCACAACATATCTAATGAATCAAACAACTAAGTATAGTATGAATCAATAATAAAAAGGTTTAGTGCTCAGAAAAAGGAAGGAGGGGGATACTGCTTTGGGAGGGTTGTGTGATGGTGTAAAGGAAGGGAAGGGTAATGTGTTTCATATACATCCGAATCCTGTAGAGCCTATCCCTCCTTTTATTTGGCAAATACGTATACAGAAAAACATAACATGATAGGTACAGATAAACATGTCTCTGTCACCTATGTTTGATAAATAATATAATGTGTCGACATTTTGATTCTTATAATCATAAAGGTGATGTCATCTTTATTGGGGGGTCTTCATCAGGACCTTGAGGGACTAGTGAAGGGGGGGACGGGAGCACCTATAGAATGCAGCACACAGGATATGGCTGTGTATTGAGGATGAAGTCCCCGTAAGATCTGTAAATTAAAATGTGACCACAGTCCGATGTTGGAAAGTTGTAGGTGCCCAAAGTGCACCTGGATAGCCGATCACAGTTGATTAGTAACCCAACGGCGGCTCCGGTCTGCATCCAGGAATCCAGTTAGCTTTCTGGATGAAGACCGGAGCAGCAGGAAAATTATTGAGGTGATCCATGTTCATCTGAAAAAAAATGGTAATTTAGTCCCTTATATTGTCACGCTTGGACTACAGCAACTCACTTTATGTGGGCACGCCTAAATATTTGACGAAGAGGCTACAGGTAGTGCAGAATGCGGTAGCCAGACTATTACTAAAAATTCCCAAGTACGCAACTATGAAAGATTCACTGAAACAGTTACACTGGTTGCCTATCGAGGCAAGAATAACGTTCAAATCCCTCTGTATGTTATGGCCAATAAGGCCATCAATAAAAAAGGCCCACTAAAACTTAGACAATTGATGTCCAGGTACACCTCAACCAGACACTTAAGATCTTCCCAGCAACAGCTCCTAAGGACAACCAGAGCCAAAAGAGCTAATTGGGGAGGCAGATCATTCGCCCAGCTGGTACCAAGGATGTGGAATGCCCTCCCTTTTGAAGTCAGAACCCTACTAAATGAAACATCCATTAGAAACCACTTAAAAATTCTGCCTTTCTCCTTGTTAGCACCGGATGATCAGAGCTTTGCAAACAGGACTCTTTAGTGCTGGGAAGCCTTCGGGCAGCCATGCGCTTTACAAATTCCAAACATAAACACATAAACATAAACAGTTCTGTCTAGTATGTGAAGTACAGAAGCTGATGTCCTCTCTAAAGGTGGACTGTATATTGGGGTCTGTGTTATGTGTGAATATAACAAGGTGAATGAATGGATACATGTGGGTCAGAGATGGTCTGAGAAATGTCACATTAACTGCATTAGTGAAGATAAGTGCCAGCAAACACATAAATTACCCATTGGAACCTATTAGTACAAACAGTAGAAACAAGTGAAGTAAGGTTGATGTCCAGAAAAGTACATGTCATTGAGCTGCTATTAACTGGCTAAGGAAGCATCCAAGGCATACTCCCTATAGAATAGAATAGATACTTCTCAATGTAGTCAGTTTTTCATTATTAAATCATTTTAGATAAATACTGACATGTATGATGTGACAGGCAGAGAGCACACCCAGACACATACACCCAGGAGTCCACATGGAGGATTCTCCTCGCTATCAGAAGGAGCCTCTGTCAGGCAAGCTTGACCTCCTTGTGGAGGACTTGAGCCTGTTGGCACCAGACTTACTTGATTGTTTTGTTTGGTTGTACTATTGATTTGTTTCTTTGAGCTCCTTTACACTTCTTATCATTCTGTCTCCTGCAGCCATGCGTCAGGGAACTGGCTGAGCCACCACCACATGGTGCTGCTCAGAAACTACAGTAAGATTAGGATTTCTTACTGATGAATGCCTTCACATTAAGTAAATCATTGTTGATGCATTGTGTGGTCCATCTGCAGCACAGATGTCATGAGCTATGATACTTTAAATGGACAGGTACTCACCGGCACTGAGTACCCGCACTTCATGAATTTGAGAGGGAGAGTGCTCGCACTTCTGTGTTTTTGATTTCATGATCTGGTTATTTCCTAGCTCCTCTCAACTCTGATACAAACTGAGAGTACTTTCAGGGGGCCTTTAATGCCCCAACTTCAACTCACGCTTCTTACCAACAGAGTGCAATTCATTATTTGGCAAAACAATCTTTATGTAATATCCTTGTTGAAGTGTCAGTTCTGCATGCACATACATACTTTTCAAATAGGAATAGGCACTTATAGTGATGTTTAAAAGTAGAGCAGGAAACACCAGCAGAAACAGGGAAAGATGAGAGCCAAAAGAAAATGCAATAGAGAAACACCATTTAGGGCAGCAAGATTGAACATGTTTTGTTTGGCCATATTATAGTTACCGTAATTTCGAGGGGCACCTAACTCCACTTATAAGTAACTTTGTGATATATAGATGTGTGTGTGTGTGTGTTTGAGTGTGTGTGTGTGTGTGTTTCGGTGTGCGTGTGGTTGCGTGTGTGTGTGTGTGTGTGTGTTTGTGTGTGTGTGTGTGTGTGTGTGTGCGTGTGGTTGTCTGTGTGGGTGTGTGCGTGGTTTGTGTGGTGTGTGTGTGCGTATGGGTGTGCGTGTGATTGTGTGTGTGGGTGTGTGTGTGTAGTGTGTGCGTGTGGTTGTGTGTGGGTGTATGTGGGCGCGCATCTTCAAAGTATGTATACATGGAGCTAAAATATCTTCTTCAATATTTTAACACTCGGTATTCCAGTCATGATATTGTGAACCCTCAACATTGTGACTTTGATATTCCGTAGCACAATCCTTGTAAGGAATTTAGGGGAATCATTTCCAGTTAAGAGGTCTCAGTACAAAACTACTTACAATGCAGCCTCCTCCTTGTAGCTGATGTCTGTGAAGTTGAGCGACTCTGGCAGAGTTAATGAATGCAGCGGCAGGATTCCTGCAATCATGACATCTCCCGCCTTGTAGGCGACATGCTGATTGGTGCGGTTCAGAACACAGCTGGCGGCGTCCGTTGAAACACATTGAGCGGCTGTCGCCAGTAAAAGAACGTGCAGCCAGGACATCACTAGTGCAAATATTGGTGAGCCTGGGTGAGTGAAATCTTGCACTTTGGCTGGGCAGGAGCTGAGTGGGGCGTTGCCCTTAGCAGGAAGCCAAGTCTGCGAGTGTCCTCCAATCTGCCAATGTAAACAGACAGATAGAAACTACTTGTAAATGCAGGTGAACGCGGCAATGCTAAGGCACTTGTACATTTCTGTTACTCTAATCCTCAGGCTATATCTGTGACCTTAGTGGTGCAGGGCAGCGCAACAAGTCAGCTTGCTGCCCTGGCCTCCACCACACAGAAAGGGCAGGAGTGTGCAGTATGTATCCAATACTGCCCATTCCTGTCCTTTTCCCTTGCGCAGGGGTTGTTTTAGCCGCCTAGCGCCGATGTAGGGGCCGGGTTGTGTTTGTGCAGAAAGGGGCTCCTTCCTGACCTAAAACAATCCTTAAAGGCTTTTTTCCTGTTTCTATATGCGTTTCAGAACACAGAACAAATTGATAGAGGAAGTAACAAGGAGAATTAGAGCTATCTCTCCTCTTTACGCCTCTCTTGGGGGGGGGGGTCATATCATTTGGCACATTTCAAGGTTTACAAGGTCTTGTAAATCTGGGAATTCGTCAAAAACCATGGGTGTTGCATGGGAAACCCACCCATGCAACACCCATGTAACACCTACACATAGCCGAGTAATGCACGGCTGCCATTTGCGCAGCGTCGCAATACCCCAGATATTTGAAGCCACTCAAAGTCATGCAAAGTGGTTTTGAGTGAGTTAAACAAAGTGACTTACGGTTTGCGTCACTCCTGCATCATGCAACGCAGACTGGGTCATACATATGGCCCTCATTTTTAGATTCAGAAGCTCTGAAATGTGAAATGAGCAAAGCAACCTAAGAAATGCAGGGGCATATAATCAAGGGGGTTTATCTCCGCTTTTTTGGCTTTAAAAGCCAAGAAAGCGGAGATAAAATTATCTCCCTATTACCTAGCTGTCGCTAACACCAGTTAGCGACAACTAGTAGGAGATAGCAACCATCTTGGGCCCCGCTTTGCATGTCAGTGAAATTTATCACTAATGACATGCAAAGTGGGCGTGCCAAGATGTTAGCGACTGGAAACAGTCGCTAACATCGCTATCTCCTATTACCAACTTTTGGAGATATTTGTGCTAAGCGCGATTATCTCCAAAAGCTAACACCTGCCCCTGAGCAGTTCTTAGCCATGTTATCCAATGGTAGGTGGATAACATGGCTAAGAGCATTAGCTCGGTAATGCATGAATATCTCTGACTTTTCAGCGATATTCATGCATTTTGGCCATTTTTTATCGCTTAGGAGATAGACCTTGATAATAGCAAGGTTCCTAAGCGATAAAAATCGCCGCAGCTCGGCAATAAAAATATTGCCGCTAAGCCAACATAGCAATAATTATCGCTAATTTTTGGTAATATGCCCCACAATTCTTCCACAGATAGCATACACTCCAGTCTAAAACATAGCACATGATCTAACACCAACACAGTTACCAGGAAGCAGAGTTCCATGGCGCATCCTAGACATGAACTGGCTCCCAGTTACACATATAGGTGTATTTGCAGTGTGCTGTAGCTGTTCTTTTCCTTCACACAGCTCCTTTTTCACTGGAAGAGGGGCCACTTACAGCCTAAAAAAGAGGGAGTCTTACAATGTTCCCTGGTGTTTTGAAATGCATTCTCCACATCAAAAGGGCAGGGAAATCTGAAGGGCAGATGTACTCAGTAGGTCAGTCAAAAATACTTCATTTCGGCTTTGCAGCCATAAAAGCACAATACATTTACAAGCAACAAGATGAAATAAAAGTTTACATTGAGGAGGCCAATTGGGGATAAAAGTTCAAAAACAGCCATTCCTTAATCGACAGAAATAAGGTAAATCTTTACCTCAACTTTAACGGTGATTAAATGACTACCTGGCCCCCTCGAAAATGGCATGCCAGTTGTCAGTAGAACCCAGGTCACTTAGTTAAGAATGATAAAACTGTTAAAAAGCAATATCAAGACAATTTCAGAGTTAATTAGACTTCTTGTGAAAAGAATAAATTAAAAGAAAAAACATTAAAAGTTGCATTCCTACATAAACAAAGTAAACACAATTCTTATCATCACATTCTCTGGGCGATACTATATAGTAACAAAGGGCAGTAGGGGTATCATCAACTGTTGCTCGTGTCTCTTTCCACATTGCGAAGAGGAATTTCGAGGTAGCAACTACAAATAATGGTAGTGTTTCGAATTTAAGTAGCCTAAAAACCTCGACATGATTTCTGAGCCCTAAATTTCTGCATAGTTGGAAGACCCACTTCGATCTAGACCTATGATATGCAGGACAGAAGAGCATTACATGGAGTTCTGTTTCTTCCGAAGTGGAGCAGCCAGGACAATCTAGTTTTGCTGCACCCTTCCATTTGTTCGTAAATGCACGTAACGGGAGTGTGCCGTGCCTGAATTGTAAGACCACTTTTTTGCCATGAATGGTTGAATACTGTCCAAGGTCATTTCCAGTTTATACTGCTGCTTGACATCCAGGAACCTTGATGTCAAGGAGCATGAGGTCGTACTTCGAATTTATTGAGCAAGTTTAAGTTCCTTGAGGGCTAGAACTAAGGTTTTTTAGAAGTGCTGGAACAGGTCTCCTCCGGATTTGACCACAAGTTACCACACCCCAGTGAGAAACAGACACTCCTAACATAGGACAGCCATGGTAGGTTAATAGCCCCCAATTTACACATACCATCCCTCAATTCCTCCCTAAGGTTAATTAACTCTGGCGTGCTCCAAATGCGACTCCAGAATAGGAGAGGACGAGAGGCAATTAAGTCTGAGATGGGGCCAATGCCTAAGTCCATCCTAAGCGGTGTTAAGGGTATACTTTTTGGGAGACCCAACAGCTGCCTAATAAATATGTTCTCAGTCACCAGTAGGGAGTGAGATGAGAAATGGCCCCAGAGTTCGGCACCATTAAGGGATGTTCCCGTTGCTTGGATTTTATAGATTTCATCCGGGGGACCAATCACTTTTTGGGAACAGTTTTTATGGACTTTGAGGATACCTCCCGTTGATTGCGTTAATTTCAAATTAGGCTTCATTATTTGTGTCCTCCAGTCCATTTTATCATTCAATGTAATGCACAAATAGTCGAAGATGGGCACTCTCTCTAAGGGCCTACCATCCATTTGGGGATGTGGGCAGTTAGTAGTTTTGGCATGAAAATCCATATATGTGGTATTTTTGACATTTATCACCAAGTTACGATGTACTGCTATTTCCCACAATGCAGCTCAGCATTTCCAGTTGCTACTCTACATTTTGTGAGAGGGAGAGACCAAGACAGCACCATATTTACTAAGATATGGCGACACTGTTATCTTATCAAGCTCTGGGTCACTTTCCGGCTGCCTGGCACCTCACACAGACACCTCCGAGCCAAAGTGCTAAGGTATGTGCATGATGACTTGAACTTTTTTTTCAAATTCAAAACAATATGGTTCAACAAACTTTAAAGCATTTCCCACTTTGTTTGCAATAGAGTGCAGCACACATGCAAAGTCTTAAAAGCTTGGAAAGAAGAATTCTCCTGATTGCACCTGTCCCAAGAAGCAGACCTGTCTGCCATCATTAGTAGAAGGAGCTTGCATCACACAACATAGGTGGCAGCATCGAAATAAAAATGACTCTGGAAAGAAAACAGCTCATCAAAGCTTTGCATTGGTTGATGTCACTTTGGGACTTTACACTGGGGCAAAACCTTGATACATTCTGCACCAAAAATGGCACCAGTGCAGACACAGTGCTGTATCTGTCTCCTGCCCTACTCTCCAGGGGGCAAGTGGGACTGCACTATGATTTGCTTTCTGCACTGTCCCAAAGCAGAAGGGTCTATGCATTTCTTTGCCACGTCTTCAGCACATACATTAACCCAAAATATCCTATGCTTAGACAAGCATTGAAACACTCGAAAAGTGTGTGTGCTGTGCAGCGCAGCACACCTGCAATGAACGGAATGTTTGGGAAAATAAAAACATTTCTGCTTAAAGCATGATTTTATTTGTCAATCCCTGTCTTAGTATCTCAGTAGATCGGGCTTCGTGTCAAAAGCTATAAGTGCTGCTTCTCTAACGCCCACGTTTCGCCCCAGTAACGCTCCCTTGATGCATGGTGGTGCAAAGCAGCGCAAAGCACTGTGGGCCAGGTTTACAGAGCCCTAGTATCACCATTGTGTCACTGAGACAAATGCTGAAGACAGAGTTACTGCTCGACCGATGCGAGGTGGGTGTGCGGGGCACAGTTAATCTGGAGAAATGCAAGGCCGTGGAATTCAGATTTACTAACCCCGGGAAAGCTGCGTCTTCCCAAGGTAGGTGCAACCGGAGAAATATCTGTATTACTCTTCGTTGCTTCCTCTTTCCATGTGTGCAGCACACACAGGAAAAGTAAAAAGCCTCCGAGGGTTGTTTTTGGGAGGAAGGTGTCCCTCACTGAGCACAAAACAATCATGCCTGTAAAACAGGCATCCTATGGCGCCTGCGTTGGTGCCTGGCAGCACTCCGTGCAATGCCTGTAAAACAGGCACCCTATAGCGCCTGCGTTGGCGCCTGGCAGCACTCCGTGCACAAGCGCCGGGAGAGACCTGGAAGGCTCCACATCCCACCGGATATCCGGTTCCCTCCATTTTACACAACGCACTGCAACAAGTTGTATTCCTTCGTTAAGTAACATTTGAGCAAATCTGGGTCTATATGTGCAAAAAAAGGGACAGTAAATACCTTCACAAGACTTTGCCTGCTTCTCATCACTGTGCGTGACTTTGTACCTGCACTTTAAAGACTAATCCTTGGTGCATCATACAATATCATGACTAATTAAAATACATCGATGCGCAATCATTAAAATGTACAGTATTAACAGCGACAGCTAGAATTCAAAGCATTGCTTCATTTACATTTCACATTGGTTTGCACAGGGAGTGTCCTTTTCATTTGTTGTTGTTCGTGTGGGAGCCTCTCTGTGCTCCTCTCACCGTGTTTACCTTTTTGTTAGTATCTCGGCTTTTTCACATTTCTTTAGACTCTTCCAGCTTTATTTCTCTCTTCTGGTGCAATGCAGCCCCAGCGTCTCAGCGGAAAAGGAGTCTGAGTGGAAAAGGGGGGGAGCACAGAAGTCACCCCAAACCCCGACACAGGACAGTGAGCATCCCCTGAAGGCTGCACCAATGGAAGACGGTAAAACACCCCCTACAACCACCGCCCTGAGGGCAGAGCACAAGAGGCCAAGGGTGGGCATGTATAGTCCTTTCTCTTAGTCTCTCGGTAGAGATGCAGGGCACTTCATCAGTTAATTCTCCTCCTTTGTTATTCCTCTCTCCTGCACGAGGATCACAGTGAGCCTTTGTGTCTTTGGGGACTGGGCAATGTCTGCACAGTCTCTCAGCCCTCTTCTTATAGAGAATGTTGCATCTGTGTGATGAAACATTGCATCACAATTACACTCCAGTGCGCAGATGTGAGTGCAGAGGCCTTGTCAGTCACCTTGCTCATGTTTTCAGGGAACATCATAATCTGTTCATTTAATTTTGGAACTTTTTGGGATGAAGGTACACACACATTATTATAGGCCTTCGTTGTTTTCCAGGGATACCATCAGAACACAATTGATATAGCGCCCCAATGTTCCCCTGTCATCTAACCATCTCTATCATAGAAGGGGGTGCAGAATTAACTTTTGTCCGAACTAAAAAGTCCCTAATCTGAAGAAATTTAAAAAACTGCAGTTTGGACAAATCATAATGTTTTGCTAATTCATCAAAAGATTTGCACATCCCCCCAGAGGAAAGAAAATCTCCTAATTTAGTGATACCTTTCTTTCTCCAGCCATGAACTATATTGTCCCCAAATATAGAGGGTAAGATCTTTACAGCATTCAGGGGCGTATAATATGATATTTTCCCCAGTGAGTAAAACTTTTTTATTCTTTTCCATACTTTATACGCACTGTACAGAACTATAAACTGTGTGCGCTTAAAATAACTCCCATCAACTTCTCTAACTAGACATTGTCTAGCAATTGGGCCTATAAGCATTTCAAAAATCGTTGGATCCGCAGCTCTAGTCATAGCTCCCTCCCCCGTAAATAACACCCGGATTTTTAACAAAAAACAAGTATAGAAAATCAGGTATAGCTAACCCCCCTCTCTCAACTGGAAGCGTCATGAAGCGCATTGCACGTCTAGGCCTGCCAGGAGTCCAGATAAACTTTCCACAAATCGATTGAAGATGTTGTAGCCTGGCATTTGTTACTTTCAAATGAACTGAGCGAAATAAGTATAGAACCGTAGGTAAAACATTAATTTTTATAATATTGCTGCGTCCAATTAGCGTAAAGTGTAAGCGCTCCCATTTGTCTAATGATTCTCCAACACTCCGTAGCAATGAATTCCAATTGGCGTCCATCACCTCAGACATAGAAGATCGTATTTTAATGCCCATGTAAGTCACCTCCCTTACTACTCTAGCATCTAACCATACAATATTATTTGAGCACAGGATTTGTGTTTTTGCCACATTAAGTTTGTAGCCAGATAATTGACCAAACACTGTCTTCAATCGTTCTATCTCTGCTACGGCTAAGGAGAGGTCTGCAGTAGTCACAGCTATGTCATCCGCATAAGCGAAGGCAGAGAATTGGTAATTGTGTACTACAAAAGGTAATATGTATGGATTATGAGCTAATTGTACTATAAAAGGATTAATATAAAGGGCAAATAAAAGGGGGGAGCAGGCGCTAACTTTCCTGGTACCCCTGGTGTTAGACACCACATCAGATAATAAACCCATGGCAGACATTTTGGCAGTAGGGGTTATATAAAGTGCCCTTAGGGCCGTCATGAATCGGTTACCAAATCCACTTCGATACATCAATCGCCAAAGATAGTCCCATTCCACACGATCGACCGCTTTCTCCCATCTAATAAAATCAAGCCCAAGTCCCTCTTTTCAATGCATGCAATGTCAAATAATGTTGTAACTTTATTCACATGAGTAACAGTTCCTCACTGAGATATAAATCCATGTTGATTTAAAGAGACTAATGAGGTGATTACTTTGGATAACCGATTTGCCAGGATCTTGGAGTAAATCATGCAATTGCAATTTAGTAGCGAAATCGTACAGTATGATCCCACAAAATCTGATTCTTTACCCTTCTTGCAGACAACCACAATAGTGGCTTCTGCCCAAGATTTGGGCGGATGGCCCCACTGGGCTGCACGAAACACATTCAGCATCCCGTCCTTTATTTGATGGAAAAAAGCCTATAAACCTCCGCAGAAATCCGATCAGGCCCTGCCACTTTTCCTAAGGCTAAACTATTGTCAGCACTTTCCAATTCTGCCCCAGTAATCGGCGTGTCAAGTTGCTCCACCTCCAAAGGGTCTAACTGTGCAAGTCCCTCCAATAAAGAAACACTTTTTCCCCCCCTTCCTCCCTGCTGCATATATAGGTTTGATTTGATTTTGATTTGATTTATGATTTATAAAGCGTGCGATTGCCCATGAGCGATTGCCCATGGGCGTCTTGGCGCTGAGTAGACGTAGGAGACCAGCTACCTTTCAGTTAGATATTTACAAGCCTGCAGTAAACAGCCAGGTTTTTATCTCTTTTCTAAGTGAGAGTATTGAAGGGCTGTTTTTGATTGTCGATGGGAGCATATTCCATGTCCTAGCTGCGTGTAGCAGAAAGTTCCTCCCTCCCCACCGGACCTGTTTAAATATAGGCACCTGAATCAATTTTTGATGACTGGATCTCAAGGTCCTAGATGGCTCATACCATTTCAAATGATTTATCAGGAACTGACAACCCATTCCATGGAGGGCTTTGTATGTCAGACACAAGGATTTGAATTTTACTCTTTTTCATATTGGGAGCCAATGGAGAGCTCTCAGTCTATGCGCTATAGGTTCATACTTGGGAATATCCAACACCAGCCTATCTGCTGCATTTTGTACACGTTGTAATGTTGCCAGCTGCTTGACCTGGATCCCACCATATAGAGCGTTTCCAAAGTCCAGCCTTGATAGAGCCAGATGATTCAGAAAAGGGGGTGGTGATGGACAGAGTATCTGAATTAAACAGAACACTCATACCCAGTCAACAGACCAGGGCTTGATCCATCACCGTTTTTTAGCTCACTACACCATCCCAGCTCAGAACCTGGTTACATGCAAATTAGTCTGTCCATGGCCCAGTGCATCATGGGAACAGGGCAGACCAAACTACCAAGCCAATTCTTTAACTGGAAAGGAAACAAGCTTCCGGGGACAGGTTTCTGGCATTACAGCCGTCTTCGGCCCGGCTTGCTTGAATCCTGATGGTGCAGTGAGCAAGGGACTCACATCTGAGTATACCCTTCCACGCTTATGGTGGACAAAACGATTCAGAGAAGGGGGTGGTGATGGACAGAGTATCTGAATTAAACAGAACACTCGTACCCAGTCAACAGATCAGGGCTTGATCCACCACCGTTTTTGAGCTCACTGCACCATCCCAGCTCAGAACCTGGCTACATGCAAATTAGTCTGTCCCTGGCCCAGTGCATCATGGGAACAGGGCAGACCAAACTACCAAGCCAAATATTTTACTGGACAGGAAACAAGCTTCCGGGGACTGGTTTCTGGCATTACAGCCGTCTTCGGCCCGGCTTGCTTGAATCCTGATGGTGCAGTGAGCAAGGGACTCACATCTGAGTATACCCTTCCACGCTTATGGTGGACAAAACGATTCAGAGAAGGGGGTGGTGATGGACAGAGTATCTGAATTAAACAGAACACGCGTACCCAGTCAACAGATCAGGGCTTGATCCATCACCTTTTTTTAGCTCACTGCACCATCCCAGCTCAGAACCTGGCTACATGCAAATTAGTCTGTCCCTGGCCCAGTGCATCATGGGAACAGGGCAGACCAAACTACCAAGCCAATTCTTTTACTGGAAATGAAACAAGCTTCCGGGGACCGGTTTCTGGCATTACAGCCGTCTTCGGCCCGGCTTTCTTGAATCCTGATGGTGCAGTGAGCAAGGGACTCACATCTGAGTATACCCTTCCCCGCTTATGGTGGACAAAACGATTCAGAAAAGGGGGTGGTGATGGACAGAGTATCTGAATTAAACAGAACACTCGTACCCAGTCAACAGATCAGGGCTTAATCCATCACCGTTTTTAGCTCACTGCACCATCCCAGCTCAGAACCTGGCTACATGCAAATTAGTCTGTCCCTGGCCCAGTGCATCATGGGAACTGGGCAGACCAAACTACCAAGCCAATTCTTTTACTGGAAAGGAAACAAGCTTCCGGGGACCGGTTTCTGGCATTACAGCCGTCTTAGGCCCGGCTTGCTTGAATCCTGATGGTGCAGTGAGCAAGGGACCCACATCTGAGTATACCCTTCCATGCTTATGGTGGACAAAACGATTCAGAAAAGGGGGTGGTGATGCACTGGGCCAGGGACAGACTAATTTGCATGTAGCCAGGTTCTGAGCTGGGATGGTGCAGTGAGCTAAAAAACGGTGATGGATCAAGCCCTGATCTGTTGACTGGGTACGAGTGTTCTGTTTAATTCAGATACTCCGTCCATCACCACCCCCTTTTCTGAATCATTGATAAAGCCAGAGCAGTTACCACTGTTTTGCACAACTCCTGGGGGAGGAACGGTAAACGTTTACTGATCATTTTCAGAATGTACCAGATGGAAGAGGCTAATTTGTTAGTTTGTGCCTCGTATGTCAGTTTAATGTCCAGGAGTATTTCTAGGTGTTTAACCTTATTAACTGGGGATGGATGCTGGCCCAGGCTATGAAGCCATCATTCCTGGGACCAAGTTTGCATGTCTGTCCCCAGCAGCATGACTTCGCTTTTATCCCCATTCAATTTCAGGCAATTACCCTGCATCCATTGGAAAATTTGTTCCATGCATTTCTTAAATCTGTCAGCTGTCTCTTTGACATTGTTTGTAATTGACACCACGATTTGTGTGTCATCAGCATAAAAGACTGGGAGGAAGCCACAGTCCCTTATTATTGCCACCAGGGGTGCCACATATAGGATAAATAGAGTGGGACTTAGCAATGACCTCTGGGGTACACCGCATGGAGAGCTAAAAGATTTTGATTTTGCCTCTCCCTGCTCTACCGTGAAAGTCCTGTTGGACAGGTAGGAGGCTATCAGAGTTCGAGCCGACTCCTGCACTGCTGCTACACTAAGACGGCAGAGGAGAATCTTGTGGTTTACCGTATCAAAGGCAGCCGAGATATCCCAATAAAAGCCTTTCCTCCGACGTCCAATATACTTCTAAGTTCCTCCGTGGCCATCAGCAGGGCTGTTTCTGTTCCATGCCCTTCTCGGAAGCCAAATTGTGAGTGGTTCAGGACATGTGCCTCCCTGAGAAATTGGGACAGCTGCCTGTTCAATAGTTTCTCCAAAACCTTAGCAGCAAAAGGTATTCTTGCAATGGGTCTATAATTGCCCAGTTCTTGTGGGGCTAGGTTGAGTTTCTTTAATAGCGGCAATACTGACGCTGTTTTCCATGCCTCCGGGAAGTGATCGATTTTAAATATTTCAGTGAAGAGTAGCCCTAACTGCTCACTTAGTAGTTCAGTGAACAGGTGTATCACCTTACGTGGACAAGGATAAGATGTGCACCCGGATTTCGTTAGCCTAACTACCTGAAGAATCTGTTCGATGGAAGGTGGAAGAAAGTGTAATGAGTGGCCACTGATAGGTGGTGAGTGGCCATCATTCAGTTCCCCGATGGGTTGTCTAAGAGTAGGATTAACTGTCCTTTTGAAGTACTCATATAACCTACCAACTTTGTCTTGCCCAGGTTACTGCAAAACTCTGAACTTATTTCTGTTAAAGCAGAGTTGTCAATTTTTGTTAATTTTTTGACTATGGAGAAGAGTTCTTTCCTCTAGCCTTTTGCATCCTCTTTTTTTTGAGTGAAGTATTTACTTTTTTCTGCTATTATTAGTTTCTTGTAAATAGCCTAAGGAGATTTGCAGTTCTCTTGTGGCCCAGTGTCATAGTTCAGCCTCCATTTTTTTAAATTTCCTGCAGAGTTGTTTTTGCGTTTTTAGCTCATTTGAGAACCATGGCTGGGAAGGCATTTTCCTCCTTGATGTATTCTTTTTTTGAGGAACTGCTACTTTTATGGCAGCGTCGATCCAACTTGAGATTTGGTTTGTGGCTACGTTGCAGTCTTTGTAAAGTTCCGGGATTGAATTTGTTAAATGGTCCTTAAGAATAGGGGGGTTATTTTGACCAATTAGGAGAAAAGGTTTGCTTGTGGGGTGGTGCGGCTGCTGTTATTGATTTTTCTGCTTTTATAGCAAATATTATTATCTTATGGCCGGATCATGGCACTGGTAAGATTTCTAGTAATCTAATATTCTTGTTAGATGTGAAAATCCAATCGAGTGTGTGACCTGCTTCGTGGGTGTTTTGTGTTACGATCTGTTCCATATCTAGATTAGGCAGTGCGTCTGTCAGTCATGATAAACTGGTGTCAGAGCTCTTTTCCAGGTGCAAGTTGAAATCACCCAGGACTCCAATATAGCATTGACCTGTGACTGGATTCCAAGCCAGCTTTTTCTTTTTTCTGACTCTGCAACTTGCAGGGACTGCTTTCCGAACAACTTTGTGTGCTGTTTCACTACCTCCTCCACAACGACTTGCAGTTCCAGTTGACTGAATTTCAGTTTCCTCTCCATTCCCCTCCATCTCTTTCTGTGTCCTGGGTGGCCATTGTGCAAGATTTGCAGGAAAAGTACAGGCAGTGGCTCTGTTGCTCTCCTCTGCACTCCCACCCTCTCCAGATGGTTCTGATTGTGTGCACCTGCCTGGCTGTGGCCACTTCCTGGCTGGAGGGGTGGTGGTTGCACAGGATTGGCTGACTCCTCAATTGCTGTTGTTTTAAATTTCCGATTCGGTATTTACCAATTCGGTATTTACAGATTCGGTAATATTTACCGATTCGCTATTTACCAAATCGGATATACCGATCATTATTGTGCAATCAGTAAATGTTTATCAATTTTTACTGAATCGGTAAAATTTACCACATTTTTACATACATAGGAAATACCGATTCCTAAATACCAGTGGACCAACAGTTCTTCAGAGCCCAAGTGGCTCCCACCTTATGTTTGGGACCCATTATTGTGCCGAGCCCACAGGAGAGCCAGGAGGCACAGTGGTGCCAGGCTCCAGATCCACAGCTACCCAGCACTTAGTGGGGAACTGCTATAATTAGGCCTGGTGCATCTTTCTTGGGCTGCCGGCGCAGCCTGCCCTGACTTTCTGGACACAGGGCGTTTCAGCTCCTAAGAGGCCAGTTGGCCTGGGGGACAGGTCTACATGTTTTTGGCCCTATGTGATTTTTGCGCAATGGTGATTTACCTGCCTTATGTGATTTCTGCATCATGTGTAATGTTTTGTACCTCTGAATGTATGTGATGATTAGGTGGTTGTTTTTTACTAGTATAGGTATACTAATGAATTCCTGGTTCCCTGCGTAATATTTTCCTAAAGTGGTTAGGGTTGCGTAGGTGGTACTTACCTCTTACCAGTGTTACTGTTTGTGTGCTACATTTGCTATTTGGTCCTACAGTTATTATATGTTCTATGTGCTATGTGTTATTCCTACAAAGTGCTTATTCCTGACGGTGTTCCACATGGCCCTGTCCCGTGTACATCATCCCCTGTAAATTCTGCCCGTGCCAGTGGCACATTGTAAAGTGGGTATTTATTATCTAATGTGTTTTGTACAATACAAAGGTTATTTTTATATATAACCTAGTGTGGAGTTTCCTTTGTGGTGGGCCTTGGGTGTTGTTGCTGGGTGCGCGCGCAAACGCTTTACACCTTACCTCCGAGATAAGCCTGACTGCTCGTGCCAAGCTACCAAGGGGGTGAGCAGGGGATATCTTGGCGGGTGACTCCCTTGCCCTGACATAGAATGGTGGTTTCTGCCTGACTTTGGCGCAAGCCTTAACCAACCAGAAATCCCATTTGTAACACAGACTATTGCAATAGTACAAATGAGATAGAATTTAGGCAGCTGTAAACATTTTCCCAGCGGGTAATGGAAGGAGATCAAAAAACGTTCTCAGAGTTTTTATCGCTTAGAGGCAGGTACCCGCCACCTCAAGTGCTTGCTCGTGGAAAGATAACATGGAATAAAACTTGATCCCTAAGTTTCTCACCATATCCACTGTATTGGGAGGAGGGGCTGAATTAGAAGGCCACCACTGAAATGGGGAAAATTAATTACATTTTCCAAACAGCCTTATTTCTGTATGTGTGCTGTACAGTGACTCACACATAAAAGTCAGAAAAGAAAGGAGAAATGAAAGCATTTCTCCTTTAAAGCGTCTATTTGAAAGGGGCTGATGCTAACCCGTCTACCTTTTTATGTAAATAGGGCTTACCATCAGGAACCTTGGGTGGTAGCATTGCAATTCCCATGGCCCCCCCCGGTGACATTTCTAATAAAGGTAAGGCTAGGTCTTACAATGCCAGGATAACCTCCCGGGTGAGAGCACGCTCTTCAAACACACATAACATAACATGTCTAATAATTTGCACAACAGTTCAATACAGGTGATGTGATCTGTAGGAGTTTACCTAATGGACCAAGGACATCATTATATTTTACTAGTCTGGGTTTCCGTAATGCTGCCATTTGTTAATATGTGTATTTATTGATTTATAGATTACCTAATTCATCAATGTATTGATGTATTTGGTATTGGTTTTTGTAAGACACTTCACACTATATAATGCAACCTCAGGCTGCCAAAGACGGGTTGAAAAAATAAAAGCCATGCTATTAGGTCCATGTAGTTTATTGGGTGGCAATCATATACACTAGTTGAATGTCTGAAGCCAAAGGATTACTTCATAGATAGGGGTGTGGGATAGTGGAGTTATTGTGAATTTTCTAAAAGGAAAAACCCTGGTTTTAGTCCAATAAACCATAATCAGGCTTCGGCATTTCACAGCAAATTAGAATTGAGTGTTGATGGTTCGTGTAGAAGGAGGGTTTTCAGATTTATTTCCTAACTTTAGAAAGTTCTTATCAGATCTTAGAACGAAGGTTGTGGAACTCCACAGCCATCACCCTTGAAAGTGCAAAAACATCTTTAAGTTTATACAGATGAATTGCTGGTTGATTCATTGACACTGATGTTGAGTGATAAATACCCATTTGAGATGTAATGGTGCATTCCACTAGAAAGCATTGTCATTTAAGTATTGTATTTTGAGTTGTGATCTATTCCAGGATAGTATGTCAGCATGCATCAACCCATATAAGATGGGTATAGTGAAGCAGAGAAGATCTTCAGTGCAACATGCTTACCATCTGCACTTGGGGCACTAAATGCACAACTTACCTACTAAGATTGCACTAGTCCAAGCATGTCTGAATACAAGTCACTTAGGCAAACTGGCAACATGAAAGAATGGTATATGGAGGAAATTGCTTCAAAACTCAACAACATCTGGAAGAAATTGAGTTGAACTACCAAGACAAGTTGTCATCACTGGCAGCCAATAATGCATGCCGTCTACGATGCCAGGGAACCAATCAAGTTTAGACACCCCTATACACCTGCCCACTACCTATTCTATCTTCCAACCTGGCTGCAGAGTAGGCGTGCCATAAGTGCATCAAAGTCAAGCTTTCCTGTTCCTTTCTGCTCCTGGATCCCAACAGCCACCATCCATGCTGTCCAGGCGAGCAGAAAAGGTGGGATCCGACATAGACCTTATATCACAGAGTTCATACTGTCTTTTGTCCCACCTCAGAACATCAATAACGAGCATCCTTTCTGCCCTAAGTTTCAATAATCATTACTACTTAATTCATTTGTAAGAAAAAGTGTCTTCTAATGTCTATTTAAAAATGTATTGAAACACTCACATGAATTTCATGTTGTGTAATGCACCCTTAGCAATGAATGACGATATGAGTCTTCATCAACTTGAACGGCATTTGTAACAGAAAGCTGGGTCACTGAAGTCAGGGGTTCTTTCTGCGATGTAATCCTTACAAAGGATAAGTTGAACAAAAATGAAGCAGTGTCATCATTATCATGCATAACCCATGGAAAATCAAAGCACTTCTTCAACTACTGAATTCTGAAAGAGAAGTCATTATTATTAGTAATTCATTGAATATAGTTACATGGAATTTCATGCTGATTTAAGAGCCATCAGTTCCCAAGATCTCACATAACTACATAACTACACGAATCAGTATAAACTTTAACTTTTGGCAGACAAATTCTTGTTATCTTAAGGGGTTTAAAACCATGGTTGCGATCCGGTTATAACAGTCCAAACACTGCAGAAAAAGATGGCAATACTAAATCTCAAATGTACCGAATAGGATAACCACGAAAATTTCAATCCATACATTTGATTTACTTTTTTGCATTTGCTTTTCTGATTAGCGTGCAAATCAAATGGTCTAACTTTGTTAATCGGTTTGGAATGGCATTGCATTTCAAATGTAAACTCTTAGCATCGACTAGCAGGTGCATCTGGACTCTTTTTTGCAAGAAGACCCATAACAAACAGATCTTTTTTAAGAAGGAACAAATGTTGATCTTGGAATTCCTGCTAGGATGGCATTGCCTGTGCCAACTTTTTAGATGATCAAGATATGGACTACTAATCTTAGTTGATCTTAGGAGAGAAGATTTTGATTTCCTTAAGATGTTGAAGGTGGAAGTTAGCAGATTGTCTTTGTCAGCACAAGCAAATACAATGGCTGTAAAAATAACTAATTTGGCCTTGTTGTTATGAGCTGTACTCAGCACAAATAAGGAGTAGAGTAGGATCAATTTTGGAAGTGGATTTGAGGGCAGTGAGGAGGAATTTTGTTTTTTACTAGCCAGGCCTTGAGGAGTCTTCTGAAGGTCAGCAGGTTTTGGGTCTGCTGTAGGTGGATGGGGAGGGTGTTCCAGGTCTTGGCGGCGAGGTGGGAGAACGATATGCCGCATGAGGTTGCTCTTCGTAAGCGGGGGACTGCAGCGAGGGCAAGGTCAGCGGAGCGGAGCTGGCGGGTGGGGGTGTAGAAGCTAAGTCATCTGTTGAGGTACGCTGGTCCGGTGCTGTGGAGTCACCCCTACCTCCTTCTCAGTTCATTTTAACCTCCATCCACTATGTCAAGAGGAGAATATTGATCAGGCAGCCTCCCACTTTGAAGGAGAAATAACTACCACAGTAAATCAGATTGCTCCCCTTACCAAGATTAAAATAAAATCTAGAAATGCCCCTTGGTTCACAGAGCAACTAAAAACTTTAAAGGCCTCCAGTAGGGCCGCTTAGGGTAAAGAGAGAAAAAACGAAGCCCAAACGACCGTGAGAACTAGAAAAATGTCCTTCGTAAGTATATGGATAATATCAGGCTTAGCAAAAAAAAAACCTCCTAAACCGAATTGAAAAAGCGGCAAACTCCAAGAACTCTATAACATCCTAACGGAATTCACTATGCCCGCTGGTCAGCCAGATATCCCTGTCTCACAGAATTGGGCGGATTCTCTCTCCGAATATTTTGAAGAAAAATTATCACTATTCATAGTTCCTTTCCTTTGCAAGAATTCCCAAATTCTCAGGAAAAAAACCTTACCTTTGCTGCTGACCCTCCCCCCCTTAGAGGAATTCTTCCAATACAATACAACACTGAGGAAGTGGCCAAGGCCTTGGAAAAAATTAAATCAGGCTCACCAATTGATCCTGTGTCACATCGTTTCCTGTCTAAAATTCCTCCAGTGCTTCTAGACAATATTACAACTCTCTTTACTTGGTCATTATCAACATCAGTGGTCCCAAAAATCTGGAAAGTAGCCAGAGTTAGACCAATTCTAAAAAAAAATACTGCAGACCCAAAACTCTTAACCAACTATTGCCCAATCTCGCTGCTTCCATATTTGGAGAAGGTACTTGAGTCACTGATTAACAGGCATCTCATAGACCATCTCGAGAATCATGGCTTACTAGATCCCTCACAGTCCGGTTTCAGAGCTGCATATAGCACTTAAACAGCACTGGTAGATGTCACTGACAACATCCGACTTGCATAGAATAGAGGGCAGTCATCCATTGTCATTCTGCTGGGCCTATCAGCAGCCTTTGACACCATAACCCATAGCATTTTAGAACAACGGCTCTGGGATATTGGTGCCAAGGGAAGGCCCTAAAGTGGCTCAAAAGTTATTTAAGTGATTTAGTCACAGCAGTACAAATTGGCGATTCAGTTTCTCGTAGTAGGCCTGTTAAGATGGGTGTGACACAGGGCCCAAATTAGAGCCCTATGCTATTCAATCTTTATATGACCCCTTTAGCCACGGTGATCAGAACATACACCTTTGACGTAGTCTCATATGCCGATGACACGCAGATTATGGTCACTCCTGGACCTGACCCTATGGAGACAAAGTCCTGTTTTAAGAACTGTATGTCTCACATAAATAAATAGATGAATATCAATCACCTACAATTGAACGGAAGTAAGACAGAGATTGTACTTTTTGGTAAAGCTCATGAGCATTGGTCAGATGATTGGTGGCCCCCAAATCTAGGTCCTTGCCTTCATCCAAAAGGGACAGTGAGGAATTTAGGTATTCAAATTGATAACCAATTATCAATAAACCGTATAATTGGTTCCTGTTTTGGCATTATGCGCAATCTGCGCAAAGTGTGTAAGTGGATACCTCTAGAAGCAAGGAAGCCACTGTTACAGGGACTGATTTTCAGCAGTATGGAATATGGCAATGCCCTGCTGTCAGAAATAAATGTATACCTCCTTTCTAAACTTTAAGTCTTGCAAAATACAGCAGCCAGGTTGGTGTTGAATCTGCCATCAGGAACCCCCTCAGCACCTAGCCTCATACATTTTCACTGGTTACCTATGAAGAAGAGAACATGTTTTAATATATTGTGCCTAACGCATAAAAACATGTTCGGCAGGGGTCCAGGCTACTGGAAAAAAAAACTCAGCTGGTACCAGCAAGCCGACCCTTAAGATCCGGTAATAAATCCCTCCTCACTCCACTTAGAGTAAGTACTATCAGAAACGGTGGTCGGGCTTTTCTTGCCCCCACTCTGTGGAACAAACTGCCTTTTTATCTACCAACTCTGACCATAACCCTTTCTGCCAGAATCTAAAAACATGGCTATTTGACCATTAGCCCTGTCTGTTTTATGCTGAAAGTGAAAGAGATGTCCGCCCACACCATGAGACCTTCAGGTGATGTGTGTGCTAGATATATGCTCCTTGATTTGATTTGATATGTGTGCGTGGGTGAGGAGCTTAAAGATTATCCTCTTATTGACGGGAAGCCAGTGCAAGTCTCTTAAGTGGGGTGTGATTTGGCTGCAGCGGGGGATGTCGAGAATCAGGCGTGCAGAGGCGTTCTGGATGCGTTGAAGCCGTCTCAGGAGTTTGGCTATGTCTCCTGGGTAGAGGGCGTTTCTGTAGTCCAACCTGCTGCTGTCGAGGGCGTGGGTGACAGTTTTTCTCATTTTAGTGGGGATCTATTTGTAGATCCTGCGGAGCATGCGGAGGGTATTGAAGCAGGAAGAATTGACGGCGTTGACCTGCTTAGTCATGGAGAGAGTGGAGTTGAGGATGACCCCTAGGTTGCGTGCATGGTCGGTGTGTGTTGGAGCTGTTCCCCGTGCGGTCGGCCACCAGGAGTCGTCCCAGGCCGTGAGAGTGAATCCGAGGATTAGGACCTCTGTCTTGTCCGAGTTCAGCTTCAGTCGGTTGTTCCTCATCAATTCGGCGACGGCCTTCATTCCTTCGTGGAGGTTGTTTTAGGAGGTGTGGGGGTCCTTCGTGAGGGAGAGGATCAGCTGGGTGTCATCGGCGTAGGAGAAGATGTTGAGCTTGTGCAGTCGGGCATGGTGGGCGAGCGGTCCATATAGATGTTAAACAGGGTTGGGCTGAGGGATGAGCAGATGATATCTGTGGCTTCGGAGCAGAAGGGGGGAAGGCGAATGCTCTGTGTTCTGCTAAAGAGGAAGGAGGTGGTCCAGTCCAGGGCCTTCCATTGGATCCCTGTGTCATGGAGGCGTGTTCATAGTGTATGGTTGCAAACCCGGTCGAAGGCTGCTGACAAGTCCATAAGGATAAGGGCCGCTGTTTCTCCGTTGTCCAGCAGGGACTTGATGTCCTCAGTGGCGGGGATGAGTGCAGTCTCAGTGCTATGGTTGCTGAGGAACACGGACTGGGAAGGGTCCAGGATGCTGTTCTCCTCGATGTAGTGCGTCAGTTGTTTGTTGACGGTCTTCTCAATGACCTTCGCCAGGAACGGGAGCAGGGAGATGTGTTGGAGGTTCTTGAGCTCCTTGGGGTCTGCCTTGGGTTTCTTGAGTAAGGTGTTGATCTCGGTGTGCTTCCAGCTGTCCCGGAAGGTTGCTGTCTCGAAGGTGATGTTGATGACTTTCCAGAGATTGGGTGCGATGGCTGGGCTGGTTTTGTTGAAGATGTGGTGTGGGCATGGGTCTGACAGAGATCCGGAGATCATGAACACCACGATGATGTTCATGATCTAGATGGTGTCGTCGTCATTGATGTTGGTCCAGGAGAGCAGGAGGTTGGTGCGGATGGTGGTCGTGGGGGGGCGGAAGTCTCAGTGGTTGTTGGGGCGGTCATGGCGTTGAAGCTGTTGTGGATGTCTGCGATCTTGCAGTAGAAGAAGATGGCCAGCAAGTTGCACAGGTCTTGCGAAGGTGGGATGTCGTTGGTGTTGGAGCTGGGGTTGGAGAGTTCCTTCACAATGTTGAAAATCTCTTTGCTGTTGAGCGCATTGTAGTCTAGGCGGTCTTTGAATGAGGCCCTTTTGGTGGATCTGATGAGGTGATGGTGTCTGCTGGTGGCTTTCTAGTGGGCTGCGTAGCTGTCCAGTGTTCGTTCACGGAACCAGTTCTTCTCCAGTTTTCGGCAGGTTTGCCTAGAGGCGTGGGGGTCTTCAGTGAACCAGCTGGCTTTCTTGCTGGTGTGACTATTGGAGGATTTCTTGAACCGGTGAGTGTGTTGGCGCAGTCGGTGATCCAATGTCTGAGGTTGCGGGCGGTGGTTTCAGGGCTGGTTGGGTCGGCGGGTGGGCACTGGATGAGGATGGTGGTAAGCTGGTCTTCTGTGACTGCTGTAGCAGAGGTGAGGAATCTGTTGGGTGTGGTGGTGCATGGTGGGCTTTTTGAAGGTGAAGTGGATGCAGCAATGGTCGGTCCAGTTTGGTGGTGTGGTTGAAGGAGACGTGGGGGCTTAATGAGAAGATGGGGTCAAGCGTGTGGCCGGCGGAGTGGGTGGGTGTTGTGACTCAGTCCGAGGTTGGCAAGGTTATCGATCAGGGTGGTGGAGTTGGTGTTGTTGTAATTCTCGAGGTGGAAGTTTAGGTCCCCGAGGTGGGTGTAGTCCATGGAGGCAAGGGCGTGTGTGGTGACAAAGTCAGCTATTGAGTTGCTGAACTGTGGTCAGGGTCCAGAGGGTCTGTAGACGAGGGTTCCTCCGAGGGTGGTGTTGGGGTCGGTGTGGATCTGGAAGTGTAGGTGTTCAGCGGTGCTGAGGGTGTTGTTGGTGTTGGTCGAGATTCTGAGTGTGTTCCTGTGGAAGATGGCAATTCTTCCTCCTGTTCCGTTGGAGCGGTCCCTGCGGGTTATCTTGTAGCCTTCTGGGATGGCTATGGCAATGTCGGGTGCCGAGGCAGGGATCAGCCAGGTCTCCGTCAGGAAAGTGACGTCTGGTGATGTTGACTTGAGTAGTTCCCAGAGTTTAACGGCGTGATTGCGGGCAGAGCGGGTGTTGAGGAGAATGCATCTGAGGTTGTTGGGTTCTTTCCTGGTCAGCGGCTTGGCGGGGTAGATACTGGCAAAGCTGCAGTTCCGGCAGGTGAAAGGTCTGTGGGTACGCTACGGGCACCAGGAAGCAGGTATGTGATCGTCCGGTGTTGAGTGCATAGAGGGTGCCGGCATCGTAGCGGTGTTGGGTGTCGTGGTGTATGCGTGATCCAATGGTCCAGGGGTCCTGGTCCCGGCACATATTTCTGAAAGCTAGTGACTCAGGGGAGTCCAGGGTGGTATGGCTTGCATGGATCCTCCAACATTTTCCTACCCAGAATGCCCTGCCAACCTCAAATTTAGCTGGAAAAAAAATCGCTTTTTTCTCACATTTCTGTTTGGGAAAGTTCTGAAATCCACTTGGATCCCAGCCTGGCGCCAAAAACCCAGGTGACCCCTCTTGCAAAACCAAGTTGTTTTGTGATAGGTAATTTTGATGTTGCCTCAATAGATTTTGGGCCTGTGCCTGTCACTGGTACTTGACGCACCCATGCCAGAGAGGTACCATTTGTATCGGTAGACCTGGGGGACTCTTCCTGTAATAGTGTTATTTAAAAAAAAAATATTTTATAATGTTGTGCTTTTACTAAAGTGTTTACTATTAAGTGTTGGTAGTTCATCCTCTTTATATAGTGCAATCGAGGTGGGTAAATTAAATCAACCCGTGAGTAACAGCTTCGTGATAAGAGGCAAGAGTGGAAAGAAAATCTCCATATATTGATAGTCACTCTTCCCAATTGGTTTTTTAAGGGTTTCGAGTAGTTTTTTCCCCCGCCATTCATGTTCTTGTAGGGCAAAGTTAATTCGTCAGATTTTGAATGTTCAATGAGAGCTTGGCAGATGTCTTTCCTCTTAATTGTTTGCTAACAAATTCTTGTTCCTTAATTTTTATTCTGCAGTCCTCATCAACGCACAGATCTGATCAATACAGTTGGTGCCAAGGCACATCATCATTGAGTCCTTGGCTATTCGTTTTTAAACGATCTACCCATCTTTGTTCTTTTTCAAACAAAATTCGCTCAGCATTGTTATTTTTTATTAATAACATTTCTATGATTGTCCATGTTATTTCTTCAACTGTGTGGTTAGAATCAATGACATGTTTGCTCATTTTCGTGGTAATTTTTTTGGTCACTATGGTCGCGGTAAGACAGAGGAGTCTGCAATGCCTGCTTAAATAATTTCAGCCAAAGTTAACTCCAACAAGTACAGTTAGGTAGCGCTGAGCACCTGCTTACCATAAACTGGATCACATAATATTCTTACATTAAACTAATCAAAACTTATCTCTGAGTATGAGCAGCATGCTATTTGGAAACAAATGTCAGCATTGTAGAACGCAAACTTAACAAATAATTACTCACCAAGTCCCACAAGCTCAATGCCTATCAGGTCAAACATGTCCTGCTACCAGTCCAGGATATCCGCTCATCGGTGCATCAGCTGCTGCTTGGTGCACTAGACCTGGGTTGAGCAGTGCAAACACCACTGC
Organism: Lissotriton vulgaris; assembly: GCF_964263255.1. Lineage (NCBI taxonomy): Eukaryota > Metazoa > Chordata > Amphibia > Caudata > Salamandridae > Lissotriton > Lissotriton vulgaris. The sequence continues at coordinate 54,907,700 of NC_141689.1, forward strand.
ACCCTCCTCCAACTCAGCCGATGTTCCCCCAGGGTTTATACATTCCCAGGTCTACCACGTGCTGCCAGCATGGAGAGGAGATGGTGCTGCATGAATAAAATAGAAGCTGCCAGCTCTGCCTTGCAAAAGATTGCACCGGGCTGCACCCCTTGAAGGTGCTGACATCCACAAGGTAGGTGGCTACTACTGGCTGTTCTTGGTGCCTGGAGCTGCCGCTCCCTGGGCGCCCTGCTCCACCATGTGCCTGGGTGGGTGGAAATAAATAAATTAAACAGGAAAATGAAGAAATGAAGAAAGAATGAAATAAAGAAGTAAAGGGAAAATATACAAAATACAAATAGTCATGAACGCAAAAACACACACTAATAAAATAAATAAAAATGAGGGGTAAGAAAGTTAGATGGGCAGGATTAAAAGATTTGGTAAGGATTGAAAAAGCAGGCCCATCACTATGAACGGAACAGAAAATAAAATGGCCGCACTCATGCAATCTGCGTGGTGCCATTTGCGTGAGATTTCCGCAGTGAAAACACGCTTACCGCTTTGTACAAGGTAGGAACGTAATGTGAATGGGCATGCCGAACAGCTTTGCCTGCTCACAGAACTTTGCATAGTGAGGCAGAGTTTTTTTACCACTTTGTGGAATTCCGCGTAGCACAACTCAGAACTCTTCCTGGGCCTAGGCATAAGACTTTGAACCCTACAAAGTATCTAAGTGTTTCTTTATCATCTTTTATTCTCAAAAATGGTCCCAGATCCTAAAAGCATATCCTCGTTAGTGATTGTGCCTTGGGAAGAGATGTGCTTCATGCGTTTTTCTGATCATTCAATGTTGCGGCTCGCTAGTCTTTAGGATTTGAGTTTGATTACATTTCAGTTATCTGTGTTTGGTGAAGGTTATGTAGCCTTCCAGATGCTATCTGTAAATTGCCTTATTTTAAAATATTTCCACCAGTTGAGTTGAAGCAACTTTTAAGGATGCTTTTCTTATCCGAGTGCTCGTTAGCCCTATTGTTGGGGTTTACAGCCAAGGCTTTGGCGGTTTTATAAAGTAGGGAGTCTGGACACATTTCATGCAAAGGATTAATTATGGGAATACCCCAGTTGTTGAAGACTGACCTTCTAGAAACAATATGGTTGACCACTTCCATCAAGCTCTGTGTGACAGCATTTTACATTTAATAAATTCTAATAACAGCATATTTTCAGAAGATAGATGCTTCAAATATGGTGTGGTGACAAGCAGCTTCCCTACTTTCCCTCTCAATCAATCAAACAAGATGTGTAAAGCACTGCAAATCATCTGCAAGTGTATCCAGGTGCTGGGGCTCTGCTGCTTGGGAGGATTCAGTTGAACAATCAGGTCTTGAGTTTCTTTCTGGACTCCTGCAGGGAGGTTGTGGTTAGGAGGTGGAGGGGGAAGCAGTTCCAGGCATTCACGCCCAGGTAGGAGAATGATCCCCCACCACTCTTGCTTCAGCGGATGTGGGGGGTATGGGTGAGGGAGAGGGAGCCAGAGCACAGGTGTATGGAGGGTTTATGGAAGCTCAGGCGGTGGTTAATGTATGCTGGTCCTTAATTGTACAGTGCTTTGTAGGCATGGACTCACAGCTTGAATTGGCACCACTTTTCGATGGGGAGCCAGTGGAGTTTCCTGAGGTGTGGGGTGATGTGGGTCCTCTTGGTGGGCCTGGCAGTGGAATTCTATATAGTCTTTAGTGGGCATGTGGTGATTCCTGCCTAAGAGTGTTGCCCTAGTCCAGGTGGTTGGTGACACAGGCTTGGTTAACGGTACATCTGGTGCTGACTGGGAGCAACTTAAAGATCTTCTGTAGCATGCGGCGGGTGAGGAAGCCGGCTGAGCATTCTATGTTGATCCATTTTTGCATGGTGAGTATACTTTCCAGAATGATGCTGAGGTTCTGGGCGTGGTCTGTTGTTGTGGGTTAGAGTCTCATTTCCGCAGGCCACTAGGAGTCATTCCACCAGGAAGTGTTGTTGCCGAAGGTTAGTACTTCAGTTTTGTCAATGTTAAGTTTAAGGCGCATCCAGTGGCTGACTCTGGTCATGCACAAGCAGAAGCTGGCCCTCGTGGTAGATCGGTCTGCAGATAGAGAGAGGATTAGCTGGGTGTTTTCTGCATATTATATGATGTTGAGTCCATGGGTCTTGATGATGCTGGACAGGGGGGGTCATGTTGGTGGGGCTGAGGAATGATCCTATAGGGACCACTTCTTTCGAGGTGGAAGATGGAAGGAGAACTCTCTGAATTCTTCTGGTGAGGAAGAATGTGATCCATGTGTCTCTTGGATCTCAATCGGTTCAAGCCTCTTGATCAGAGTGTGGTGGGCCACGCTGCTGATAGCTGCTGAGAGGTCAATGAGGATTTTAGTGGCTGTTTCTCCTTCATCTAGGAAAGTACTGATGTTATTGTTGGCTGCAGTAAGGATGGTTTCTGTGCTGTGGTTTGAGGAGAATCCAGATTGGCATGGGTCCAGAAGGTCATTATTCTTCAGGTAGTCTGTGAGTTGGCAGTTAATGGCCTTCTCAAGGACCTTGGCAAGAAAAGGAAGCAGGGAGATGCACCTTTTTTAACTAATTTGGGTCTGCTGCACGTTTCTTGAGGAGGGGTTTGACTTTAGCGTGTTTCCATTCTTTTGGGAAGGAGGCTGAGGTGATGGATGTGTTGAAGATGGTGGTGAACTTATTGCTGAGAGTCTTCATTTGGAGGTTGAGCATGTGGTGTGAACAGGGGACCGTGAGTGCTCCTGAGTAGACAGAGTACATGGTGGCTGTGGTGCTCTGCACAGGGGTCTGGACTCATGCTGTGATCTGATGGTTTGGGTAGGGATAGGAGGGGATAGGGGGCCTGAAGATGCTGGCAGTGGAGGGTTGGAGGTCGAAGGGATTGTTAATGGAGGATATCTTGCTGTGGAAGTCCACCATAGTGTTGCAATGATCTTGGGAAGGGGTGATGGTGTTTTGGGCTGCTAAGGGCTTGAAGACCTCTTAGATTATGCTAAATAGTACTTTGGTGTGATTAGAGATGACTTTGAGGCAGTCAGCCAGGGCATACTTTTTGGTTTCCTACAAAAGTTGGTGATAGTCTTTGAGCACTGCCTTGAGGATGGCTTGGTCATTTGGCTCCTTGCTAGTAAGCCAATTATTTTCAAGTTACTTGCAGATGCATGTTATGGTTCTCAGTTACTCGATGTATCCTACTGGTATATTTGGTGTGTCTCCTGAGTTTGGTGGGCATGATGGGGTGATCCAGTTGGTACAGTCGGTGATCCAGTTGTTGAAGTTCCTAACAGCCTCTTTGAGGTCGTAGTGGTACCTATATGGGAGGTGTTGAGGATAGCGGTCCATTGGCTTTCAGATGTTTTGCTCCAGCTTCTGTGAGTGGTACTGTGCAGCTTGGTTGCCGTGGTGGAGGCTTCTGTAATGCTGAAGTGAACTATTGAGTGGTCCATCCAGGTGAGCTTAGTGACACTGCTGTACTTGTCTCAATTGCTTGCTGAAAAAAGGGGTTGGGCATCTGTCAGTTGTTGTTAGAGAGATCTGTGCTTTCAAGGAGGACAGCTGTGTTGGCATTGTCAAAGTAAAAATTGAGGGATATTAGGAAGATAGCATTACAGAAGCTGGTGCATGGTCCTAGAGGTATGTAGGTGAAGGTGACTCAGATGGTTGTTTTGTCATCTGTTTTGAGTTAAAGGTTGAGGTGTTCCAAGATTGGAGTGGTGGTGTTGTCTGTGGTGGCATTGCTGTGGGTGCATTCTTTGTAGATTATGGCTATTCTACCTCTGTGTAAGCTGATGCAGTCCTAATGTGCTATCTTGTAGATTATGATTAAAAGTCGGGAAAATTAATGATTAGATTGAAAACAACACACGATTAGATGGAGAATACAGTGGAAAAAACTAGTGATTTGAATGGAGAAGACAATGGTAAAATGAGTGAATAGATGGAGAAAAAACAGTGATTAGATGGAGGTAAAAAAGGTGATTAGAACGAGAAAAGCAAGAGATTAGATGGAAAAAAACAAGTGATTGGGTGGACAAAACAATGGTAAAAAATTAGTAATTATGTGGAGAGCAAACAGCACGAGTTTCAGTGTGGTGGAGCCCAAACTGGCAGGAGCAGTAGGGGAGCTGGCCCTCGTTTAAGATATGTTAAGTGGATCTCTTTATTGGTCTATTGGGTGTAAAATTAGTTGTGAAGTGTTAATATTATTGGAATATAACTTCACGTTTGATGGGTTCTCCTCTACCTGTTTCAGAGCTGATGAGCCGGCGTTGTTCACCATGTTGGGCGGCAGGTCCTTTTGGATGCCAAACTCAGTAGCTGAATTTTTTCATAATGTGGCTTTTCATCTGCCTACTCCGTCTCAACAACCATAGCAAAGACTCTCAACTGTTCTTGTTTGTTTAATAGCTGAGCCTTAATGAGAGGAATTAAATGTAACCAGAGGGAATATTTTATTCCCTTTGGAAAAGGAAATTGTAAAGGTTTTGGGCACCTCAAATAGAAAGGCTGATATCCTATGGGCAGGGGATTTTAACTTACAGCCTTGCCATCTATCAAAAGGGAATCCATGTGGTTTTGGTATAGAGATGGTTAATCCTAGGGGGGGTGTGGATGAAAGTGAGGATTCTCCTCATTTCCCTCATTGTCATTATGGCTCTATTCCAAATAAACTGTTAATTAAATTAGATTTAACTTTGCTAAATTATAATAAAAACAGTTTGAATGTTATTTTCCCCACCTTCACAGGGAGGGATGCTGAGACTTTTATTGATCATATCTTGTATTCCAGCAACGGGAACTTCCTAAATCGACGTGTTAGAGAGGAAAGTCTTAGTGATCATAATAGCATCTGCATTACCCTACCGGGACGGGGCGCAGATACAGTGACTGGAGAAACTGTTCCACTAATATAGCTCCGATTAGACCAAATGGTCCAAGGATTAAATGGACAGGAAGCAACTCCATGGCTAAACAAAGGGAGGTTATAGATAATTGCAAAACCGAAATCAGTTATTGCCTAAAAAATGATATTGATCCTGATTTCTTGTTAACACAATTTATCAGGCTTAATACTATTATTAATGCTATTTTTACCAGGAAACCTGCATCCAAAAGAGTTGAAAAATTAGGCTGGTTTGACAAATCCTGTACAGTAGCTTTACGGGAACTGAAGAAAGCCCTAGGCATTAAACCCCGATTATGAGTGTGGCAGTGGTGATGCCAGGCACAGATGTTGGGTTGGAACAGGTTACGGTGAGGAAGACAACATCCAGTATGAGGAAGGTGATGGTGTCCCAGATCTTGGGGGCGTTTTTGAGGAGTGATCAGGTGTGGAGCGGGAGGCAGTGGAGTTGTTCTGACCTGGTCATGGTGAGTTTGGTGGTAGCAGATGCGTGTGCGGGTGCTCTGGAATCATCGTAGAAGAGACAGTGATGGCAGGAGAATGGTCCTACCATTGAACTTGGAGAGGCATGGCTACAGTTGTTGTTTTGAGGTCCGGGGTATCAACTTGGTTCTGGTGTAGCTGTGGGTGGCAGGTGAGCCAGGGATCCTGGTGGTGGGTGCGGTCCAGCAGCGCAGCCATGCTGGGGACTTCAATAATTAGGTCAGGGGCAGGAGGCGGGTGATGGGTGGGGCCAGAGGTGAGGAATGAAGCAAGAGGGAGAAGCCACATCAAAGGGGGAAAAACGAGCAGATTTTACATTGGGAAACCCAGTAATGAATTGGGGATAAAACTGTTGACAAATGAGTAATTAGATGGAAGAAAAGTGGAAAAAACAAGTGATAAGATGGAGAAAATGAGTGATTAGCTGGAGAATAAAATGAATGATTAGAAGGAGAAAAATGTAAGATTAGAAGGAGAAAAAAGAGAGATTAGACGGAGGAAACAGTGGCAAAACAAGTGATTAGATGGCAAAAAATTAGTGATTAGATCGAAAAAAACGTGATTGGATGGAAAAAAAACAAGTGATTAGATGGTGATAAATGAGTAATTAGGAGAAAAGAGTGGGAAATAATGCGTGATTACGTGGTTAGAAAACAATGAATGACAGGTTCAGTGCTGAGCAGCTCAAACAGAGAGCACAAGCTGGCAACAACCGCAGGGAAGCTGGCCAGAGGACCTGCTCAATGGGGTCACGGTGTGGCCTCTATTACGTAGGTCCTCGGAGAAGGGCAGGGCTCTGGGCGGGATTAGCAAGAGGCAGGAAGCAAGAGGTAAATATGGGGTCAAGGAGGGAAACATGAGCAGCTAAAGAAAGCTAATATAACAGTGGGAAACCACGTAATTAAGTGTAAGTAAAACAGTTGAAAACAGGTGATTAGATGGAGACAAAGTGGAAACAATGAGTGAGTGATGGATCAAAATGAGTGATTAGATGGAGAAAACAGTGGGAAAGTAAGTGAATAAATGGAGAAAATTAGTGATTAAATGGAGAAAAGAGAGAGGAAATGATTAATTAGTTGGGGGAAAATGAGTGATTAGATGGAGGAAAACAAGTGACTAGATGGACTAACTTAGTGATTACATTGAGAATAACGAGATGGAGAAAAAAGGAGGAAAAACAAGTGAATACGTGGATAGAAAACAATGATTGAGTGTAGTGCACCTCAAGTGGGGAGCACAATTTGGCAGTAGCAGTGGGGAAGCTGGCCCGGGGACTTGCTCAAGAACCTCAAGGACCTCAAGAACTTCCGGCCCATCTCACTGCTCCCGTTCCCGGTGAAGGTCATCGAGAAAATAGTCAACATGCAATTGGCCCGCCACCTCAAAGACACAACATCTTGGACCCGTCCCAGTCCGGATTCAGATGAAACCACAACATCGAGACAGCCCTCATCGCCGCCACAGACGACATCAGGCACCAAATAGACAACGGCGAAACATCAGCCCTCATCCTCCTGGACCTGTCAGCTGCCTTCGACATGGTCTGCCATCGCACTCTAAAGACACGTCTCCAAGAAGCCGGAATCCAAGAGAAGGCCCGTGACTGAACCACGTCCTTCCTCTCTGGCAGAACTCAGAGCGTCTGCCTCCCACTCTTCTGATTCAAAGCCGCCACCAACATCATCTGTGGCTTCCCCCAGGGCTCATCCCTCAGCCGGACGCTGTTCAACGTGTACATGGCCCCCTTCGCACAAGTGGCTCACTGGTTAGAGGCCGCAGACCCGGAAGCAGAGGACGTCCCGGGACCAGGGTTCAATTCCCAATGCGGCAGGGTCATGGATGAGGGTCAGCGGACACGATAATACTCACCTTGGTGCCTACTCTAACCAGGGATCACACTCAGCCACTCTGGGCAATAGCTTGCCTCTTCTCCACAATGGCCCCCCACATACGCCAGGGGTGCCTGGTTTCACCTTGGAGATACCCAGTAGGGACCATCTCACAGGGAAAGCCAGGACGGGTTCCCCAGCAGTCTACAGCGTGGAGATACACCATGTGGGGTGATTCAGGTGCTTTACAAGACATCATTACATTACATTACATCATGACCTCAACATCATCTCCTACGCTGACGACACCAAGCTCATCCTCTCCCTCACCAAGGACACACACAATGCCAAAACAAACCTCCATGAGGGAATGAAGGCCATCGCCGACTAGATGAGGAGCAGCCTTCTGAAACTGAACTCGGACATGACGGAGGTCCTCATCCTCAGACCCACACGCTCAGCCTGGGACGACTCCTGGTGGCCGACCACACTGGGAAGAGCACCAACACCCACCGACCATGGACGCAACGTAGGATTTATCCTCGACTCCTCCCTCTCCATGTCTAAGCAGGTCAACGCCGTCTCCTTCTCATGGTACAACATCCTCCGCATGCTCCGCAGGATCTACAAGTGGATCCCAACCGAAACAAGAAGAAGGGTGACACAGGCCCTCGTCAGCAGCAGACTGGACTACGGCAACGCACTCTACGCAGGAATCCCAGGAACACACCTACGATGACTACAATGCATCCAAACCGCCTCCACCCGACTGATCGTCAACGTCCCCCAACGTACCCACATCACTCCCTACCTGAGAGACCTACACTGGCTCTCCGTGGACAAGAGGATCACCTTCAAGCTCCTCACCCATGCACACAAAGCACTCCACAACGCCGGACCAGCCTACTTGAACAGCAGACTCAGATTCTACACCCCCACCCGCCGGCTCCATTCCGCCAGCCTTGCCCTCGCCGCTGTCCCCCGTATCCAACGAACGACCTCCAGCCGCAGATCCTTCTCCTATCTCGCCGCCAAGACCTGGAACACCCTCCCTACCTACCTACAGTAGACCCAAGACCTACTCGCCTTCAGAAGACTACTCTTCAAGCAGTAGTGGCACCCCCCTCCCCACAGCGCCTTGAGACCCTCACGGGTAAGTAGCGCGCTTTACAAGTACTCTGGTTGATTGATTGAAAGGGATCATGCTGCTGCCTTCATTGAGTAGGTACTGGGGGGCACTGGGTGGGGTTAGCGATAAGCGGGAAGCAGGAGGAAGAAGTTGAGTCAAGGTGGGAACAAATGAGCTGGTGAAGAAAGTCAACATTGCAGTGGGAAAAGGCCTACGTAAGTGGAGATAAAACAGTGGAAAATTAGTGATTAGATGAAAAAAAGTCGGGAAAATTAATGATTAGATTGAGAACAACACACAATTAGATGGAGAATACAGTGGAAAAAATTAGTGATTAGATTGAGAAAATAGTGGAAAATACTAGTGATTTGAATGGAGAAGACAATGGTAAAATGAGTGAATAGATGGAGAAAAAACAGTTATTTGATGGAGGTAAAAAAGGTGATTAGAACAAGAAAAGCAAGAGATTAGATGGAAAAAAACAAGTGATTGGGTGGACAAAACAATGGTAAAAAATGAGTGATTATGTGGAGAGCAAACAGCACGAGTTTCAGTGTGGTGGAGCCCAAACTGGCAGGAGCAGTAGGGGAGCTGGCCCTCGTTTAAGATATGTTAAGTGGATCTCTTTATTGGTCTATTGGGTGTAAAATCAGTTGCGAAGTGTTAATATTATTGGAATATAACTTCACATTTGATGGGTTCTCCTCTACCTGTTTCAGAGCTGATGAGCCGGTGTTGTTCACCATGTTGGGCGGCAGGTCCTTTTGGATGCCAAACTCAGTAGCTGAATTTTTTCATAATGTGGCTTTTCATCTGACTACTCCGTCTCAACAACCATAGCAAAGACTCTCAATCGTTCTTGTTTGTTTAATAGCTGAGCCTTAATGAGAGGAATTAAATGTAACCAGATGGAATATTTTATGCCCTTTGGAAAAGGAAATTGTAAAGGTTTTGGGCACCTCAAATAGAAAGGCTGATATCCTATGGGCAGGGGATTTTAACTTACAGCCTTGCCATCTATCAAAAGGGAATCCATGTGGTTTTGGTATAGAGATGGTTAATCCTAGGGGGGGTGTGGATGAAAGTGAGGATTCTCCTCATTTCCCTCATTGTCATTATGGCTCTATTCTAAATAAACTGTTAATTAAATTAGATTTAACTTTGCTAAATTATAATAAAAACAGTTTGAATGTTATTTGCCCCACCTTCACAGGGAGGGATGCTGGGACTTTTATTGATCATATCTTGTTATCCAGCAACGGGAACTTCCTAAATCTACGTGTTAGAGAGGAAAGTCTTAGTGATCATAATAGCATCTGCGTTACCCTACCGGGACGGGGCGCAAATACAGTGACTGGAGAAACCTGTTCCACTAATATAGCTCCGATTAGACCAAATGGTCCAAGGATTAAATGGACAGGAAGCAACTCCATGGCTAAACAAAGGGAGGTTATAGATAATTGCAAAACCGAAATCAGTTATTGCCTAAAAAATGATATTGATCCTGATTTCTTGTTAACACAATTTATCAGGCTTAATACTATTATTAATGCTATTTTTACCAGGAAACCTGCATCCAAAAGAGTTGAAAAATTAGGCTGGTTTGACAAATCCTGTACAGTAGCTTTACGGGAACTGAAGAAATCCCTAGGCATTAAACCCCGAGATAACAATAGAATAAAACAACTAAGGGCTAATTATAAGTTGGCAATCTCTAATAGAAAAAAGGGTTTACAAAGTGAAGCATGGGACAAGCTGAGGGAAGCAGCAGAGACTAAAAACTGCAAACTTTACTGGGAAACAATTAATAGTCCCTTTCTGAATACTGAAGGAATCCCGGAAATAACTTCTTATGTGGCCTGTGAGGAGTGGATAACCCACTTTACTAATATTTTTAACCCTGAAGGGATACCCCTAACTTCATCAGCTAATGAGCCCTCCACCTGGATACCCCCTTGTCATCATGTATGATACAGGGGTTTTAGGCGGAGGAAGCAATTATCCCTCTCTTGTCTCAATTACTTTATCCTTTTTAAACACATTTTTCAATTTTTGAAACCATGAAGATTTTTCTCTCTCCGCTCCATAGTAAAACTCAATTTTTCTGTTAATTTCCTGTCTTTCAAAAGTTTGTGCACTCTTCCGTAAACTGTTTCATAACACCAGCCTATCACAGCGCGGTTCACACTAACGCACCAATTAGAACAAGATACGTTTAATTAGTGCTCAACCAATTATTTAGCTGCTTTCACTGATGCACCAATCAGCCATTACTCTATCTTGGTCACGCGGACCAATCCCAGCAGGACACTTTTGACGTCAACCCTGCTCCGGCTTCTGCAACTTCGACTGACCCCTCCTTTACAAAATGTATCGGCACACTGTATTTACACTTTTATACAGCAGAATCAGTTAGTAACCACATAGAACAACTCCATTAGTCTGTTTCACTAAAACCAAAGTGATAGTTTTCTCAATCATACAAGTATTCTGTATTTTCAGTAGACAGCGCTTACCTCTTCTCTACCACAGAATTTTACTTTCACGGATAAAGTAGAACTTCCCTCTACCTTACCCTTCTCTCAAGCTTAGGCTGAACTTTATTACTCTTTCCGGGTAGAGTTTTAAGACAGAATATGCAATGATCCCTATGCTCAGACCCAAGATCGCATGGGTTGCCCTCGTTATACTTTCACCACTTTTACACGTAATGGTCCCTAAACTTGTAACATACGATGATGTCACCACTTTGAAACAGACTATGTGATGTGCGACTTCACTTGCCACACTTCCTCTGCCTGCAGAGTGACCAGCATCCCACACTTTCCTGAAGCCTTTTCCAGACTACATATGACGCAATACAGACTCAACAGATGTTAGTCATAAATTCTGTACATCAAAATTCTATATACTCTACTCTACACATTATATATCCTAGTTAACCTATAGCAACCTATGCTCTGCCACCACATAATATACTAATGCAGCGCAACTCCAGAAATTCTCTGTAAAACCATCACCTTAACCCAAGGAGCTACTCACAAATTGCACATCAGCGGGCCCATAACACTGCAAATCATTCATAGACACATTTACCCTGCTCCGAGGATTCAGCGAAGAACAAAGGAGAGCTGCTGGAATATATTGGAGTGTCTAAACTAAATTTTATACATTATTTACATCTGCAGTTTAACTTCTAGTACCATGGTTTTGGTTTAAGAAAAACTTTTTGAAACACATCACCATTATTTGTCAATGGATCAGCTAGTAAAAGTTAACTAAAGGATAACAAGACCAGCTAAATTCTCCATTTATTTAATTTTTATTTGGAGACTAAATCTCTTAGCATGACCTCTATCCTTTATTTTCAAAGAAAATTATTTAAACACCAATAACCTGGAAGAAAACATTTTTAAGATTCAAAACATTCATTTAGTAGCATGGCAGTTGGAAAAATAAGAAAAGTTTCATATTACCCAAGTGTGGAAACGCAGACATCAGCATAAGACAGAATAGTACCCAAAGAACCCCTCTCTATCTCTCTCGATGTTCCCCTCTCAGAGGACTCCGCACCCATTCAAAAGTTAAAACCCAGAAAAATGTCAAAGTTCCTGCACCATAGGAAAATTGCGCAGACCGGCAGCATGTCGGGGTGCAAAGATAAAATCAGAAAAGCAAGCCCCTTTCATTGTCCCAAATGTCCTCTTTTGCACCCTTTTTCACTAACTTATCCATCTAAAATTCGTAACTTAGACTGTCCGTGATTGGTCACTTGAGGGGTGGATGAGCATCACCTCATCACATTATTGTTCAATTTCCGCAGAGTTATCGTTATAATTGAAAAAAGTAAGCCCATTGTTCATGTCATGCTCCTTCCACTTGTGTCCTTTAGTTTGTTATTCGATGTCCTATTCCCACGTTCAAGATGCTGACATTCGAAAAAGTTGGCATCCATTTCAAGATGCAGGCCACACTCTCCTTGACCCATTCTGTACAGGCACAGGCTGCTCGCTCTTCTCCCTTTCCAAACTGGCACATGCGCACTTCCTCGCAAACTCGGAGTTGCAGTCAGCCTTCATTTTATTTTGGCCACATAGGCCATATTTTAGGAACTATTATAGAAACAAACACAAATAAACACACATTTGAGAAATAAAGGCCTTCTGTTTACCTCCCCCCTGCTAATAGTATCCCAGTTAGGAATTACCTAGCTTTAGGCAACAAATATGCATGGTTTACTTACCAATCTTCATGATTTATGCGCACAAATAAACAGAGAGCAAGCACATCCATGCAATTTTCAATTAGATTATGACAAATGCGTACGTTTTAGGATGCAATACATTACAAATTAGTAGATAATAATTTGCAATTACATGCAATTTAGTATCCCACGTGTATTTGTGTAAGTGCATTCTATTCTATGTTGGTTAATTTCAAAACCAAACAATTAGTGCATATTACTGTTATGGAGAAGTAACTTCACAAGGGGTATACAAAACGGTTTTGTTTCCACCTTGCTCCATCAATATACACTAAATCAGAGACTCAGATGCCTTTTTTTAATACATAAATACACATATGAATGACATTGCATATCAACACTGCAATGGGATGTAGGTTTCGTAATCCAGTACAGAGGTCTTTTTTTGTGATGATAATAGACAATTTATTTCTAACTTAGGTAAACATTAAAAACCTTAACTATATGCCTTTACAAGCTAAACAGACAAATAGGTTTGGTGCTCGAGTCCGGTTAAACCCCTTTCACAAACTCAGCATCTCTGTATAGATCATGTGAATATTCAGATATTTTTACAGTTCAGCATTGATACTTCTGCCTTTCACTATATGGGTTTTCCTAGGCTCCAGGAGGCGCCAGGAGAGTTTCTGATATGTAATGTCTGACTGTTCATCATTTTTTTGTGGTTTTATCCTCACTTTTGGTACTGAGATTAGTTTTGCTGATATTGTATTCGTTTTGGTAATGCAAATTCTTTTCTGATTTGTTTGCTAGCGAACATTATTTTAACGTGGGGATTCTTTGGAAGGTGTAGGAAAATCCCTCACTAGCTGACTGACATTGGTAGTTTTCTAACTCTGTATACTGCTGCACTGCTGTCCAGTCCCCAGTGTGGGTGCTCTGACTCAAACAACATGGTAAAATTGGATAATCCCAACTAAAATATGTTACTTTGCAGTAAAGCCATAACACATGTTTCAGGAAAATACATCAATTCACATTTAAGTGCCGTCTTTTGACTGCAGCACATGCTCTGCCATCCACTAGGCTGACAAAGGAAAATATTACTTAAGTATTACTCCTGTAGCCTGACTGCTGCAGCTTTTAGACCTGGAAGCGACCTGCTACCCTTTTTGACAGGAATGAACCCTAGTAAATATTAAATAGGTCACCCCTTAGATGGTATTGTAGCCCACATGTTAGGAGCCTAATTATTTAAAAGAGGGACTTGCAAGAATTTAATTCTGTCACGTTCCTACAGTGACTGCTCCTATGAGGAAACCAAGTTTATATGTATTATTAACTCTACTATCTTTGGTTTAGTACAGATACATTATTTTTTTTTTGTTCTGGAAAGGCATTCCAAAATTTCTGACTGCCATCTTGGAGCAGTATATAAATTATAAAGTATATACAAAATCACACCAATACATTAAAAGATAGCTGCTCATGCATGCACTTGTGTGCTGGAGCACAGTGACTACTTTGAAATTATGTACACCAAGCATCATTCCAAGGTGGCCACTAGTTTATGTGCATATATGTCCAGATACAATCCCATCCTTGGAATTTTTTACTTTGAAAAAACATTCACAGATGTCTGCTAAGGCGTTTTCATACATACGCTTGTACAGGTGGCTATCATGGAATGGTTTGGGCCATAAACTATGCCTAAACTAACAAGGATTATTATTTTATTCAAAAACATTGGCTGAAAATGATGCGGAAGACATGTTTAAAAAGTATTGGCACCTCTACATATTCTCTGACAGTCAGTCCCTCCCAAGACCTCTGGGATCAGATAGCCTCTTTTCTGAGGACACAATAACTCTGAAAAGAACCCCAGTTTCCCATGAAACAATGCTTTATCTGCCTCCAGGTTCCTGCCAAGTGACAGCAAACTATTTTGTTCTGAGGGTGGACCCCTCGGGAAATAGTGAGATGTCTGTGCAAGGTGACGATCCCAGGGCCATTAAGGGCTCCACTCCAGGAGGGGGGGCGTGTGGCCTCCCTCCTTTGTTATTATTCTTGGGCCTGACACAGGGAGGTGGTAGTCCCCGGGACCCATATCAACCATGAAGAAGGGGGCCGCATGAGCCCCCCCATCATATATATTAACATATGACCAAGAGACCTCATCCACCTAGGGACTGAAAACAAACAAGCGCAGTAAACTGCGCGTGACTTCACCATGAAATTGCAGCAAAATTGAAAAGAAAAAATATTTTTTGCCCAGACAGAGTCCCTAGGGGACACCAGCACCAGGCCTAGGGGGTCAGGGTATTCCTAGGCTGTCCCATTTTCATTATTTGTAATTTGTAATCTGAGTTCCAAAATGGCCACCAACACTTCCTGGTTGAAGGGTTGGCAGCAAATCAGATCTCAGCATGAGATATACACATTTGTTTTTCCTGCAATATCTCAAAAACTATGGATTTACACGAAATCACACAAATAACTCTTTCTAGACCAAGATCTAGCTTTCTGCCAAACTTGGTGTAATTCTGTTCAGCGGTTCGGGCTTAGTCGTGTGAAAAACCCCTTTGAGAAATTGCATGGAGAAAACGTGGTTTGGGAACACCACCTCTTTTTCTCGGCCCCTGTTCGACAAATCACCCAAAAACTTTTCAGGCAGGAGCTGAACTCAGATGCTTACTTGTTTTGAAAATTTCTTGAAGATCGTCAAACAGAGCTAAAGGTATTAGCAAAACTAAAAAAGCTTTTACCGTGGAAACTAGGCCAACTATAACTACCAACTTGCGACGCCAATAGGTAATATATATATATATTAAATCCTGAAAAACCTGAGAGCCAAAGTAAATTCTGATCCAACTTATCCTGTAGTTCAACACTTTAAACAGTTCCACAACAACAATCTCAACTGTCTCAAATATTTTGTTATCGACTCGATACCTAGGTTGAGGCGTAGAGGTAAAAGAGCACTCCTCAGACGACTAGAAAGTCAATATTTTTTTAATCTAGATATTAGAATGCTCAATAGGTTAAACCTTGCAGACGACTTACATAATTTTTGTGGAAAACAGGGAGAGGAGATAGATAAATAATATCATTAATAATGATTGATTGTGTAACTGTGAAGAAGTAAGTAACCGTAATGCTTTGAATGTTGTACACATGTTTATGGAAACAGCTGTGAGATAAGTCTGACCACAAATGCTATTATTGTCAGTTTCGATATATGCTGCTATTAATTTTTGCATTTTAGCTCATAATGCACTTTTAGCATGTATGGTACTTTATTACAAAGGAAGGAGACCAAAACAGACTACATAGAAATAACAACCGATTACACAATTCAGATTTTACTGTTGAATCAAAACATTGCCTAGATCAATACCTATTTAGCCAACACATATAGAATTGGCTAACACACAATCAGTGAAGGTACTTCCCAATTTAGTTTAAGATAGCCACATGGTAGGGGTCAATGAAATATCATTGACCAGTGGCAATTTAAATATGAATCATGCCAATGCTTACTTTGGGCTCAATTGTCAAAGTATGAGACAACTAACGTATAAAATATTCTTTGTTCAACAAAACATATTTTGGATATCAATAGTGTTTATGTCGAGCCTCGATCAATCTGTTGTATCCTCCTCTATGGGCCCCGTCCCACCCACTCCTTGCCATTGGTTGTTATCTGTGGCATTCAGAAATGCTGGCTTGTTATTAGTGCATTTCTGTAGAAGTCCCTTCTTTGCATGTTTAGCTCTCTTTCCGGCGATTTCACTCAGAGAACATTTTGTTTGGCCATCACACAGTACAGGTGATGGCTCTTCCTCCTCTATAGGCATTGCAGCCCCATAAACCACTTGGTTCCCTCCCACCTAGCGTTTCCCAGCTGCATGCTTTTTTAAGTGTTCCTTGTTTTTTCTCATAACATAGCACCGCCGCGCCTTTGGTTTAATATTTTTTTCAATTTGTTGTTTCTTTGTGTTCGTGGAAAGCAGGGTTTCTTGTTTTACCGAGTCGCTTTGCTTCTGAACTATGGCATTAGGTCTAATGAACAGTGCTTTTTTTACTTTGCAGCACATTGCAACACGCTTTCACTGGCCGGTCCTCCAAACCTTCCATGTTGCCTTCAGTCTATAGCGTTATATAAACAGTGCTTGTTTGTTTTTGCAGTGCTTGTTTTTATTTCCAGCACGCTTTCACTTTTAACAATAGCAGCCTTCTCCATACCGCCTGGTCCCACCCGTCAAATCTTCCATGTTGCTTCCACACTATAGCTTATAAACAGTGCTTGTTTTTGTTTGCAGTGCATTGCAACGCGCTTTTACTTTTAACAATAGTGGCCTTCCACATACAACCCGGTCCTGCTCTTCAAACCTTCTGGGTCTCGGTCACTTCCTTACAATCTGTCTGCTGAAGTTCCTCGGCCCCCACCCCCCTGCCAAGTGCTTTCTTTACTTTTGCATTTTATGAAAAACGATATCCCGGTCTCCCCTCACAGCTCCTGCTTCAGGCCTTCCCCCCGGGCACTAGTTACCACATGCTGTTACAATTCACGCTTCCTATCACAAATCCCAGACACTGGTCTACATTCGTTGTGATTTTCCTTGACCACATTTTAAATGCATTAATTTGTAGCTATTGTTGCAGGCACAACAGCTACGGACTTCTCTCGTCGCATTGATAAAACACGTGCCTTTTAAACATCATATCTCTCCGCATCTTCAAGAGCTGCACTGGCTTCCAGTGGCGAGCAGAGTAAAATTCGAGATTGATAAAACACGTGCCTTTTAAACATCATATCTCTCCGCATCTTCACGAGCTGCACTGGCTTCCAGTGGCGAGCAGAGTAAAGCGCTCACCCTAGCTTACAGAGCAGAAAAAGGGACTTGTCCCAATTATCTTAAACTCCGACTCCCTCGCTACCATCAAGAGAGACACCTGAGATCGAACTCGCAGATCCTACTGGCTGTACCTCGAGCGAGAAGGGCGAGACTCGGAGGTAGATCTTTCTCGGTAGGCACTGCGAAGCTTTGGAACTCCCTCCCCCCTGCCATCCAATCTGCCCAGTCAGAAGCCATCTTTAGGAAACTCCTAAAGACTTGGCTCTTTGCACAGAAAGCCTAGTACCTCTCCCTGCATTCCTCTCTGATGCTGCGGTTTCTTTTCAGCGCCGGGACACCTCCTCGCGAGGTAGCTGTTCGCGCTATACAAGAATCAGTATTATTCATTATTATTATTATTTCCCCAACCCTAATAG
The DNA here is from genome assembly GCF_964263255.1 of Lissotriton vulgaris. Classification (NCBI taxonomy): domain Eukaryota; kingdom Metazoa; phylum Chordata; class Amphibia; order Caudata; family Salamandridae; genus Lissotriton; species Lissotriton vulgaris. Next base: position 54,925,550 of record NC_141689.1, read on the forward strand.
CATTATTATTTTTTTATTTGATCTTTTATGTATGTAGCTCCAGACTTCCCTGAACGTATTTACACAATTATTTTTCCTAGCTAGTGTTTCAGGTATCACAGCTGTATATCTTTCTGTGAATTCGTTACACGCCCCAGCAGCCGCGACCGCTGCAGGTAAGAGTGGTGAGAAGGTGGGGCCAGGTGAGGGGGGATTTCGAGAGTCGACCACGAAAGAAAATTAATTATTTATTTAATTTTCTCTCCTGGTTGTCTCTCGAAAGCGCCCCTCACCTGGCCCCAGCGCTCTTACCTGCAGTAGCCGCGGCTGCGCCCCACGCTCTAAGGTCACGGTAGCATTACCTACTACAATACATTTCCTTTATTGTTTTGGGTTTGTTTTTATGGCACTAGGAGTCTCAATGCACCTTCTCATACTTTAATGCTTCCCAAAATGTTATGCATTTGAGTGTGTAGCTACCGACTTCCCCAACTGTCTTTGATGACTTTTTATTAGTCCTGGGATGTAACTGCACTTTGATACATGTACACCATATAACATTGTTTAATTATGTTACAGTGCATAACAGCTCTTTAATGTTGTCACTGTTTACCCAAATTGAACTTTCATTATTAAAAAAACTGTGGTCTACGATACTGTATTTACAGGATCCTAATTTCTATTTATTGTTGCAGGCAATACAGCTATGGAATTTACCGACTGAATATCCCCCACCATAATGGAATTATTATTTGTTTACATACTAGGGACTGTCGTATAGTCAGTGCCTGACCCTGCGCACGGACAGGGCAGGCGGAATGGGAAGGGGCGGGGGATAATCCGTAAAGGGGAAAGGGCAGCCACTTTGAAGGTAGGCACCAGAGAATAAAGAAGTGTCCTAACCTCACTCCCGGCTCCTGGTCGTTATTGGGGGTACGAGGTTACACTGGCGACGAGTGTGGGATTCTCGAAACCCCCTCAAGCCTTTGAAGCCCCTGCCGTCTGTGAACGGCCATAACCGCAGTGAGCCTGCAGCCCGTCGTTGTTCGCGCGGAAGAGCGCGAAAAGTGGAAGACGCTCTGGGCCGCATCGTGAAGCTGCCTGGAAGCGCGATGGCTGCCTAGACCCAAGAAATTGCCTGCGCTACCCTCGTTTGATGCTGCGAGTCTGCCCCGACTCATAAAGTGCCGCGATTGTTTTCCTCGAGTCTGCCTGACTTAAAAAATCTCGCGAAGCCACAGAAGACATTGGAGAACACTCCGGACCCTGCCAGCAAGAGCGGAACACGTGAGGATGAGCCCGAGTGTTGGAACAATTGTCCAGAGAAATTCATATGAGCAAAGGACAGAAAGAAGAGAAACGTCCATTCAGGTGGGAAACAATTGTCCCGAACGGCGGCCATTTTGAGGTCAGCGCCAGCCATAGACACCCATTGACTCCTTCGTGTCGGCCATCTTGAAGTCAGGCATACATCTAATTTTGCACTCAGATAGCAAATAAATCACGTGGCAGTCAGTTAAGTGACTGAACCCGAGGCAAGATGTCGAACACCAACCCGATAGGCGCTTCAGGAGCAGGAACAGTGGCTCTGACCCCACCGCCTCCCGCACTACCTCCCCAAGTGTTTATGGGGGTACCATACCTGCGGTCACCAGACCCACTAGAGCTGACATCCGGAAACAGCAGTGGGCATAAGTGGAAAAGCTGGGCAGAAGATTTTGAGGACTACATGACCGGGTCTCAGGTGCAAGACCCTAAGCAAAAATGAATTGCTTTGCGAAACTTAGTTGGGAAGGACATTGCGCAGATTATCAAAGAACTGCCTGCCGCAAATGCTACTTCCGATGATGATGTGAAAGGGGCCCTTGATCGGAGGTTCCTACACAAGCGCAACATGGATTATGAGCGCTACACGTTTAATCTAGCATCCCAAGAAAAGGATGTGTGACTTCATTGTGCGCATCAGGCGTCTAGCCCGACACTGTGAGTTCGACGCTTTCACCACTGAAGACGCGTTGCGACTGCGCATAATCGAAGGCTGCCAATCCGAATCTCTCTGTCGGAGACTGTTGAAGAAACACTATACCCTCGAGGAGATTGAAGAAATGACGCAAATCAACGACCAAGCGGAAGATCACGCAAGAAAAATGGAAGTTAACAAAACTTAAAAGAACGAACAAGCGTTCAGGATGCAAGCACACAAGTTGAAGAAACACCAGTCGGACCATCACAAATCAAGAAAACCTACACACCTCCCGAAGGACGTCGTCACGTCAGGAGTCGCGACATACCAAGAACAGCAAAACGTCACCAACGTGCTATAGGTGGGGCCAAGAATACCCTCACTCGGGACAGTGTCCAGACATATGTTAACGATGTCATCGGTGCGGAAGAGAGAACCACTTTGAAGTGGCCTGTCAAACACGACCATCAGGACGAAGGTCGTCCACTTCGCGGGAGCACACAACACCACGCTCGAGCAGTGAAGGGAAGAGAAGGACGCTCTTCTAGCTCATCCAGATCGAGTGTATGTTCCACCAGTTCATATCGATCACGAAGATCGACATCTAGTGAATCATCATTACCTACACCTGTGTCACAGGATATTGACGAATACATCTGCATGGTATCAGATCCCGACCGGCTGAAAAAGTACCCAAAATTAGATATCCGAATAGGATATCACCCTGCCAAGTTTGTATTGAACTCTGGAGCTTCTCTAAACTACATCTGTGGTCTTGAATACCAAAGCATGAAGCCAAAGCCGAAGGTAGAACCCGCGGCTGTCCGAGTATATACTTGGATGTCTAGAAAACCACTGCCGTGCTAGGCCGTTTTAGCACAACCTCATCTTACAGGGACCGACAGATTCAAGCTTATGTTCATGTAGTGGAAGGCCCAGACCTGGCCGACTGCCTAGTCAGTCTGCCAACGGCAGAACGCCTGAGACTTGTGGAACTCCTTTATATGACAGAGGATGCTCCAGACATTGTCTGCAAGTTTCCAAACCTCTTCAAAGGTCTAGGAAAACTTAACCAATTCAGAGTAAAATTACACATCGACGAACAAGTGACCCCAGTGGCGCAACACCACAGGAAAGTGCCTTTCCACTTACAACAGGCAGTGGATGATGAACTCCAGGACTTACTAAAGACAGACATCATTGAACGGTCATCAAGGCCTACCCCGTGGGTATCACCAGTGGTGGTGGTGCCGAAGAAAGGGCAAGACAACAAAGTGCGCCTGTGCGTGGACATGCGCGCGCCCAACACGGACATTGAAAGGGAGCGCCATCCAGGACCTCACATTAGCGACATGATCGCTCGCCTCAACGGTACTACTGTCTTCTCAAAGCTCGATCTCAATAAGGGATATCACCAACTGGAACTACACGAAAAGTCACGCTACATTACGACCTTCACGACTCACCAAGGACTCTTCCGATACAAACGCCTAAACTTCGGCATATCCTCAGCTGCCGAGATTTTCAAAGAGGCTATCCGGCGAGTAATCCAAGGGATCCCAAACGCTTTCAACTACACCGATGATATCCTATTGTTCGGAAAGGATCAAACTGAACATGACACCGCCCTGGATAGAGCATGCCACGCACTACTGAACGCTAATCTAACTCTGAACCCAGACAAGTGTGAATTCCACAGATCGACCCTGAAGTTCTATGGTCACAATTTCTCCAAAGACGGCATGAAGCCAGACCGAGAGAAAGTATCCGCTCTTGCAGACACTCCGACACCACGAGATGTCAGAGACCTTTGTTCATTTCTGGGAATGGCGAGTTACTGTGCGTGCTACATCCGGGATTATGCTACCATCAGCTATCCTCTCAGGGAACTCACCCGTCAAGGCCAGCAATTCCTGTGGATACCTGCCTGTGATCACTCTTTCAACAAGATTAAAAAAGCTGTCAGCTCTGCCATTAACCTAGAATATTTCGACACTAAGAAAAAAACGGAAATTACCGTCGATGCCAGCCCTGTGGGCCTGGGCGCCATCTTGGCACAATATCACGAAGACTCAGACCAATGCCACATTATCGCCTACGCCAGCCGCAGCCTCACCGACACCGAGAAGGCGTACTCTCAACTTGAAAATGAGAGTCTCGCGGTGGTATGGGCCTGCGAACACTTTCATCTCTTTGTATATGGCAAACATTTCACTCTCATCACGGACCACCAAGCCCTCATCACCATATTTGGCAATCCCAAAGCCAAAATGCCTCCGCGCATTGAACGGTGGGGACTACGTCTCCAGGACTATGTGTACACCATCATCCACAAGCCAGGGAAGTCGGAAAATCCGGCGGACTATATGTCCCGACATCCTCAGATGCTCGTTAGCAAAGGAGTACATTCATTTAGTCATTGACACTGCATGTCCGCCTACAGTACCCCTAGAGGTGATCCGTGAAGCTTCCAGTCAGGACTCTGTTTTTCAAGATGTCATGGCTCATATACGCTACAACTCGTGGAGACACGTAAAAGACAACCCCCAGAACTCTGGCTCTGAGTATCCACGAACTCATAGCGTTCAAACACATCCAAGAAGAACTGTCCATCAGTGCGGATGGCTTACTACTGAGAGGGGGAGAATAGTAATCCCACAAAGACTACAGCAAGGAGTGATTAACCTTGCATATGAAGGCCACAGAGGAATAAGTGCCACCAAGAAGGCTCTTCGGGAGCGTGTCTGGTTCCCTTCTCTCGATCAGATGGTGGAGGCCACTCTCAAGGACTGTGTCTCATGTCAATTGGTGAGCCGTGATGAACCGCCGGCTCCTTTGCAAATGTCAGAGCTACCAGATGGAGTATGGCAGCAAATAGCCATTGATTTCTTCGGCCCCCTAAAAAAGAATTTGTGGGCTTCGCAAAGCACCTCAACTTTAAGCACAAAAAGATCACACCATTATGGCCTCAAGCAAATGGCATGGTAGAGCGTTTTATGGGAACCCTCAGTAAGGCGGTCCAACAAGCAGAACTTGCTCAACGAGATATACAACAAGCCTTAAATGAAGTTCTACGAGCTTATCTCACCACACCTCACAGCACCACCAATCAATGCCCGGCCACCCAGATGCTAGGGAGAATTCCTCGTACGCGGCTGCCCACACTTGATTGTACACTACAGCCTCGAGCTGTGAACGTTGATCATGACACGTTGGTCAAACTGGACCATGAAAAGAAATTAAAAATAAAGACCTATGCTGACCAACGCAGACACGCGAAACATGCGGACATCCAAGAAGGCGATTGGGTGATGGTTCGGCGTGATCGAAGAACGAAAGCGGACAGCCGTTATCTTGCCCATCCTTTGAGAGTCTCTAGCCGGAAAGGGACCATGATCACGGCAGAAGCAGACCATAAACGGATAACCCGCAACGTCTCGCAAGAAATGTAACTCCAACAGTCATGACGAGACTCAGCAATATGAGTCCACCACTGAGTCAGGGAATCAAAGTGAGAACAGTGACAGAGATCATTCCAGTCCGGTAAGGCATGAAGCAGCTGCAAGCCACAGAATCCGGACACCGGAACAGCTCAGCCGTCCCCGACGCCATGTCAGATGACCTACATGCCTTATTGAAGAAATCTGAGAGACAGTAAGACTTTTATACAAAGGAGGAAGGTGTCGTACCGTCGGTGCCTGAGAGGAGAGGGCAGGCGGAATGGGAAGGGGCGAGGGATAAGCCGGAAAGGGAAAAGGGCAGCCACTTTGAAGGTAGGCACCAGAGAATAAAGAAGTGTCCTAACCTCACTCCCTGCTCCCGGCTCCTGGTCGTTATTGGGGGTACAAGGTTACAGGGACATTCAATAACATTTACAGTGCATTTTAATTACTGACAGGATGTAATTACACTGTGATAGGTGCAAGCCATTTAACATTCTTTAAATAAATACAGTGCGTTCTGGGTTTTTAATGTTTTCACAGTTGCACCAAATGTTACTTTGTGTTTTTTATCGGCAAAGTGTCTAAAATACTTTTACATTGCATAGGTTATGCCCCAGGTTTTAGATGTAAAAACAAATAGAAATGAAAGAAAGATACAATAAATTGTCGCAGCTCTCCAACTCTACTGTAATTTGGTTTCTTAAAATGTATGTCTTTGGCAACATGGGTTGTACCAGACATAAAACAATCTGAGAAACAATGACCACATTTCCATAACCTTAAAGGCATTTTTTTCCTAAATTTAAACAAAGAGCATTCTTATACCATATTAGGATACATATGTTTGCATTAATTTTCACATACTCAATCAATCAATCAAGAAATGTGTAGAGCGCTCTACTCACCCGCTAGGGTCTCAAGGCGCTGGGGAGAGGGGGATTCGCTACTGCTCGAACAGCCAGGTCTTGAGTTGTTTCCTGAAGGAGAGATGATCCTGGGTCAGCCGTAGGTGGGTGAGGAGGGAGTTCCATGTCTTGGCTGCCAGGTAGGAGAAGGATCTTCCTCCGGCGGTGGATCTGCGAATTCATGGGACGGTGGCGAGGGCGAGGCTGGCGGAACGTAGCTGGCGAGTGGGTGTGTAGAATGCGAGGCGGCTGTTGAGGTACTTGGGGCCCAGGTCGTGGAGAGCCTTGTGTGTGTGGGTGAGGAGTCTGAATGTAATCCTCTTGTTGACGGGGAGCCAGTGCAGGTCTCTCAGATGGGCAGAGATGTGGCTGTGATGAGGGATGTCCAGGATGAGTCGTGCAGAAGCGTTCTGTATGCGCTGGAGTCTTTTCTGGAGTTTGGCTGTGGTTCCGGCATAGAGGGCGTTCCCGTAGTCCAGTCGGCTGGTGACGAGGGCCTGTGTGACCGTCTTCCTGGTTTCGGGGGGATTCACCGGAATATCTTTCGGAACATGCGCGGGGTGTTAATGCAGGACGACAAGACGACGTTGACTTGCTTGGACATCCTGAGGGAGGAGTCCAGGATGAAGCCCAGGTTGTGAGCATGGTTCGTTGGCTTGGGGGCAGTGCCCAGGGCAGGGGGCCACCAGGAGTCGTCTCAGGCAGAGGGAGAAGGTCCCAGGATGAGGACTTCCGTCTTGTCTGAGTTCAGTTTCAGACGGCTGAGCTTCATCCATTCAGCGACGTTCTTCATTCCTTCCTGGAGGTTGGCTCTGGCGGTGGCGGGGTCGTTGGTGAGGGAGAGGATCAGCTGGGTGTCGTCGGTGTAGGAGATGATGTTTAGGTTGTGTTGGCGTGCGATGGCTGTGAGGGGGCTCATGTAGACGTTGAAGAGGGTGGGGCTGAGCGAGGATCCTTGCAGAAGGCCGCAGATTACTTCGGTGGCCGCGGATCGGAACGGGGGGAGGCGGACTCTCTGGGTTCTTCCGGTGAGGAACGAGATGATCCACTCCAAGGCCGTTCCTTGGATTCCGGTGTTGCTGAGGCGTTACATCAGGGTGCGGTGACATACGGTGTCGAAGGCTGCTGAGAGGTCCAGGAGGATGAGTGCCGCTGTTTTCTCGTTGTCGAGCAGGGACCTGATGTCATCAGTAGCTGCGATGAGGGCGGTCTCGGTGCTGTGGTTTGCTCGGAACCCAGACTGCAAGGGGTCGAGGGAACCGTTTGTCTTGAGGAAGGCGGAGAGTTGTTTGTTGACGGTCTACTCGATGACTTTGGCAGGAAAAGGGAGGAGCGAGATGGGGTGGAAGTTCTTGAGGTCCGTGGGGTCCGCGGTGGGTTTCTTCAAGAGGGCGCTGAGCTCGGCATGTTTCCAGCTCTCCGGGAAGGTGGCGGATGCGAAGGAGCAGTTAATGATGTCCCGGAGTTGGGGTGCGATGATGGAGTCGGCTTTGTTGAAGATGTGGTGTGTACAGGGGTCGGTGGGGGAGCCAGAGTGGATGGTTTCATCGTGCGGGTGGTGTCTTCGGTGCAGAGGATGGTGGTGGTGAGGGTGGTGGTGGTGGGCGCTGGTACGGTGGTTGGGTGTGTGGTCTGTGCTCCGAAGCTGTTGTGTATGTCGGCGATCTTGCGGTGAGTCGCACAGGTCTTGCGAGGGTGTGATGTCGTTGTTGCAGGCGCTGGGGTTGGAGAGCTCTTTAACGATGTTGAAGAGTTCCTTGCTGTTGTGGGTGTTGTTGTCCAGACGTTCTTTGAATGTTGTCCTTTTGGTGGTGCGGATCACCTGGTGGTGTTTGCGGGTGGCGTTCTTGAGGGCTGTCATGTTCTCCGTTGTCTGGTCGTGGCGCCAGGCTTTCTCGAGGGTGCGGCAGGTTTTCTTGGAGTTTTGGAGGTCGTTGGTGAACCATGAGGCTTTCTTGCTGCCGGGTCTGCTGGGAGGGTTCTTCAGAGGTGCAAGGACATCGGCGCAGTTGGTGAGCCATTGTGTGAGGTTGCGGGCTGCTTCGTTGGGGTCCCTCGTGTTGGTGGGAGGGTTCTGGCTGAGGGAGGTGATGAGTTGGTCAGCGGAGATCTTGCTCCAGCTTCTGCGGGGAGCCTGTTGCGGGTGGTGGTGGGTCGTGGTTCTCCTGAAGTTGAAGTGGACGCAGCTGTGATCTGTCCAGTGTAGTCCGGTGGAGTGGCTGGAGGAGATGTGCTTGCTGGAGGAGAAGATGGGGTCTAGCGTGTGACCGGCGTAGTGGGTGGGGTGTTCACCAGTTGCTTGAGTCCGAGGTTGGGGAGGTTGTCCAGGAGGGCGACAGTGTTGCTGTCATTGTTGTTCTCCAGGTGGAAGTTGAGGTCTCCTAGGAGGATGTAGTCTGAGGAGGTAAGGGCGTGCTGGCTGATGAAGTCTGCGATGGCTTCGCTGAATTGTGTGCGTGGTCCCGGGGGTCTGTAGATGAGAGTGCCTCTGAGGGTGGTCTTGGGGTCAGTGTGTATCTGAAAGTGGAGGTGCTCGGCGGCGGTGAGGGTGTCGTTGGTGTTGGTCATGATTCGGATGTTGTTTTTGTGGACGATGGCGATGTCTCCTCCGGTTTGGTTGACGCGGTCCCTTCGGGTGATCTTGTAGCCCTCCGGGGATGGCTATGGCGATGTCGGGGGCTGAGGAGGCGTTCATCCAGGTTTCTGTGAGGAAGGCGATGTCTGGTGATGTTGTGTCGAGGGAGTTCCAGAGTTCGACGGCGTGTCTGTGGATGGAGTGGGTTTTGAGCAGGATGCACTTGAGGTGATTGTTGCTGGTGCCTGGCCTTGCGGGTGCGGTGCAGGTCCGGAGGCAGGTGAATTTGCAGTCTTGGCAGGTGAAGGGTCCGTGGGTGCGTTTCAGGTTGGCCCGGTAGCAGGCGGGGTTCCGGCCGGCGTTGAGTGCGTTGAGGGTGGCGGCGTCGTAAGTTTGACGCGTGGGCTGGGATCGTCGGGGGCCAGGGGTCCTGGAGCTGGGCGTGTTCCAGGACGGGCGCAGACGGGCTTGCCTTAGGCACCGTGTCTGCTGCGCGGCTGCTTCGCGGTCTCCATAAGTGTGGAACCGGGAGGGAGGAGCAGCTGGGTGGCGGGAGCAGGGAGGGGAGTGGGCTGGAGGGGGGCGGGCCGCAGGGAGGCAGCGGTGGGAAGGACGAAAATCAGGAGGTGGGCGGCTCAGCTGCAGCTGGGCCGTCCAAGGCAGGCAGCAGCGATGGCAATCAGCAGGCAGGCAGCGGGTGATCTCACCAGCACAGGAGGCTGGCAGGTAGGCAGCAGCGCGTGGGGGCGACCTAGCCTGGAGGCAGGGTCAGCAGTCGCTCCCTTCGCCTGCTACACGGCCCCCTTAAGTGTGGAACCGGCAGGGAGGAGCAGCTGGGTGATGGGAGCGGGCGGCGAATGGGCTGGAGGGGGGCGGGCCGCAGGGAGGCAATGGCGGGAAGTACGAAATCAGGAGGTGGGCGGCTCAGCGGCGGCTGGGCCGTCGAAGGCAGGCAGCAGCGGTGGCAATCAGTAGGCATGCAGCGGGTGATCTCACCGGCACAGGAAGCTGGCAGGTAGGCAGCAGCGCATGGGGGCGACCAAGCCTGAAGGCAGGGTCAGCGGTCGCTCCACAAAGAATATTCCCTTAACTCATCAATGTTTCTGTATTGACAACATCCTTTTGTTGCCTATCTACGTTACCATCTTTTAGCAATCTACCTCAATCACAACCAACTAGTTTCACAAGTACTTACAATGCAAGGTACTTTTCACACCTAGCTAGCCAACTTTATACATCTTTCCAAATCACCACACGTCTCCATCTAGTCTGCGCATTACAAAGGTATATTCTGCTTGATTAATCACATTCAATTCCCTTTCTTGCTAAGTCTAACTACATATTCCTTCTATCCTCTCTCACTTTACTTTAGCCACTTATACTTTCTTTATCTTCACTATCTATTAATCATGTATTATAAATATTTATTATTATATTTATTCATGTATTTCCTGGAAAAACAACATATTTTTTACATTGTCATTTTTCACATTGCAACATTTTACATTACAATTTATGCTCTAATATCGTGGTTGTAATATGCATTTTGAAGGACGTGACCAATAGGACACACACCTACAAGGAAGTCTGTTTTCTACAGCTGAACAAACAATGTTTCCAGTAATTATTCTTTACACTGAATCACATAGGTTAGCTTGTAAAAATACACAAAAAAAGACGCTTCTAAAAACAATGCATATGTGGACAAGGCCAGGCCACTCTGTAACTTAAATAAATGCATTGATGAATTTGGAGTCTGTGCCGGAACTTATTGAAGGATATATATATATATATATATATATATATATATATATATATATATATATATATATATATATATATATATATATTTATTGAAAAAACCATAGATTTCAGGGACGTTATAGTTAGTTGAACATTTCACTCGTACAAAACCATAGAAAATTCCCCTGTTATAGTTAGTTCAGCTAACTATAACTCGTGCCCCCGCAATCACTGCTGATGACGTCACATATTACACCATTCATGACATGGTCAGTGACATCACTGATGACATCATCCAATGACTGTGTGTTTCTCTAAAGTTTAAATATGTTTTATATATATGCCAAGGTTTATTGAAGAATGAGTGGGTGTCTACGTGTGTGGATGGAGGATTTAGTATGTGTGTGGCTGACTGTATAAGTGAGTGATTAAAAGTGTCTTACTGAATGCATGGGTTAGTGACTAAACTTTCTGAATGTGTGTATCAATATGTCTGTTTTTATGTAAGCTGCTGCATGTGTTGGTCAGTAGCTACATGAGTGTCTATATAGGTTATTGATTGGTTGTCTGAGTTTTGTATGGGAGACTGAGTGTGTGAGTGGGTGGGAGGTGTGTGACTGTTCATAGATGTGTGAGCAGTTGGGTTCATGAGTGCATGTGGAAACAGCTTTATGGGCGGGTTAGTGTGTGTATGGGTGTGTTGATGAGATTTTGGATGCCTCAGTGGTACATGTGGCACATGTCCAAGAACTATATATGTAAAAGGCAGTGTATGTGAGGGTCCCTGGGGGCCACCTAGCCCACCAGGTACCTCCAGTATGTGCCAGGGAGCTGCGTTGCAGTGAGGTCTTCAGAGGCCATGCCCCTTTTTACTCCTCTCTGCACCACAGCTCTTTGGCCCTTACTGGAGGTACCTGGTGGGTTAGTTGGCCCCCAGAGACCCTCAGGATTTAAGGGGACTTAATCTCTCAATTTACAATGTGCCAGAGGGTGCATTTGCACACTTGGTATGTCAGGCCCGCCCACTCCCTGCACTACTGTGCAAATGCGCCCCCTAGCATGTTTCAAATTGGGGGATTAATTCCCCTTGAGTCCTGAGGGTCCGTGGGGGCCACCTAGCCCACCAGGTACCTCCAGTAAGTGCAACAGAGCTGCATTGCAGAGAGGTGTAAAAAGGGCATGGCCTCTGAACACCTCACTGCAACGCAGCGCACTGGCACATACTGGAAGTAACTGGTGGGCTAGTTGTCCCCCAGAGACCCTCAGTATTCAAGGGAAATTAAATCCTCCACCTACAATGCACCAGGGGTGTGTTTGCTGAGTGCTGAATTTAGGGGGTGTGGCCTCTGCCACGAGGCTGGCTCTTTTTTTCAAGGGGGGCTGTGTGGCCCTCCCTCCTTTTAAATTATTTGGGGCGCTGGGGACCCCATCTCCCGGGGCCTGCTTTTGATTTAAGAAAAAATAAAATTAAAATGGGAAGGGGGCCGCGCGGCCCCCTCCCGAGGCCAATTTTGGCCCCGGCGACCCCATCCCCCGGGGCATGGCCACATTTCTTTTTTATAAAAAAATCTTTATAAAGGAGGGGGGCTGCGTAGCCCCCATCCTTCAGACTCAAGTGGCCCTGGGGACCCCATCCCCCAGGGCTGTGCCTCATTTTCTTTTTTAATCATTGATGGAGAGGAGCCGCCTGGCACCCCTCCTAGGCCACTCATGGCCCCAGGGCCCCTATCCCATGGGGCCTGGATTCTTCGTTGGGGATGGTGGTGAGAGCCCCAATTCCCCCACGGGAGCCGGCATTACTTTTCCACACGGGGAGCTGCTAACATGTAGCTCCCCTTGTGGAAAAGCAATGTGGTTTAGATTTTGTAAGTGAGAGCAGGAAACCTGCTCTCGCTTACAAAATCCAAACCACTGTTTGCTATGACAGGGTGGGAGCCACACGGCTCCCACCCTGCCATAGCAAACAGCAGTGTCCCAGGAGTGGGTACCCCGAGACACTACAGGAGCTGACCCTGCGGGTAGAAGTCCCCTGGGACATAAAGGGCCCCAGAAGGGGAGCTGCGCTGCTCCACCCACCTAGTGAACAGCCCCGGTGCCCACATTTGCATATTAGTGCCCTGGGAAGGTGGTGGTCCCCAGGGCATGTGGGGGGCTTGAGCCCCCCGCACAGGTTTATTTATTGTCATGAAAAAGCCTCAGGGGGTGGCGGTCCCCGGGGCAGCGGGGACCATGTGCCCCCACAAATAATTAATAAAAGCCCAAGGGGATAGTGGTCATTGGGACTTGGGGGGCCCATTTAAAAATTAGCCCTAGGGGCTGGTGGTCCCCGGGGCTGCGGCAGGGGATGTGTGCCCCCCTGCAAATCATAACTCAAGCCCCCCGGGGAGGTGGCAGTCCCCGGGGTAGTGTGGGGGGATTAGGACTCCCCATAAATTTTTTTTAGGGCCCCCGGTACCTGGCCTACCCAGGGGCCTCAATAAAACGAATCGCACTTCTTTTTTAAAAAATGTCTGGGCCGGATTCGCGACTCTAAAAAAAAGCTTTATTTGGCCCTGGGGGTCCTTGCCCCCTTTTCTGTTTTTTCACCATTGTTTTTCTGTTTTCTTGCAACTCGGTTCACAAGATGGCTACCAACACTTCCTGGTTTGGAGTGTTGACAGCCAATTAGAATGAAGCTTGTGGTCAGGAGGGTTCGCAGATCCTGCGCGCCCCTAGATATCGATATTTGTTTTTTTACAATTTCTCAGCAACTACTGAACGGATTTTCACAATTTTTAATAAGGTTGCTTTCTAAGCCAAGCAGTACATTTTTGCCAAATTGTGTGTAATTCTGTTCAGCAGTTTGGGCTGTAGCCTTGGCTAAAGTTTCCTAAGGGAAATTGATTTTTTGACTCTTATTTTTTTAATTTCTTAGCAACTACTGAACGGATTTACACAATTAAAAAAAGGCTGCTTTCTGAACCAAGAGCTACCCTTTTGCCAAATTTCATGTAATTCCGTTCAGCAGTTCGGGCTGCAGCCTTGGCTAAAATTTCCTATGGAAATTAACTTGGAGAAAATACTTTTTGGGACCCCCCTTTTTTCTCAGCCCCCACTTGACAAATCACCCAAAGGATAGGAGCTGACCTAGATGAAACATCTTTCGGGAGAATTTTGTGAAGATTCGTCAAACAACGCCAATGTTATTAGCAATTCAAAAAACATTTTTCCCATGGAAACTATGTTCTAACTATAACTACTTACTGGTAACCACATATATATATATATTACCTACTGGCGGCCGCCAGTAGGTAGTTATAGTTAGGACCTACAATCCATAGGAAATCCGCAACATTCTATTTGGAATAACTTTGGTGCTGGTGGACGAATCTTCGCGAATTTCTCCAAGAAAGTGGTGCAAAAGGGGGTGGTGATGGACGGAGCATCTGAATCAATCAAACACTCACACCCAGTCAAAAGATCTGGGTTTAATCCATCACCGTTCTTTAGCCCACTCTGCCACCCCAGTTCAGACATGGCTATATGCAAATCAGTCTGACCCTGTGCCCCATGGGAACAGTCCAGCCTGAACTGCCAAGCCATGTCTTCCCTGGACCAGAAACAAGCTTCCGAGGACCGGTTTCTGGCATTCCAGCTGTCTTCAGCCCGGCTTGCTTGAATCCAGTGGCAAATTGAGCAAGGGACTCACGTCTGAGTATAACCTGCCACACTTATATCAGCCAAAAGCGGTACAAAAGGGGGTGGAGATGGACAGAGCATCTGAATCAATCAAACACTCACACCCAGTCAAAAGATCTGGGTTTAATCCATCACCGTTCTTTAGCCCACTCTGCCACCCCAGTTCAGACATTGCTATATGCAAATCAGTCTGACCCTGTGCCTCATGAGAACAGTCCGGCCCGAACTGCCAAGCCATGTCTTCGCTGGACCGGAAACAAGCTTCCGAGGACCGGTTTCTGGCATTCCAGCCGTCTTCAGCCCGGCTTGCTTGAATCCAGTGGCAAAGTGAGCAAGGGACTCACGTCTGAGTATACCCTGCTACACTTATGGTGGCCAAAAGCGGTACAAAAGGGGGTGGTGATGGACGGAACATCTGAATAAATCAAACACTCACACCCAGTCAAAAGATCTGGGTTTAATCCATCACCTTTGTTTAGTCCACTCTGCCACCCCAGTTCAGACATGGCTATATGCAAATCAGTCTGACCCTGTGCCTTATGGTAACAGTCCAGCCCAAACTGCCAAGCCATGTCTTCCCTGGACCGGAAACAAGCTTCCGAGGACCGGTTTCTGGCATTCCAGCCGTCTTCAGCCCGGCTTGCTTGAATCCAGTGGCAAAGTGAGCAAGGGACTCACGTCTGAGTATACCCTGCCACACTTATGGCGTCCAAAAGCAGTACAAAAGGGGGTGGTGATGGACAGAGCATCTGAATCAATCAAACACTCACACCCAGTCAAAAGATCTGGGTTTAATCCATCACCGTTATTTAGCCCACTCTGCCACCCCAGTTCAGACATGGCTATACGCAAATCAGTCTGACCCTGTACCTCATGGGAACAGTCCAGCCCGAACTGCCAAGCCATGTCTTCCCTGGACCGGAAACAAGCTTCCGAAGACCGGTTTCTGGCATTCCAGCCGTCTTCAGCCCGGCTTGTAATGTAATGTAATGTAAAAAATATTTTTAAAGCGCAGCTAACACCAGACGGTTTCTTGGCGCTCGAGCACAAGGGGGAAAACAGTCCACAGAACAAAAGGTGTTAGTGATAAACATTACAGAACAGATGAGTTTTAAGAAGGGACCTGAAGCCATTATAGGAGGAAGCAAATCTTATATCTAGGTGAGTTCCAAAGGGAAGGGGCAAGAAAGAAAAATCTCAAACCTCTGTGTTTCTTGCGTTTAAAGACTGGAACCTTAAGCAAGGCGAGATGGGAGGAGCGGAGGTTGCAGGAGGGGACATAAGGGTGTAGTAGTGAGGAGATAAAGGACGGACCCGTTCCGGCAAGGGACTTAAAAATAGTGCAACCTAGTTTAAATTTACAACGCTCGGACACGGGAAGCCAATGAAGGGATTTTAACAAAGGACGGACATGTTGGTGCCTGGGTTGATGATAGATGAGACGTGCAGCCTGGTTCTGAACAAGCTGTAACCTCTTCATTAGGTAACATAGAGAGAATTGGCGTAATCTAACCTTGAGATGACTAAGGCTAACAGAACTAAAGTAAGGGCCTCAATGGTCAGAAAATGGGCAATCTTTCGGACTTTCCGCAACTGGAAAAAACTGGAAGAGACTACGGCATTAATCTGGGGCTTCAATGTGAGATTGTTACTAATGATCACCCCCAGACTTTTTGCTGAGTCGACTGGACTGGGTGGAGTCCCAACCTCGCAGGCCAAAAGGTGGATTTCCATGGGTTGGCAGCACCCCCGTCAAGAACCAGCTCAGTCTTGTTGGAGTTAAGTTTGAGGTGGTTGGCCCCCATCCAGTCACTGATGTGGCAGAGGGTTGACTGAAAGTTGACAATGGACTGGTCCAAGGAGTCGATATTGAAGACCAGCTGAATGTCATCCGCGTAATTAAATCCGGTGACATGATTGCCTCACAGAGAACGAATAAGGGGGGCCAAGTATAAATTAAAAAGAAGGGGGGATAAGGAGGAGCCCTGTGGGACAATACAGGTCAGTTGGACCCTATCCGCAGTAAACTGCGAAAGTCGGACCGCCTGGTGGCGATTGCTTAAAAAGGAGCTGATCCAGTCTAGAGCCGTACCCTGAATGCCAGCCTCCCCGACACGGCCGACCAGAATATCATGGTCGACCTTGTCGAAGGCGGCCGACAGGTCCAGGAGCACCAGAGCCTGACTGATGTTAGAGTCCGCTCCTCTTCGTAGTTCCTTCATGACTGACAATATAACAGACTCCGTAGAATGGGCGGGTCTAAAACCTGCCTGTTGGGGGTCAAGATATTGAGAACGCTCGATGAATGAGCTCAAGATGTTGGTCACATGAGACTCAAGAATTTTGCCACGGTAAGGGAGAAGGGAAATGGGACGATAGTTGCCGTAGAACCGAGGTAAAAGAAAGTAGTAAAACAAAGTTGAAAAATAAGGAAAGGGGGTAGGGTAGAAACATCTTGACCCTCTAGGCCTGCTCAGGGGGTTACACATGGATCTTTCGGCCCAATTTTTTTTTTTTAAATAAAAAATCGCGAGGTACACGTATTGTATGCGTACGGGGTAGCAAAGGAAAAAAAAACTAGAAGTCCATTTTATTCATAATTAGCCCCCGGGGGAGGCCAAAACCCGGGGGCAACTTGTTTCCATAATGGGGGGCTTGTAAGGCCCTCCGAGCCCCGGGGAACGCCACCCCGGGATTTTATTTTGAAGTATGTGGGGGGCTCATGGCCCCCCTCATAGCTCCAGGGACTGCCATCCCCTCGGGGCATTTTTCTAAAAAAAAAAAAAGTATGTTTTCAGCACCCCCCATACGCCCCTAGGGCAGTGATATTTAAAATAGGGGGGTCCGTGATGGTACAGACCCCCAGGGCCGGGTTCACCACCTCTTGGGGCTGTTTAATGTTGGGAGGGGGTCACGCAGTCTCCCTCCTGGAGCTCTTGATGGCCCTGGGGACCACCATCTCCCAGGGCCGGCTCCTGCATTGTCCCGGGTGCCTACCACCGGGACACTGCTGTTTGTATTCGTAGGGCGGGAGCGTTGCGGCTCCCACTTTAGCACAGCAAACCGCTTTCCTATTTGAAAGAGAGAGCAAGTTAATCTGCTGTTCCTTTCAAGTAGGAAAGCAAATTGCTTTTCTTTAGAGAGAGCAGCATATAAACTGCTCTCTCTGACAAAGCAATGACGACGTGGGGAGGCGGCTGGGACCGTGGGGGTATTGGGGCTCCCCACACAGTCCCCAATGTTATTTTTTGAGTCCCGGGGGAAGGGGTCCCTTTGCAGCTCCTTAAACATTTGTACATATAATTTCTGCAAATTTTTTTTTTGTGTTGGGGAACAGAGTATTACTCCAGTGACTTTGTCATCCATATATCTTTTCAACTTTTGCTTTTTTTGAATTCCGCTTTATTTACAGTATCTTTCTACCTCTCATCACAATGAATTCCAGAGCGTAGCGTCCGTTGCAGCGTTCTTAGCCTTTTTGATCTTTTGCTGACTTACCAGTTTGTGCTCAAGATTCGCTATCTTATTTGTGTACCTTTCCTTTGTGTATCTTTTGTGCAGCCTTCTTTTGTGTATCTTCTTTTGTATCTCACTTTGTTATTCAGTGCTTGATCCAGTGTTCTGAACATAGCAGTACATCTGTAGGCATGTAGTTTACTGCTTTCCTTTCCCTCCCTCCACCCTAATTGATAACGTAATGGGGGAGTCAAAGTAAGGCACTGCTGTCGTCACTGTTTTAAGTTTGCAACACAGTAGGTAGGATACGGGTTAAGAAACCCAGCCTCCACCACTCTTGGACCCTGCTGGCCCTTGTTGCCACCTCGTTTGCTATGTCTTAGGTATTTCATCTCTGCACTTGACCATCATCCTCCTACAGTGTATTCTCATCATAGTCCAAGCACATAAAATCCATCATTTTATCTGTTCTTGCCCATTCTGTGTGGTGGTATCGTCAGCACTTATTGCAAATTATAGATTACCTTGAGTGTACCCACCCTCAAAACGTCTCCACTGGCCATTGGATATGCAGACCTTGGACCACCCTTTTCATCCATTCTTGCATCCTGAGATGTAACCTCTTACCTCTGTTCTTCATCTCCTACTTTACCCTTTTAAATATTCAAATCTTCTTGGAAAGACATTACCAATTCTTATCATCGAAAAAGTAGCAAGTTTCTAAAATCATTTTAGATGCAAGTTGTGTATGTTATCCTAATACCCAACATTCCAATTACATGCTTTGTACTATTATGTAATGTGTTTTAGTTGCAGTGTTCTATCTTGTTTTGGTTTGTATGTCATTACAATCAAAGGTAACATATTCCTGTATATCCTAAGAAAAACAAATGACACAATGAAGAGTGACACTGTAGTTATTGTATTTATTTTTCAAATGTTTTCAAAATAATATACACTCAAGTACAAAATATTGTTGATTCATTTCCAAGATAAATATTTTATTTATTTTATGAGAATCATCACATATGCTGTTATTATAGTAAGGATAAAATGAAATGTTTATGTACAAGGACCTAAAAGATAAGAAATTCAGTTTGGAAAATCACCAAAACAATTTGGAAGACAGTTTTGAAATTAGTAACAGTGTCATAGACGAGCTGAACATACTTTTTTGTAAGTAGCGATAATGAAGAGGAAGAAATGAATGCTCCAGATATCAGTTGTGATTTCCTAGACAAAATCTTGGATGCTGATTTTGTGGAACCATTAGATGACATCGAGTATGATCATATGACTTTTGAAATTGATAATCAGGAAAATGAAATACATGATGAAATTATTTTAGAAGCTCTATTAAATTATGAGATGTTACAAGAAAAAATGTATTATTATATAATAATAATGGTTTGAGACACTCTTCTTGCAGAATTGTAATAATTCAGCTAGTACTGAAGTACTCATTATTGTCTTAGGGCTTGGACTGGTTCAAACCCCTATAGACTATGTATGCACTCTTCCGTGCACTGCCAAACTTGTGTTTTATACCTTTAATACCCCAGTCTGTATCTTTACACTTCCAGCAAACACTATCACACTTCTGTTTTAATATTGTAGTGAGTCACACAGCACAATGTATCACGTTTATTTTCTGTTTCCACCTCAAACACTGATATTACAGTAAAAAATGTTTTGGAATAGTTGCAATGTATCCAAAAATGTTTTATGAAAGCAGTTGAAACACTGATATTATAGTAAACAAGTTTTAAAAATAGTTTCAAGGTATCACAAAATAGTTCATGTGAGCACCACAAACATCGATCTTACAGTAATGAAGTTGTGAAAATAGTTGCAGTGTAGCTTAAAATATTGAACGTGAGGAGCAAAAAAACACTGTTACAACAAACAACAGTAAAGAAGTTGTGAAAATAGTTTCAATATATCACAAAAACGCATTTCACTTCACTGAGAACATGTTTCATTTCTATTGACAGATCTTATATCTTACAGATGGAAAAAGTCACTTACATAGCAAGCATTTCTTTTTGACATGTAGTGCTGTAGATTTAGATGCTTTTCATAGTACTGCTATGTCGAGTTGTGTTTGGCCGAGGTAGTAGCTATAACAAAAAGGCTCTATAAAGAGCCTTGACTTTGAATCAGAACATGAAATTCAAGAATAATTGATAACCCCAGTCAAAAAAGGCAGCAAGTAAGTTTGTATATGTGTGGATGAAGTGTTGATTGAGTGGAAGATAAAAAAGGTGAAAATTGAGAAAGACAGCAGACGCGCAAACTACCCACTGCCTTGTAAAGGAAGTGGGTGTTTGGTTTTCCAGGCCATTATAGACTGTGAGTCGGCTTCCCTAGAGAGAGCCTGAGAAAGTGGCACTACATCTAAGGAGGCAAGCAACTGTACAAAGTACATACACTGTGCAGTAGAAAGGATGCAAGAAAGGACGCAAGTTTGGAAATTCCCCACTGCCATTCACGGGAAGTAGTTACCAAGAAGGTTGACTAAAGGGTCTGCCCTTTGAATTTGTATTACAAGAAGAATAATTGATAACCCCAGCCAAGAAAGGCAGCAAGTGTGCAAATTTTCCACTGCCTTCGGCCAGTGTCGTAGCTACAAGAAAAAGGCTTGATAAAGGGCCATGACTTTGAATCAGAATATGAAATTCAAGAATAATTGTTAAGCCCAGCCAAGAAAGGAAGCAAGTGTGCAAATTTCTCACTGCCTTTGGCCAGGACAGTTGTTACAACAAAAAGGCTGGATAAAGGGCCTGTACTTTGAATACGGAGATGAAATAGAAGAATAGTTGCCAAGAAAGGCAGAAAGTAGGTGTGTGTATGTGTAGATGATGTGTTGATTGGTTGGAAGATGAATAATGTAATAAATAGGATAACCACAGCCAAGAAAGGCAGCAAGTGTGAACATTTTCCACTACCTTTGGCCGGGGTAGTAGCTACAACAAAAAAGGCTTGATAAAGGGTCATGACTTTGAATCAGAATATGAAATTGAACAATAATTGATAACCCCTGCGAAGAAAGGCAGCAAGTGCAAACATTTTCCACTGCCTTCTGCCGGGGTAGTATCTACATGAAAAAGGCTCGATAAAGGGCCTTGACTTTGAATCAGAATATGAAATTGAAAAGTAATTGATAACCACAACCAAGAAAGACACCAGGTAAGTGTGTGTATGTGTGGATGATGTGTTCATTGAATGGAAGATGAATAAGGTCAAAAGTGAGAAAGGCTGCAGATGCGCAAAGTAACCACTGCCTTACCAGGGAAGTAGATCTTTGGATACCCAGCTCATTACACAGACTGTGCGTCACAAGAAAGGTTGCAAGTGTGGAAATCACCCACTGCCATTCACGGGAAGTAGTTACCAAGAAGGTTGAATAAAGGGTCTGCACTTTGAATTTGTATTACAAGAAGAACAATAGATAACCCCAGCCAAGAAAGGCAGCAAGTGTGCAAATTTTCTACTGCCTTCGGCCGGAGTCGTAGCTACAAGAAAAAGGCTTGATAAAGGGCCTTGACTTTGAATCAGAATATGAAATTCAAGAATAATGGATGACCCCAGCCAAGAAAGGCATCAAGTGTGCAAATTTCTCACTGCCTTTGGCCGGGGTAGTTGTTACAACAAAAAGGATGTATAAAGGGCCTGTACTTTGAATACGGAGATAAAATAGAAGAATAGTTGATAACCACAGCCAAGAAAGGCAGCAAGTAGGTGTGTCTATGTGTAGATGATGTGTTGATTGGTTGGAAGATGAATAATGTAATAAATTAGAATGGCTGCAAGTGTGCAAATTACCCACTGCCTTTAGCCGGGGAAGAAGTTACAACAAAAAGGCTCGTAAAAGGGACATGAGTTTGAATCAGAATATGAAATTGAACAATAATTGATAACCTCAGCCAAGAAAGGCAGCAAGTGTGCAAATTTCCCATTACCTTTGGCCGGGGTAGTAACTACAACAAAAAAGGCTTCATAAAGGGCCATGACTATGAATCAGAATATGAAATTGAACTACAATTGATAACTCCTGCGAAGAAAAGCAGCAAGTGAGCACATTTTCCACTGCCTTCTGCCGGGGTAGTATCTACATGAAAAAGGCTCGATAAAGGGCCTTGACTTTGAATCAGAATATGAGTAATTGATAACCACAGCCAAGAAAGGCAGCAAGTAAGTGTGTGTATGTGTGGATGATGTGTTCATTGAATGGAAGATGAATAAAGTAAAAATTAAGAAAGGCTGAAGACCCGTAAAGTAACCACTGCCTTATCAGGGAAGTAGATCTTTGGATACCCAGCTCATTACACAGACTGTGCGTCGCAAGAAAGAATGCAAGAGTGGAAATTACCCACTGCTATTCACGGGAAGTAGTTACCAAGAAGGTTGAATACTTTGAATTTGTATTACAAGAAGAATAATTGATAACCCCAGCAAAGAAAGGCAGCAAGTGTGCACATTTTCTACTGCCTTCGGACGGAGTCATAGCTACAAGAAAAAGGCTCGATAAAGGGCCTTTGACTATGAATCAGAATATGAAATTCAAGAATAATTAATAACCCCAGCCAAGAAAGGCAGCAAGTGTACAAATTTCTCACTGCCTTTGGCCGGGGTAGTTGTTACAACAAAAAGGCTCGATAAAGGGCCTGCACTTTGAATACGGAGATGAAATAGAAGAATAGTTGATAACCACAGCCAAGAAAGTCAGCAAGTAGGTGTGTGTATGTGTAGATGGTGTACTTATTGGTTGGAAGATGAATAATGTAATAAATATTAAAGGCTGCTAGTGTGCAAATTTCGCACTGCCTTTAGCCGGGGAACTAGTTACAACAAAAAGGCTTGATAAAGGGCCAAGAGTTTGAATCAGAATATGAAATTGACCAATAATTGATAACCCCCACCAAGAAAGGCAGCAAGTGTGCACTTTTCCCACTACCTTTGGCCGGGGTAGTAGCTACAACAAAAAAGGCTTGAAAAGGGCCATGAGTTTGAATCAGAATATGAAATTGAACAATAATTGATAACCCCTGCGAAGAAAGGCAGTAAGTGTGCACATTTTCCACTGCCTTCTGCCGGGGTCGTATCTACATGAAAAAGGCTTGATAAAGGGCCTTGACTTTGAATCAGAATATGAAATGAAAAAATAATTGATAACCCCAGCCAAGAAAGGCAGCAAGTGTGCAAATTTCTCACTGCCTTTGGCCGGGTTAGTTGTTACAACAAAAGGCTCGATAAAGGGCCTGCACTTTGAATACGGATATGAAATAGAAGAATAGTTGATAACCGCAGCCAAGAAAGGCAGCAAGTAGGTGTATGTATGTGTAGGTGATGTGTTGATTGGTTGGAGGATGAATAATGTAATAAATAGGAAAGGCTGCAAGTGTGCAAATTACCCACTGCCTTTAGCCGGGGAAGTAGTTACAACAAAAAGGCTCGATAGAGGGCCACAAGTTTGAATCAGAATATGAAATTGAACAATAATTGATAACCCATGCTAAGAAAGGCAGTAATTGCGCACATTTTTCACTTCCTTCTGCCGGGGTAGTATCTACATGAAAAAGGCTTGATAAAGGGCCTTGACTTTGAATCAGAATATGAAATTGAAGAGTAATTGATAACCCCAGCCAAGAAAGGCCACAAGTAAGTGTGTGTATGTGTGGATGATGTGTTCATTGAATGGAAGATGAATAAGGTAAAAAGTAAGAAAGGCTGCAGACGCGCAAAGTTACCACTGCCTTATCAAGGAAGTAGATCTTTGGATACCCAGCTCATTACACAGACTGTGCGTCGCAAGAAAGGATGCAAGTGTGGAAATTACCCACTGCTATTCATGGGAAGTAGTTAACAAGAAGGTTGAATAAAGGGTCTGCACTTTGAATTTGTATTACAAGAAGAATAATTGATAACCCCAGCCAAGAAAGGCAGCAAGTGTCCAAATTTGCTTCTGCCTTCGGCCAGTGTCGTAGCTACAAGAAAAAGGCTTCATAAAGGGCCTTGACTTTGAGTCAGAATATGAAATTCAAGAATAATTGATAACCCCAGTCAAGAAAGGCAGCAAGTGTGCAAATTTCTCACTGCCTTTGGCAGGGGTATTTGTTACAACAAAACGGCTCGATAAATTGCCTGCACTTTGAATACAGAGATGAAATAGAAGAATAGTTGATAACCAAAGGCAAGAAAGGCAGCAAGTAGGTGTGTGTATGTGTAGGTGATGTGTTGATTGGTTGGAAGATGAATAATGTAATAAATAGGAAAGGCTGCAAGTGTGCAAATACCCACTGCCTTTAGCCGGGGAAGTAGTTACAACAAAAAGGCTCGATAAAGGGCATGAGTTTGAATAAGAATATGAAATTGAACAATAATTGATAACCCCTGAAAACAAAGGCAGCAAGTGTGCAAATTTCCCACTACCTTTGGCGAGTAGTATCTACATGAAAAAGGCTCGATAAAGGGCCTTGACTTTGAATCAGAATATGAAATTAAAGAGTAATTGATAACCCCAGCCAAGAAAGGCAGCAAGTAAGTGTGTGTATGTGTGGATGATGTGTTCATTGAATGGAAGATGAAGAAGGTAAAAAGTAAGAAAGGCTGCAAACGTGCAAAGTTACCACTGCCTTATCAGGGAAGTAGATCTTTGGATACCCAGCTCATTACACAGACTGTGCGTTGCAAAGAAAGGATGCAAGTGTGGAAATTACCCACTGCTATTCACAGGAAGTATTTACCAAAAAGGTTGAATAAAGGATCTGCACTTTGAATTAGTATTACAAGAAGAATAATTGATAACCCCAGCCAAGAAAGGCAGCAAGTGTGCAAATGTTCTTCTGCCTTCGGCCGGGGTCGTAGCTACAAGAAAAACGCTTGATAAAGGGCCTTGACTTTGAATCAGAATATGAAATTCAAGAATAATTGATAACCCCAGCCAAGAAAAGCAGCAAGTGTGCAAATTTCTCACTGCCTTTGGCCTGGGTAGTTGTTACAACAAAAAGGCTGGATAAAGGGCCTGCACTTTGAATACCTAGATGAAATAGAAGAATAGTTAATAACCATAGCCAAGAAAGGCAGCAAGTAGGTGTGTGTATGTGTAGACGATGTGTTGATTGGTTGGAAGATAAATAATGTAATAAATATGAAAGGCTGCAAGTGTGCAAATTACCCACTTCCTTTAGCCGGGGAAGAAGTTACAACAAAAAGGCTCGATAAAGGGCTATGAGTTTGAATCAGAATATAAAATTGAACAATAATTGATAACCCCAGCCAAGAAAGGCAGCAAGTGAGCAAATTTCCCACTGCCTTCGGCCAGGGAGTTGTTACAACAAAAAAGCTCGATAAATGTCTAATGACTAATGTGGAGGATAGCGATGCTCCTGTTTCCTGTTTTTTGTCAGGTCGATAGACTGTTCCCCGTAACACAAAAGTTAATCGCAATAAATGCAGAGAAATTTAAGTTTACCAAAATCAAGATCAATATGTGAGTATGGACTGTTTGGCGAAGATGCTGTTGCAGCAGTTGATGTGCTTGGTGCAGCAACAAGTGGGTTGTCCTGCAATCTCTGTGTTGCAGATCAAGCAAAGTTGTTGGGCTGCAAGTTGTTTACGTGTTGCACTATATTTGCTATGCCAAAGGAGTATTTTTTGGATTGATCAGCCTTTGAAAGAGTTGTTTGGCAAATTTTACAGGTTACTAATGGTTGGTGTGTTTCAGTTAGTATGTGTCTGGACTTCGCTGGAATCAAGGGACACATTAGGGCTTCCATAATACAGAAATACTTTGTACTTAGTGACATCCAATTCTATTTTATGTAGAGCGGTTGAATTCTACATCCGCCTCTAGGACTAGTGGAAGGGTAGCATTTCACAGTGTTTGACAGGTTACACTACATGTTTCCATGTACAAAAGAAAACTTAGCATGGTTATGCATGGGCACCCTCTCACAGAAAACCCAGCACTCAGCATTCCAGATTGTAAAAGCTTGCCACAGGAGTGGCTGATGAGTTTATATATGTCAGTGACAAAAGAAAAGAAAAACAAGTACGCTTGTTTTACATTACAGATATACAGACCTGAAAGACTATGCATGTAAATCCATGAAATCTTTTTTGAAGATATGGAAGAAAGCAGTGAAAGAGTGTTTAGAAGCACGACTGTCCAGCATAAAATGTGCATACTTGTTCTTTTTGCTGACTGTAAACACACCTTTTGGATTATGACCATGGAATAGTGGTGTAACTATATCATAGATTCTATTGTCAGACGTCTACCTTAGTGATAGTGGAATTACCACTACTTTTTAGACTACCATTGAACAGTAATGTGTGGAGGAGCAGTATTGCTTGTTGACCTTCAAAGAGGATTAAGATTTAAATTTATATTTCAACACCTTAACAAAATAATTGCTCGCTTTGAAAATGAAAATTAAGTAGGAATGTTAGAGGAAGTCTGGCCCAACTCTAATAGGATTGTGCAGCTCATGACAGCTGAAGGAAGTGTGTCTAAACATTACTTCTTATGATGATCCTGACACAACGCTAGATCACAGGAGTAAGCAAAATATCTAATTAGACATCTTGCATGCGATCACATCTTTACTTTAAGACATACATTTTGTACATTTGTAACCAGTAAAAGGTAACCAGGATGTTACATTTGGTTTGATACATTCAAGGTGGACCCATCTGCTGCATTGGAAACATTGGGCCTGTTGGGAAGATAGTGAAAAGTAACTTGTGATTAACATTGCATTATTTAAAGGTCAATAGCTTTTTGAAATGAAAACTTTATATGTATTTACATAGTAAACATAGTAACCTCTCAACACTCAGTGTAAATGTGGTAATGTGTCCATAACTAGAAAGGGTGCATAGCCAGTTAAGCAACATGGCGGACGTAACTTTGAAAAGACCCTTGAAAATCCCTCAGTTATCTGAGTCATTCTAAGATACACCCTGAATCAGACGAATGCGAACTGGAGACTTAATGCCTCCAAAACACCCGAACAACTTATATCACTTAATTTTGATCTTCAGCATCTACAATCATTGAGGGTACTTACCATTAAGTTTTGCATATAAAATTGATGAAGTATCTTGGTTGCAGACACCACAATACTTATCAACAGACTCTAAATGTAAAAAAAAAAAAGATGTACATTAGCACATCATAACAGCAATGCTAACAATTCAAAACTTATTTTGCAATATATCATGCATGATTCTAGGTGTTTTCAGATCCAGGAATAGAGATAGTCACAACTGTTGCAAACATATTCACTTGCCTTCACTACGAACATTATTGAAAATTTACAACTATAATGACAATATCTTACTATACTATGTTACAAATTAATGATATGCCTTTATCTATAACAGACCTTCTATGAAAAAAGAAAATACAGAATAATCCAGTGTTCAGGACAACACTACAGTGTGACACCTTATTTATAATTGAAATGTTCAAGTCATACCTGATGACTGCATTAGGTCCATTGCAATTTTCAATAGATAATTCCGTAGAAATATTACATTAGTAAAAATCTCGGCAACTTTCTGCTGAGTTAGGTAGCATTCTTCAAACTGAAAACATAATAAGCAATGTATGTTGAGCAAACGTCCAGCCTGAATGTTAATGTACATAAAAACAATTAATCACAAAAGGTTTGAGGTTGAAAAGCAATCATAGGTTCCAGTGCTCTAGATACATTACAAAATCATTTAGAAAAATTAGCATGTAAAATCTGTGAAAAATATTTATTTGAGAATTTGAACTATTACTACCAGTCATTTTCCAACAAGAACTTTCAAAATAGATTGATAAATTCACTTACCAAAAGTATCCAATGACCATCAGTATTTGCACCAGTAACACTGAAAAGTCACGTAACAGATATGAATATTTACCTGAAAAGTAGAAGAGCGATATTTGCAGAGGAAGATACAAGATGACACTGTTGCTGATATTACTAAACAGTGAGGTTAAAATTAAAGGATTTCGGTACACACATTGATTTGAAATTATTACTTAAAGATAGGTAACTGTATTAGGAATGGAAATATACATACATTTGGTCTTCTCAAACATATTTGAGAGGAAGATATCGATTACCTGTAAAAATATATGAAAGCACATGAGCTTGTAAAGAGGAACCAATATGTACATCATACGTTATTAGCCATAGTATACACAATTTACATGTAGCAGAAACTAACCTCAACAGCTATCCAAAAAAAGTAACATTTCTTAAAGAAGAAATTAGTTTAACAACCTACCACAAACCTTTCTCAAACACAAAAAGTTCATCAGAAATACCTTTCTTACATTAATGTAGTTTGTAAAATATGTTGTGTGCAGAAAGACATAATCACGTACTGTTCTTCAATCTATTAACTTTTCACCTATATAGGAGAGAATTACACCAGCCAATAGAACATCATCAATCTAGACATTCAAATTATGTGCCAATACTGAAAGAATTATACTACCGTCAGAGAATTTTTTAGATAGTCTACACAATCCATGCTTCTGGAAGTTACTGAAACCATTAGGATACACATTACGGCTTATATAGTCCAGAAGCTCTTGGTACTTAGTGGCATTCATTTCTATGAAAAATGAAGATAAACGGGGAAAAACGTTAGAAGAAAAGCATTATAGATGTAAAGAACAAATTTTATATGCTCACATTCAAGTATAAAGACATAAATAACTGTAAAGATGTGTAGATATATCATTAGTAAAACAACTGTCACCCCGTCTTCACAGTTCAATACGCCCCGAAAGTTTAAGTGAGGGATACAGAGTACAGTCCATACAAAGGGACGTGTAAGGCCTGCCAAATGGATGCAGTTTAAAAACATGGCAGTTTTAGAAAGGGCGCTCAGGCTCTGTAGTGCCAAGCCTGACTTTTTTTATTTAAGGTTACTTGTGTGGGTGGCACAATTACTGTTGCAGGCCCACTAGTAGCATTTACATGAGCAGCCCTGGTATATATAGTATACTTTACTATCAAGAGTAACATAAATATGACACCGAAATTCATGCACGCAGACTGTATTAAAAAAAGGTCTAGGAGGGCCCCGTGACGCAGAAGGAAATATAACGATCAACCATATACGATCAATAAGAATAGAGGCCAGGGAAGGCCACGTGAGGTAGCAATAAATATTAAAAGTCACGGGAGGATTAGGAGGGAGCAAATACAATGAAGTACAAAGCAAGTGGCGCACAAAAATAAAGCAAAACAGTGCTGGGAGGGGCACGTGACGCAGTAAAAAAATAATACTAATATGAACGCACAAATTGTAACAATACAGGCTAAAGCATGTGACACAGTTCAAAAATATGGCACAGAAATTCATGCACGCACAATTTATTTAAAAAAGGTCTAGGAGGGCCCCGTGACGCTGAAGGAAATATTACGATCAACCACATACGATCAATAAGAATAGAAGCCTGGGAAGGCCACGTGAGGTAGCAATAAATATTAAAAGTCACGGGAGGATTAGGAGGGAGCAAATACAATGAAGTACAAAGCACGTGGCGCGCAAAAATAAAGCAAAACAGTGCTGGGAGGGGCACGTGACGCAGTAAACAAATAATACTAGTATGAACTCACAAATTGTAACAATACAGGCTAAAGCATGTGACACCGTTCAAAAATACGACACAGAAATTCATGCACGGACAATTTATTTAAAAAAGGTCTAGGAGGGCCCCGTGACGCTGGAGGAAATATTACGATCAACCACATACGATCAATAAGAATAGAGGCCTGGGAAGGCCACGTGAGGTAGCAATAAATATTAAAAGTCACGGGAGGATTAGGAGGGAGCAAATACGATGAAGTACAAAGTACGTGGTGCACAAAAAAAAACAGAGCTGGGAGGGGCACGTGATGCAGTAAAAAAAGAATACTAATACGAACGCACAAATTGTAACAATACAGGCTAAAGCACGTGACACAGTTCAAACATACGACACAGAAATTCATGCTCGCAAAATTTATTTAAAAAAGGCCTAGGAGGGCCTCGTGACTCAAAAGGAAATATTACGATGAACCATATACGATCAATAAGAATAGAGGCCTGGGAAGTCCACGTGTGGCAGCAATAAATATTAAAAGTCACAGGAGGATTAGGAGGGAGCAAATACGATGAAGCACAAAGCTTGTGGCGCACAAAAATAAAGTAAAACAGAGCTGGGATGGCCAAGTGACGCAGTAAAAAAATAATACTATTATGAACGCACAATTTATAACAATACAGGCTAAAGCACATGACACAGTTCAAAAATATGACACAAAAATTCATGCATGTATAATTTATTTTAAAAAAGCCAAGGAGGGCCCGTGATGCAGAAGGAAATATTCTGATCAACCATATACGATCAATAAGAATAGAGGCCTGGGAAGGCCAAGTGAGGCAGCAATAAATATTAAAAGTCACGGGAGGATTAGGAGGGAGCAAATACAATGAAGCACAAAGCATGTGGCGCAGAAAAATAAAGCAAAACAGAGCTGGGAGGGCCATGTGACACAGTAAAAAAAAAAGTGCTATGAGGCAGGTACAATTTACAGTGAAGGCTGATTTTGTGACGGCTTCTCCTACCTTTGCTTCTGTCGTCTCTTGTCTTGTCTTCAATGGCTGGGGCTTTGGCTGGGCCTGGGGTGGGCGCGGGGGACACTGCCACTGCGCCTTTGGTGGCCTGGCTGGGCGGCAGCAGCAGTGACACCACGTCGAGTGTCACGAGTCCTCCTTCGCTCGAGCAAACAGTTTGTAGTTCAATCGACGACGACGAGAGTCTGTCTGTTACCGCAGCATAGGCAGGCAAAAGAGAGCGTGCTCACGTCAGTGCCCGCATTATATGGGAACCGCGGGGGCTGACCAAACCAAGCCCAGGGCTGTCATTGGTAGCGTTTTCTCACTCTACAAGAATGATGTCCCTGGGGGGCCTTCCATTGGCTAATGTATTTGCTTCCAGGCTTAGGAATAGCAATAAAGCTAGGTGGTGACATCTGGGGAGTGAGGGCGGGCGTGCACCGTGCATGTGCAAGTGTGAGTGTGTGCACCAACAATTAACAACAGAGAGAGACGGGGCGGGTTATCAAGTGCGCAGAGGCAGGCTCGGAATCAGATCTCCAATGAGTGACCACTTGTAATCATTCTCGTAGCGCACCCTGTGCTCTGATTTGACACTGAGAGAGTGATCGCACCATACTTTGTATTGCTAATCATTCTCAGTGCGTACCTGCTACTTTTAAAAGCAATTACACAAATCGCGGTGGAACGTCATGCGTACTTGCATCGTATGAGCACCGTAAGCGCACTGTAAGCGTAAGCAAAGCCATGTGACTTTAAAAGAAGACATTTGATGGGTTCATAACACTTCGTATTCCAACTGTTGAAAGTTCCGTCCCATTTTAATCATTCTACTTTGACTTTCTAAGAAGAAGCATCTCTTCTGAGAATACTGTCAAATAGAAGGAAGATCACCATAATAACAGCAATGGACTCATCTTCCAGCCATTCTTCAGAGGGAGATTTCATTCCTGAAGAACCTCCAAAGAAGAGGAAAGAAGCTTTAATTTGGCAGTATTTTACTTTTCCAGAAGGGCAAAAAAAGGTTAATGCTCCAAAAGTAACCTGTAATATTTGCCAAACAACTCTTTCAAGGGGTGATTCATATAACAAAATACTCCTTTGGCACAGCAAATATGGTGCGACACGTGAAGAACTTACAACCCAACAACTTTGCTCGAGCTGCAAGACTGAGGTTGCAGGACATCCCACCTGCTACTGCACCAAGCACATTAACTGCTGCAGCAGCATTTTCAGCAACAAGTCCACATCCACAAATTGATCCTGATTTTCGTGAAGTTAAAATTCTATGCACTTATTGCGATAAACTTTTGTGTTATGGGGAAAGGTCTATTGACCTGATAAAACGCAGGAAGCAGGAGCATCGCTGTCCTCAACATTATTTTTTTTTTTATTCTTTTGTTCCTGTTGGACACTTTTTGGGTTCCTGTTCCATTTTTTTGGTTTAAAAAAAAACTTGTTGACAAAACACAAAAAATAGAAAACTAAAAACACAAAAGAAGCAGTTCTTTTTAGAACTACCTTCACTGGTCAAAGAAAGAACTATATTTCTATGTTAGTGTATAAATGTTTCTCAGAATGAATGTGCAGTTCATAAATGAATGAATACATTACTAGTGTATGGTGAATGTGAAACTCCAGAACTATAAGGAACTGCTACAGCATACATCTATAAGCAGTTCACCTATAGTATACTGTATAACGTTCAAAGGACTTGAATGTAACATATCCACATAAATATGTTACAAGTCTATGCTTCAATTTGCACCGCTGGTGAAAGTGCCTGGATGAATTTCTATGTGTTACGGGTTGATTTACAACCCCCTTGTGTCTCTTTTAACACAGTCATTACAACACTTTTGTGATGCACTGGTAGTGCAAAAGATGTGCCATGGTGTGTGGAAGGTGCATCACATTATAAAGCCCTGCACCAGAAGGAGGTGATATCACAGTACACAATAACTGTCATATCTCTGGGAATGTACCACTTATTGTACATCTGCTGATTAGTGTTTTAATGTAGTGAATGGATTCTTTTAGAATAGTGTATAGATAAGCACATAGTGCTGTATGGTCACTACAATACTGAAACAGAAGTGTGATAGTGTTTACTGGAAGTGGAAGGATATAGATTGGGGAATTGAAGGTATAAAAGACAAGTTTCCCGGTGCATAGAAGACTACATGCATAGTCTATAGGGGTTTTCTCATGAACTACTGAATGTATTTACACAATTTAACAAAAAGACACAATCTGCGAACCGAACTCTACCTCTCTGCCAAATTTGGTGTAATTCCATTAGCGTACGCGTACGGATCGATTATAAAAAAAAACAATGATAAAGGAATGATATAGAATTCAATGTTAATATATTGGGGGGGGATTATTAATAAAAAAATAATTACATTTAATTTTATTATTTTACATTAAGAATATGAAATATAATAAAAAAAATATATATATATAACTATTTATATTATAAATGTAAGAAATTAGTATAAAAAGAAAGAAATGTAATAAGCAATACATTTAATAACTATCATTTACAAAACCTTTGAAATTCACTGAAAAAAACCATAGGTTTTACATAGGGTATAGTTAGGAATTAGCATTTAAAAACCCTTGCAAATTCACTGAAAAAACCATAAGTTTCAGCCACGTTATAGTTAGGAATTAGTATTTTAAAAAACCTTTGAAATTCACTGAAAAAACCATAGGTTTCACACATGTTTTAGTTAGCAGGACATTTCATTCATATAAAACCATTGAAATTCCCCCGTTATAGTTAGTTCAGCTAACTATAACTCGCGCGCCGGCAATGCACTGCTGATGACGTCACATATTACATCACTCATGACATGGTCAGTGACATCACTCATGACATCTCAAATGACATCACTGATGACATCACTGATGACATCATCCTTGTGAAAGAGTGGCAGACCTCATCTCACCCTAATATAACCTTTGACATTCAAAAATAGAAACTAAAATTTTCAAAAAAATGGAGATACCAATACCAGTTACAACAACCTATTCAGTAATTCCAACATCTACATACACATCCACTTATTCACCAACAGTTCTATATAGTCACTCATACATGTACTCACTCATCATATGTACTCATACACCTATACATCCTGTTACAGACCGATACTCATCCATAGAGTTACTCACACACATACTCAAACATGCAAATAAACTATCAAACATCCATTTACTTGCATGTACAGCTATACACACACACCACTACACTTACTTCTACAGAAACGTACACATAGTTACTCTCTTTAAGAATCATTTATAGAAACACATACTCATTTATACAGGAACTCTTTTAACCTCTCACTCTCACATATACTCACTTATATACATTAATACTCAAATATACTAGTGTGAAACATATGTAGTTACTCATAAAGGCACTATTGAGACAGTCATTCACTCACTCACACACCCATACACACACGCATCCACCCATACAGTCCTGCATACATGCTGTCTTCAAAACACATACAAACAGTGAGTCACTCATTCATGCATCTATACACTTAGTAATATCCCTCACCGAACTATACAGACGCTCATACTGATACTCAAAAAACAAAAAATTAACCCATATACACACTCATGTAGCTACTCACCAACCCATGCAGCCACCTATACACAAAGTGAGACACTGATACAGATATTTAATTTTTTTTTAATTATTCGCTAATACATGTATTCTCTAACATACACTTAATAAGTCAGTTATACAATCAATTTTACAACAAAAACATCCATTTAGGCACTTATTTACCCATTTATTCTTCCATCGACCTTTAGATATACATATATAAAAAATATTTATTTTTCAGAAAGACACACATTCACTGGATGATGTCATCAGTGATGTCATCAGTGATGTCATTTGAGATGTCATCAGTGATTTCATGAGTGATGTAATATGTGACGTCCTCAGCAGTGCATTGCGGGCGCGTGAGTTATAGTTAGCTGAACTAACTATAAAGGGGGAATTCAATGGTTTTGTGTGAGTGAAATGTACAGCTAACTATAACATGTGTGAAACCTATGGTTTTTTCAGTGAATTTATAAGATTTTTTAAATGCTAATTCCTAACTATAACATGGCTGAAACCTATGGTTTTTTCAGTGAATATATATATATATATATATATATTACCTGCTGGCGGTCGCCAGTAGGTAGTTATAGTTAGGATTTTTTTCAATGTTAAATCTCAAAATTCTATTTGGAATAACTTTGGCACCGGTTGACGAATCTGCCTGAAAATTTCCTGAAAATGGCCTCGTCGAGCTCCAGTTCTCCCTTAAAAGTTTGGGGGGGATACGTCAAGCGGGGGCCGAGATAAAAGGGGGGTCCCAAAACGCGTTTTCCCCATGTTAATTTCCATAGGGCGGTCGATTTCACTTTTAGCCCGAACGGCTAAATGGATTTCCACCAAACTTGGCAAAATTGTAGGGACTGGTAGCCCGATGTGCCTTTGCTATGTCTCAAGATATGTGCTCCAGTGGATTCTGAGTAATTTAGGTTCAAAAAAATATATATATCTATAGGCGCTCTCCGGTGCGCGCACCGGAGAGCGCTCCAGGCGCGACACGCGACTTGCGCGCAGAAAGCTGATTGGCTCTCAGTTGTCTGTAAACATTCTAAACAGTCCGGAGCGGCCGCCATCTTGTGTCTCGGTAGGATCGAGACACGAGAGGTGGGCAAAACAAAGAGGGAAATGACCATAAGGGGGCAGGGTAGACCCCCCTTGACCCCCTAGGTTTGATGTGGGGGCTATAAAAGGGCCCCGCGGGGCATTTAAATTTTTTTTTTTTTCGTTTTGCGCGGGGGA
Source organism: Lissotriton vulgaris (assembly GCF_964263255.1). NCBI lineage: Eukaryota > Metazoa > Chordata > Amphibia > Caudata > Salamandridae > Lissotriton > Lissotriton vulgaris. Next base: position 54,960,771 of record NC_141689.1, read on the forward strand.
AGCGCCCGGTACGTGCACCGGGGAGCGGCCCGGGGAGCGTAATATGAGGAAAAAAGATGACAGAGTTTTTAAAAACTGAAGTTTTTATTTAGAAATTGGAGGTAGTTCTAAAAAGAACTTTTTTTTTCTTCTTTTTGTTGTTTTATATTTTTTTGTGTTTTTTGAACTTTTTGAACTTTTTTTGGCTTTTCAAACCAGTTTTATATTTTTTTTGTATTTTTTTAGGGGGAGAAACAAAAAAAGGGAATTGAAACTGGCTCAACTGGAGCAAAAAAATAAAAAACCCAAAAAATTACTTCTTTTTGGGGCACTTGTGATTATCACCTGCAAGGACGATGAGCTTAACGCTTTTTTTACCATAGGCGATAAGCTTGCCACATGCAGAACAAGTGATTTTAAAATCAGCAAATCTTGGCTGAATGCAAGGCATCATCTCGGATGTTTCTGGTCCCGATGAAGTCGGTTGGTTTGTTTGGGAGGTGGTCCTTGACGACTTGGGGAGGTTACTGGCCAGTTCCCTGAACTCAGCACGAGAGTAGTTGTTTGGGTGCTTTCTGGTCATATGACGAATCATGGTATAGTTACCAAATGAATATTTTTTGTTTGGGTTGCCCCGTGAAAGTTCATCATTACAGATTAGGCAAGTTACCTTGGGTGCATTAACTTTTTTCTTGCCCTCTGGGATTGAAAAAAACTCCCATATAATGTGTGGCTTGGGTTTGTATGGAGTATTTTCTTCAGGCAGCCATCTTCTCCTCCCCTCCTCCTCTTCCTCTTCCTCCTCCTCCTGTTCTTGACCACCAATATAATCTTGAGGTGGTCCTCTTGGTGGTTGTGGTGGTGGTGGTGGGGCAGATGCACCAGCTGCTGCTGCTACTGAAGCCATTATTAATATCAAAAAGGTACAGAGATGTACAAACAGGTCTTCCTCAGTCAAAGGACAAAGTCAGAATAAGGAAAAAAGGTGGGGTCTTTCATCATTTAGAAAAAAAACTGTCCTGAACCAATGAGAAGTGTTATTTTCAGGTCACAAGACCAGGGGCTTCATCATTATGAAACTAAAACTGTTATGAACCAATGAAAAGTGTTATTTTCAGGTCACAAGACCAGGGGCTTCATCATTATGAAACTAAAACTGTTATGAACCAATGAAAAGTGTTATTTTCAGGTCACATGACCCGACGCGCTTATGCTACGCGCCCCGGGGCGCGCCCGGGGGCGCTTCGGGTCACGTAGCGTAAGCGCGTCGGATGTTTACGTTGCGCGATCGTATTCGCTCGAGTACTTCCGGGTGCGCTTACGCCGTGCGTATCACGCGGACGCGGCTACGCGATACGTCATGATCATGTTTTCGTTCGCGATATTGGCGCTTACGGGACACTCCTCGGAGCGCGCCCGGGGGCGCTTTATAAAAGTACGCTTTTCGGGGCGCTCCCCGGGAAGCGCACCGGGAGCGCTCCAAAGCAAAAAATAAAAAAAAATAAATGGGAAAAATTGTAGGGACTGGTAGCCCTATTCTTAAGTGTTTTTTACGAAAATTAACTTTGATAAAATATATATTGTGCTACATTGGGCTATATATATATGCCAAAATGCCAAAATGTAACCCAAATGTAGTCCAATGTAGCCCAATGTAGCCCAAAGATGGCCACCAGAGACCAAAAAATGTAAATCTAGCCCAAATTTCAACTAGATGTAGCCCAACTGTAGCCCAATGACAGAATGTACCAGAGTGTTCTAAAGAACAACTAGAGTGCTAATAGTCTTATTTATAAAGTGAGACTTATAGTTAGGAATTAGCATTAAAAAAACTTATGAAATTCACTGAAAAAACCATAGGTTTCACACCAGTTATAGTTAGGAATTAGCATTTAAAAAACCTATGAAATTCACTGAAAAAACCATAGGTTTCACACCGGTTATAGTTAGGAATTAGCATTTAAAAAACCTATTAAATTCACTGAAAAAACCATAGGTTTCACACCAGTTATAGTTAGCTGGAAATTTTACTGATATAAAACCATTGAAATTCCCACGTTATAGTTAGTCGGACTCACTATAACTTGCGCGTGCAATGCACTGCTGATGACATCACATATTACATCACTCATGACATGGTCAGTGACATCACTCATGACATCACTGATGACACCATCCAGTGAATGTGTGTCTTTCTGAAAAATAAATATGTTTTATATATGTATATGTGAAGGTCGATGGGAGAATAAATGTTTAAATAAGTGTCTAAATGGATGGTTTTAAAAAAAAAATATTGAATAACTGGCTTATTAAGTGTATCTTAGTGAATACATATATTAGTGAGTAATGTTTAAATATTTAAATATATGTATCAGTGTTTCACTTTGTGTATAAGTGGCTGCATGGGTTGGTGAGTAGCTACATATGTGTGTATATGGGTTATTAGATGTTTTTTTTAGTATCAGTATAAGTGTCTGTATGATTTGGTGGGAGTGTTACTTAGCACATAGATGCATAAATGACTGACTCACTGTTTGTATGTGTTTTGAAGACAGCATATGTGCCGGACTGTATGGGTGAATGAGTGTGTATATGTATGTGTTAGTAAGTGAATGACTGTCTTACTAGTGTCTTTATCAGTAACTACATATGTTTTAATCTAGTATATGTGAGTATTGATGTATATAAGTGAGTATATATGAGAGTGAGAGATTGAAAGAATTCTTGTTTTAATAAGTATGTGTTTCTATAAGTGATTTTTTAAGAGAGTAAGTATGTGTAAGTTTCTTTAGAAGTAAGGTGGTAGTGTGTGTATAGCTGTATATGCAAAAAAATGGATGTTCAATAGTTTATTTGCATGTGTGAGTATGTGTGTGAGCAACTTTTGGAAGACTGTCGGTGTGTTAACGGATGTATAGGTGTCTCACTACATATGATGAGTGAGTATATGTATGACTGACTATATAGAACTGTTGATGAATTAGTGGATGTGTATATAAATGGTGGAATTACTGAATTGGTTGTTGTAACTGGTATAGGTATCTCCACTTTTTTGAAAATGTTAGTTTCTATTTTTGAATATGTGTTTCAAGGGTTACTTTACAGTGAAAGGAGGTCTGTCACTCTGTCACAAGGACGGTGTCATCAGTGATGTCATGAGTGATGTCACTGACCATGTCATGAGTGATCTAATATGTGATGTCATCAGCAGTGCATTGCACGCGCAAGTTATAGTGAGTCCGACTAACTATAACGTGGGAATTTCAATGGTTTTATATCAGTAAAATTTCCAGCTAACTATAACTGGTGTGAAACCTATGGTTTTTTCAGTGAATATATATATGAGTGGCTATATGGGTTATTGATTGGTTGCCCAAGTATTTGTATGTGAGGCTGAGTGTGTGTGTTGGTGGCTGGGAGTTGTGTGACTCTGTGCATATATATATATATATATATATATATATATATATATATATATATATATATATATATATATATATATATATATATATATATATATATATATATATATATATATATATTACCTACTGGCGATCGCCAGTAGGTAGTTATAGTTAGGACCTAGTTTCCATAGGAAATCCTCAATATTCTATTTGGAATAACTTTGGCCCTGGTTGAAGAATCTTAGCGAATTTCTCAAAGAAGATGGCTCGGTCCGCTGCGCTCCTTCCCTAAAAGTTTGGGGGGGATTGGTCAAGTGGGGGCTGAGATAAAAGGAGGGTCCCAAAATGTGTTTTCTCCATGTTATTTTCCATAGGACCTTTAGACTCGGCTACAGGTCGAACGGGTGAATGGATTTATAAGAAATTTGGCAAAACTGTACAGTCCGGCTCGCAGATTACGCTTTTTTTGGAATGGTGTAAATCCGTTCAGTAGTTGCTGAGGAAATTAAAGTTAAAGTCAATTATATATCTATACGCGCGCACATGTGCGCGCACCCAAACGGCTGCACGCGCGAGCGGAATTTTGTTGAGTGACGTCTGTTAACGTTCGATTCGAAGGAAATCAGGAGTGTTGACCGCCATTTTGTCATTGCGAGTAAATATATTGTTGATTTCAAAGCGTTGGAATATGGAAAGGGGAGAAGGTAGAGATTGTTTTGCTGCGTAGGTTTTCTCAGGGTGTGCAGTAAGGCCCTTAAAGGCGAAAATATATATATATTTTTTTTTTTTAAGTTGCGTGGTGCGCGCACTCGGTCGCGCACACCTTTTTACAAGAGTGTGAAAATGGAGATAAATCAGAAGTTTGAGTGCTTAGATATAAGGTGGCTCTGAAAAGAGCCATTGTGTTAATTGAGTGTTTTCTGCATTTATAAGTAAGTACCGATGCAGAGCCTGAAGTTGCAGAGGAAGTTTCTGTTTCCCTCATTCGTGAAATGAACACCGTCTCTCCTATAGACGTCTTGCATGTGGTATCGCAAGTTGTTGTGGTAAATAGAACCCATGCTATAATCTCTGAGGAACGCAGAAACAGATTTATTTACATGTCTCCTTGCTTTCTCAAATTGTGCACAATGGTGATTGGACCAATTCCATTTCTGTCTTTGGCATATATTGGAATATACCAAGGCAGATCGAGGAAAAAGTGTCATCAATTGTCGAAAGGTGTCTTTTAGAAGCATTTCCAGACCTACCCCAGTGATTGTGCCTAGATCGTTTCCACCACAGTGCACAATTATAAGGTCTGGTTCTGGGAGATGCATAAAAGTTTTCACCAATGGAATCAATTGGTGACATTTCAATCCTCTTTTGGAAATCCATGTTATGTGTACATTTGGTAAGCTGAGGTTGCAAATTCGTCTGCTTACTGCATATTTTTCAGTCCAGTGAATATAACTGTGTCCTATTAGCCAGACCTTCATTTTCAAGGGATTTGTAGTCGTCCTCCGATCGGTTCTGGAAGTGGAATGGTAGTTAGAAGTTGAAATTCTAAATAAAGAAAAAGGAAGAGGCTGGGTGTGGTTTAAAAAATAAAAATGATTGGTTGATTGTAAGAAGTGGAGATTGAACAGTACGTTGCATGTTAATGTTTATGTTAAACGAAAAGTACTATTGGGTGTGAAAAAAAAAGGCATGTAACAGAGCTGTGGATTGGCAGGTGTTTCTGGAGGGAAAACAGTGTTGTTACTTTGCTGTAGAACGTTGAGATATGAACTTTTGACCTGTGCCTTCAGCCAGGTGCAGAATGAGGTGTTACCATGGAAACAGCCAGAGATGGCAGTGGGTGATGGGTGACTTTTATGTGACATTGAAAATATTGTGAGGGAGAACCAACTGAAATGTAATTGCTTACGTTACGCGCTCCGCATTGCTTCCGGGAAGCTGCGCTTCGCACCTCGTGCACCGGAGCACTTCCGGGTGCGCTAACGCGGCGCGTCATATGACGGATTACGCAAGAACGCGATACGTCGTTGGGGCTCCACCGGAACTGATCGAATTGGTAGTCTACAGTGTTTCTGGATGTTTCAGACTGAAGCTGGCGTCAGCATGAGAGTACCCCGTGGCTACGTCGTGGCCATTCCGCGAGCAATCATGGCAGTCGCTCCCCACCGGAAGTCTGCAGGAGTCGGGGGCCTCGGTGACTCTTGTAGAATCTTCAAGGCTGACGGGACGCTTTTGGGAATGGGGCTCATGCCCTAGCAGTCAAGCGTCCGAGTTCCAGGGTTGCCCAGAGCCATCCTTGCAGGCCAGGCCCAAGTCTGTGGAGCCGACCGCCATTTCCTGAGCTCCGTGGCAGCCGCCTGTCGCTGTATCGGAAGAGTGGGTGCAATTCAGCCGGATGGCGGGTGAGACGGTGTAAATGTGATGGTTGGACCAGGGCACCGCAGGACGTGTCTTCAGGTCAAACGGATTGTGGGACAAGGTCCAGAATGGAAGAGGCATCAAAAGGCAAGAAGTTCCGCCTGAACCCGGGAGCCGGCCGCCTATGTCGTGGGCGATCTCAGGCCATACCAGGGGATCAAGACTTGGGGAGGGGGCAGGAGCCAAGCGCCCCCTCCGAGTCCGCGTTTCTTGGACCCTGAAGTATGGCACTCAACATTCAGAACTTATGACATTTGTGCAAGGCAGGGAGATCGAAGCCTCTCAGGGACCAAGTATATCCAGAGTCCTTCCTACAGAAGGTGGTGGGGGTGGCGGCATTAGCAAGGCATCCCCCCACACAACTTGTCGGACCCTGAAGTATGGCTCTCAACATCCAGAACTTATGACATTTGTGCAAGGCAGGGACATCGAAGCCTCTCAGGGACCAAGGATATCCAGAGTCCTTCCTACAGAAGGTGGTGGGGGTGGCGGCATTAGCAAGGCATCCCCCCACACAACTTGTCGGACATGAACTCTGGATGTACTGGGTGTTCAATTTCAGAATTGAAACTACTAAGAAGCAATTAGAAGTGTTGTTTTCATGTTGCAGTAGGTTCCATGTAAATAGTTATTTAATAAAACGTTTTATCCTGTTACTTTGCTGGTGTGTTGTATATATTTATAATATTTGCATAGTGTTTGTCGTTATTTTGGGCGGGGTGGGTGGCGGAGCCGAGCTGTCTTGCAGCCATCATGGCGTCGAGCTCGGTTCCTCTCTCTAGTTTCATGTTTTTTCTAACGATTTATATGTTATAGTTTGCTAGCACGATACAGCGGATAGTCCGCATTTTATATATATGTCCTTTTTATTAGGGGGGTCCTCCGGTGGAGTCGGACGATCTACCTCTAATAAACTGTCCGGGTTGAACCAACTACCAACAAACGGGGCAGAGATAGGCATGACGGGTTACAAAGGGGACAAAAGTGTGCACTACCTATCCTTCACTATCTGCAAAAACTAAATAGAGTATTGCGACTTTATGCTTATTTGTGAACAGAGGATGACCCAAAGAGAACCAATTTTGAACAATCATAGGCTATTGGCAGTGGGCAGAGAGGCCATGACACAGAAAATGGCTATTACTTACGTGCATGATGGGGCCTAAAAGGGACTAGATGGCGTGGCCACTGTTTCGCGACTTTCACTTTACTTTTAACAATGGCTGTGGTGAACATAAATGAACGCCGCTTATGTATACCTAATTTTAGTCATTTTCCACAAAAAGCTTTTGATATTTGCTATTAAAAAACCAAAGAAAAACACTGAAAAAACCATAGGTTATAGACCATATATAGTTAAATATCTGAAGTCCATCTCTGCACTGCATGGAGATACAGGTCGTCGATCAGAAGATGTGCTGGCCACCTCTAATGGTAATAGCATGGCCAGGGCTCTTGTCGTTGCCTCTGCAAATTGCAGAGGGTGCACTTGTTTGACATGCCGCACCATGGTATGTATGGAAAATAAATATTTTTTTGCTGGATTTCTTCTTGAGAGAACCAAGTCACATATCGTGCAGGTTACTTTTGGTGCATTCACTTTCTTTTGATCTTCAGGATAAGTGAAAAATTGCCAGATGAAAGATTTATTTTTTCTTATTAAAGGTAGTCGATCATTTTGGTCAGATTCGGAAGATGAATGAGATACGGTAGCCATTTCACCAAAGTCTTCCGAAAGATGTAGGACGTTGTTGTCTCTTGAGAGTAGAAAAGATAGTGAGGGAAGTGGGTGGAGTGCTGCGTGTAAATTTCAGAATTGAAACTATTAAGAACCAATTGAAAGTGTTGTTTTCATGTTGCAGTAGGCTGCCATGTAAATAGTTAGTTAATAAAACGTTTTACCCTGTTACTTTGCTGGTGTGTTGTGTATCTTTATAATATTTGTCGTTATTTTGGGTGGGGTGGGCGGCGGAGCCGAGCTGTCTTGCAGCCATCATGGCGTCGAGCTCGGTTTCTCTCACTAGTTTCATATTTCTCATGAGGGGTTGTTCCTAATTTTTCTATTTTAGCGAGGTCAAAAAAAGATCTCATCAGTGGCCTACTGATTTTGCTCTATTCCTTTTGTTTTTTCTAACCATTTATATGTTATAGTTTGCTAGCACGATACAGCGGCTAGTCCGCATTTTATATATATGTCCTTTTTATTAGGGGTGTCTTCCGGTGGAGTCGGACGATCTACCTCTAATAAACGGTCCGGGTTGAACCAACTACCATCATGATTTTGTATATCTTCTGAGCTGGATTTAAGCGCACAATTGTTAAAGTATGAAACGTTTTATATTTCTAAAAAAAATACCAAGGTGTGTACATCCGGTAATGCACGAAAGTTTAAAAAGACATTCGGCTCCATTTACTGAAAAGTTTCATAAGAATAAAAAAGAAGTCTAGGTACAGTCTCTTTGACGTACTATAAGTTCTTTGAGGGGTGTATGAAGAAATTCAATAAGTTCAAATCGCAAGGTTTTTACGAAATATATAGGCCTGTGCGCGCACTCGGTCGCGCACGAAAGCCTGGAAATGCGATATCCATTTTATTGACAACTGTTGCCGAGAGTGCGCACACCGGGTCGCGCACGAAAGTTTAGTAAGGCTATTTTTATTTACAGACAAATTTTAATGTGTTTAAAAAAAGGCAAGGTACAGACTTTCGAATTCTGTATTGCTTTACAAGGAGTCTCTATGCAACTTGAACAGTGAAGAAAACGGCTTGTTTTCGAAAAAAATATTGCCAGAACTTTATTGCCAAAAGTATAGGTTGCATACACGACATTTTTCTGAATTAGCATTTTAAAAACCAATGAAATTCACAGAAAAAACCATAGGTTTTACACACGTTATAGTTAGGAAGTAGCATTTAAAAAACCTATGAAATTCACTGAAAAAACCATAGGTTTGACACATGTTATAGTTAGCTGGAAATTTTACTGACATAAAACCAATGAAATTCCACGTTATAGTTAGTTGGACTCACTATAACTTGCGCGTGCAATGCACTGCTGATGACGTCACATATTACATCATTCATGACATGGTCAGTGACATCACTGATGACACCATCCTTGTGACATAGTGACAGACCTCCTTTCACTGTAATGTAACTCTTGAAACACATATTCAAAAATAGAAACTGAAATTTAAAAAAAAATGCAGATACCCATATCAGTTACAACAAGTAATTCAGTAATTCCACCATCTATATACACATCCACTCATACATATACTCACTCATCATATGAAATGATACACCTATACATCCTGTTACACACCGACAATCATCAAAAAGTTACTCACAGACATACTCACACGTGCAAATAAACTATTGAACATCCATTTATTTGAATATAGAGTTATACACACACTTCCACCTTACTTCTATTGAAAATTACACATATTTATTCTCTTAAACAATCACTTATAGAAACACATACTTATTTAAACAGGAACTCTTTCAATCTCTTACTCTCACATATACTCACTTATATACATCAATATTCACATATACTAGATTAAAACATATGTCGTTACTGATAAAGACACTAGTGAGACAGTCATTCACTCACTAACAAACACATATACACACTCATCCACCCATACAGTCCTGCACATATGCTGTCTTCAAAACACATACAAACAGAGAGTCAGTCACTCATGCATCTATGTGCTAAGTAATACCCCCACCAAACCATATAGACACTCATACTGATACTAAGAGAAACATCTAATAACCCATATACATACGCATGTAGCTACTTACCAACACATGTAGCCACTTATACACAAAGTGAAACACTAATATATATATTTAAATATTTAAACATTACTCACTAATATTTATTTTTCAGAAAGACACATATTCACTGGATGGTGTCATCAGTGATGTCATGAGTGATGTCACTGACCATGTCATGAATGATGTAATATGTGACGTCATCAGCAGTGCATTGCACGCACAAGTTATAGTGAGTCCAACTAACTATAACGTGGAATTTCATTGGTTTTATGTCAGTAAAATTTCCAGCTAACTATAACATGTGTCAAACCTATGGTTTTTTCAGTGAATTTCATAGGTTTTTTAAATGCTACTTCCTAACTATAACGTGTGTAAAACCTATGGCTTTTTCTGTGAATATATGTATATATATATATATATATATATATATATATATATATATATATATATATATATATATATATATATATATATATATATATATATATATATATATTTATATATATATAAATATATATATATATTCACTGAAAAAAACATAGGTTTCACACCAGGTATAGTTAGCTGAACATTTTACTCACCTAAAAGCATTGAAATTCCCACGTTATAGTTAGTTGGACTCACTATAACTCGCGCGCCCACCCGCAATCCACTGCTGATGATGTCACATATTACATCATTCATGACATGGTCAGTGACATCACTGATGACATCACTGATGACATCTCAAATGACATCACTGATGACATCTCAAATGACATCACTGATGACATCACTGATGACATCATCTAGTGACTGTGTGATTCTGTAAAGTTTAAATATCTTTTACATATTGATAAATGAGTGGATGTATAAGTGTCTGGATGAAGGATTTAGTAGGTGCGTGACTGACTGTAGGAGTGAGTGATTAAATGTGTCTTACTAAATGCATGTGTTAGTGAGTGAATTGTCTCAATGTGTGCATCAATATATCTGTTTTTGTGTAAGCTGCTGCATGTGTTGATCAGTAGCTATATGAGTGGCTATATGGGTTATTGATTGGTTGCCCAAGTATTTGTATGTGAGGCTGAGTGTGTGTGTTGGTGGCTGGGAGTTGTGTGACTCTGTGCATAGATGTGTGAGCAGTTGATTCACTTGGTGTAAGGGTTCAAGAGTGCATGAGGAAACAACTGTATGGGCGGTTGACTGTGTGCATGGGTGTATTGGTGTGTGAATGGATATCTCAGTGCCACATGTCCAAGTAAGTACATATGTAAAACACAGTGCATGTGAGAGTTGGCATATATAAATGACTATACATGAGAGCCCGTGATTGCGTTAGTGGCTGTATGGATCAATGTGTACTTGTATCAGTGATTGTAAAAGAGAGTAAGTATGTGTTAGTATATGTTTGATAAGTAATATTTTGTGTGTATAACTGTATAGATGAGGAAATGGGAGTGTTATGTTATGTTATGTTAAACACATTTATTACGCGCACAGATGCTCCAGCAAAGGAGCGTCCTGGCGCCCGACAGGTAGCAACACAACACAACAGAACGGAACAGAGCCAAAGAAAGAAAAAAACTAAGGAAACAAGAAAGTTTTTACCGCTCGACGAAAGGAGAGCAAATCCCTGAGGGCACGAATCTCAAGGGAAAGGGCATTCCACAACACTGTGGCGCGTACTTGAAAAGAACGGCCGCCCGCCCGGCAGCGCTTAAAACGGGGGACAACAGCAAGTTCCAGGTCCGAGGATCTTAAGGCACGGCCCGGAACATAGCGAGACAAAAGGTTGGAAAGAATCAAAAGCAGGGGATCCCTTAAGGATCTTGTAGGCAACACAGAGGACCTTGAACTGGATCCTTCGCGCCATCGGTAGCCAATGAAGCGTACGCAAGGTATTAGTTGTGGGCCAAAATCTAGGTAAGCCCACAACTGCTCTTGCCGCTGCATTCTGTACACGCTGCAGGCGGGTGATTTCAGCCTGATTTAATCCCACTAAAAGGGAGCTAGCATAATCGAGCCGCGAAATCACTGTTGCCTGAATCACAAGTTGCCTGGTGGTAGCATCGAAGAATTTTATTATGGGCCGCAATCCACGCAAGATGCCAAAGCAGCAGGCCGCCGTGCGCTTAGTATGGCAATCGAAGGTAAGAGTTGGGTCGAGCCACACCCCAAGGTTTTTTAACTCAGCGACCGGAGTTGGCGTAGGACCCAGATCCGACGGCCACCACCTGTCTCCCCAGAGTTCCGTATGCTTGCCAAAGATCATAATCTCCGTCTTACTTGCGTTCAGCTGGAGGCAGTTGGAGGTCATCCAGCTGGCGACCGCCTGGAGTCCGTTCTAGAATCCAGGGGCATCCACATCCGCATCCCCGCTGATAGTAACCGCTAACTGAGTGTCGTCGGCATATGACACCATGGTCATACCCCAATGCCTGACAACCTCAGCCAGCGGTCTCACGTAAAGGTTGAATAACGTGGGACTCAGCAAGAAGCCTTGGGGGACCCCCAGGTCCAGAGGATGGAATTTGGACTGATGGGGTGGGACGGCTACGCATAAAGAACGATTGGCAAGGAAAGAACGGAACCACTGGAGTGCAGGGCCGGTAACACCAGCTTCCTCCAGGCGTAGGAGAAGGATCAGGTGGGACACGGTGTCAAAGGCGGCGCTCAGATCTAATAAAACCAGTGCCGCCATTTGACGCCGCATCGAGCACGGAGCGCAAATGCTCCACCATATAGAGTAGAGCTGTCACTGTGCTATGCCCTGCCGGAAATCCATTCTGCGTGCTGTCCAAGATGTTAGCCTGTAGAAGATGGTCCGAGAGGACAGAGTTGACATGCGCCTCCGCGACTTTGGCAGGCCACGGGAGGAGTGAGATTGGGCGGTAGTTCTCAGGTTTACCAGCATCCAAAGTTGGTTTCTTGAGGATGGGCATGACTACCGCCTGTTTCCACTTCACTGGAACCATGCCGGATGCTAATGAGGTGTTGATCAAAGAGCAAACCGTCGAGAGACCGTAAGATGTTAGGTCTCTGAACAAAGCCGGCCGTAAAGGGTCAGCCGGAGACCCTGACTTGAGCTGCTGGGCCAGTTTACCAAAGGTTTCCGGTGTTAAACTCGGGAGAGAATGTAAAACATCCAGGGTTAGGGGCTTAAGGGGTCTACCGACAGAGGGTACGGCCGTAGGAAAGGCTCTATAGATGGCATGAAACTTTTCCAGAAAGAAGGCCGCCAAGGTTTCACAGTGTGAAATGGAACCCTGATGAATCGCAACCACCATTTTAGCTATAAGGTCTTTCAGGGCCTTAAAAATAGTTTTGGAGGGGTTAGTACTGGTACGAAATTGTAGGGCGTAATAAGCCGCGCGGGTTCTGCACACTGCTCGATGGTAGGGTTTTACAGCGGCCAAATACAAAACTTTTTTATCGCTTTCATAAGCTTTGCCCCACTCCCGCTCGGCACGTCTACAGGTGCTTTTAAGCACCCGCAGCGAATCATTGTACCAAGGACTCGGGTCCCTTGACCCACATTTACACGACACTATCGGAATAAGGGAGTCAAGGGCCCTAGTAACCCACTCACAGAAGCGGTCGTAGCCCACATCCACGGTTTCAGCTGGGTCTAGCGGGTCAGTGGATAAAAGATGGAAAAAATCTTCAAGTTTTAATTTATTCCAGCGCCGTATAGGGATGGAACGAACCGTAGGTTTGCGGTGCGGCTCATACAGTGGGCACTGGATACACACCAGATAATGGTCAGTCCAGGCCAAAGGAGAGGGAGTGGAAATACTGGCTTCTGCTAAATTAGTGAAAAAAGGGTCTAAAGTATGACCGGCTACATGGGTGGGCTGCGACACCAACTGAACTAACCGAAGAGCCTCAAGATCGGCAACAGAACTGTGTACCGCAGGTAAAGACAGATTGTCATAGTGCAGGTTTAAATCGCCAAGAATGGAGAAATTGGAGCAGCCAGCTGTCAACGTACTGATGGCATCTGGGAGGGCCTCCCTGAAAGCCACATCACTACCAGGGGGACGATAAATCAAAAGGCCCGAGAAAGCAAAATTGGGCGTGATTGAAATCTTAAACAGTGCGCTTTCACAGCCAGAGATTTTTTGCCCTTGCCAGTCACACGGATAGCAGGACTTGACCGCAAGCGCTATTCCCCCTCCTCTAGAGGCTCGGTTAAGAGTATAAACCGAATACTCGGGCGGGAAGGCCAAGTTGATAACAGCCATATCGGTCTCCTGCAACCAGGTCTCCGTCACACAGAAGACATCCGTCACACAAAAGTGTGTTTGATTCTTTGCATGACTGACTAGGTGTGTGAGTAACTCCATGGATGAGTGTATAGGTGTATGTGTGCATATGATAGTGTTGTATTGATGAGTGACTGTATGTATGAGTGATTGTATGGGTGAATGAGTGGATGTGTGTGTAGACTTAGGAATCAGTGAGTGCGTATGTAGTAACTGGTATTGGTGTGTCAATGGTTTCAAGAATGGTAGTCTGTATTTAACACTGGGTGTATCAAAGGTTAGATTAGAGTGTGAGGAGATGCATTGTATTATCTCATGAATGATGTCATCAGTGATGTCATTTGAGATGTCATCAGAGATGTCATCAGTGATGTCATTTGAGATGTCATCAGTGATGTCACTGACCATGTCATGAATGATGTAATATGTGACATCATCAGCATTGGATTACGGGTGCGCGAGTTATAGTGAGTCCAACTAACTATAACGTGGGAATTTCAATGGTTTTGTATGAGTAAAATGTTCAGCTAACTATAACTGGCGTGAAACCTTTGGTTTTTTCAGTGAATTTCAAAGGTTTTTTAAATGCTAATTCCTAACTATAACGAGTGTCAAAAATATGGTTTTTTTCAGTGAATTTCAAAGGTTTTTTAAATGCTAATTCCTAACTATGAGTGTCAAACCTATGGTTTTTTAAGTGAATTATTACGTTTTTTAATAGCGAATTTTTATAGCTATTAATTATTATATTTTTTTCTAATTATTCCAATATTCTATATTGTTATAATAATTTTTTTGAATGTATTTTTCCTGTTTTTCTTATATTTAAACCCTGGAGCGCTCAGGGAGCGCGTACCGGTAAACGCAGCCGTACACGTAGCGTGAGCGCTATTCCCGCGATCGGAAAAAAATATATGTATGTATTTAAAGTAAATAATAATGCAAGACATTCAGTGGCATACTCACAAAAGTAGTATTTTTGATTTTTAATCACCGGATTTTGACTTTTAAACACATTTCCGAAAATCGAGCAAAAAGTCATTCATTCGCGCCGCGTAAGCGCCCCCGGAAGCGCCTTCGTAATGCCTACGTACATGCCGCGTAAGCGCCCCCAGAAGCCCCCCAGAGCGTGTAGCGTAAGCGCGTGTCAAGCCATGTGACCTTAAAACAACCCTTTTGATTGGTTAATAACAGTTTTTTACACAACTATGGAAAGTCTCCACCCATTTCCCTCACTACCTCTTTGCAATTGCTGAGAGAACACCTCTTCTCGTTTCTTCTTGAAAATACTTCTTTTTTGGAAAGATGTCTGGTTCCAGGGAGCCCCCTCAGACTCTGATCTGGAATTCCTACCTGAAGACACCCCCCAGAGAAAATTGAAAGAGCACTTCATTTGGAAGTTCTTTAGTTTCCCAGAGGGCAAAAAAAAGTTAATGCAGCAAAAGTGACCTGCAAGATATGTGACACAACTTTGTCACGTGGGGATCCCACCCGCAAATATAGTTTTGGGAATGCCAACTTGATCCGGCATTTACAGAGGAGGCACCCAAATAATTTTGCAAGGGAGAGCACCAGGGACCTGGCACGCAATCCCCCAAGAGATGGCGCCAGCACCTCCACCAGAGCAGCAACACCTTCTGGTAGAGAAGCAGCACATTTAATCCCGAACATACAACCAGTGTTTGCAGATTTAAAAATAAAATGCAAACAGTGTGATGAACTACTCTGCTACAGCAGCAGAGCATTGAATTATTTGTTCGAAAGAAGGAGGAACACCACTGCTCCACCAATCCCTAATTTTTCCCCTTTTTTTTGCTCCTGTCGAGCAGATGGCATTCCCTAGTTTTGTTTTTGTTCTCAAAAAAATACAAAAAAATGTTTAAAACGTTCGGAAAAAGTAAAAAGAAAATTAACAAAATAAAAAAGAAGAAAAAAAACTGTTCTTTTTAGAACTACCTCCAATTCTCCAAAAAGAGCTATATTCCTTACATATTCTCAAGGAGTGAGTGAAGTGGAGTACAGTGAGAGAGGAAAGGAAAATGAGCGAGGGAGCAAAGGAAGGGAAGAAAGGGGAAGGGAAGTGAAGCAGGGGGACTGAAAGAAGGTGAGTGTGGGTGGTGAGTGAGGGGAAGGGGAGTGAACATGGGGAATGAGGATAAGTGAGGAAAGCGGAGTAAGGGAACGGGGGTGAGGAATGGTAAGAGAAGAGCAGTGAGGTTGAGGAAAGAGTGGTGATAGAGGGTGGATAAAGGCCATATATATATATACAAGCAAGACATAACATTCCCTTTTCATTTCAACAGCACACCCTGGATCTTTATTGCACAGCTTAGAGCCTATTTGGGAACTAAGAGGCCAGACAGACATGCTGCCTAAGATTCTCTCCTAGTACATATCCTAAAGCCTAACTGACTTCAATAATACATGTATTCCCATATTTTTAAACACATCAACTAAGCAAATTATTCACCCGGATTCATTTAAAATCAAGCTTGATTCACAGTGTGATCTTAGGCACATGGCCAGGATGTTACATGTAATCTACCATGTCTGTCTCTGCCTCCACTATGTGTGTTTGTGCTCATACTATCTCACTGTCTCTACTGGCAAAAAACAGACCATAAATATATACACGCAAGACATAACATTCCTTCTTCATTTCAACAGCATACCCTGGATCTTTATTACACAGCATAGAGCCTATTTGGGAACTAAGAGGCCAGACAGACATGCTGCCTAAGATTCTCTACTAGTATATATCCTAAAGCCTAACTGACTTCACAAATACATGTATTACCATATTTTTAAACACATCAACTAAGCAAATTATTCACCCGGATTCATTTAAAATCAAGCTTGACTCACAGTGTGATCTTAGGCACATGACCAGGATGTTACATGTAATCTACCATGTCTGTCTCTGCATGCAATATGTGTGTCTCTACTCATACTATCTCACTGTCTCTACTGACAAAAAACAGACCATATATATATACAAGCAAGACATAACATTCCCTCTTCATGTCAACAGCACACCCTGGATCTTTATTGCACAGCTTAGAGCCTATTTGGGAACTAAGAGGCCAGACAGACATGCTGCCTAAGATTCTCTACTAGTACATATCCTAAAGCCTAACTGACTTCAAGAATACATGTATTCCCATATTTTTAAACACATCAACTAAGCAAATTATTCACCCAGATTCATTTAAAATGAAGCTTGACTCACAGTGTGATCTTAGGCACATGACCAGGATGTTACATGTAATCTACCATGTCTGCCTCTGCATGCAATATGTGTGTCTCTACTAATACTATCTCACTGTCTCTACTGGCAAAAAACAGACCATATATATATAAGCAAGACATAACATTCCTTTTTCATTTCAACAGCACATCCTGGATCTTGATTGCACAGCTTAGAGCCCATTTTTGAACTAAGAGGCCTAACAGACATGCTGCCTAAGATTCTCTACTGGTACATATCCTAAAGCCTAACTGACTTCAAGAATACATGTATTCCCATATTTTTAAACACATCAACTAAGCAAATTATTTACCCAGATTCATTTAAAATCAAGCTTGACTCACAGTGTGATCTTAGGCACATGACCAGGATGTTACATGTAATCTACCATGTCTGTCTCTGCCTCCACTATGTGTGTCTGTGCTCATACCATCTAACCATCTCTCACCATCTTACATTTTACCAAAAAACATGTAGCATAGTAAATCGTTTTACACACCGAGCACAGCCCATTTAAATGATCACTACATTACAAGAAAGAAACCTGACTCATTTTCAAAATACATTTCCAATATGCACCATCCATTTTTGACAGCATTACATAGAAACATGAGACACAATGCAAGAATAAACAAGCCCAATATGCTTCTTAATCTTCCCCATAGTGCATACAGCACTCTATCTATATTAAATGAATCATTACTCACCTTTAAAAATGCTTTTGAAGATTTAGAACAGTGTCAGTCACACACACCAGATTTTCTTAAGCAGAATCTCTGAAATGCACCTCAAACACTGCAACCACAAATGGCCCTGATTCCTTGTAATTCTTGACACATATCCCTGGACTTAACCAACAAAAATTCTTCCCACACTATTTCAAAAACAAACTGACATTTTAATTGGTTCTACATTTCAACACTTTCAAACTCACATAATATTCACCCATCCCCCCAGTGCTCATTCAGCCAGTTACCATGGTAACTCCCACCTAACTCAGCACACAGGTGAAAAGTTCATCATACTATGTTGCAAATGAATCCAGCAAGGGTGTTTGAGCTCTCAATACTAGCTAATCATGTGCAATATTTCTTTCAATGACTTTTTCTCAACCATTAGAATTACTTCTTTCAAAAAACAAAAGCATGCCCCCTAATTTTCAGTGGAGAATTTTAAAAAAACACCAATCATGTCTTCTTTTTCAAGTGCACTGAATCTCAACCACTTTTTTTCCATAACTCCTACTTTCAAACTGCCATTTCATTTCCACAACTCATCTGAATACAACCACATCTACCTTCAAGATGCCAAAAGTCTGGTTTGTGGGTCATAGCTTTGTTCACTGGAGTGAAAAATATGCAAGTATCAGAGGTATTTCCAACCTTGATTTACCAAATGTGGACATTGTGTGGGTTGGACAGAGAGGATTGAGAAGTCACCAATTGATGCCATTGGTAAAATCCTTTATGCATCTACCACACACTGACCTCATAATTGTGCACTGTGGTGGCAAGGACCTGGAGACTTTGACTGGGGTAGGTCTGGAAATGCTTTAAAGGACATCTTTGGGCAATTGATGTCACTTTTTCCAAAAACTGCCTAGGTATTTTCTAATATATGCCAAAGGCAAAAATGGAACTGGTCCAACCAATTTTGTCCACAGATTGAGAAAGCAAGGAAACATGTGAATAAAGCTGTTTCTGCTTTCCTCAGAGACTATGGTATGGGTTCCATATACCACAACAACCTGCGTTACAACATGCAAGGCATCTATAAGACAGATGGTGTACATTTTACAGATGAGGGGAATAGAATCTTCCTCTTGAATTTGAGACTCTGCATTGGTACCTACTTGTAGGTACAAAAAGCACCCACATATCACAACAGCTCTTTTCAGAGCTACCGTACCTCTAAGCACTCTAAATTATTTTTTTACTCTAATTTTTAAACTGTTTTTCCCCCAGGGTGCGCGTACCGGAAAGCATACATGGGAACGCACCCAGCAATTACCCCGCAAAATTTTTTACAAAAATAAATCGTTTTTTTGCCCTTCAGGCTCCTTCTAGGCCCCCCTCAGAAAACCTTGGGGATCAGGGGGTGTCTACCCTTCCCCCTTTCAATCATTTCCCCCTTTTTATTTTCACCTCTTGTGTCTCGATTCTACCGAGACACACGATGGCGGACTCTCCGGACTGTTTAGAATGTTGACAGACATCCGAGAGCCAATCAGATTTCCGCTCGCGCACTCCCGTAGCGCGCCGGGTGCGCTCCCAGGTACGCGTACCGGTAAGCCCTGGTAGCGCGCCTATAGATATATATGTGTTTTTGAAGTTAATTTTAAAAAAAACCACTGGAGCAATTTTCACCAAATATATCTACCTCTAGTAGAAAATATAACTTAAGAAACTGTGACAACATCAAAAAGCTTGACGGGTATCAGGATACTGATACACGTTCCTCTCATTCTTTTCAGGGTTCATCCAAAAACTCAGAGAGGGAAGGACAATAGGAGGGAAGGACAATCAGAACCCAGATCAGAAGAGCGAGTCAAGCTAAGAGACACACATCGCAGTTCAGACTACATTATCAAGCAAGAAGATAAACCCAAACCTAAATCTCAATTTAAAAAGAAGAAAGTAGCTGGCCTTGAAATAAAAAATGCCCAGGATACTGAGGCCTCGATTATTGAACGGGGAATGGGAAACAGCAATGCTAGACAGAACAGCAGAAGTAGCAATAGCTTGCCAGAACCTAATGGAATTTCTGGTGACAGCATGGTCGAATAAACATATCACAGTGGAAACACCTGAAACAGACGTGTCCCACATCGTTTACCCAAGATTACGCTCCAAATAGAGGGGGCCATACCCAGGAAAGTGAAAGGTCTCTTTTGGGATAACCTGACATATGGTTACGACATCCTGTTGGCTGAAAAAGATTGGCCGCCTGAGTTTGTTATGGACTGCACTAAAGGGGGGGACGTAATATTACCAGCCTTCTCCGACCTCATTCCAGAGTCACTAAAACATACATATAGGCAGGAGTCAGCAGTATCGTTACTTCCTGCATTATACCACAATCATGTAGGGTGGGATGCTGAGTCAACTAACCATGAAATCCCAGTTAAAACTACTCCAACTCCACAAAGGCAGTACCCTATAAATCATGATGCAAAGAAACAAGTCAGGGAGATCTTAGATCAACTCTAATACCAAGGTGTGATTGAGAATTGCAATTTTCCCATGAATAATTCTTTGTTTCCCGTAATGAAACCCGACAATTCATACTGTCTAGTTTTAGACTACTGGCATTCAAACACATGCACAAAGACATTTGCAGTACAGAATGCACACAGTGCTGCATCAATGAATAACATTGTGCGGAAAAAAAAAAAACAACACTAAATATCTCAAGTAGGTTATTTGCCAAAATATAGTGTCTGAAAGCAGATATTGACAGCATTTTCAGTGCTCGGCTCACAGCATCAACTCTGTAGACTACCCCAAGGCTATAAGAATAACCACAGATTGTTTTCAGCGAGAATATCAGAGTTACTTCAAAATTGTGATGAGGTATTGTCCTACGTAGATGATATTTATCTGACGGACAATGAATCATTGGATCACTTGCACAAGGTGAACTGCATAATTCTGGGGTACACAGCTGAGGGCTACAAATTTAACTTTAAAAAATCAAAAATTGCCCACCTCAATATCCTTTTTTTGGCATATGAGCTCTCAAGTGAAGGAAAAAGCCTGGGAGCTAATCTTTTAGAAAAGTGTGCGCTCCTCAAACCTCCGAAAACTCTGAAAAGTTTACAATCCATTTTTAGATTCCTTAATTTTGGTAGAACTTACATTTTGGATTACACAAAAAAGGTAAAAACATTTCTACGACCTAATCAGGCCTGATGTTTTAGTTCAACATTGGACACAGGAACACAAAAATTCTCCGTTCCATACAAGCAGATATGATAGCTTCAAAACACTCATGTGCAAACATTACAAATTTGGTGATCCATGTAGTCGCGGGTCAATCAGGATACACTTACCTAACCTTCAATGCAGATAAAACTGTTCCTATTGCATACAAATTCCATTTGTACAGAAATGCTGAAATGCGTTTTGCATCCACAGAAAAGATACTGACAGCAGTACAGACTGCTGTAGTGAGAGAAAGAGCACGAGCTCAGAAGGAAATTCATAATTGTCGTGACTTCTGTACCAACCTTAGAGGCTGTTACCAAAGCAAGTGTTCCAAACGCAAAAGCAGTACATCCGTGATGGATACAATGGCAAATTACGTCACTGAAACAGATGTAGACTACAAATATTACTCTACTTATAAATACACAAGCATTTCTGCAGTACGAACAAGAATCTTCTCTCCCGAATGAAATACTGCCTCTAAATCAGTATGAAAACATAATTTACACTGATGGATCTGCTCAGCCTGCCGTAGGAAGAAAACAGCAATCCAGCGCCGCATGTGCGATTGTAAAGGGACGTATGCAAGACAGCAAGTTCCGTCCTAGCAATACACAGATGCAATCTCTAGGAAATTGCACGGCACATCTGGCAGAACTAAAAGCCCTGAAATTGGCACTAAAAAATACAGATAGAGAATTCCCCACACTCATTCTGTGCGATTCATTTTACTGTGTCCAGACGTACATTGAATATCTTCACTATTGGGGCCAGAATGGGTTTCGGGATTCCAAAGGTTGCACAATAAAACACAAGTTGTTATGGGAACAAGTGAAGGAGCTGGCAAAAAGGCTTGCCAAGGGCGCATGTAATTCGTACATTGAGTCATCAGTGTGTTGGCATGCACCTGAAGGGAATTCACTGGCTGATGAAGCCGCCAAGCCAACAGTGAGAACTGCTGCCGTTGCTGCAATCCCTCGTTCTAGTACGAGGATAGATGGACAGATAATGATAGCTCAGCTTTGCCAAAAGGTTTTCCACTCAAGCACTCCTACAAGTTAGATGCTTAAAACATTCTGAATGTTCAAAGTCCAGAAGTGGGGGATAGAGTAATACTAAAATGGATCGCAGATTAGTATTAATTCTATCTGCACACGAGGGTGAGGGTTCAGTACACGCCGGCACTTTTGCAACTGTTTCTCTACTGAAACACCGTTATTGGTAGCCAGGTCTCAATAAACAGATAAAGGGCTTTGTCTTTAAGTGTGACATTTGTCAGCAGATAAAACGTTCCACCGTAGCACGTCCACCACAAACACCATTACAGATTTCAGACAGACCTCTCACATGTGTCTATTTAGACCACTGCAGCCCCTTACAATCTGACGAGGCTTACAAATACATCTTGGTGGCAGTGGATTCATGATCTAGATACCTGTGGGTTTGGCATCAGCGCTCGGCTGATGCCTGACCTGTTATAAAGGATTTGAGAGTCTTTATTGGGACATACGCAATTGGCACATTACATTCCAACTATGGTCCTGCGTTTAGATCTCAGGCTTACAAAGAAGTCATGGAAAGTTTGGGTGTAGTCTTGCGGTACTCCTCTCTGTATCATCCAAAGGGAAATTTGATTGTGGAGAAGAAAAACCAGGACTTAAAGCAATCCTTAACAGCAAGGGTATGAGGCTTGGGTGGCAGTTGAGACAATCACCTATATTGGGTTAAGAGGGCGCTTAATAACATGCCAAGAAGTTCCAGAGGGGTCCATACTCCATATGAAGTCCTGTTTGGGACTAGAATGTGGGTCCCTGACCTTGATTGTGGTAGTGCATTTGTGGATGAAAAACCGTTTGACATCAATGGTCATTTGGCTGTTTTACAGGAACTAACCGGTCCTAGGATGCTTGTTTCCAGTCCAGGGAGGCACAGAGTCAAGACTGGTTTGCTTATGGCTGGTTTCAAATTGGAATGGCATGGTGAGCAAAGAAACAATAGATATAGTCCCAGATCTCTGTACTGGGGTGAATGTGTGACATTGTTATGCATTCTGTCCATCAACTGTTGTTTTTGTAAATGAATTCTGGGCATTACAAAGCAACGTCCAAGTAAAACGCACCACCACTGGGAAAGTGAAAGCTGTTCTGGCAAGACCTGTCTGGGTCCCGAAGTTTGGGGACCCGGTCAGAGAAAAGATTGTGGAAAAAAAAGAAGTTGGGCCATCTTACAGAACGCCTGTACCTGTCCTGTCTGTCGAAGGAACTAGAACTGTACTTCTTGGGCGTCTTGCCGGCAAGAAAGAAAAGAAATTTATCACAATTGATCTGATAAAACCACACTATGTGGCAGATACTGAATCGCAGGCCGCGTGGGCTCCTGGGTAGCCACCAATCTCCTCTCTTTACCATACAGGAAGTTCAGACAGAAATATTAAGAACATTTAAAGATTCAACTCTACAAAGTAAAGGAGTTACCAACTCGTGCCTGTTGAAATTGAACAATGAACAAAACAGGTTGCCAATACTGTGCAACAATTTGCTACAAAATAGATGAATGAGTGAACAATTGCTCATTCCCAAATGACCACTCTTTCAGTCAAAAATCTAGTAGAAAAATAAATTTTACTTTTATTTTTTTGTTAGAAAATCAAAGTTATTTTTAGTTTTTGTTTTCAACAATAAACATCAAACATTTTGAACAATAAGGAGGAGTGGGGCATATTCATAGATGGGGAAAGTGATTTTGGGGGTGAGTTGAACACACATCAGACATAATGCTAGACACCATGAATAAACACAAAACAATAGGTACACATAAATTGATGACAGGGGAAGTGGTGACAGTTGGTGGTGTGGCTGTTTTAAGAGTGAGGGAACTAGATGATTGGTTCTCAACAGTAGGTTCTACCCTCGTCCTATTTACAATCACAGGAATAGCCTACTACATTTAATGAAAAAATGCATCAATACAATAACAAAGACCATCTAGAGCATCAATAATTCTTGGGTTGCAATTATTATTTGCAGGATAACGATTGGTCTGAACTCTCAAAAATGACACCACGGTCAACTAACACCTCGGTCGACGCGTTTCGAATCCTTGCAAAATAAAAGGATTCTCTTCAGGACCATACACATTTAATCTGTAAGACATAATGAAAATAAAATAACAATCTGTCAGTCATATCCGAGAGAGGCTCTCAACTTTCGTTCAATTCAGCACACATTCTCCGTTTTTTACCTGTAGGAGAATTTATGAAGACTCTGAGTTGTATTAACTGCAAATTAAGATAATCAGAGATTCTAGGTCAGAAAACAGTTTGCTATGACCTGCCAATAGACGTTTGTGAAACTGGTCTAATATACTCACTAGAAAGTCAGTTCTGTCATGCTCAATTACAGATTAGAAGTCCAAATGTGGCAAATCCATGTTCGTCAAATCTTTGTGAAGCCTCGTGGTTGAGTCTGTAAGAAGGATGTGAGGAATGGTGTTCAGAAGAAATCGTGGGATGATTCAAAACAAAACGGGCTCGGCATTAATAAATCTAATGGCCGTCAATTGTGTCGAGTGCAGCGCTTGTGGTTAGATGAGGTTGGCCAGTTGTAAAGCTTTATTATCGCAATTAGTAAGTGCACTATCTCTCATTCGGACACTAAATCAGGATGTTGTAGTCATTACAAACCCAGCGGGGAGGTGCAGGGACCCCGGTTCCTATCTCGTACTTCAAGTGCTATCATTGCGCTTCGCATTCGTACTGTCTCATGCGAGGACCGTATGCTAGAGACGTTCCGCTCGTTCAGGTGACGGGCATGTAGGAAAAGCTCTCTTTGTTTTTTTCTCTAAATGCCTGATGGGAGTGCTTGCGCTGCTGATTTACCTGTGGCTGGTGCCTCCGTCTCCTCCGGTCTGCGTTGCATCCAAGCGTGAGAGCGATAGAACTGATTCCGGGTCTTACGGTCTTTAATGTCCTGCGCTTCCGGGTTCGTGTGCTGATTTCTTGGGATGTGTAGTTTGTTAAGGATTAGTAGTTTGTTATGGTAAAAAGCGAATGGAAATGACTTCGCTTTAATGGAAAAATAGATCTCTTAGTCGATTGCATTCAGACCCATTAAGAGGTTCATTATTGGAAGAATTTCTGGAAGTGTAACGGACGTTTTGTAAATTAGTGGGTCATCTCACAATTATATTTGTTAAAATGCAGTTGTTTTTTTTTCATTATGTCTTACAGATTAAATGTGTATGGTCCTGAAGAGAATCCTTTGATTTTGCAAGGATTCGAAACGCGTCGACCGAGGTGTTAGTTGACCGTGGTGTCATTTTTGAGTGTTCAGACCAATCGTTATCCTGCAAATAATAATTGCAACCCTAGAAATATTGATGCTCTAGATGGTCTTTGTTATTGTATTGATGCATTTTTTCATTAAATGTAGTAGGTTATTCCTGTGATTGTAAATAGGACGAGGGTAGAACCTACTGTTGAGAACCAATCATCTAGTTCCCTCACTCTTAAAACAGCCACACCACCAACTGTCACCACTTCCCCTGTCATCAATTTATGTGTACCTATTGTTTTGTGTTTATTCATGGTGTCTAGCATTATGTCTGATGTGTGTTCAACTCACCCCCAAAATCACTTTCCCCGTCTATGAATATGCCCCACTCCTCCTTATTGTTCAAAATGTTTGATGTTTATTGTTGAAAACAAAAACTAAAAATAACTTTGATTTTCTAACAAAAAAATAAAAGTAAAATGTATTTTTCTACTAGATTTTTGACTGAAAGAGTGGTCATTTGGGAATGAACAATTGTTCACTCATTCATCTATTTTGTAGCAAATTGTTGCACAATATTGGCAACCTGTTTTGTTCATTGTCTATTTGGCGCAGCCTTACTGTGCTTTATGCCAAACCCGTGTTGTTACTTTGTTGAAATTGAACAGCAACATAACACAAATGAAACACAGATCTCAATTCTGCCTAATACCGACATCTATGTAAATATCCCTCTACAGGAGACATCTGCCAGTTCTACAAAACCTGCTGAGCTACCAAAGATAGATCAAACTGCATCTGGCTACATTGCTGATTTTCCCTGGATCCAAGTGAAGCCGAGTCACCGCCAGCTCCTGTTTCCCACAAACAACAACTTCATGATTTCCTGGCTGAAAAAGTCTTACGTTGTTTCTTCCTGGCTACAGCTCTGGATTGCAATTGGTCTACTGTTCCTAGTCCTCTGGATAGGTGTAGTGACAGTCTTTTTCCTGCTCCTAAATGGACATTATCTCTCTGAATGCTCTGCAGCACAAAATGTGAACTTGGTCCTGAAACAGCATGAATCCTCACGACGTGAGAGACTTGTCCTTAGTGAACATTACAGCAGTTCTGGTCACAGAATGAATAGTTTGGGAAAGAGTTTCATATGATGTATACTGCCCAGATGCCCAGATGACACGAAAAAATCCGGCGCGGCAGAACAAAGTGGTGAAAGGCGCCTCCCCCCAGGGGATAATACAGAAGAAGGAGCAGAGCTGGTTTGCAAACCAATCAAACCAATATCGCCAGCGGTAGTTGCGAGGATGCCACACTGTACTTTAAAGACTCCGGAAAATCGAGGTGATGCAGAGAAGAATGCCGGTAAGCCACAGTCCACTCTCCCATACCCTTCTTCTCTTACTATACCCTCCACACCTTCTAAAGACAAAACCTTTTTGTTAACCCCAAAAATTAAAGATAAAGAAGAATTAGATGGTGCAGGGTGCTCTTCATCTTTATCAGTCGCTGTGACCGATACAGACACCAACAAAACAACGGAGGCTGTTACATCTAACGAGGATCTAAGTGTGGGGTATGAGGGGATTGAGGTGTTAATAGAGGAGCTGGGGAACCCAGAGGGGGTAAACAGAGCGCTGGCTGTGGAGCAAGAAGAGGGGGAAGAAGTGGAAATATCCCTAGTGAATGGTACTCCTCAACTTCTCGAATCTTTCGAATCTACTCAATCTGGCAATAAAACTACAAGTCCTATTACAGGAACAGCCACGGTAGCAGTGGCAATGGCTACGGAAGTTATAACTGAAGTTTCAACTGAAGCTTCAAGTGAAAATACAACTATAACTACTTCCCAAATATCAACTTCTCAGCTTCAAACAAAAGCACCAATTGAAATACAAGCACAAGTACAAGCACCAGTACCAGTACCAGCACCAATACTAGCACCAATATTATCACAAATGCCAGCACCAGATTTATCTTCGGGTGAACAGAGAATCAATAATGACGGTGCGGAGGTACCAGAAGAAGAAATACAAGAAAATGACTCCAATGAAGAATATGAGGAGCTTTTTGAGGAAGGAGGAGGGTCCGAAAAGAGAGAACATCCTCTATCTCAAGTAGGAGACAGTAACCCCTCAGGCCTCAAGAAATGGGGAAAGCCAAAGAACAAAGCAAAGAAAGGTGGGAGAAAATTGAAACCTGTAGTGCTAACTACTACACTAACACCAACAGCCACTGGGAAATTGATAAGAGACCAAACCCCTTTTCTTAAATGGATGCAACCTAGTGGGGGGACCGAGAATATGTCTCTGTGTCATTCAGGAAGTACCTCTACAGAAAATGACATTTCCAAAAATTCGCAAAATTCCCCCTCCAAAAATGTGAATCTATCAGATTCAGACGTAAACTTAGAGTCGTTGGAGATACCTTCAACCACTGCTTCTGCTGATACTGTACTACCTATTGGATATGCACAATTGAATTCAAAAGATAAATATAAAGCTCATGCTGGCATTCCTTCTTGTTGTGAGATTTTGCCTGTACCGGTGACTCTATCACTTCCTATTTCCCCTAACTCTTCTAAGACATTCTCTGATACCTCCTCCCTGGATTTAATTTTAAAAACTTTAATGATACACCACCAAGAGACCCACAACATTTTCTTCAACTAAGGGAAGACAATATTAAGGTGCATAATTGTTTGCAGGAAGTTACTAATAAGTTGAACGGTGTCACGAAAGAGATCGAAAAACTACAACAAAGGGTGGTCAAAGTGGAGGAGACGCTGGTTACTACTACAGCTCAAATAGGTCAACATAAAGAAGATATAGGGTCTTTACAGAAAAAAGTCAAAGAATTGGAAAATAGGCAGAGGGGACAGAACTTGAGACTTTTTGGAATACCCGAGGGGTCAGAGGAATACACAGATGCAATCTCTAGGAAATTGCACGGCACATCTGGCAGAACTAAAAGCCCTGAAATTGGCACTAAAAAATACAGATAGAGAATTCCCCACACTCATTCTGTGCGATTCATTTTACTGTGTCCAGACGTACATTGAATATCTTCACTATTGGGGCCAGAATGGGTTTCGGGATTCCAAAGGTTGCACAATAAAACACAAGTTGTTATGGGAACAAGTGAAGGAGCTGGCAAAAAGGCTTGCCAAGGGCGCATGTAATTCGTACATTGAGTCATCAGTGTGTTGGCATGCACCTGAAGGGAATTCACTGGCTGATGAAGCCGCCAAGCCAACAGTGAGAACTGCTGCCGTTGCTGCAATCCCTCGTTCTAGTACGAGGATAGATGGACAGATAATGATAGCTCAGCTTTGCCAAAAGGTTTTCCACTCAAGCACTCCTACAAGTTAGATGCTTAAAACATTCTGAATGTTCAAAGTCCAGAAGTGGGGGATAGAGTAATACTAAAATGGATCGCAGATTAGTATTAATTCTATCTGCACACGAGGGTGAGGGTTCAGTACACGCCGGCACTTTTGCAACTGTTTCTCTACTGAAACACCGTTATTGGTAGCCAGGTCTCAATAAACAGATAAAGGGCTTTGTCTTTAAGTGTGACATTTGTCAGCAGATAAAACGTTCCACCGTAGCACGTCCACCACAAACACCATTACAGATTTCAGACAGACCTCTCACATGTGTCTATTTAGACCACTGCAGCCCCTTACAATCTGACGAGGCTTACAAATACATCTTGGTGGCAGTGGATTCATGATCTAGATACCTGTGGGTTTGGCATCAGCGCTCGGCTGATGCCTGACCTGTTATAAAGGATTTGAGAGTCTTTATTGGGACATACGCAATTGGCACATTACATTCCAACTATGGTCCTGCGTTTAGATCTCAGGCTTACAAAGAAGTCATGGAAAGTTTGGGTGTAGTCTTGCGGTACTCCTCTCTGTATCATCCAAAGGGAAATTTGATTGTGGAGAAGAAAAACCAGGACTTAAAGCAATCCTTAACAGCAAGGGTATGAGGCTTGGGTGGCAGTTGAGACAATCACCTATATTGGGTTAAGAGGGCGCTTAATAACATGCCAAGAAGTTCCAGAGGGGTCCATACTCCATATGAAGTCCTGTTTGGGACTAGAATGTGGGTCCCTGACCTTGATTGTGGTAGTGCATTTGTGGATGAAAAACCGTTTGACATCAATGGTCATTTGGCTGTTTTACAGGAACTAACCGGTCCTAGGATGCTTGTTTCCAGTCCAGGGAGGCACAGAGTCAAGACTGGTTTGCTTATGGCTGGTTTCAAATTGGAATGGCATGGTGAGCAAAGAAACAATAGATATAGTCCCAGATCTCTGTACTGGGGTGAATGTGTGACATTGTTATGCATTCTGTCCATCAACTGTTGTTTTTGTAAATGAATTCTGGGCATTACAAAGCAACGTCCAAGTAAAACGCACCACCACTGGGAAAGTGAAAGCTGTTCTGGCAAGACCTGTCTGGGTCCCGAAGTTTGGGGACCCGGTCAGAGAAAAGATTGTGGAAAAAAAAGAAGTTGGGCCATCTTACAGAACGCCTGTACCTGTCCTGTCTGTCGAAGGAACTAGAACTGTACTTCTTGGGCGTCTTGCCGGCAAGAAAGAAAAGAAATTTATCACAATTGATCTGATAAAACCACACTATGTGGCAGATACTGAATCGCAGGCCGCGTGGGCTCCTGGGTAGCCACCAATCTCCTCTCTTTACCATACAGGAAGTTCAGACAGAAATATTAAGAACATTTAAAGATTCAACTCTACAAAGTAAAGGAGTTACCAACTCGTGCCTGTTGAAATTGAACAATGAACAAAACAGGTTGCCAATACTGTGCAACAATTTGCTACAAAATAGATGAATGAGTGAACAATTGCTCATTCCCAAATGACCACTCTTTCAGTCAAAAATCTAGTAGAAAAATAAATTTTACTTTTATTTTTTTGTTAGAAAATCAAAGTTATTTTTAGTTTTTGTTTTCAACAATAAACATCAAACATTTTGAACAATAAGGAGGAGTGGGGCATATTCATAGATGGGGAAAGTGATTTTGGGGGTGAGTTGAACACACATCAGACATAATGCTAGACACCATGAATAAACACAAAACAATAGGTACACATAAATTGATGACAGGGGAAGTGGTGACAGTTGGTGGTGTGGCTGTTTTAAGAGTGAGGGAACTAGATGATTGGTTCTCAACAGTAGGTTCTACCCTCGTCCTATTTACAATCACAGGAATAGCCTACTACATTTAATGAAAAAATGCATCAATACAATAACAAAGACCATCTAGAGCATCAATAATTCTTGGGTTGCAATTATTATTTGCAGGATAACGATTGGTCTGAACTCTCAAAAATGACACCACGGTCAACTAACACCTCGGTCGACGCGTTTCGAATCCTTGCAAAATAAAAGGATTCTCTTCAGGACCATACACATTTAATCTGTAAGACATAATGAAAATAAAATAACAATCTGTCAGTCATATCCGAGAGAGGCTCTCAACTTTCGTTCAATTCAGCACACATTCTCCGTTTTTTACCTGTAGGAGAATTTATGAAGACTCTGAGTTGTATTAACTGCAAATTAAGATAATCAGAGATTCTAGGTCAGAAAACAGTTTGCTATGACCTGCCAATAGACGTTTGTGAAACTGGTCTAATATACTCACTAGAAAGTCAGTTCTGTCATGCTCAATTACAGATTAGAAGTCCAAATGTGGCAAATCCATGTTCGTCAAATCTTTGTGAAGCCTCGTGGTTGAGTCTGTAAGAAGGATGTGAGGAATGGTGTTCAGAAGAAATCGTGGGATGATTCAAAACAAAACGGGCTCGGCATTAATAAATCTAATGGCCGTCAATTGTGTCGAGTGCAGCGCTTGTGGTTAGATGAGGTTGGCCAGTTGTAAAGCTTTATTATCGCAATTAGTAAGTGCACTATCTCTCATTCGGACACTAAATCAGGATGTTGTAGTCATTACAAACCCAGCGGGGAGGTGCAGGGACCCCGGTTCCTATCTCGTACTTCAAGTGCTATCATTGCGCTTCGCATTCGTACTGTCTCATGCGAGGACCGTATGCTAGAGACGTTCCGCTCGTTCAGGTGACGGGCATGTAGGAAAAGCTCTCTTTGTTTTTTTCTCTAAATGCCTGATGGGAGTGCTTGCGCTGCTGATTTACCTGTGGCTGGTGCCTCCGTCTCCTCCGGTCTGCGTTGCATCCAAGCGTGAGAGCGATAGAACTGATTCCGGGTCTTACGGTCTTTAATGTCCTGCGCTTCCGGGTTCGTGTGCTGATTTCTTGGGATGTGTAGTTTGTTAAGGATTAGTAGTTTGTTATGGTAAAAAGCGAATGGAAATGACTTCGCTTTAATGGAAAAATAGATCTCTTAGTCGATTGCATTCAGACCCATTAAGAGGTTCATTATTGGAAGAATTTCTGGAAGTGTAACGGACGTTTTGTAAATTAGTGGGTCATCTCACAATTATATTTGTTAAAATGCAGTTGTTTTTTTTTCATTATGTCTTACAGATTAAATGTGTATGGTCCTGAAGAGAATCCTTTGATTTTGCAAGGATTCGAAACGCGTCGACCGAGGTGTTAGTTGACCGTGGTGTCATTTTTGAGTGTTCAGACCAATCGTTATCCTGCAAATAATAATTGCAACCCTAGAAATATTGATGCTCTAGATGGTCTTTGTTATTGTATTGATGCATTTTTTCATTAAATGTAGTAGGTTATTCCTGTGATTGTAAATAGGACGAGGGTAGAACCTACTGTTGAGAACCAATCATCTAGTTCCCTCACTCTTAAAACAGCCACACCACCAACTGTCACCACTTCCCCTGTCATCAATTTATGTGTACCTATTGTTTTGTGTTTATTCATGGTGTCTAGCATTATGTCTGATGTGTGTTCAACTCACCCCCAAAATCACTTTCCCCGTCTATGAATATGCCCCACTCCTCCTTATTGTTCAAAATGTTTGATGTTTATTGTTGAAAACAAAAACTAAAAATAACTTTGATTTTCTAACAAAAAAATAAAAGTAAAATGTATTTTTCTACTAGATTTTTGACTGAAAGAGTGGTCATTTGGGAATGAACAATTGTTCACTCATTCATCTATTTTGTAGCAAATTGTTGCACAATATTGGCAACCTGTTTTGTTCATTGTCTATTTGGCGCAGCCTTACTGTGCTTTATGCCAAACCCGTGTTGTTACTTTGTTGAAATTGAACAGCAACATAACACAAATGAAACACAGATCTCAATTCTGCCTAATACCGACATCTATGTAAATATCCCTCTACAGGAGACATCTGCCAGTTCTACAAAACCTGCTGAGCTACCAAAGATAGATCAAACTGCATCTGGCTACATTGCTGATTTTCCCTGGATCCAAGTGAAGCCGAGTCACCGCCAGCTCCTGTTTCCCACAAACAACAACTTCATGATTTCCTGGCTGAAAAAGTCTTACGTTGTTTCTTCCTGGCTACAGCTCTGGATTGCAATTGGTCTACTGTTCCTAGTCCTCTGGATAGGTGTAGTGACAGTCTTTTTCCTGCTCCTAAATGGACATTATCTCTCTGAATGCTCTGCAGCACAAAATGTGAACTTGGTCCTGAAACAGCATGAATCCTCACGACGTGAGAGACTTGTCCTTAGTGAACATTACAGCAGTTCTGGTCACAGAATGAATAGTTTGGGAAAGAGTTTCATATGATGTATACTGCCCAGATGCCCAGATGACACGAAAAAATCCGGCGCGGCAGAACAAAGTGGTGAAAGGCGCCTCCCCCCAGGGGATAATACAGAAGAAGGAGCAGAGCTGGTTTGCAAACCAATCAAACCAATATCGCCAGCGGTAGTTGCGAGGATGCCACACTGTACTTTAAAGACTCCGGAAAATCGAGGTGATGCAGAGAAGAATGCCGGTAAGCCACAGTCCACTCTCCCATACCCTTCTTCTCTTACTATACCCTCCACACCTTCTAAAGACAAAACCTTTTTGTTAACCCCAAAAATTAAAGATAAAGAAGAATTAGATGGTGCAGGGTGCTCTTCATCTTTATCAGTCGCTGTGACCGATACAGACACCAACAAAACAACGGAGGCTGTTACATCTAACGAGGATCTAAGTGTGGGGTATGAGGGGATTGAGGTGTTAATAGAGGAGCTGGGGAACCCAGAGGGGGTAAACAGAGCGCTGGCTGTGGAGCAAGAAGAGGGGGAAGAAGTGGAAATATCCCTAGTGAATGGTACTCCTCAACTTCTCGAATCTTTCGAATCTACTCAATCTGGCAATAAAACTACAAGTCCTATTACAGGAACAGCCACGGTAGCAGTGGCAATGGCTACGGAAGTTATAACTGAAGTTTCAACTGAAGCTTCAAGTGAAAATACAACTATAACTACTTCCCAAATATCAACTTCTCAGCTTCAAACAAAAGCACCAATTGAAATACAAGCACAAGTACAAGCACCAGTACCAGTACCAGCACCAATACTAGCACCAATATTATCACAAATGCCAGCACCAGATTTATCTTCGGGTGAACAGAGAATCAATAATGACGGTGCGGAGGTACCAGAAGAAGAAATACAAGAAAATGACTCCAATGAAGAATATGAGGAGCTTTTTGAGGAAGGAGGAGGGTCCGAAAAGAGAGAACATCCTCTATCTCAAGTAGGAGACAGTAACCCCTCAGGCCTCAAGAAATGGGGAAAGCCAAAGAACAAAGCAAAGAAAGGTGGGAGAAAATTGAAACCTGTAGTGCTAACTACTACACTAACACCAACAGCCACTGGGAAATTGATAAGAGACCAAACCCCTTTGCTTAAATGGATGCAACCTAGTGGGGGGACCGAGAATATGTCTCTGTGTCATTCAGGAAGTACCTCTACAGAAAATGACATTTCCAAAAATTCGCAAAATTCCCCCTCCAAAAATGTGAATCTATCAGATTCAGACGTAAACTTAGAGTCGTTGGAGATACCTTCAACCACTGCTTCTGCTGATACTGTACTACCTATTGGATATGCACAATTGAATTCAAAAGATAAATATAAAGCTCATGCTGGCATTCCTTCTTGTTGTGAGATTTTGCCTGTACCGGTGACTCTATCACTTCCTATTTCCCCTAACTCTTCTAAGACATTCTCTGATACCTCCTCCCTGGATTTAATTTTAAAAACTTTAATGATACACCACCAAGAGACCCACAACATTTTCTTCAACTAAGGGAAGACAATATTAAGGTGCATAATTGTTTGCAGGAAGTTTCTAATAAGTTGAACGGTGTCACGAAAGAGATCGAAGAACTACAACAAAGGGTGGTCAAAGTGGAGGAGACGCTGGTTACTACTACAGCTCAAATAGGTCAACATAAAGAAGATATAGGGTCTTTACAGAAAAAAGTCAAAGAATTGGAAAATAGGCAGAGGGGACAGAACTTGAGACTTTTTGGAATACCCGAGGGGTCAGAGGGCTCGGGCGCCAGGGCCTACTTGGTTAAACTATTTCAAAGAGCATTCCCGGACCTCTCTGACTGGGATTGGGATTCCCAACTCCAGCGGGTACACAGACTGCCTTTAATTCCAAGAACTAAAGAGAGTAAATATCCATGACCTATTATGGTTTACTTCGGCAACTATCTGTTAAGACAAGCGGTCTGAATCAAAGCTAGACCGAATACTCCTGTGACAATAGATAATGTAACTTTTTTTGCAAAATCTGACCTTAGCAAGATCATTATGGATAAAAGATGGGGGTTGCGCAAACTGATTGATCCTTTTAAGTCCCGGGGGGCAATAGTCTACCTTCAAGAACCTGCCCGTCTCAAAGTTATGAAAGCTGGTCATACTTACCTTTTTACCGAGGTAAAGGAAGCTGAGCAACTCCTTGAAAAAATGGACTCAAATACTTAATAAAGAGAGGGGAAGGAAAAAGAAGAAGAAAGAGAGATAGAGGGGGGAGAGGGGAGGTTGAGAGAAGTAGGAAAAGAGGCTTAAACTTAATCATTACTGCCTAAATGTAATTTACTAGGGCATTTGGTTTTGGTTTTTGATTTTTGGGTATGATAATAATACGGAGGGGCAGGAATCCTGGGGCGACCTCTCTGATTGGCTGCCCCCTTGAGCGGCAGCAGAAGATAGAGGTGGGCTTCCGGGTAGGTACTGGGGGGAAGGGGTTTGGGTCGGGGGTAGGGACAGGGGTTAAGGGGAAAAAATTGTATTGCAAGAAGGAACGACTGACAATTATAGAGTTAAAACTTTTTTCATCTTTTTCTTTAAATCAATTTGAAATACAGAGGAAACTTAAATACATAGTTATAAGATATGTTTTTCTTTAGATGTTTAGCTTAGAACGTCGCTGGTCTCAATAATAAATACAAGAGGAGACTAGTACAGGAAGAATTAAATATGTATAAACCTCACATAGCACTTGTTTCGGAAACCCATATTGGGTTTCAAGATCACAAACTTTTGTCTCAAATGGGGTATGAGATTGTTGTTTGTTCAACGTTAGGGGCATCAATCCGGGGGGGTAGCAATTTTGAAACAGAAGCACCTCAGGATGGAAATTATTAAAACTGCAGCTGATACAAGGGGGAGGTGGGCAATTGCCCAGGTGCAACTAGAACATAAGCGCTATGTATTTTGTCTGGTCTATGGGCCTAATATCGATGAACCTAAGTACTATGAACAGTTAAACATAGAGCTATTGGAATGGGAGGGCGAACTGTTGATAATGGGGGATTTTAATTGTGTTATGAATTATAAGATTGATTCTACAAGAAAAGGGACTACAATAAGGATGCGCAAAGTCAGGGTAGCAATTATGGAACTGGGTAGGTTGCATGACCTGAAGGATGTTTGGCATACTAAACACCCTACCATAGCAGGGTTTACGTATTACTCAGCACCCCATAAAGTATGCTCCCGAATAGATAAGGTGTGGGCAACAGATAACATTCTGGAGAATTGTAATATAGAACTTTGCCCAAGAGTTTCATCAGATCACAATCCTGTATTGCTAGAATTTAATATCCTTGATAAGTATCAAATACCCAGACAGTTTATATTCCCTAGATATTTATTCACGGATGCTGTATTTATATCGAACATAAAAGAACATATAAGAGAATTCATAGCATTCAACATTAATTCTTCAACAGTCAACTTTGTATGGGATGCTTGTAAATGTAGCATAAGGGGTTTTGCCCAACAATATATTCTAAGAAAGAATGCGGAAAATCGGAGGGAAATTAAATCAACTACTGCTAGTATTCTACTAGCTGAACAACAGCTGGTAGAGGCCCTCATACAGGGGAAGTCAAATGCTGAAGCATTAAGAATTGAATTAGTGACATTACAATCAGCATTGAAAAAGGCACTCAGGGAGAAATATAGTGCTAAAATTCACAAACACAATCTGACACAATACGAAGGAGGTGACAGAATCGGTAAAGTGCTCGCTTACAAAGCCAAAACAACTATCAAATCAATAAAAGGCTCAGATTCAATTAAATATAATAAACCGGATCAGATCCTAGATCAGTTTGCTAAATACTATTGTAATATATATACCCCAGAAAACACACCCCCTCTAGAAAATATTATACAATACTTAGAGAAATATATGCCCATTCAACAAGACAACGAAGCTATTAAACATCTTAACTCTAAAATTACAGCTACTGAAATAAAAATTGCTATACAAGCATTACCCTCAGGCAAGGCTGCGGGTGAAGATTGTCTACCCATAGAGCTCTACAAGATATGCTATAAGGAACTTCTCTCGCTCCTACAATTTGTAATAGACTTTATTGGGGAAACAGGAAGCGCTCCCCTATCCTGGAAAACCGCAAAAATAGTGTTTTTTTTTAAAAAAGGCAAACCTTCAGAAGAACGTGGGTCTTACAGGCCCATTTCACTGATTAATACGGACGCAAAAGTCTTTGCCAAAATCTTGGCAAATCGTTTAGCCCCTATTATGCCCGAACTAGGTAATAGCCAGCAACATGGGTTTATGATGGGGAGAGACACTACTACCCACATTAATACGGCCATCACCGCATTCAACGTAGCTTCAACTACTCTCACCCCACTCGGAATGGTTATGTTGGATGCAGAAAAAGCATTTGACCGAGTGGGGTGTGAGTACTTGTGGGCGGTACTGAAGGTTTTTGGTATACAGGGCCAATACCTGGGATGGGTCTGTTCCCTATATAAACATCCAATGGCGATAGTAAGCTATGTAGGAATCAACTCGGCGAACTTTCCAATTAAGAGGGGAACTAGACAGGGTTGCCCGCTGTCCCCACTGCTATTTTCCCTATCCCTGGAGCCGTTTTTAAATGCGCTGGCAGCTCAGAATAACATTATCCCTGTTCAACATGGTGGGAAGAGTCTAAAAATAACCGCTTTTGCCGATGACATAGCTGTATTTACCACAGATCTAGCTAAGGCTATTCCGGAGATATTTGAGGAAGCAATAACATTTGGAAAAGTGTCAGGATACAAACTAAACGTGAGTAAAACTCAAGTTATCGCTAATTACAAATCCGCTCAACCAATACCATTACTTTGTCCAAATGCTATCTATTTAGGAATAATGTTAGCGGCTGAGGTAGATAAAATAATATCATTGATTTATGAGCCACTGCTTAAGGATATAAATACATCTCTAAAAAATTGGCATAAGATAACACTTAGTTTGGTAGGACGCATAAACTTAATAAAAATGAAGATTGTACCTACATTTTTGTATTTATTTAGATCTATCCCACTACAACTTAATAATCTTTTTTTATTAAATTAGAGGGCATTTGTAGTAGCTTCATATGGGGATATAAAAAAGCCCGCAGATCCATTGCGCTCTTGAAGCTACCAATTGAAAAAGGAGGTTTAAACTTCCCGGATTTTAAATTATACTTTTTTGCAACTTTTTTTCGTTGTGTACGCAATCTCCTGAAAAATGAAAACCCCCTATTTTTTCATCAATTTATGTTAGGATCAGATAGCAACCAATTTTTGTTTCATGTGCATGATCCAAATTATTACAAAAGAGTCAAATTTAAGACCGCTAGACACATCAAAAAAATGTGGGACCAAATTATGATTTTAGATAAGATTTCTTTTTTCAATGCTGAGCTTCAACTTTGGGGAAACCCAGGACAGCCAGGTATATTCTCTGACGGAGCAGGGCCTTTGTGGACAGGATATGGCATAAATACCTTAGGGAACTTATACGGTTCAGACGGTTTCCTAAGCTTCACTACATTAAAGCTTTTATATAAACTGAATAATGGCATGTACTTTAAATACATCCAGATTAGGGACTTTTTAGTTAATAAAATGAAAATTGATAGAGTTGATCATTCAGACACTTTAAAATGCCTCTATTCGGGACGAACTAAATCACTCATAAGTGAAAGTTATGGATGTTTAAGCTTAGGTAGGATAGGCGATTCTGGGAAAATAGCGGATAAATGGTCTAACCGATTAGGAATCACTATCAGCCCGAATCAGATTTCAGCATCACTACGACAAATCAGTCAGGTAGTTCAGTCCTCTAACCTAAGGTTGCAATTCTATAGAAATGTCAGTCAAATATATTACACACCTCAAAGAATTGCTCGATGGCTATTAGGAAATGTCTCTAGCGAGCGAACTAAATGTCCGAAATGTAACTTGGAAGCTGCAGGCATCGAGCATATGCTCTATCAATGCCCGGAACTTACCCTGTTCTGTAGGGGAATAATGGATGTTTTAAATAGTAAACAAATAATAGCTCCACCACTTTCGGCTCATTTAGTACTGCTCGATATCCAGGACACTACTAGCAGTTATAAAGATTTGATAACTATAGTATTTGCTTGTGCCAGACTAGTCATAGCTAGGTCTTGGATATCTAAGGAATCACCCCGTATTATGTAGTGGTGGAGTCTCATTAATGAAATATATACAATGGAGTTAGCACTAGCAAAATTAAGAGGTCCCAAGGCACTGAAAGGGAGAGAAAAAATATGGGGAGGATTTGTTTGATGCGTTCGAAACTATTGGAAGCGACCAGCATAATTTGTATTTGTATTGGTATTTGTGGTATGATTTAGATATTCAGAAACTATGTACTGTATTCCTCTGCTTTAACTCCAAGGTGAAAATTGATTTTTTGATGTTTTTCAATATGTATGTAAAATGATGATGCTCTTCTTGCAATAAATAAAAAAAGAGGGGGAAAAAATGTATATGGTACCACTGAACGTTTAAAAATACCACACTTGTTTAAAATATATCCAGTACTCCAGTACTTTCTGTGATGTTTGCGACTTTGAAACTGTAAATACTATGCTGTCTGATTTAGAACAATCTGCTGCATTTTCAAGTAATGAATTGTATGATGATACATCTGATTTAGATCCCATGTTTAGTTACTAAAACTATGGTCATCATTTCTTGCACAAAGCAAGTATCCCAAGTAATGTTTTCTCCTACCATCTATGGTAACATTGCCCAACACCACCGAAAGGTAGTTCACAAATGTTTGCCTATTTTTCTGAGTTTAACACATCAGACCTAACCTCTTATTATTATAAGCATGCACCTAACCCTGCAAAGAAAAATTTGCTCACTGACACAAAACAGATATACTCTGCATCCTTTATTTCCCAACTATGTGAACTGTATTTCGACTTAAAGAAAGACACCATAGACACACAATCTGTCTGGGGGACTAAAGAGTGGCAAGTTCTGGGATATTAGGTCTTATTTAGAGCATGCCTTATACCAAATCAGATTATCTTCCTTAATGACACAGTGCAACAAACTTCATGTCTTGGACTAGCCAAGGTCAAGGGCTTGAACATACTGCAGATTCCCTTGCTTTCCCACTTTGAGGGTTGGCAAAAATGATACATCACGCAGTGAGGATACATTAGATACCATCATACATACTTACAATTCATCAGTACCAAATTGGAAGGGATGGTTGGTTTGGCCTATCGACACAAAGAGGTGTCAGTCAAGATTCAGGGGTATCACAGAAGGGGTTAGTATCCATAAGCCTGACCAAAGCAATGTACAACGAGATCAATTGGATGTGGTGACATCTCTCAGTGTTGGGTAAAATATGCCTAGCGTGGCTAAAAACCTCAACACTGTCCAGGTGAAGTGAAACAACACTGGTCCGACTCTCAGATGACATGAATCTTAGGGATTTTATAATAGGTCCCCAGAAGCCACATCCAACGCGCTTCTTTTATGCTATTTACAGCAAGGTATGGAACATTTTCCAGCAGGAGGCTGCAGAAAGATTGTGTGAGATTGACAGGGTTAACCTAGAAAACTCTTTGGCAGTGGTCACCATTGCATGACCACACTATCATCTAGGATTTAGTCACGGCCAACATTATGTCTTCTCCAAATAAAAAAGGATTTGTCTGTATTACAACATGAACAATCGCATTTGCAATCCATTCTAATATTAAGCTGGACGCTACACTTGTTGCGCTCTGGTTATGTGCCCCAGAGGTATATCAACTGTACGACTGTTTTCTACATAAATCTAACAAAAACACAGCCAATGATGGCACGAAGAGATGCAAAATATACAATGCTGCACACTGAAAAATTGGACAAATTACCTTTGAGCATGGTGGGGTTTTTCTCAGTGGT
Source organism: Lissotriton vulgaris (assembly GCF_964263255.1). NCBI lineage: Eukaryota > Metazoa > Chordata > Amphibia > Caudata > Salamandridae > Lissotriton > Lissotriton vulgaris. The sequence goes on from NC_141689.1 coordinate 55,001,736, forward strand.
TCACACTGTGAGAATTCTTGAAGTGGGTCTCTAATTTGTCAGGATATTATGCTTCTAGGAGCATGTAATGCTTCAATTGAAAACTTATTGTGTTACTTGAAAGGATCCCTAGTTGCTGTGATTCATCTAGTTCTCAAACTAGTCTTGAATGGGAGTTCTTGATGTTGAATAATCAAGGTTGTGTGGAATGGTGCCAGGCATCGCGTATCTAGTCAAAATAAGCTCCAGGGCTACTTGTTGTATGCAAGTATTATTTCCACCGGCCCATACAGCCGCGCCACTATGGCCTTCATTAAATGTTTCCTTTATACGGTTTGATTCTCTGAGCAGACTGAAATCCATGCTTTTAGAGAAGGATTTGGCCGTAACCTCAGCCCGAGAGACTTTTGATCTCCAAGTTGCAAGGTCTTCAGCTGAGATACAGGCGCTAGTCCAAACTAAGTTCCCGCTCCATTTCGGGGAAAAGGTACATCGTCTCTTTAACATGTCTGAGGGGAACTGGACACCTGTTTAATAGCATTGGTTCTGGACTATTAAGCACCTTTGAGCAAATCATCGGAGTGATTACAGCATTCATACACTCTGTACTAGGAAGTGTTTTTAGAGGGCTTCTGTTGGTCCTACTACTTGTAGTGGGTATCCTGGTTTTAATCTTCCTGCTACGCGATGGACATCCCAGCTTCCAAAGAGATGGAAAAAGCACTCCTGTTGCGACGTTGCTGTGAGCGCATGTTACTCCATCTGAGCACATCTCTGCTTCAGGAGCTAAGCAAGCATTGGTTCCTAACGTTCAGATCAGTCTGCGTTGACTGAGTCTTGACTGTGCTCCGCTGCCTATTCTGCGGATACAAATGCGCATTGGACATATGTCTAACCCTTCCATCCGTTGCGCCACCAGATGTAGATGTACTACTGGACCCCTTAAAAGGCCACATATTACAGTGTCCTCAGCTTTTTCCCCTGTTGATGTTGGCATTCTTAGATCCTCCATGGGATGCTTCAGCTCCTGTCGGAATGGAGACTGGCTCTACAACAAGCACACAGGCTTCAAGTGTTTCCTCTGCAGATGCTGTTGGAAGTGAAGAAAATCACCTGTGCTCCATTGACCTGATCCAAGAGGTGTTACAGGTACCGCCGTCTGCAAAGATAAGCAACAGTGATGTTGCGTCTCCCACACAGGACACATAAATATTTGGCTCTCCGTGTGAAGGGAACTAAGTAGCTATGTGACCTTTAACCTATATTTATCCTACGTTGCTCTACATAACGGCTCCAGCGCTGACCTTTTACCTAGTTGCGTGCCGAATAAAAGTCTTGTGGGTTCTTTGAAAACTAGCCTTATTCATTATGCATGAGGATTCTTAGTATCACACAGCAGGATTACCATCTTCTGCATAATAACTCTGTAAAAAAGTCACTGCTATCGTCATCCTTGGACTACAGGCCCACAGTACCATTACGCATCTAGGTAGAACCTCTGAGGGCACCTTTTGGGTGTAAAAGAACTACAAATGTTCTCGGCAAACCAGAAGAGAGGCTTTCATGCTGACACAAGACGCTGAGATCACTGCTCGCAGAAACTCCAGCACGCAATGGTCTCACATCCCTTGGGGGGTGTCCAACTTGATACCAAGACGGGGTCCTTTGTTCTCTCCTATCCAGTAATGGGGTTGGTTCTTTACTTAGGGGGATGCTTGGCTTTACACCCACATATGCTAGGTACGCTTACACTTACACTTAGATAGGTCCCGGACAGTACGCCTAAATATTACTATGTATCTATATGCCTGCATATATTCACTATTTATGAACATGGTAGAATTCTACCTTTTACTTACTCTGTTGGTGCTCACAAACTTATATATCTGTTTCTGTGTAATGGTTGTTGGAGCACACATATTTTATACTAGAATGACGCTGGTTTAATAAATCATTATTGAAAAATGTCCCCATCGCTTATTCGGTGTATCTCTCTGAGACTAAGTGAGCATGAGTGACTGAGCGAAATGTACTGGACTGTTTCCATGATCCCCGAGGTGTCAGAGTTGTCATGTTCAATAGTTGGCGGAAACTATTGGCTCCTCAGTAAGGGGGACTTATAGTGGCACTGTGAGCAAGCTGATCAACGGGGTAACATATCCTTTAAGGGTGGGGGTGTCTGGAATCAGTCGAGACACCAATCTGATAGTTTATGTTGTCTAAACGTGCATATCCTACATAGATTTATAGGAACTACACAACCTTGCCAAAAGGCTCACCCTAAGCTTCCCCTGAGCTATCTCCCCTATCAACCCGACTGCACGTTGTAGCTCATTTCTCTTATTTAGCCCTATGTATGCTCACCTATTCCCTATGTAAGACTGCGTAAATGTGTCTATGCACTGCTAAAACATTATAAATAAATGCATTTAAGCCATGAGTTTTTTTCCTTTTGTAAATCGCGCTGGTTAATAACTTAGGTCACCATATGCATTTTTTTCTTAAAATTCCCTCAAATCAGTTGGTGTAAATATTTGCTTTAAACAGTTTTACTTTGTACAAAGCATAGTCTTTCTTCAAAGGTATGAAAATATGTTGCATTTCACCTTTTTTTATGTTTATCACCTTCACAATCACGTGCATAGGGTGCTAACTGTTTTAATGGTCCATTCAATATTTGAACGTTGTCATGTGATCAAGCCACTCCGGTGGTGAAACGCGTTATGGCGGCCTCATGAGAAAATAAACGCTACTGCTTGCACTTACTCTGGGCTCGTGTCTGCTTTTTCGGTGCTTGCTGGAGATTACACGCTGCATCTGATTTCCTCAAGCGGCTTTTGAGATATATATATATATATATATATATATATATATATATATATATATATATATATATATATACATATACATATATATATATATATATATATATATATATATATATATATATATATATATATATATATATATATATATATATATATATATTTATATATGTGTGTGTGTGCTGTATCGACATTAAAAATGTATCAGCTATTTGAAATGAATGTTTTCTTATATTTCGCCTACATTCTGTCATTGCTTCTGTGTGCCCATCCTAATATGTTCTGCTAATGTGCGTTGGTAAAAAGATATTTATATCTATTGGCTGGGTCTACCTCTAGAATGTATTCATCCATTTGACTGCACATCGCAGCCCATTGTTATTTGGCTTCATACACCTCTACTTATTTCCCGTATAACCATGTGCAAATTTAACTATGCACTGCTAAAAAGTATATATGTGTATATATATATTCACTGAAAAAACCATAGGTTTCACACCAGTTATAGTTAGGAATTAGCATTTAAAAAACCTATTAAATTCACTAAAAAAACCATAGGTTTCACATCAGTTATAGTTAGCTGGAAATTTTACTGACATAAAACCAATGAAATTACACGTTATAGTTAGTTGGACTCACTATAACTTGCGCGCCTGCAATGCACTGCTGATGACGTCACATATTACATCACTCATGACATGGTCAGTGGCATCACTCATGACATCACTGATGACACCATCCAGTAATTGTGTGTCTTTGGGAAAAATAAATATGTTTTATATTTGTATTTGTAAAGGACGATGGAAGAATAAATGGTTAAATAAGTGTGTAAATGGATGTTTTTTTTTAAAAGAATTGATTGGTTAACTGCCTTATTAAGTGTATCTTAATGAACACATATATTAACGAGTAATTTTTAAATATTTAAATATATGTATCAGTGTTTCACTTTGTGTATAAGTGGCTGCATGGGTTGGTGACTGACTCACTGTTTGTATGTGTTTTGAAGACAGCATATGTGCAGGACTGTATGGGTGGATGAGTGTGTATATGTGTGTGTTAGTGAGTGAATGCCTGTCTCACTAGTGTCTTTATGAGTAACTACATATGTTTTAATCTTGTATATATGAGCATTGATGTATATAAGTCAGTATATGTGAGAGTGAGAGATTGAAAGAGTTCCTGTTTAAATAAGTATGTGTTTCTATAAGTGATTGTTTAAGAGAGTAAGTATGTGTAAGTTTCCTTAGAAGTAATGTGCTAATGTATGTATAGCTGTATATGCAAATAAATGGATGTTCAATAGTTTATTTGCATGTGTGAGTATGTGTGTGAGTAACTTTTGTAAGACTGTCGGTGTGTAACAGGATGTATATGTGTATCACTATATATGATGAGTGAGAATATGTATGAGTGACTATATAGAACTGTTGGTGTATGAGTGGATGTGTATAAAGATGGTGGAATTACTGAATTGGTTATTGTAACGGGTATGGGTATCTCCATTTTTTTTGAAAATGTTAGTTTTTATTGTTTGAATATGTGTTTCAATGGTTACATTACACTGAAAGGAGGTCTATCAGTCTGTCACAAGGATGGTGTCATCAGTGATGTCATGAGTGATGTCACTGACCATGTCATGAGTGTTGTAATATGTGACGTCATCAGCAGTGCATTGCAGGCGCGCAAGTTATAGTGAGTCCAACTAACTATAACGTGGAATTTCATTGGTTTTATGTCAGTAAAATTTCCAGCTAACTATAACTGATGTGAAACCTATGTTTTTTTTGTGAATTTAATAGGTTTTTTAAATGCTAATTCCTAACTATAACTGGTGTGAAACCTATGGTTTTTTCAGTGAATTTCATTGGTTTATTTAAATGCTAATTCCTAACTATAACTGGTGTGAAACCTATGTTTTTTCAGTGAATTTCAAACGTTTTTTAAATTCTAATTCCTAACTATAAGTCTCACTTTATAAATAAGACTGTTAGCACTCTAGTTGTTCTTTAGAACACTCTGGTACATTCTGTCATTGGGCTACAGTTGGGCTACATCTAGCTGATATTTGGGCTACATTTGGATTTTTTGATCTCTGGTGGCCATCTTTGGGCTACATTGGGCTACATTGGGCTACATTTGGGCTACATTTTGGCATATATATAGCCCAATGTAGCACAATATATATTTTTTCAAAGTTAATTTTCGTAAAAACCACTTAAGAATAGGGCTAACAGTCCCTACAATTTTTCCCAATTTTTTATTTTTATTTTTTGCTTTGGAGCGCTCCCGGTGCGCTTCCCGGGGAGCGCCCCGAAAAGCGTACTTTTATAAAGCGCCCCCGGGCGCGCTCCGGGGAGCGTCCCTTAAGCGGCAATATCGCGAACGAAAACATGATTGTGACGTATCGCGTAGCCGCGTCCGCGTCATACGCACGGCGTAAGTGCAACCGGAAGTACTCGAGCAAATACAATCACGCGACACGGAGCGCCCCCGGGCGCGCCCGGGGGCGCGTAGCGTAAGCGCGTCGGGTCATGTGACCTGAAAATAACACTTTTCCTTGGTTCATAACAGTTTTAGTGTCATAATGATGAAGCCCCTGGTCTTGTGACCTGAAAATAACACTTCTCATTGGTTCAGGACAGTTTTTTTTCCAAATGATGAAAGACTCCACCTTTTTTCCTTATTCTGACTTTGTCCTTTGACTGAGGAAGACCTGTTTGTACATCTCTGTACCTTTTTTATCTTAATAATGGCTTCAGTAGCAGCAGCAGCTGGTGCATCTGCCCCACCACCACCACCACCAACAGGACCAGCTCCAGATTATATTGGTGGTCAAGAAGAGGAGGAGGAGGAAGAGGAAGAGGAGGAGGGGAGGAGAAGGAGCGCTGCCTGAAGAAAATACCCCATACAAACCCAAGCCACACATTGTATGGGAGTTTTTTTCAATCCCAGAGAGCAAGAAAAAAGTGAATGCGGCCAAGATAACTTGCCTAATCTGCAATGAAGAACTCTCACAGGGCAACCCAAACAAAAAATATTCATTTGGTAACTATACCATGATTCGTCATATGACCCGAAAGCACCCAAACAACTACTCTCGTGCAGAGCTCAGGGAACTGGCCAGTAACCTTCCCCAGTCGTCAAGGACCCCCTCCCAAAGAAACCAACCCACTTCATCGGGACCAGAAACATCAGAGATGATGCCTGGTATTCAGCCAAGATTTGCTGATTTTAAAATCACTTGTTCTGCATGTGGCAAGCTTATCGCCTATGGTGAAAAAAGCGTAAAGCTCATCGTCCTTGCAGGTGATAATCACAAGTGCCCCAGAAAGAAGTAATTTTTTGGGTTTTTTGTTTTTTTGCTCCAGTTGAGCCAGTTTCAATTCCCTTTTTTTGTTTCTCCCCCTAAAAAAATACAAAAAAAATATAAAACTGTTTTGAAAAGCCAAAAAAAGTACAAAATGTTCAAAAAAATATAAAACAACAAAAAGAAGAAAAAAAAGTTCTTTTTAGAACTACCTCCAATTTCTAAATAAAGGCTTCATAAAACTCTGTCATCTTTTTCCCCCATAGTACGCTCCCCGGGCCGCTCCCCGTTGCGCGTACCGGGCGCTTCCCCCGCGCAAAACGAAAAAAAATATTTTAAATGCCCCGCGGGGCCCTTTTATAGCCCCCACATCAAACCTAGGGGGTCAAGGGGGGGTCTACCCTGCCCCCTTATGGTCATTTCCCTCTTTGTTTTGCCCACCTCTCGTGTCTCGATCCTACCGAGACACAAGATGGCGGCCGCTCCAGACTGTTTCGAATGTTTACAGACACCCGAGAGCCAATCAGCTTTCCGTGCGCACCTCGCGTGGCGTGCCCGGTGCGCGTACCGTTGCACATACCAGAGCGCCGCTATAGATAAATATATTTTTTTGAACCTTAATTACTCAAAATCCACTGGAGCACATATCTTGAGACATAGCAAAGGCACATCGGGCTACCAGTCCCTACAATTTTGCCAAGTTTGGTGGAAATCCATTCAGCCGTTCGGGCTAAAAGTGAAATCGACCGCCCTATGGAAATTAACATGGGGAAAACGCGTTTTGGGACCCCCGTTTTATCTCGGCCCCCGCTTGACGAATCCCCCCCAATCTTTCAGGGAAGGACCGGAACGCCGCGAGGCCATTTTGAGGAAATTTTGAGGCAGATTCGTCAACCGGCGTAAAAGTTATTCCAAATAGAATTTTGAGATTTAACATTGAAAAAAATCCTAACTATAACTACCTACTGGCGACCGCCAGTAGGTAATATATATATATATATATATATATATATATATATATATATATTCACTGAAAAAACCATAGGTTATAGACCATATATAGTTAGGAATTAGCATTTACAAAACCTTGAAAATTCACTGAAAAAACCATAGGTTATAGACCATATATCGTTAGGAATTCGCATTTACAAAACCTTATTTTACTCACACAAAACCATTGAAATTCCATATATAGTTAGTTGCACTAACTATATATCGCGCACCCGCAATCCACTGCTGATGATGTCACATATTACATCATTCATGACATGGTCAGTGACATCACTGATGACATCACTGATGACATCTCAAATGACATCACTGATGACATCACTGATGACAACATCCAGTGACTGTATGTTTCTGTAAAGTTAAAATATGTCTTACATATTGAAGAATGAGTGGATGTATAAGTGTCTGGATGAAGGATTTAGTAGGTGCATGACTGACTGTATGAGTGAGTGATTAAATGTGTCTCACTGAGTGCATGGGTTAGTGACTAAACTGTCTTAATTTGTGCATCATTATGTCTGTTGTTCTGTAAACTGTTGCATGTGTTGATAAGTAGCTATATGAGTAACTATATGGGTTATTGATTGGTTGCCCAAGTATTTGTATGGGAGACTGAGTGTGTGTGTGGGTGGCTGGGAGGTGTATGACTCTGTGCATAGATGTGTGAGCAGTTGATTCACTAGATGTATGGTTTCAAAAGTGCATGTGGAAACAGCTGTATGGGCGGTTGACTGTGTGCATGAGTGTATTGGTGAGTGAATGGATATCTCAGTGCTACATGTCAAAGTAAGTACATATGTAAAACACAGTACATGTGAGAGTTGACATATATAAATAACTGTGCATAAGAGCCAGTGAATGTGTGAGTGGCTGTATGGATCATTGTGAACTTGTATCAGTGATTGTATAAGAGAGTAAATATGTGTTAGTATATGTTTGAATAAGTAAAGTTTGTATAACTGTATAGTTGAGGAAATGGAGGTGTGATTGATTCTTTGCATGACTGACTAGGTGTGTGAGTAACTCCATGGATGAGTGACAGTCTGTGAGTGTCTGTTTACACTGATTGTATCTAAGGTTATATTAGAGTCTGAAGAGGTTCATCGTATTATCACATGAATGATATCATCAGTGATGTGATCAGTAATGTCAAATGAGATGTCATCAGTGATGTCATTTGAGATGTCATCAGTGATGTCATTTGAGATGTCATCAGTGATGTCATCAGTGATGTCACTGACCATGTCATGAATGATGTAATATGTGACATCATCAGCAGTGGATTGCGGGTGCGCGATATATAGTTAGTGCAACTAACTATATATGGAATTTCAATGGTTTTGTGTGAGTAAAATAAGGTTTTGTAAATGCGAATTCCTAACTATATATGGTCTATAACCTATGGTTTTTTCAGTGAATTTTCAAGGTTTTGTAAATGCTAATTCCTAACTATATATGGTCTATAACCTATGGTTTTTTCAGTGAATTTTCAAGGTTTTGTAAATGCTAATTCCTAACTATATATGGTCTATAGCCTATTGTTTTTTCAGTGAATATATATATATATACATATATAAACATATATCATCTGTATATCTATATAAATACAAACATAAATGCAGGCGTACATATACTTATATGCATACAGATGCATGTTATTTACATGAAAGTTGAAAATACACTAATAAAAGCAAAGCTAAAAAGCCACCTCATTACAAACAGAATGGCTTTAACTTAAACGAGGGCGAGATCTATTGCATTTTCAATGCTTGCTTACTTTGGTTCCATCAAGAAGACATTCAGATGTGTCACACATTTGCCATAAATTCTGAATGTTAGCACTCTAGTTGCACATTAGATCACTGTAGTAAAGCTACTGCTCACCAGGGACGTCTGCTGCTGGTATTCAAAGTGCATGTTTCAGTCTGCATGTCAGAATTTTTTTAATGAAATAGAAGAGGATTTGAGAAGTCACTCAAAATGATCCCTAATTTATCTTTCTGAAGCACTAATCATACTTTCTATGGCAAAATTAACCCCCTCATGTTGTTCCTTTTTAAATTGAGTGTTTTCAGACTCACCACTTCATTCCAATCAAGATGGCTTCTGGTGTGCCATACTTTTGTCATAAGTAAGACTGTTAGCGCTCTAGTTGTTCTTTAGAACACTCTGGGACATTCTGTCATTGGGCAATACTTGGGGTACATCTGGGTGATATTTGGGCTACACTTAGGCTCTTTTGTCTCTGGTGGCCATCTTGGGAGACTGTATGTCAGAATTTTTTAATGAAATTGAAGAGGGTTTGAGAAGTCACTCAAAATGTGCCCTAATTTTTCTTTCTGCAGCACTAATCATAATTCATATGGCAAAATATACCCCCTCATTTTGTTCCTTTTTAAATTAAATGTTTTAAGAGTTACCACTTTATTCCAATCAAGATGGCTTCAGGTGTGCCATACCTTTGTAATAAGTAGGACTGTTAGCGCTCTAGTTGTTCTTTAGAACACTCTGGGACATTCTGTCATTGGGCTATACTTGGGCTACATCTGGGTGATATTTGGGCTACATTTGGGCTCTTTTGTCTCTGGTGGCCATTTTGGGAGACTGCATGTCAGAATTTTTTAATGAAATAGAAGAGAATTTGATTCCCGCCATTTTGTATCCTGCATAGACAAGGAGCAGCCAAACCAGGAATGAGACACGATTGGTCCGGTCTCGTATTTAGAGGCTCCCTTGCCCTGGTTTGGATACTATTGTGCTCCTAAACCCTTCAATTTCCTTACTTGCTTTGATTCCAAAAGCATAGGTACTGCTTAACAGACTACTTTGTGGACCACAATATTGGCCCCAAAAAACTGGTATGCTTTCAAGACAAACAAATTAATTCTTTGTCCTGAAGATGATGCCATGTATCTGTGTGTAGGCATCGAAACGCCGTCGACATAGTAGCATCATATGTACCCTACAAATAGAAAATTGTTCACAATGATGCTTTGTACTTTACCATTGTCTGTTCACTGAGATACTAGCACAGACCGCCTTTGTTGCGTCAAGTTTACCCCCCTGTTTTGTCTTGTCCCCTGTGGGTTACTGGTTGTACCCACCTTGTAAAAAATCCTTTTATGTTTTCCATATCTCTTAAAATAAAAACCTGTCCTGCTGGACAAAGGTCATACTGACTATTGAGTGTATGTCCATCAATTCTGCCTAATCCCTGAACTACTAGGGACCACTGTCTTTTGAAATACGTAACTGCCCAAGGTCCCTAGTGATATTCCTTTGGGTCTCCCTTGTTCTTTGAAACTAATTTTTCATTCTGCAGCACTAATCATACTTTCTATGGCAAAATATACCCCCTCATGTTGTTTCTTTTTAAATTAAATGTTTTAAGAGTTACCACTTTATTCCAATCAAGATGGCTTCAGGTGTGCCATACCTTTGTAATAAGTAGGACTGTTAGCGCTCTAGTTGTTCTTTAGAACACTCTGGGACATTCTGTCATTGGGCTATACTTGGGCTACATCTGGGTGATATTTGGGCTACATTTGGGCTCTTTTGTCTCTGGTGGACATTTTGGGAGACTGCATGTCAGAATGTTTTAATGAAATAGAAAAGGATTTGAGAATTCACTCAAAATGTGCCCTAATTTTTCATTCTGCAGCACTAATCATACTTTCTATGGCAAAATATACCCCCTCATGTTGTTTCTTTTTAAATTAAATGTTTTAAGAGTTACCGCTTTATTCCAATCAAGATGGCTTCAGGTGTGCCATACCTTTGTAATAAGTAGGACTGTTAGCGCTCTAGTTGTTCTTTAGAACACTCTAGGAGGCTGCAGTAGAACACAAAGGAATCAACTGACAGTCTCTGTCCTTGTTGGATGTACATGTTTTACTGAGAATGTCAGACTTCATTTTCACATGACTGAGAAAGATAATGTGAATTCACAGAAAATATGCTTTCAGTTTAGCTTATAGATCCCCTTCCAAACCACTGTGGGAAAATCATGAGATATTAGTTTTCTTTCAAACAATATTCATGATATCACAGCAGAAGGTTTTTTCACATGGTAAAATCACCTTAGAACCCACCACAATTCCTAAAACGAGTATGGTACCATCAACAAATGATTTATAATGTAACTAAAGTCCTAAAACCCTCTATTAACTACAATGCTTTTTAATGAGGTGCTATCATGTATATTGGTCCCAAGATGGCTGCCAACACTTCTTGGAAGTGCTGACAGCCAATCAGATCAGATGTTTGGTTAGGCTCCGCCCAGATATATATCTTTTTTTGAACCTAAATTACTCAAAATCCACTGGAGAACATATATTGAGACCTAGCAAAGGCACATCGGGCTAACAGTCCCTACAATTTTGCCAAGTTTCGTGCAAATCCATTCAGCCGTTCGAGCTAAAAGTGAGGCCAACCGCCCTATGGAAATTAACATGGGAAAAACGCGTTTTGGGACCCCCCTTTTTTCTCGGCCCCCCCTTGATGAAACCCCCCCAAATTGTCAGGTGCTGCTCAGAAACAAAATGTTCCATTTTCCTGAAAATTTCAGCCAATTCCGTCCACAAACGCCAAAGTTATTAGACATAGGATTTTCAAAAATCCCATAGAGAAAAAATCCTAACTTTAAATACCTACTGGCGACCGCCAGTAGGTAAGCGCTTCACAATCTTTACATAGATACAGCACATACACACACATATATATATTTTTTGAACAAAGGGGGCGGCACAACTGGATACTAAATTCAGTCTTTATTCACACAAACACTCCACCAACGCGTTTCAGCCTCACGGCTTTTCTCACGGTCAGTGAGTCCTTCATTGCTTTTAGTTTAAATACTGCCCCATATTAGCCTTTAAGTGGCATTATGGGATATGTCGTTTTGCAAGCAACGTGTTGCACACATTTAAAAATTAAATAGAAATTAAACAAAGGACTAGTGTGCTGAAATTATCAGAGTGTAGTACTCTAAGCATCATAAGTTATTTACACTTAGGGCTTTATATTTTACAGTCCATAAATTTAAGGATTTTTGGGGTATAGTACCCTGGTTACAGTTCATCAAAAGTTCGACTGGGCATTTCCTCACTCCAGATGTTTGTGGAGGTCTTCTCCAAAGTTCATACCTCTGGGATGTCTTGTGCGGAATTGAATTATTAGACGAGATTCCATTTGTCTTAAGAGACGCACTGTGTCTCCTCCTCTTTCAAGTTTTGTCAGCATTCGCATTCCGTAAAAAGTCATTGCTCGCCAATCCCCATTTTGACACGATTTCAAGTGTTTGGCTGTGGCATACAGTAGATTGGAATTCTTTACAGCCCGGATATGCTCCAAGATTCTTTTCTTTAGCATACATGTTGTTGAGCCTATGTATTTCATGCCGCATTTGCATTCAATTACATAAACTACATTTTTGGATGTGCATGTAATGTATTGCTTGATTGGCACCTCTTTTCCGTTGGGTTCATTAACACTTTTCATTTTTTTGCCTATCTTGCAGGCCTTGCACGAGGTACAGGGTTTGAAGCCCACATTTTGTTCCATCCACCACTTTGGTTTTTCTTGCATTTGAAAGTGGCTTTTTACCAGCAAATTTTGCAATGAAGTGTTCTTTTTATATGTGATGGACAGGTGTTTTCCAACTAATGTCCCAATGTCTGGATCGCTGGTTATTAGATGCCAATATTTTTTCAGTTTTTTAGCAATCAGCCCGCTTTCCTTATTGTAGGTGGTTATGAATCTCGGGGGATCCTTATCCTGTGGGGGTTTTTCTTTTTCAATGAGAGTTTCGGCTCTGCTGACTTCGTCGACTTTCTTTTTACAGTTGGTTAATACATAGTCTTTGTACCCTCTGGATTGGAATCTGAGTTTACTTTGATGAATCTTATTTTCCGCGTCTTCCATTTTCGAGCAATTTCTCTTAAGTCGAATGTATTCGCCATACGGAATGCTTCTTAGCAAAGATTTGGGGTGAAAACGGGTCCCATGGAGGACACTGTTGGTCGCTGTCTTTTTGACATTTTGGGCATTTTGGGCATTGAGGAAATGCCCAGTTGAACTTTTGATGAACTGTAACCAGGGTACTATACCCCAAAAATCCTTAAATTTATGGACTGTAAAATATAAAGCCCTAAGTGTAAATAACTTATGATGCTTAGAGTACTACACTCTGATAATTTCAGCACACTAGTCCTTTGTTTAATTTCTATTTAATTTTTAAATGTGTGCAACACGTTGCTTGCAAAACTACATATCCCATAATGCCACTTAAAGGCTAATATGGGGCAGTATTTAAACTAAAAGCAATGAAGGACTCACTGACCGTGAGAAAAGCTGTGAGGCTGAAACGCGTTGGTGGAGTGTTTGTGTGAATAAAGACTGAATTTAGTATCCAGTTGTGCCGCCCCCTTTGTTCAAAAATTAATTCTGGGGCTTGGATCCAGCTCTTGGGTAGTGCACACGCTGTTGAGCGCTCTCAGGCTTTGAAGGATCACTTTGGATTAACACATATATCGCCAGTAGGTATATATAGTTAGGATAATTTGTCTATGGAACTTTTGAAAATTCTATGTCTAATAACTTTGGCGTTTGTGGACGGAATCGGCTGAAATTTTCAGGAAAATGGCACATTTTGTTTCTGAGCAGCCCTTGAAAATCTGGGGGGGTTTTTTTCAAGGGGGGGCCAAGAAAAAAGGGGGGTCCCAAAACGCGTTTTTCCCATGTTAATTTCCATAGGGCGGTTGGCCTCACTTTTAGCTCGAACGGCTGAATGGATTTGCACGAAACTTGGCAAAATTGTAGGGACTGTTAGCCCGATGTGCCTTTGCTAGGTCTCAATATATGTGCTCCAGAAGTTTTTGAGAAATTAACGTTCAAAACAAGATATATATCTGTAACAGCGCTCCGGGCTGCGCTCCGGTCCGCTTACTTTTCGCGAAACGGAACTTTGCGCGCAGAAAGCTGATTGGCTCTCCGGTGTCTGTCAACATTCTAAACAGTCCGGAGCGGCCGCCATCTTATCTCTCGGTAGGATCGAGAGAGACGAAGAGGTGAAAAACGAAGGGGGAATTTAATGAAAGGGGCAAGGTATACCTCTCTTGACCCCCTAGGAATGATGTTGGGGTTATTAAAGGGTCTCGTGGGGAAAATAAAAAAATATATATTTTTCACGGTAGAAGCGCTTCCCGAGCCGCGAACTGGGCCGCAAACTGGTAGCGAAACGGGAATTCGCCATTTTGTGTTTCGTTTTAATTAAATTACTAGGTATAAGGGGGTGCGGGAGACGTATCCTGACCCCTTATGTTTTCTGAGGGTGGCTGAGGAGGCTCATATATGTTGATACATGTCTTCCAGCGGCTGTGCGTGAGCTTTTTTTTTTTTTTTGCTGCGTGACGTCTGTTAACGTTCGATTCGATGGAAATCAGGAAGTGTTGACCACCATTTTGTCACTGCGAGTAAATATTTTGTTATAAATGAATCCTTATTGATAAACATTGTCTGCGCCATCTTGCCTTTTTGTCCAATGCCACAATTTTGTCGTGCACGGCAGCCATTTTAGATGCCTTGACCAGACCCACTCTCTGCACGCCGTTGATTCTCAGCACAGCTCCCCACCCTCGCAAGCATCTCCCCCACGCACTGGTCACCCCCGCTCTTTCTCTCATGCATGGGCCATATACTTCCCCCCATCTGCGCTGCTCTTCCCTGAGAATCACACTCTGTGCCCGCCCGACACCTCCCTTTCACCCTATTCACTACCGCACCCTCTGACACTCCTCTTCCTCTGTGTCCGATTGTCCAGGCCGGACCCAGGCTATCACCTAGCCCTGCGGATGTAGTTTATGGCCCCAGCTGTAGAGAATCCAGACATACCAATCCTCCCGATTCAGGCGTGAGACTACTGATTTCAGTGCTAGTCTTCCGCCTCCCGATTCCTGCAAGGAAAAACCCGGGGGCATATTACCAACAACTAGCGATAATTTTTGTCTCTAACTTGTTTAGAGACAAAAATTATCGCCGCACATCGGCGAATTTTATCGCAGATAAACCTTGCTATTAGCAAGGTTTATCGCAAATGCGATAAAAAACGGCCGCAATGCATGAATATCGCTGAAAAGTCAGCGATATTCATGCATTATCCAGCAAATGCTCTTAGCCATGTTATCCACCTTCCATTGGATAACATGGCTAAAAACTGCTCTGTGCGTGAGCTTTCTTTTTTTTTTTTGCTGCGTGACGTCTGTTAACGTTCGATTCGATGGAAATCAGGAAGTGTTGACCACCATTTTGTCACTGCGAGTAAATATTTTGTTATAAATGAATCCTTATTGATAAACATTGTCTGCGCCATCTTGCCTTTTTGTCCAATGCCACAATTTTGTCGTGCACGGCAGCCATTTTAGATGCCTTGACCAGACCCACTCTCTGCACGCCGTTGATTCTCAGCACGGCTCCCCACCCTCGCAAGCATCTCCCCCACGCACTGGTCACCCCCGCTCTCTCTCTCATGCATCGGCCATATACTTCCCCCCATCTGCGCTGCTCTTCCCTGAGAATCACACTCTGTGCCCGCCCGACACCTCCCTTTCACCCTATTCACTACCCCACCCTCTGACACTCCTCTTCCTCTGTGTCCGATTGTCCAGGCCGGACCCAGGCTATCACCTAGCCCTGCGGATGTAGTTTATGGCCCCAGCTGTAGAGAATCCAGACATGCCAACCCTCCCGATTCAGGCGTGAGACTACTGATTTCAGTGCTAGTCTTCCGCCTCCCGATTCCTGCAAGGAAAAATCCGGGGGCATATTACCAACAACTAGCGATAATTTTTGTCTCTAACTTGTTTAGAGACAAAAATTATCGCCGCACATCGGCGAATTTTATCGCAGATAAACCTTGCTATTAGCAAGGTTTATCGCAAATGCGATAAAAAACGGCCACAATGCATGAATATCGCTGAAAAGTCAGCGATATTCATGCATTATCCAGCAAATGCTCTTAGCCATGTTATCCACCTTCCATTGGATAACATGGCTAAAAACTGCTCAGGGCAGGTGTTAGCTTTTGGAGATATTCGCGCTTAGCGCGAATATCTCCAAAAGTTGGTAATAGGAGATAGCGATGGTTAGGGACTGTTTCCAGTCGCTAACATCTTGGCACGCCCACTTTGCATGTCATTAGTTATAAATATCACTGACATGCAAAGCGGGGCCCAAGATGGTCGCTATCTCCTTTTAGCTGTCACTAACTGGTGTTAGCGACAGCTTGGTAATAGGGAGATAATTTTATCTCCTTTTTTTTGGCTTTTAAAGCCAAAAAAGCGGAAATAAACCCCCTTGATAATATGCCCCACGATTCCTCGGGGGTTTCAGCTGACAGGGTTTGGTATTGTGTTACGTGCTAATTCTTCCAGGAAACGTCAGAGGGTCGATGCAGGGGTTCTAGAAGGGGTGATAAACCATTTAAGCCTCATGAACAAGCGCATGGTCTTTTAAAGATTTGTGAAGTACTCGGGGCGGCGGTGTGTGTGTGCCCTCTTTCAGGAGCGGGCGGGGGGGCACTGCCAGCAACTTGCCAGGCCAGGCAGTGTTCAACACGTGCATCACCCTTTCTCTGCCTGCTATTGCGCTCCATGCTTCGGAAAGGTAAGAAAAAGAACGTGCATTTGAGTTTGAAATGTCCGATCCTGTAGCAGTACACTTGCAAAGCCCACACATGACAATAACCCGATTCAAGGCCCCATTCACCCGATTTTTAAAAAAAATATAGTACTCCAAAGTTGGATTATAAAAATGTATTAACTTTTAAATATAACGAACGCAACAAAAACTGTAAATATATTTAAACATTTTTTGATTAAAAAAAACAACAATGGTCAGAAGCTGTCTTTTGTGCGAATAGTCCCAAGGCAGCACAACGTGCTGAGTTGTGGAAGGCACCCAGGTGAAGAACCATCCCTTCTTTAAACCCCATGGTGACCAACTATAGTTTCAATGAGTGCTATGTCCCAGGTTTTACATAAAGTAGTGTTTACCTAGAGTGGTGCTGTGTAGGACACTCTGAATGGAAATTAACTAGAACTATAACGATAACAACAACAACAACAATAATATAACTTTTATGCCTAAATTACGCAAACAGTTAGCTAATCTGCTAAAGGGGGGAGTCGCCATTTCTTTACAATAATCAATAATGAAAAATCAACATCAATAGGGTTGTCCGTATTCCCGATGCAGCACTATAGTGCAACATACACAGCACCTGGGGTGTCAAGAGTGAACAGGTCCTAGCTGCTTAACCAATTACTGACAAATGCTATATTAAACACTTACTATGTATAATACTTGCGTTCACAATAGTTTTACTTTACAAAACAGAACAAAAGATGTCCCCTGTAAGTAAACCCATATTAGCTGTTTCAGTTATTGAACATCCTAAGGTTTTATGACATGGGGAACAGTGGTGATATCCTGGGCGGGTGATGGAACTGGGATTGTTAATGGGAAAACATCTACAAAGAAAACTATTGGTGAATTATACTTCTCCGGAAACTATAACGATAACAACAACAACAACAATAATATAACTTTTATGCCCAAATTACGCAAAGATTTAGCTAATCTGCTAAAGGGGGGAGTAGCCATTTCTTTTGATAATTTATTTATCCATCCGTAGCCTCTCTAATCTCCATTACAATATGTTTCTTGCTGTCGCTAGCTGATGAAAAAACTAAAGTGATAACTTCCTCATCCTTATTTTGTCTTTCTTTGTTCCTTAAGATGTTATCTGTGTCAACCTCTTCCGAGAATGCTGATGTGTTAGGGATTTCCTTGTGTTTCTTAATAGCATTGGTGTCTGCACACTTCTTTGTCAATTCTGTGAACATGATAACTGCTTCATAAACAGACGATATCTTTGTTTAGTCATTAGTGTTAAGTGTGTCTGAAACTACAGTGCCCTTTTGTTTTTCTTTCTTCAGGCTCTATAGAGTTTTGTGTGTTGTTCTTTTGAGCGACAATTATTCCAGAGGTTTCAGGTTCACTTGTTTTGTCCTGCAGTGAGTTAACAGCTTTAGAGACTTCATGTTTATTTGCTATGTCCTGCTGTGCGTCAACTGCTTCAGAGACGTCAGCCTCATTTGTTATGTTTGACTAGATCCTGGACCTGCCCGGCCGCGCCCAAAATGGCGCCGGTGTAAATGGGACTCGTAACTGCTTGTTGTGTACTGATTGCCCAACCTTGATATCACGAGATACGTATGCAGTTTTGAAGCATATGGCGGAGGCTCGTCTGCTGTAGTGGGGCGCCCCTTTATCGTTTCAGTCGCCATTCCGCCCGCTTTTGCTACACTGTGCCTTTTCCGCCATTCAGCTGTTTACCGCCCGCTCTTACGGCTACAGCGTCTCGCTCACCATATAGTTGAGTTGCTCCCACTCTTGCGGTGCAGCGATAGGCGGCTGCCACAGGACTCTTAAAATGGCGGCCGGCTCTTCGGATTTGGGCCTGGTCCAGTAAAATGGCCCTGGGACACCTTGGAACTCGGACGCTTGTCTGCCAGGGCTTGGGTTCCATTCTCGAAAGCGTCCCCTCAGCCTTGAAGATTGTACAAAAGTCTTGGGGGCCCTCGACTCCCGCAGGCTTCCGGTGGGGAGCGGCTGCCATGATTGCTTGCGGAATGGCCACGACGGAGCTACGAGATGGTGGTGCTCTCATGGTGACGCCAGCTTCAGTCTGAAACATCCAGAAACAAGGTGGGGCTTTCATCGTTTGGGAAAAAAAATGTTTTAATCCAATGAAAAGTGTTATTTTTAGGTCAAATGACCTAGTCTTACATCATTAGGAAAACAAAAGTAAAATGAACCAATGAAAAGTTTTATTAACAAGTCACATGACCTGTTATGCTTACGTTACGCGCTGCACGGCGCGCTCTGGATCGTTTCCGGGAAGCTGCGCCTTGCGCACCGGAGCACTTCCGGGTGCGCTAACGCGGCGCGTCATATGACGCATTATGCGAGAACGCAGGTCCAGAATATAGTCAAAATGTCTCCACCAACCAGCGGTCGGAATACAACCGCTTTCAGCAGTCCAAAAAGTTCGGTTAAATTTTAAGAGCGGGAGCAACTCAACTACATGGTGAGCGAGACGCTGTAGTCGCAAGAGCGGGCGGTAAACAGCTGAATGGCGGAAGAGGCACAGAGTACCAAAAGCGGGCGGAATGGCAACTAAAACGGTAAAGGGGCGCCCCACTACAGCGTGTCTTCAGGTCAAACGGATTGTGGGACAAGGTCCAGAATGGAAGAGTCATCAAAAGGGAAAAAATTCCGCCGGACCCCGGGAGCCGGCCGCCTATGTCGGGGGCGATCTCAGGCCACACCAGGGCAACACGACTAGGGGAGGGGGCAGGAGCCAAGCGCCCCCTCTCAGTCCGCGCCATCTCACCGCCCCTCGGGGGCCTCCGTCAAGCGGTTTAGGGAGGCACCGTATCACATTGTTTTCCAATGCAGTCAGGTGCACAAACGGACCCCACTTACTTTGAATAGTGAAGCTGCAGCAGGTGCAAATAAGGTTTAAACAGTGTTATAAGCGCTGCTTAGAACTCTGAAGTATGGCACTCAACATCCAGGACTTATGCCATTTGTGTAAGGCAGTGACATCGAAGCAACTCAGGGACAAAAAGCATGAACGAACATTCACGTATGAAAATCTTATTTGGGGAAGGGGCAGGATCCAAACGCCCCCTCCCAGTTCGCGCTACTACACCGTATGTGGAAAATCTGAAGCCATCGTTCTACAAACTCTCAACGCTTGCTATCAGTGCATGAGTTTCATGCTCGATCGATTGAGCTAGCCGGATCGGGCAATAAAAAGTATAAAATAGTTATGTAAATAGTTATTTAATAAAATGTTTTACCCTGTTTCTTTGCTGGTGTGTTGTCTATATTTATAATATTTGCATAGGGTTTGTCGTTATTTTGGGCGGGGTGGGTGGCGGAGTCGAGCTGTCTTGCAGCCCTCATGGTGTGGAGCTCAGTTCATTTCACTATTTTCGTATTTCTCATGAAGGGTTGTTCCTAATGTTTGTATTTTACCGAGGTCAAAAAGAGATCGAATTAGTGGTCTACTGATTTTGCTCGATTACTTTTATTTTTTTACACGATTTTTCACTATCTGCAAAGACTAAACAGAGTATTGCGACTTTGTGCTTGTTTGTAAATAGAGAATGATCCAAAGAGAACCAATTCTAAAACAGTAAATGCTTGAATAACAATCAATCAAATGGAGAGACAAGCAGGTACGACGGATTACAACGGGGGTAAAGGTCTGCGTTAACTACCGTTCACTATCTGCAAAGAGAGAGTACTACTAAGAGAAAGGGAGGGGGGGGCAGCGTTCAAAGCACATCAGCGTGCATAAACACGAAAAAGTTTTTACCTATCACGTACTTCACATTTGACAGCTTTTTTATATTTGCTATTAAAAAACCATTGAAATTCACAGAAAAAACCATAGGTTATAGTCCATATATAGTTAGGAATTTGCATTTACAAAACCTTGAAAATTCAATGAAAAAACCATTGGTTATAGAACATATATAGTTAGGAATTTGCATTTACAAAACCTTATTTTACTCGCATAAAACCATTGAAATTCCATATATAGTTAGATGCTCTAACTATATATCGCGCACCCGCAATCCACTGCTGATGATGTCACATATTACATCATTCATGACATGGTCAGTGACATCACTGATGACATCACTGATGACATCTCAAATGACATCACTGATGACATCACTGATGACATATCAAATGACATCACTGATGACATCACTGATGACATCTCAAATGACATCACTGGTGACATCACTCATGATATCATTCATGTGATAATACAATGAACCTCTTCAGACTCTAATATAACCTTAGATACAATCAGTGTAAACAGACACTCACAGACTGTCACTCATCCATGGAGTTACTCACACAACTAGTCAGTCATGCAAACAATCAATCACACCTCCATTTCCTCAACTATACAGTTATACAAACTTTACTTATTCAAATATATACTAACACATATTTTCTCTCTTATACAATCCCTGATACAAGTTCACAATGATCCATACAGCCACTCACACATTCACTGGCTCTTATGCACAGTTATTTATATATGTCAACTCTCACATGTACTGTCTTTTACATATGTACTTACTTTGACATGTAGCACTGAGATATCCATTCACTCACCAATACACTCATGCACACAGTCAACCACCCATACAGTTGTTTCCACATGCAGTTTTGAACCCATACATCTAGTGAATCAGCTGTTCACACATCTATGCACAGAGTCACACACCTCCCAGCCACTCACACACATACTCAGCCTCCCATACAAATACTCGGGCAACCAATCAATAACCCATATAGTTACTCATATAGCTACTGATCAACACATGCAGCAGTTTACAGAACAACAGATATAATGATGCACAAATTAATACAGTTTAATCACTAACCCATGCACTCATTGAGACACATTTAATCACTCCCTCATACAATCAGTCATGCACCTACTAAATCCTTCATCCAGACATTTATACATCCACTCATTCTTCAATATGTGAGACATATTTTAACTTTACAGAAACATACAGTCACTGGGTGTTGTCATCAGTGATGTCATCAGTGATGTCATTTGAGATGTCATCAGTGATGTCATCAGTGATGTCACTGACCATGTCATGAATGATGTAATATGTGACATCATCAGCAGTGGATTGCGGGTGCGCGATATATAGTTAGCGCATCTAACTATATATGGAATTTCAATGGTTTTATGCGAGTAAAATAAGGTTTTGTAAATGCAAATTCCTAACTATATATGTTCTATAACCAATGGTTTTTTCATTGAATATATATATATATATATATATATATATATATATATATATATATATATTTATATTTATATATATATATGTATATATATATATCTATATTCACTGAAAAAACCATAGGTTTCACACCAGTTATAGTTAGGAATTAGCATTTAAAAAACCTATGAAATTCACTGAAAAAACCATAGGTTTCACACCAGTTATAGTTAGGAATTAGCATTTAAAAAACCTATTATATTCACTGAAATAACCATAGTTTTCACACCAGTTATAGTTAGCTGGAAATTTTACTGATATAAAACCATTGAAATTCCCACGTTATAGTTAGTCGGACTCACTATAACTTGCGCGTGCAATGCACTGCTGATGACATCACATATTACATCACTCATGACATGGTCAGTGACATCACTCATGACATCACTGATGACACCATCCAGTGAATGTGTGTCTTTCTGAAAAATAAATATGTTTTATATATGTATATGTAAAGGTCGATGGGAGAATAAATGTTTAAATAAGTGTCTAAATGGATGGTTTAAAAAAAAAAAATATTGAATAACTGGCTTATTAAGTGTATCTTAGTGAATACATATATTAGTGAGTAATGTTTAAATATTTAAATATATGTATCAGTGTTTCACTTTATGTATAAGTGGCTGCATGGGTTGGTGAGTAGCTACATATGTGTGTATATGGGTTATTAGATGTTTTTTTTAGTATCAGTATAAGTGTCTGTATGATTTGGTGGGAGTGTTACTTAGCACATAGATGCATAAATGACTGACTCACTGTTTGTATGTGTTTTGAAGACAGCATATGTGCCGGACTGTATGGGTGAATGAGTGTGTATATGTATGTGTTAGTAAGTGAATGACTGTCTTACTAGTGTCTTTATCAGTAACTACATATGTTTTAATCTAGTATATGTGAGTATTGATGTATATAAGTGAGTATATATGAGAGTGAGAGATTGAAAGAATTCTTGTTTTAATAAGTATGTGTTTCTATAAGTGATTTTTTAAGAGAGTAAGTATGTGTAAGTTTCTTTAGAAGTAAGGTGGTAGTGTGTGTATAGCTGTATATGCAAAAAAATGGATGTTCAATAGTTTATTTGCATGTGTGAGTATGTGTGTGAGCAACTTTTGGAAGACTGTCGGTGTGTTAACGGATGTATAGGTGTCTCACTACATATAATGAGTGAGTATATGTATGACTGACTATATAGAACTGTTGATGAATGAGTGGATGTGTATATAAATGGTGGAATTACTGAATTGGTTGTTGTAACTGGTATAGGTATCTCCACTTTTTTGAAAATGTTAGTTTCTATTTTTGAATATGTGTTTCAAGGGTTACTTTACAGTGAAAGGAGGTCTGTCACTCTGTCACAAGGACGGTGTCATCAGTGATGTCATGAGTGATGTCACTGACCATGTCATGAGTGATGTAATTTGTGATGTCATCAGCAGTGCATTGCACGCGCAAGTTATAGTGAGTCCGACTAACTATAACGTGGGAATTTCAATGGTTTTATATCAGTAACATTTCCAGCTAACTATAACTGGTGTGAAACCTATGGTTTTTTCAGTGAATTTAATAGGTTTTTTAAATGCTAATTCCTAACTATAACTGGTCTGAAACCTATGGTTTTTTCAGTGAATTTCATAGGTTTTTTAAATGCTAATTCCTAACTATAACTGGTGTGAAACCTATGGTTTTTTCAGTGAATTTCATAGGTTTTTTTAATGCTAATTCCTAACTATAAGTCTCACTTTATAAATAACACTGTTAGCACTCTAGTTGTTCTTTAGAACACTCTGGTACATTCTGTCATTGGGCTACAGTTGGGCTACATCTAGTTGAAATTTGGGCTACATTTACATTTTTTGGTCTCTGGTGGCCATCTTTGGGCTACATTGGGCTACATTGGACTACATTTGGGTTACATTTTGGCATTTTGGTATATATATATAGCCCAATGTAGCACAATATATATTTTATCAAAGTTAATTTTCGTAAAAACCACTTAAGAATAGGGCTACCAGTCCCTACAATTTTTCCCCTTTTTTTTCTTTTTCTTTTTTGCTTTGGAGCGCTCCCGGTGCGCTTCCCGGGGAGCGCCCCGAAAAGCGTACTTTTATAAAGCGCCCCGGGCGCGCTCCGAGGAGCGTCCCGTAAGCGCCAATATCGCGAACGAAAACATGATCATGACGTATCGCGTAGCCGCGTCCGCGTGATACGCACGGCGTAAGCGCACCCGGAAGTACTCGAGCGACTACGATCGCGCAACGTAAACATCCGACGCGCTTACGCTACGCGACCCGAAGCGCCGCCCCGGGGCGCGTAGCGTAAGCGCGTCGGGTCATGTGACCTGAAAATAACACTTTTCATTGGTTCATAACAGTTTTAGTTTCATAATGATGAAGCCCCTGGTCTTGTGACCTGAAAATAACACTTCTCATTGGTTCAGGACAGTTTTTTTTCTAAATGATGAAAGACCCCACCTTTTTTCCTTATTCTGACTTTGTCCTTTGACTGAGGAAGACCTGTTTGTACATCTCTGTACCTTTTTGATATTAATAATGGCTTCAGTAGCAGCAGCAGCTGGTGCATCTGCCCCACCACCACCACCACAACCACCAAGAGGACCACCTCATGATTATATTGGTGGTCAGGAACAGGAGGAGGAGGAAGAGGAAGAGGAGGAGGGGAGGAGAAGATGGCTGCCTGAAGAAAACACTCCATACAAACCCAAGCCACACATTATATGGGAGTTTTTTTCAATCCCAGATGGCAAGAAAAAAGTTAATGCGCCCAAGGTAACTTGCTTAATCAGCAATGATGAACTTTCACGGGGCAACCCAAACAAAAAATATTCATTTGGTAACTATACCATGATTCGTCATATGACCAGAAAGCACCCAAACAACTACTCTCGTGCTGAGTTCAGGGAACTGGCCAGTAACCTCCCCAAGTCATCAAGGACCACCTCCCAAACAAACCAACCCACTTCATCAGGACCAGAAACATCCGAGATGATGCCTTGCATTCAGCCAAGATTTTCTGATTTTAAAATCACTTGTTCTGCATGTGGCAAGCTTATCGCCTATGGTGAAAAAAGCGTTAAGCTCATCGTCCTTGCAGGTGATAATCACAAGTGCCCCAAAAAGAAGTAATTTTTTGGGTTTTTTATTTTTTTGCTCCAGTTGAGCCAGTTTCAATTCCCTTTTTTTGTTTCTCCCCCTAAAAAAATACAAAAAAAATATAAAACTGTTTTGAAAAGCCAAAAAAAGTTCAAAAAGTTCAAAAAACACAAAAAAAATATAAAACAACAAAAAGAAGAAAAAAAAAAGTTCTTTTTAGAACTACCTCCAATTTCTAAATAAAGGCTTCTTTTTTTTATAAACTCTGTCATCTTTTTCCCTCATTTTACGCTCCCCGGTGCGCTACCTGGTGCGCGTACCGGGCGCTTCCCCCGCGCAAAACGAAAAAAAAAATATTTTAAATGCCCCGCGGGGCCCTTTTATAGCCCCCACATCAAACCTAGGGGGTCAAGGGGGGGTCTACCCTGCCCCCTTATGGTCATTTCCCTCTTTGTTTTGCCCACCTCTCGTGTCTCGATCCTACCGAGACACAAGATGGCGGCCGCTCCGGACTGTTTAGAATGTTTACAGACAACTGAGAGCCAATCAGCTTTCTGCGCGCAAGTCGCGTGGCGCGCCTGGAGCGCTCTCCGGTGCGCGCACCGGAGAGCGCCTATAGATATATATATTTTTTTGAACCTAAATTACTCAAAATCCACTGCAGCACATATCTTGAGACATAGCAAAGGCACATCGGGCTACCAGTCCCTACAATTTTGCCAAGTTTGGTGGAAATCCATTCAGCCGTTCGGGCTAAAAGTGAAATCGACTGCCCTATGGAAATTAACATGGGGAAAACGTGTTTTGGGACCCCCCTTTTATCTCGGCCCCCGCTTGACGTATCCCCCCCAAACTTTGAAGGAAGGACCGGAGCTCGACGAGGCCATTTTCAGGAAATTTTCAGGCAGGTTCATCAACCGGTGCCAAAGTTATTCCAAATAGAATTTTGAGATTTAACATTGAAAATAATCCTAACTATAACTACCTACTGGCGACCGCCAGTAGGTAATATATATATATATATATATATGTCCAAGAAAAACTGCTTTCAAAAGCAAAAACACGCATTCGGAAAGGTGCAGCTAGAAAGGGTTTATTCACGAGGTAACGCTACGCGTTTCAGCACAAAGGTGCCTTGGTCACACGTTAAACCAAAACCAATCATGAACGACTTTTGTACAAACATAAATGACCACCATGTTTAGTAAACATAGGAGAAGGACACATTCAATGTAAAAATTGCGTCGGCCATTGTTAACTAGTCATTTCGCATTTCATATCCATTGCTTCATAGAGATGTAAACAGAGAAATGAAAATTGCACCTGAAGTGCAATGAGAGTCATGTACTCATACTCATTACAAAAAACCGTGTGAAATTAAATAGTACATAAACCGTTTGTGCCTGTTATAGCATGTTACAGGGTATGACAATTGCCTGCAGCAGTTAATGTTTACTTGTGCATATTAAACATAATTCGAATAGCCCGTCCTATTCCCTTAAATTTGAGGGAAATTATGAGGGTAATTTTGCCACATATTCCAAATTAATCACACAATGATCCTAATGTCATATTAGGCTGGCATATGAAACATAGTAGATGCTTCAGGAGCCTCGGACGTGCAGATTAAATGAGAAGTTCAAGTAAATTAAAAGGTTATCTGTCGAGAGGCATGCGAGTGCTTCAAAATAAAATATGCAGTACATTTCTAATATATGTTGTCCGTCACATAAATAAGGTAGTACTATTAAACCTTAGACCCAACAATTGCTGTGCATATCATTTTCGGGTCTGGTAGCCGTGGGGCTTCTGGCACACTCGTAAACAATTTTTAAACAATACAGTAGTTGAATTGCGTGATGCACACCCTAAGCGAAAGTGCCCATGAGGTAGATGCATGGCATTGGAATTAACTTGTGACTAGCGGCAGTGTCAGACCGTTATAAGGCCATATTTACAAACAAACAAATTTTCACTCGGTCTAGTGCCCGAAAAGAACAAATTTAAATTAAAGGCTGAGTCTAAAGTCTCTGGGATATTTGTCCTCCCATATGGGTCAATCTCGTTTGTAATCAGAATGTACAATCATGGTAAACAGAGTGCATCTAGATCCGAGGGATCATAAAGGCGGGGGAGGAAAGAAAAATAATAAAGGTGATGGTGTGTTTCTTAGCTTATCGTGGTGAAGTGACAGTCTTCTATTCAGTTCAGACATGTGAGGGTCAGTGCAGTGCTCAGATTTTCTAAGGAGTGAAGTGCCCCCCGCCGGCTCCTAGAAAGCAAGGTAACAGAAATAGTAGGTTAAAATAGGTTAAAAACACGGTTGAACATTTGTAAGCAATTAATATGCATGAACAATCAGATTACATAATTTCGTGCAAGGATATACTTGATGTTACAGGGGTCCAACCAGAAGGCTGTATAGTAGTCAGACATGTGTAGTTACTCCATGTGAAGGTGAGTTGCGAGCTCCTCATCCAAGTTGTGTCCCCCAGGGAATTTGGTCTCGAGTTCTAATATCCATTTGGATTCCCTTTTTCTGAGAGCAAGTTCACGATTCCCACCCCGTTTACCAGCATTGACCTGTTCAATTGCATAGTATTTAAGAAGGTCATTGTTTGATTGATGTGCGGTTTGGAAATGTCTTGCAATAGGGTATTTGGGGTCCTGGTTGGTGATGGCCCTCAAGTGTTCCTGGACCCTTTTCTTTGCCATACATGAAGTGCTGCCCACATATTTTTTATGACATGGGCATTCCAAAATATAGATCACAAAAGTGGAACTACACGTCAAAAATTGTTTAATTTGTTTTCTGGTATTGGTCCCTGGTATCTCAAAATCTTTCACCATCACACTAGTGCGACAGGCCCTGCAGTGTCCACAAGGGTAAAACCCACTAAGCCCTCGGATGTGTTGGCCCTTCCTATCTGAGATGTCGCTTTTCACCAACATGTCTCTTAAATTGCGACCTCTTCTATACGTTATCAGTGGTCTATCCGAGAGTTTAGGTCCTATAATGGAGTCTGATTTTAAGATTTTCCAATTATCAGCCATTATTTTATGTACTTGTTTAGACTTTTGATTGAAAGTGGTTATGATTCTGGGAGAGTCTGATGGAACAGTGGGTTTGGGCATGGGATTGAGGGTCTCTGATCTCTGAACATTCAAAGCTTTAGAAAAGGCTTTAGTCAGTACCCCCTCAGGATATCCCCTATCCCGAAACCGTTTGAGTATGGTGTCACTTTCATGTATGAAATCTTCCTCTTTAGTACAATTTCTTTTGGCTCTTAAAAGTTCCCCATAGGGGATGCTCCATTTAAGTGGTTCAGGGTGGGAGCTAAGGGCATGCAGTAAGCTGTTACCTGCGGTATCTTTTCTATGGAGTTTTGAAATGAGTGTACCATTTTGATTCTCAATACTTGTATCTAAGAACTCCACCTGTTCTTTGCTGATGTTATAGGTCAGATGGATGTTGTAGCTGTTTTGGTTCAGCTTGGCAATGAAGGAAATGGCTTCTTCCTCTGTGCCATGCCAAATGACAAAGAGGTCGTCTATGTATCTAGACCATAAGTGTACTTTTTTGAAGTCCTCCCTAAGATCTACATTGGTCATGATTTCTTCTTCCCACTTTCCCAAGAACAAATTGGCGAAGTTGGGAGAAAAAGCAGAACCCATGGCCGCCCCACGTATTTGTTTGAAATAGGTACCATCAAACATAAATATGTTGTTACGTAGGCATAGCTTCATCATCTCAATTATCATCACAGTATGGTTTCTGAATCCTATATCACGGTTTTTCAAGAAATGGTAACATGCCTCCATACCCTGAGTGTGGTCAATAACGGTGTATAGGGCACTGACGTCCATGGTGATAAGTATGGAACCTTCTGTCAGTGTGATGGTGTCTATTTTTTTGAGGAAGTCAGTAGTGTCCTTGATATATGAGGGAAGTTTGATGACATATTCTTTGAGGAAGTGATCAATGTATACTGACAAGTTTTCGTTGACACTCCCTATGGAGGATATAATGGGTCTTCCCGGGGGTTCTGAGAGGTTTTTATGAACCTTGGGGAGTAGGTAGAAAATAGGTAATTTAGGATAATCACATTTGAGGAAGCAGAATTCCTGCCATGAGAGGAGCCCCTCTATTTGCCAATCATGAAGTCTATTCCATGTTTCTTCTATACTGTTGTTGTATTCATTAAAATTGGATTTGGTGTAGAAAATGTCACCTTCCAATTGTCTAAGGGCTTCCTTGACATATAGTTCCCTACCCCACAGCACAATATTGCCTCCCTTGTCAGAGGGTCTTAGTATAACAGAGTTGTCATCTGCTAGGGAAAGGATGAACTCACATTCTTGTTTAGACAGATTCCTATCCCAGTTATTTCTATTATACTGTTGGTGTTTAAGTTTGACAAGTTCCTTGCTAACTACTTCTTGGAATGTGTCTATGGGATCGTGTGGCATTATAGGGTAAAACACAGATGTAGGTCTAAAGCTGGTACATGCAGCCCTGTTTGTGTTAGTTTCCCTGACTCCTACAATGGAGGTATCAGTTTGACTGTCTGATGATATGTCACCCAATGAGTATACATCAAGTAATAAATCATGATCGTTAATGGTTAATTCCGGTATATCTGCTGGTGTGGTAGATATGTGTGTTCCTTCTACTGGTCTAAGTGAGTGCCATTTTTGAAGTTTTAGTTTCCTACCAAACTTATAGATGTCTATCCGGGTATCCGAATAGCTGAACATTTCACTAGGGCAGAAAGTTAATCCCAGGCAGAGTGTACGTTTTTCCTTGAGAGTCAATGTTCTAGAAGATAAATTTATGATAGTTTTATTTACCATTTCGTCATCCATGGTTAGCGTCTTCTTCTGTAGCCGCCCCTTTTGGTTCCCACCGGCTTTGAACTCTTTCCGTTTTCTCTGCTGGAGCTTGAGTCTTCTCTTCTGTGATCTGCTCTGCCTCTTGCTTGTCCTCTTGGTCTCCCACGTGTTGGTGTTTTTTGAAAAGACTGTTGTTGCTGTAGTGATTCCGCCTCCTTTTTCCGTCTGGTCCTCAGGACCCTGAATTCCTCTAAAAAAGTCGCCGGCTTTTTAACAACTTTTTCAGTATCTGAGGCAGTGCTGGTAGATTGTCTCGATGCATCTGAATCAGGTTCAATGGCAATGACATTTGATGAACATGCTTCCTCATTTTCTTGTACTTCAGGTGTCTCAGTGGTGGTGTTATCTTGTTTGTACAGGTAGTCATATTTGGGACTGTATGTTAGTATTCGTCCACTATCATAGTCGCCACAGTCTCTATGTAGCTTGCGCTGTTTGCGATATTTTATATCTTCCTCATTTTTCTTCAAGCGCCCCTTCAGTTCATCCTTGAATTTATTAATTGTGTCCTGATTAGGGTGTTTACTGAATTCTTCTTCAAGTTCTTTGAGTTGCTTGATGATGGTTTCACGATCTTCCCATGCATATTTAATTAAGATGCACAACATGTTCTTACTACTAGCGGCAGAATTTTGCGACCATTCCTCTAACATTTGCGCATTGGGTGATTCGTGTGATGGGGTGATATAAATTCTCAGTCCCCGGGGTACCATGCACTTATCCACATAATCCTGAAGGGATGTGGCCTCCCACCATTTAGATGTCTCTTGCTTCCTTAATTTCTCGTATTTTCTAAGTTGTGATATGAGTAGGCTGCTCTCAGTTTTTTCCAGTGTCACGAGACCAGTTCCTGCCTTGCCTGGTCCTCGTGCAAACAATGTGGCAGCCTCTCTCCTCCGTTCGTCATCTTCCTCCATAATTATCTAGTAATCCGAATGTTCAGTGTGACATGCAATCAATATTGGTATGATGCACTCGTAGGTTTCTACCTCGTGAATCACCGGTAATGATTCCCGTTTGCAAGTTTAAATGCTGTGACCTTTCCCTGCCTAGCTTGGCAGTTCCTGATGCCGCCTGATTGATAGTTGACCCGAGGTAACAAGTTAAGAGGTTGCGGAGTTCATGGGAAACGACTTCCGTATTCTATGCTGAGTTCAATCACTCTTACAGTTTAGCATGCCTCCAGTACCCGCTAGCCCTCGGTTCGAAGCCTGCCCAACCTGATCAGCCCGCCCCGGCAGAGCCACGTCGCAGATAGCGCCGGTGCCTCACCAGGAACGGAAAGAAAAGACGAGCCGGTTCTTACCTTCAGGGCGTGCAGCGGTATTCTTGCTTCTTCGGGATTCCAGCGAAGTCACATTTCAAATCGGCCGGTTTGGATCCCTCCGTAGAATTCAATTACTTGAGCAGAGGATTAGTTGCCGGGATCCATATCCCATGGTCAGGTGGCGTGTTGCGCTCGGCCAATCCCACCGCCGAGTAATGTCAATGTCCAAGAAAAACTGCTTTCAAAAGCAAAAACACGCACTCGGAAAGGTGCAGCTAGAAAGGGTTTATTCACGAGGTAACGCTACGCGTTTCAGCACAAGGGTGCCTTGATCACACGTTAAACCAAAACCAATCATGAACGACTTTTGTACAAACATAAATGACCACCATGTTTAGTAAACATAGGAGAAGGACACATTCAATGTAAAAATTGCGTCGGCCATTGTTAACTAGTCATTTCGCATTTCATATCCATTGCTTCATAGAGATGTAAACAGAGAAATGAAAATTGCACCTGAAGTGCAATGAGAGACATGTACTCATACTCATTACAAAAAACCGTGTGAAATTAAATAGTACATAAACCGTTTGTGCCTGTTATAGCATGTTACAGGGTATGACAATTGCCTGCAGCAGTTAATGTTTACTTGTGCATATTAAACATAATTCGAATAGCCCGTCCTATTCCCTTAAATTTGAGGGAAATTATGAGGGTAATTTTGCCACATATTCCAAATTAATCACACAATGATCCTAATGTCATATTAGGCTGGCATATGAAACATAGTAGATGCTTCAGGAGCCTCGGACGTGCAGATTAAATGAGAAGTTCAAGTAAATTAAAAGGTTATCTGTCGAGAGGCATGCGAGTGCTTCAAAATAAAATATGCAGTACATTTCTAATATATGTTGTCCGTCACATAAATAAGGTAGTACTATTAAACCTTAGACCCAACAATTGCTGTGCATATCATTTTCGGGTCTGGTAGCCGTGGGGCTTCTGGCACACTCGTAAACAATTTTTAAACAATACAGTAGTTGAATTGCGTGATGCACACCCTAAGCGAAAGTGCCCATGAGGTAGATGCATGGCATTGGAATTAACTTGTGACTAGCGGCAGTGTCAGACCATTATAAGGCCATATTTACAAACGAACAAATTTTCACTCGGTCTAGTGCCCGAAAAGAACAAATTTAAATTAAAGGCTGAGTCTAAAGTCTCTGGGATATTTGTCCTCCCATATGGGTCAATCTCGTTTGTAACCAGAATGTACAATCATGGTAAACAGAGTGCATCTAGATCCGAGGGATCATAAAGGCGGGGGGAGGAAAGAAAAATAATAAAGGTGATGGTGTGTTTCTTAGCTTATCGTGGTGAAGTGACAGTCTTCTATTCAGTTCAGACATGTGAGGGTCAGTACAGTGCTCAGATTTTCTAAGGAGTGAAGTGCCCCCAGCCGGCTCCTAGAAAGCAAGGTAACAGAAATAGTAGGTTAAAATAGGTTAAAAACACG
Source organism: Lissotriton vulgaris (assembly GCF_964263255.1). NCBI lineage: Eukaryota > Metazoa > Chordata > Amphibia > Caudata > Salamandridae > Lissotriton > Lissotriton vulgaris. The sequence continues at coordinate 55,034,601 of NC_141689.1, forward strand.
GTTGAACATTTGTAAGCAATTAATATGCATGAACAATCAGATTACATAATTTCGTTAGTCACAAGTTAATTCCAATGCCATGCATCTACCTCATGGGCACTTTCGCTTAGGGTGTGCATCACGCAATTCAACTACTGTATTGTTTAAAAATTGTTTACGAGTGTGCCAGAAGCCCCACGGCTACCAGACCCGAAAATGATATGCACAGCAACTGTTGGGTCTAAGGTTTAATAGTACTACCTTATTTATGTGACGGACAACATATATTAGAAATGTACTGCATATTTTATTTTGAAGCACTCGCATGCCTCTCGACAGATAACCTTTTAATTTACTTGAACTTCTCATTTAATCTGCACGTCCGAGGCTCCTGAAGCATCTACTATGTTTCATATGCCAGCCTAATATGACATTAGGATCATTGTGTGATTAATTTGGAATATGTGGCAAAATTACCCTCATAATTTCCCTCAAATTTAAGGGAATAGGACGGGCTATTCGAATTATGTTTAATATGCACAAGTAAACATTAACTGCTGCAGGCAATTGTCATACCCTGTAACATGCTATAACAGGCACAAACGGTTTATGTACTATTTAATTTCACACGGTGTTTTGTAATGAGTATGAGTACATGTCTCTCATTGCACTTCAGGTGCAATTTTCATTTCTCTGTTTACATCTCTATGAAGCAATGGATATGAAATGCGAAATGACTAGTTAACAATGGCCGACGCAATTTTTACATTGAATGTGTCCTTCTCCTATGTTTACTAAACATGGTGGTCATTTATGTTTGTACAAAAGTCGTTCATGATTGGTTTTGGTTTAACGTGTGATCAAGGCACCCTTGTGCTGAAACGCGTAGCGTTACCTCGTGAATAAACCCTTTCTAGCTGCACCTTTCCGAGTGCGTGTTTTTGCTTTTGAAAGCAGTTTTTCTTGGACATTGACATTACTCGGCGGTGGGATTGGCCGAGCGCAACACGCCACCTGACCATGGGATATGGATCCCGGCAACTAATCCTCTGCTCAAGTAATTGAATATATATATATATATATATATATATATATATATATATATATATATATATATATATATATATATATATATATATATATATATATATATATATATATATATATATATATATATATATATGTGTGTGTATGTGCTGTATCTATGTAAAGATTGTGAAGCGCTTGGATGCCTTTGGGTCAAGTTTGCGCTATATAAAACTCTACAATTGAATAAATAAGGGGAGACAATAATACAACATGCCCTGGAAAATTCCAATAGAAGCCCATGTTCACACCAGTTTATAAAGAACAAGGGTCCTTAGCTTATTTAAGAATCAAAACAATACAGTATAGGAACACAATGGAAAACTATACGAGTTAAGATTTCCAAACCCAGCCGGGAAAGGAGTTTATTTTCTGGAGGCAATGTCCAATCTTTCAATATACACGAAATAGCTTGACACAAGCCTGTGCCGTACAAAAAAAGAGAGGGAAAAGGAAGGATAGCATTAGAGTGAAAGGGGTGTCTTTCAGGCAAAGGAAGAGAGCAAGGACAGGGTACTGTGAACAAATCAAAGATTAATAAGAGTATCGCCTGGAGTTGAGTGTACACAATCTCATTTAACAATATTATAAGTGTAAACCCACTCGTGGGTGTCGACGTTTCGATCCCTATTGCTCAACTAAATACATGGGATCATCATCAGGACTTTTATAATAAACAAAAACATGCCTGAATGAAATAAAGCCTGTTAGGAGAAAAGAGAAGAAACAAGATTTTCAAAGACTTAAGAGAATTTTTCAAATATGTACCAACTTTGTAACGATTTCTCAGTGTGTGACCAAGTGCACAGTGTTTGTGCCCTAATAAAAACCATAATAACAACAATATTTACACAGACCTTGGAATCGCGGTGCCATGCGTGAGAAATTGCGTCAGAGAGCTGTGCCGTGAGGGTGCTTAGTCTACGGGAGAATGGATTTCCATCGTGGGGTGAAAGTGCCAGTCTTAGTGACTAAGGGTGGTGTAACTAGAGGGAGCCCTTCGGGTTCAAAATTTAAAATTGGTATATTCATACCTCAGTAAATCGAGGACAAGGACCTCAAAAGGGAGGGTGTCCTTCTCTTCAGAATGCAGCGATGGTGCTAAGATAGGGGCAGAACATACAAGGTTTGGTTTGTGAATCTAAAAGGTCATGAAAGCAGTGGGGAGTAGGATAAAAGTAAACCTACCACGTAAATACACGTAAGGGAGGTCTTTATGGGGGTCCAGAGGAAAGTTGCTTAGTTTAAAAATAAGTGGAAGTAACTCGGGGTCCGTTTCCAACTGCAAAGAATGGCAGCTCTGAAATCACAAGGTGAAATTAAGTTCAGTCGGGTGAAATGGCAGGGAGTTCCCAACTACGGTGAATGGAAGTTCAAGGACATACCTTACTCCACTCTGAATGAGAACGGGGAGTAGCTTTAGCACTGCAGGCATCGGTGGCCGTGCATGAGGAATGCCAACAGTGTGGCGTTAAAGACGCTGTAACAAGATAGGGAGAACAAGTCAGCGCATGGTTTTGGTGGCGAGCCACGGACCGCGTGGACAACAATCTCAGGGATATTGACTTACCAAGTCTTGAATGAAGACGCGTCTCTCCTGGGGCTGCTCGGTCAATGCCAGATGCAGAGCAACGATGGCTGTGTACGAGCGGACTGAATACAGCCTCGCCGGTCACGTGACTGCTAACACGAGCGTCATAATTGATTGCAAAGGCGGGGGCCATCTTGGAGTGGATGATGGTGGGCGCTAACGCTTACACTGTGAGGGGGTGCACGAAATAATAAACATTGGTGATAAAAGTGAAGCATTCTCAGTTTGTGACAAAAGTGAGTTTTAAGTTTTAATTATCAGAATAAAGATCCCAAATGTCGATACAGTTTCATTACTTCTTATTCATACTTCATATATGGATCCAATTATGTATTTCCTTATAGTAAAAGTCTGCTTTTGAGACCCAGATTGTTTACTGTTTATAGTTGTACCAGGTTGTCATAGCGTTTACTGTTTCATGGTATAGTCTGTTGCTGTTACATAGTCTTGGTTCAATCAAAGCAATGTAGTCCAGTCCTCGCTGCGATTGAGCCCTTTCTGGATGGTATTGAACTGGATGATTGATTTCAGTTCCTCACGGTTCAGTATCTGTTATAGGTTACCGCCTCTCTGGGGTAATTTGATGGCCTTCAGAACGGTCCAGCGGAGATCATCTGCCGAGTGGTTCAATTGGGCAAAATGTTCAACCAGGGGTGCGTTGGGGGTTCCACATCTTATGCGACTACGATGTTGACTTATTCTTGTTTTTATTTTTTGTGTCGTCTGGCCCACATACATCATGGGGCAAGGACACAAAATCGCATAAATCACATTGTGACTGTTACAGTTTGTGAAATCCCTCATGTCAATAGTGATGTTATTGTGATTAAACGTGCGCCCCTCAAGTGTCAAATCACATACAATACTTTAAGTAGTTATACCCATGGTACTTAGCTATCCGTTGGGTCCCCCTTGTATTGTAAAAAGCATGTTCACACCAGAACATGGGTTTCTATTGGAATTCACAAGGCCATATTATCAAGCCCATTATTGCCGCTTTAGCTGCAGTTTTCTGCCGCTGAAACGGCGATAATTTTAACACCCGTCCTTGATAATATGTAAATGTATATTGATACTTGTATAGCGCACTACTCACCCGCAAGGGTCTCAAGGCACCTGTACGAATACCGCTGTGGAACCCATCCTGACTTTCCCTGTGAGGCGTCCACTCCTGGGCACCCCCAAGGTGGAGGCCAGGCATCCCTAGCGTTGTGGGGGCCATTCTGGAGATTAAGCAAGCTATTGCCCAGAGTTGCAGAGTGGGACTCCATGATTAGAATAGGCACCGAGGCGAGAATTATCAGGTCCGTGGAATTTTGAGCCCAAGACCCGCCGAGGCCGGGAATTGAACCCTGGTCCCGGGCTAGACCTCTTCATCAGGGTCTGCCGCTCTAACCATTGAGCCACACTTCTCCACTTGCCCCTTAGTCTTTTGTTTCTTTAGAGAAATAGCAGGTACTTACTTGAAACCTGGGTTGTATTTGGGGCCGGGGTATTGGTTCCTCCCAGGAGTGTTTCCACTTCTTCCATACGTATGTGGATGTCTTTAAGAGTGATGCTCTCTGCCATACCGTCAATGGAAGAACATGGAACCGGTTTGTGAATTTTTTACCTTTTCACCCTGCAAAGTATCGGTAGCCTTTTATTTCCCCTTGGCGTTCAAGGGTTGATTGTCGCACAATGTTTGAGAAGGTGTAATATCTCTCCCAGAGGCTTTGGGATAGAAGAAACGCCTCAGTGATCTGAAAATTCTTCTTAGGGTCGTTATCAGCAAGCTCAATTTGAGGGAGAAAGGACTTTTTAGCCCCCTTTATGAGATTGATATCTTTTCAAAGCAAATTTATATTTAAGTTTGTCCTCCACTATGTAATGAGTCCTCCACTTACTTTAAAGCTGGTTACATGAGAGCTTCTGTTTAGCCACAGATGCTGTAAACCACGGGTCACAGTTTGTTAGGCAATTCCGACCAGATTAAGTTATAGGAACAAGCCCATCAATTGCTTCAAAGATCCAATAATTAAATAAGTCCAGACCCTTGGATACATCTCTGGAGAGAAGTGGAGGGGACTGAGTTCTATGACAGCTCAAATGATCACCTTTAATTTAACCCCATTTCCGAAAAGTATGTTTTTTAGAGCATAAAGAGCTGATATCTGGTACACAATGTTCTACTGATATGTTAAAAGCAATGAGTGAATAGTCTGACAACACCTGAACTTAAGGTGTGCCAGAAGACAACCAAGGATTATTGGGGAAAAATCCAATTAAGTGTGTGGCCAGTTGATTGAATCTTCATTAAACATTTCAAACAAAATTCCTTTTCACTTCAACTCCTTCTTGGAAAGTTTTGGGGTGATCCGACAAGTGGGGCTGAGAAAAAAGGATGTCCTAAACCATGTTTTCCGATTTCATTTTTCCACAGGAACTTTAGACACAGTTACAGTCCAATCTGTTGAACGGATATACATCAAATTTGCCAGAGAGCTAGATTTTGGACCAAAATGTTGGCTTTTTGTGATTTGATACTAATCCATTTAGCACTTTTTGAGCAATAAGTTTGCAAAAGATTTGTATATATCATATTGCAGAGGACCTGCTGAGCTTACAGATTTCATGCTAAGATGAAATGGGCTGTCACCACATCAACAAGGCTGTTCGCTCAGTCATCTTAGGACTTGGGTCAAAAGAGAAAAAAAATACATAAGGCAACAGGGTAGGGATACCTTGACACCCCAGACCTAGTGGTGGTGATTAGCAACTCGACAGTACATAAAAATGTGTGGCTCCCGCACTTGTAAATCCCCCACTCCCGGGCATTTTCTATTTATGGGGAGAGAGAACTGGCTCCTCTCCAGAGCCATACAATGGCCCTGAGGACCCCATGCCCAGGGGCCAGCTCAGGTACAATGCACCAGGGTCCCCAATCACTGAAACACCATCTTTTCACTCTTCAAAAACATATCCCTGCCTGTCAGGAGCAAAAGAGAAATGCTTGCGAGGAAGCAATGCCTGGTCCCACTGCACAGATGATGGGTGCAAGCAGGGGAGCCAGTGGGGCTGAGGGGGCTTGGGCCTCCCCCCATGAGGGATGTGTTGTGGGGTGTGCTGGGTTGGCACTGGGGCACCACACTGTACAATGAAGAAGCCATCTCCTGCAGAGAGATTTGCAGCCCCCCCGAGCAACTTTAGTAAAAAGAACATTGTGAGTCTCGTAGGTCTTTGAAACCATGACCCAGAGGAGAATTTACCACATTTGTTTAAAGTATTTCCCAGTCTGGAGCTTTTGCTCTATAGCTGGGAATGTCCCGTCATGCACTGGATGGTTGTATTACTGCACTTTATAGGCCTGAAGATGTTGTTGTAATACTTTATTTGATAGCAAGGTATCATAAATGTAAGAACAATTTCATCATGAAAAAATAGAATTAGATAAGAACAAATTTCAAAATACAAAAGAGAAGGAACAAGTTAAAAAGCAAATTAAAATACAGATCAGTGCTAAAAACAAGTCCAGTCAGGTTTGTTCCAGGGCCAGAAGGTGCTAATTAATAAGGCGCTAATTAATGAAGTGACACAGTTATACAGCTTGGTATCCTACCCCATTCTCAGTTGAGCAAGCTTTGTTTGTATTTGCCATGCTTTCCCCAGGAATTTTGCAACTCCGCAAATTACCATCATGGATGTAGTATCTGCTGTCAGAATGCGGAGAGCCACTGAATATGGCCTTGTTCCCAGTTCTCTACAAACTGGTCTGAACCATCTTCTCCTGGGCCCCCTGTACGCCCTACAGTGAGCTAGGGACTCAGTGGGGACTGCCAAGCCATGTCTTTCCTGGACCGGAAACAAGCTTCCGAGGACCGGTTTCTGGCATTCCAGCCGTCTTCAGCCCGGCTTGCTTGAATCCAGTGGCAAAGATCTGGGTTTAATGCCAGAAACCGGTCCTCGGAAGCTTGTTTCCAGTCCAGGGAAGACATGGCTTGGCAGTTCGGGCTGGACTGTTCCCATGAGGCACAGGGTCAGACTGATTTGCATATAGCCATGTCTGAACTGGGGTGGCAGAGTGGGCTAAAGAACGGTGATGGATTAAACCCAGATCTTTTGACTGGGTGTGAGTGTTTGATTGATTTAGATGCTCCGTCCATCACCACCCCCTTTTGTACCGCTTTTAGCCGCCATAAGTGTGGCAGGGTATGCTCAGACATGAGTCCCTTGCTCACTTTGCCACTAGATTCAAGCAAGCCGGGCTGCCTTGTTCAGTCATTCAACCTTAATACTGTAATACTACTGTACATACTCCAAAAAGGCTGTTTGTGAATAGGCCCAAAAGTCCTGACTGAGTACAAATCCCAAGGGAATGTATTGGGTCAAAACATTTTTCTGAGGCATTATTTGTACAATTGACCTTAGAAACCAAGGAGCATATCAAAAGGTTGCAATCATTGTATGTAGGGATGTTGATTTTTCAATGGAGTGGGCTGTGACTATCTAGCCTTGATATTTCTATTCTAAGTGTGTCTTATTGATGACAAGTTAATTGTAAAAACTATATAGATGTATTAAACTTATTAGAAATACATTTGTTATCTGAAGTCATAGATACATTCTACTCTCATAGGAAAGCTACAGTCCAAACTTAAAGTTAGGTGAAATGAGTAATGGTTAAATGGCTCAGATATTGCAGTGATTGAGTGGCTACAATATTTTACTACTTTGATGGTATCAAATCAAATGATTTGTGTTTTCATTGTGTGTAGTTGTGTTTTAAATTCTAAATAAAAATATAAGTGTTCCAGCTTTGAATATAAACATTTGTTCAAAGTGAGAGTGGTGAACTATGAACATTCATATTAATTATGAAGGCGGGCAGTTCAGAAACATACCCACGTTTCATTAAACTATAATCAAATAAATTTGCCAAATGTGGATATGTAATGAGTGCACTGTAGTAACCAGACTTGAAATAAATACTCCAGCAAAGGTCTAAATTGTGCAGCAGAATTTAGTCTATTTCTTCTCATTAATAGCTTCTCACCATTATATGCCTCTACATCAACAATTTAAATAAGTGAAGTATTAAAAAGTGTTTCATTATTTTATTGTAGACATGGAAAACTGCATGAAATGCCCCAAGGACCAGTGGTCGAATGATAGGAAGGACAGCTGCATCCCCAAGGTCATAGTCTACCTTTCGTACAGTGATAACCTTGGTGTAAGTCTGGCTGCTATCTCCATTATTTTCTCTGTGACCACACTTGGAGTACTGGCATTCATTGTGCACCACTGCAACACAGCAATAGTGAGGGCCAATAACCGGGATCTCAGCTACGCACTCCTCGTCTTCCTAATGCTGGCCTTTCTCTGTTCCCTCCTATTTATTGGACAGCCACATATGGTCACCTGTCCGATCCAGCAGGCATCATTTGGAATCATCTTTACTGTTGCTGTGTCCTGTATTTTACCAAAAACCATCACTATTGCCATTGCCTTCAATGCAACCAGACCTGGAAGCAGGTTACGAAAAGGGGAAACAAGGGAACCCTACTCACAGCGGAACCAGGGTCAAGTGTATATCCAAAGAACAATGGTTCCTGTGGCATACCAATTTATAGAATATACAATACTAAACAGCTTAAATAAGCAATATTCACTTGTAGCAGAGAAGGGTTTGGCAAGGAAAGAAGCACACATATGCAAAATTTATAAGAAAGACTTCTTATATTTCAACTCATGAAAGTGTCCATATTTACAACAGCAACACATATACAAAAAGTAATATGTACAAGAAAGTGCAGTGCGTCCCAAGTGATTTCGTGAACAAAAACAAAACAAACACAAATAATAAATGATCTATACAGTTTTGCGTTATGGGTATTAACACAGGGAAATGACCAAGCAATGTGATACAATAATTGCTAACAGTGAATATATGAAATCATAAATCACTGTGCTAAAAGGGTTCCTTCCCTATAGCGTCGACGGCGTTTCGACCTGCTTGATGGAGGTCTCGTCAGGACTAAACAGTGAGGGACATCTCGTGGTGTCTCAACTTAACGCAACCCATGCGTGATAAAATGAATTAAATTGGACTTACAGTGTACCCAGCCGGGCACACTGTGATTGCTTGTGGTAATGGAGTCGGGTGGCACTCAGGTTGCAGTTGGAGAGGCAGGGTAATACCTGCTCTTCGGACGCGGAATCGCTCGATCGCACTTTCCCTTTCGACCTCCATCAAGCAGGTCGAAACGCCGTCGACGCTATAGGGAAGGAACCCTTTTAGCACAGTGATTTATGATTTCATATATTCACTGTTAGCAATTATTGTATCACATTGCTTGGTCATTTCCCTGTGTTAATACCCATAACGCAAAACTGTATAGATCATTTATTATTTGTGTTTGTTTTGTTTTTGTTCACGAAATCACTTGGGACGCACTGCACTTTCTTGTACATATTACTTTTTGTATATGTGTTGCTGTTGTAAATATGGACACTTTCATGAGTTGAAATATAAGAAGTCTTTCTTATAAATTTTGCATATGTGTGCTTCTTTCCTTGCCAAACCCTTCTCTGCTACAAGTGAATATTGCTTATTTAAGCCACTGGAAGCAGGTTAAGCAGATGGCTGGGACGTCGGGTGTCTGGTGCTTTTGTAATTGTGTGTACACTGGGACAAGTAATGATCTGTCTCTCTTGGTCACTCACCTCTCCACCACACCCTGACACTGACATGCAGTCTGAAATTGGGAATATGATCCTGCAGTGTGCCCCAGGGTCTACTGTTGCCTTCTACACCGTGATTGCTTACATGGGCATGTTGGCATTTGCCAGCTTCACTGTGGCTTTCCTAGCCAGGAAATTACCCGATAGATTCAATGAAGCCACGCTCATCACATTCAGCATGATGGTGTTCTGCAGCGTCTGGGTGTCCTTCATCCCAGCCTACCTCAGCACCAAGGGCAGGTACATGGTGGCCGTGGAGATCTTCGCCATGCTGGCTTCTAGCTCTGGGCTTCTGGGCTGTATATTTATCCCGAAGTGTTATATTATTCTGCATGGACTAGAGATCGACAAGAAAACACATTTCACCTTATAGATTCACTTGTAGGTACACATCAGACATTATAAACTGAGACACCATTTCATATTGCAGCATGTTCAGTGGAATGTAAAAGGGCATTTAAATTTAGACTAAACAAGATTTTGTTCAGAGCATACAAGATTAAAACAGCACCTATCTTTTGCCCAACTTTTTATATGCTTTCATTAAAGTTTTATAAATGTAAATTAATATTCTTTTATGGGGTCAGCGAAAAGAATGTGAGGCTTTTCAGCAGTGGCCCATTTGTAGATGCAGTTGTTTATGAACTCTTAATTGCTTCAACAAACACCACAGGGGTACAAATGTAGAAGGTAAATATGCATATGGAACATGGTAGAAGCAGTCTACCCTCCTGTGCAACGTAGAGAATAGGAATTCATATTAATTATGTCATCATATGTAAGACTGATAAGATATAACTAAGCAATTTGAGTCTGAATTGGTGACTGACAGAGAGGGGTCAAGTTTTGGGGTCAAGCCCACTGTGATTCTCACCTCAGTGCATCATGGCTTCCAACTCTTTGAATGGGGCTGTATCTGCCGTTAGTGACCATTGGAGCTCATTAGTACTTGGGGGCAATTAAAAGTTGGGCCACTGATGGATGTGACGCCAGGGGTCATGTATACTCTTACCTGTTTGGGGCCACGCTCAGAAATGACAAATAAATCATAATAAATATTGTAGATAAAAGAGGTGAATAAGGAGCATTACACAGAGAAAACTGAAGACAGTCTCACTGACCAGGATACATAGATATAGTTGCAAAGTGACCCCATCTGAGTGGTGCGAATGGTCACAGAGGAGTTGTTAAAGTAAGCACCACAAAGAGGATACATCACACGCTGAAGAAAGCCACACCTCTTACTAGTATAAATGAGTATGCCAATCATTTACAGGGTGCCCAAAACACACAAATCAGGGACAGATACACCACTTTACAGTCTAATATCAGGCAACACCTGACTGTTGCATCTCAGTATATGCGTAGACAGGTTCCTACTATCGAGTAGTATAAATGTGTGTGACACAACATAAAATACGTCATGTTCCACTAGCTGAGGAGTACAATTCCTGGCCCCTGAATTGTTAGGCCCATGCTGGGGCTCAGAGCTGATGTACCACATGGAGGAGGTCTTTGCAGTACGTTTGGTACTAAGATGCCGGCAGGATAATTCTGATATGGCAGAAGGGGACAATCTGGGGCACTAGAACTGATGGGATTAATATGCAGAACTGTGACAGGCTATGATTCTGCAGTTGGGTTGGAAAGGAGGCGGAGAATCACTTTGCCACAAGTCAGCTTGCCTTATCTGATTGGAGGAGGGTACACTGTAGAGTCAAAAACAGGCACAGTACCTTCCTACTTATTATTTCTTGCATACTGACCAACCTAGTTTTTGGGAGAGAATTGTTCCTACAATGTGCCTTAAAGCTATCATTCAGGTTTATCATGGCCTTCAGGCCAAGCCATGGAGAGCCAGATGTTTAATGGAAATACATTGGCGATGTAAGCACCCGACATCGCCATCGCTATCCCGGATGGATACAATATCACCCGGAGGGACCGCGTCAACCAGACTGGAGGAGGCATCGACATCATACACAAGAACACTATCCGCATCACGACCAGCTCCGACGACACCTTCACCGCCGCCGAACACCTCCACTTCCAGATACACACCGACCCCAAAACCACACTCAGAGGCACCCTCATCTACAGACCCCCGGGACCACGCACACAATTCAGCGAAGACATCACAGACTTCATCAGCCCGCACACCCTCCCCTCGGCTGACTACATCCTCCCAGGGGACCTCAACTTCCACCTGGAGAACAACAAAGACAGCAACACCACCACCCTGCTTGTCGACCTCGCCAACCTCGGTCTCAAGCAACTGGTGAACACCCCCACCCACTACGCCAGCCACACGCTTGACCCAGTCTTCTCCTTCAGCAAGTACATCACCTTCAGCCACTCCACTGAACTTCATTGGACTGAGCACAGCTGTGTCCACTTCAGCTTCAGAAGAACCACGACCCACCACCACCCGAAACAGGTTCCTCGCAGGAACTGGAACAAGGTCACTGCCGACCAGCTCACCACCTCCCTCAGCCAGAACCCTCCCGCCAGCACAACGGACCCCAACGAAGCAGCCAGCAACCTCACACAGTGGATCACCAACTGCGCAGACGACCTCACACCACTGAAGACCCCCGCCCCCAGCAGACACAGCAGCAAGAAAGCCTCTTGGTTCACCGACGAACTTAAGAACTCCAAGAAGAACTGCCGCACCCTCAAGAAAGCCTGGCGCAACGACCAGACCACAGACAACATGACAGCCCTCAAGCATGCCACCCGCAAACACCACCAGCTGATCCGCACCACCAAGAATACAGAATTCAAAGAACGACTGGACAACAATGCCCACAACAGCAAGGAACTCTTCAGCATCGTCAAAGAGCTCTCCAACCCCAGCGCCGGAAACAACAACATCACTCCCTTGCAAGACCTCTGCGACTCACTCGCCTCGTTCTTCCACCGCAAGATCGCCAAAATACACAACAGCTTCGGCGCACCAAACACGCACCCAACCACCGAACCAATGCCCCCCACCACCACCCTCTGCACCTGGACCCGATCAGCACCGAAGGCACCACCCGCCCGATGAACACCATCCACTCCGGATCTCCAACCGACCCCTGCCCCCACCACGTCTTCAAAAAAGCTGACTCCATCATCGCACCCCAACTCCGGGACATCATCAATGCCTCCTTCAACACCTCCACCTTCCCGGATAGCTGGAAGCACGCCGAGCTCAGCGCACTACTGAAGAAACCAACAGCGGACCCCACCAACCTCAAGAACTTCCGCCCCATCTCGCTCCTCCCTTTTCCTGCCAAAGTCATCGAGAAGACCGTCAACAGACAGCTGGCCCCTTCCTCGAGATGAACGGATCCCTCGACCACTCGCAGTCCGGCTTCCGAGCCAACCACAGCACTGAGACCGCCCTCACTGCAGCCACTGACGACATCAGATCTCTGCTCGACAACGGGGAGACAGCGGCCCTCATCCTCCTGGACCTCTGCGCAGCGTTTGACACGGTCCGCCACCGCACCCCAGTGCAGCACCTCAGCAACATCAGAATCCAAGAGAAGGCACTGGAGTGGATCATCTCGTTCCTCGCCGGAAGAACCCAGAGAGTCCGCCTCCCCCCGTTCAGACACGAGGCCACCGAAATCATCTGCAGCGTACCACAAGGACCATCGCTCAACCCCACCCTCTTCAACGTCTACATGAGCCCACTCGCAGCCATCGCACGCCAACGCAACCTCAACATCATCTCCTATGCTGACGACACCCAGCTGATCCTCTCCCTCACCAACGACCCCGCCACCGCCAGAACCAGCCTACACAAAGGGATGAAAGACCTCGCTAAGTAGATGAAGAACAGCCGCCTGAAACTGAACACAGACAAGACGGAAGTCCTCATCCTGGGATCATCGGCCTCTGCCTAGGACGACTCCTGGTGTCCCCCCCGCCCTGGGCACCACTCCCAAGCCAACGGACCACGCACGCAACCTGGGATTCATCCTGGACTCCTCCCTCTCGATGACCATACAAGTCAACGCGGTCTCATCATCGTGTTTCAACACCTTGCGCATGCTCCGAAAGATCTTCAGATGGATCCCCACCGAAACCAGGAAGACGGTCACCCAGGCACTCGTCACCAGCCGTCTGGACCACGGAAACACCCTCTACGCCGGAACCACAGCCAAACTTCAGAAAAGACTCGAACGCATCCAGAATGCCTCCGCACGACTCATCGTGGACATCCCCCGACACAGCCACATTTCCGGCCACCTGGGAGACCTACACTGGCTCCCGGTCAGCAAGAGGATCACGTTCAGACTCCTCACCCACGCACACAATGCCATCCACGACCTGGGCCCCAAGTACCTCATCAACCGCCTGACCTTCTACACGCCCACCCGCCAGCTATGATCGACCAGCCTCGCCCTTGCCGCCGTTCCAGGCATTCACAGAGCCACCGCCAGAGAAAGATCATTCTCCTACATGGCAGCCAAGACATGGAACTCCCTCCCCATCCACCTTTGGCTAACCCAGAAACATCTCTCCTTCAGGAAGCAACTCAAGACCTGGCTTTTTGAGCAGTAACGGACCGCTCTCCCCCAGCGACTTGAGACCCTTCCGGGTGAGCAGCGCGCTATACAAATGTCATTATTGATTGATTGATTGATTGATTAATTGATTGACTGCACAAGACCGGGACATTCTTTTTAGTGTCTGGTGCCAGCCCTTGATAATCAGCAAAACCCCTAACCCAGAGATTCATATACTGTATCATTGCTGGTGAATGAGATCTTGACTAGGCCTGGGCAGTTAATTCCGTTCCGCTCGCAGAATATGCGGAATATGGGTAACTTTGCGTTCCGCAGAGAACGCGAAATTGCCGAAAAATCTGTGTTCTGCGACTTCGCGAAATTTGTTGCTTGTTTGCGTCCTCAAAATGCGTGTTCGTGAGATATTTCACCCCGAGCACGCAAACAGTAAAAAAGCATCGTGAACAAGCCCGCGTGTTTGCGGAATTTCTGCATGTCCACAGAGATTTTTTACCGTTTGGCGGAGATTTGCGTAACACGATTATGCAAATTCCACCCACCCTTAATCCTGACACGGCTGATGATTGTCTGAGGACTCTCTACTGCAAATCTGCCACATATCTAACATGAATTATGGGATGTCTCCTCACCAAGAACTCAATGGATCTGCACTTTGAACACATTGTGTAGCACCATGTAGAATGAGAGGCCCCCCCGCATCTAGGGGAGGGGGGCTTTTAGTGGCATTCCGTGCGAGAGGAAGCGGCTAGAGAGAGGATGGGCCAATGCCCAGGGGAGTGGTCAGCAGGAAATATGAGGAAGGAGGTAGGGCAAGCTCGTAGAGCGTCACTTGGGTGCACAGGCAGCCACCCCCAGGGAAAGGAATAAGACCCCTGAGCACTATGGAGAAGCCCTCTTTGTCCTCTTGCCTCGGGCACCGCGGGTCGCAGTTAGAAGCGAGTTGCTGGTCGTCTCGCTGTTGCCCAGGTGAGGGGGCCTCACAGTGTAGTCTAAAGTCATTTGGCTTGTAGTATAAACTATGCTGATGTTTTCATGCACTTATTTGTGACACAGAGTGTTTTATTATGGTTGTGCGGAAGTGGTAGTTTCGGGCGGGTTGCTGTTGGTTGTTTGCAGCTGCGAGGGGGGCGCTGCTTCCTCCGAAGGTTCCCTGGTTCGATCCCGGGTTTCAGCAGATGATTTTTTGCTGACTGAAAAGTGTTAGAAACAGGAATGAAATGTCATAGGACTTTTTTAGGGGTAAATGTAGTGCAAGATGATCTATATGTCAAGAATAAACTACTCATTCGTGGGGGATGTGACTACTAAGCTAAGCTGATCGTTGTATGTTTTTCATGCCCCACGCTGCCGGTTTCATACACAACGGTCAGATGGCTGCTTTTGCAATGAGATCATCAGAACTGACAACCAAGGAAGTCTCTGTTAAATATTATGGGTGGTGTAGTGTCTGGATGGGGCAGGAACAACCTAGGCCACAAAGTGGGGCCTACCTTTTTAAACCCACCAAATGCACGTAGACACTAGCTATAGTTTAGGGGCCGAAGACCACGAGACGGTCTCGCACCCGTTTATTTATACCCGAGGGCTTGACCCGCCCCCAGGCTGTGTGCGTGCATGTGTGCGTGTATGGACGGGCCGGGTGGCTCCGTCAGTACATCCCTCCAAACTCACAGTTCTTTAGCCTGGGCCACTGGGGTTTTCAGTGGCGCAGAGACCCCACGCATAGTCTTTGAGTCTTTGGCTGGGGGTCGGGTTTGGTCGAAGATTGTACCTTTGACTGCGCTGTCCTCCTGCCATTTCTTCTGGCCTCGAATCTGCCGAACTGTGTGCAGGACTCGCTCGTGCGACACTTGTCTCGGGCTCTCGCCTGGACGGTGATGGTTTGCGGGCTGGTTTACTCGCCGGGGTCTCTGGGAGAATAGGGTCATCATCATTGCCCTCGGTGTCCTCCAATGTCTGACTTCTCGGGATCCCTTCTCTGGGGGCCCGCTTAAACCATGAGATGTTCCGTGTCACAGCCCTCGTGCCATGGGAGGCCGATACCATCGTGCCATGGATGTTCACGATCGCCCACACTTCGGGTTCGAACGTGGTCTGATATAGGCATGAGCGGATTTTGCGGATTCGCAATCCGCGGATTTGCGGATTTGCGGATTTGCGGATTTACAAAATCCGCAGATTTTGCGAATCCGCGGATTTGCGGATTTTGTGGTGGGGGGGTCTTCTGTGCGAGTTCGTGTGCCTCTTGTGTGTATAAAAGGTCAGAGAAAGATTAGTTCAGCAGATGAAGAGAAAGAAGCTCCTGGTCACAGGAACAGCACGGGTATTGTGCTTGTGAAAGTCAAGGATGCAAAGGCCTCTATCCAGCATCACAGCTGATTTTCCACGGTAGATTTGGGAAGAAAGCGGACCTGTGCCCAGCCTACTCATGTAACTATTTTACAATGGCGCCAGCAAGCTGCCAGCGCCGTTGTAAAATAGTTACAAAGTTAGCTTGCACAGGAAGCACTTAGATAAAATAAAGCAGCACCTGCTTCGTTTTATCTAGTGGTTCCTGTGCAAGCTAACTTTGTAACTATTTTACAACGGCGCTGGCAGCTTGCTGGCGCCATTGTAAAATAGTTACATGAGTGGGGGTTCAACTTTTGAACCCGTTACGTCCGCGGATTTTTTTTTGCGTATTTTGCGGGAAATCCGCAAAATTCGCGGATTGCGGGTTTCCCAAAAATCCGCAAAATCCGCGGGCGTAACGGATTTCCCGCTCATGCCTAGTCTGATATTTCCAGTTGCGGTGTCGGGTCTTCAGCACAACATGATCTCCCACTGCTAGGGGCCGGACGCTCGCCCCTCTGGCTCTCGCCCAGTCGTTCGTGCTTTGTCTTCTGGCTTGGGTTGCTTCATGGTTCATCTCGGAAGAGGTCCATCCTGGGCTTGTTGGTATGCAGTCTCCGAAACATTACGTATGCATGTAGCGCACTTAGTAATGCAGTGTGGTGTTTGCCGGTAGGCACTCAGGAATTGCGCCAGACATTCTTCTGGCAGTTCTCCTTGCTCCACACCGATCTACAATGCTCGGTTCATTGTCCGCATAAATCTTTCAACCTCGCCGTTGGCTTGAGGCCATTGTGGCGGGATTTTTCGGTGGCGTAGCCCTCTCCGGTGCAGATAGGCTTTGAAGTCGTTGCCCTGAAATGGCGGCCAGTTGTCTGACATCACCTCATCAGGAAAACCCAGCATGGCAAATGCTTTGTCCAGCGCTGGCTTCACGTGGTTAAATGCGGTGGAGGGTACTACCTCCACCACGGGGAACTTTGAACACGAGTCAATCAACACCAGGGCTTGCCGGCCGTCAGGGAACGAACCAAAGTCTATGCTTATTTTTGACCATGGGGTGTCACATGGGCCCTCCGTTATGACGGAATGTGGCGCCGGCTCTTGGCTGGTGATGACACATGAGTGGCAATTGCGAATCACCTCCTCAACCACTCCGTCCATGCCCGGGAACCACACTCTCCCGCGCAGACGAGCCTTTGTTTTGGCTACTCCCTGGTGGCCCTGGTGAGCAAGGCAGACTACTTCCCGTTGTAGGCTGGAGGGGATGACAATAGTGGCGCCTCGTAGGACCACCCCATGGGGTCCCGTGCAGAGTTCGCTTTGGGCTCGCCACATCTGTTGTCGAAATGTCTGTTCCTCCGTCGTCAGTGTGCTGGCTCCATCCAGGAACCGCTTCCAGTTACGGTTCTCCAGTGTGGTCTTCACACGACGGAGACACTCATCTCTGTCTGTGGCCGTGCCGATAGCCTCCAGCGTCAGGGCCTTGGGACATGCTTCTTGCGATTTCACCCGGAGGAACTCCTCCACGTCCTCCAAATCCTCCAGTTCTGATGCGAGGGACAGGTGTGCAGGATGGCGTGACAGGAAGTCCGCCGGGTTGTCTGCTCCAGGGCGGAAGATGACCTCAAATCGGTACGTTTGGAGCTGGATGGCCTATCTCTCTATCCGGGGTGGCGCCAGCCTGGCCGACACTCCGAATAGCGGCACCAGGGGTTTGTGGTCCGTGACAAACTTGAACTTGTGCCCAAACAGGTACAAATGAAAGTGTTGACAAGCCCACTTTATAGCGAGCGCCTCCCTCTCAATCTGCGCATAGCGCATCTCCGTCGCGGTCAGTGCCCGGCTGCGTATGCTGTAGGTACCCATTCTTGGTCTTCGGTCTTCTGCATCAGGACCGCCCCCAGCCCTACCAGACTGGCGTCCACGACCACCTCTGTTTGCCTGTGTGGCCGGAAGTAGGCCATGACCTTGTCATCTATGAGGGTATCTTTTACCGCTTGGAATGCTTCGTCCTCTTTCGCAGACCATATCCATGGTTGGCCCGCCTTGGTGAGAGCGCGGAGGGGCTCCGACAGGGATGCTAGGTTGGGTATGAAACGGCCACAATATGTGGCCATTCCCAAGAAGCTGCGTACTTCCGTGGCAGATGTTGGCATGGGGGCTGCGCGAATGGCGTCGGCCTTCTTCGGGTCCACTCTGAGGCCATCACGGGAGAAGACATATCCAAAGAATTCTACCGACTCAATGTGGAACGAGCACTTCTCACGGTGCAACGTGAGCCCATTGTCAGCTAGTCGTTGAAGGGTGGCTCGAAGATGCCCATGGTGCTCCTCAAGCGTTTTGTAGAAGACTAGAATGTCATTGCTTAGGTTTATTACACCTGGAAGTACGGAGAGTGTCTCTTTGATCGCCTTTTTGGAATACTTCGGCGGCGGACGAGATGCCGAAGCTCAGGCGCTTGTACCTGCGGAGGCCGACGTGGGTTGAAAACGTCGTAATGTTTCGACTGTCAGGGTGCAGCTCCAGCTGGTGGTAGCCTGTGTTTAAATCCAGTTTGGAGAGCCACCTGGCTCCGATTAGATCATCTACTATATCGTCCATTGTAGGCGTGAGATGCCTTTCCCTTCTGATTGCCTTGTTGCGGAGTCGCATGTCCACACAGAGTCTTATGGCCCCCGGTTGTTTGGGCTTGGGGCCCACCACGAGGGGCGATACCCAGGGTGTCGGGACTGACACCTTCTTGATGACTCCCAATTCTTCGAGCTTTCTCAGCTCCTCCTCCACCTGCGGCCGCAGGTGGAAGGGCACCCTCCTGTGGCGTAGCGTTGTCGGCTTTACTGTGGAGTCGATGTGCAGCTTGAACATCTTCCCTTTCAGACGGCCGAGTCCTCGGAAGAGCGCCGGGAATTCACTCGACATGGCATCCGCATGACGTTTGTGAATCTGGTTGCGAAGAACACCAGTTGTAGGTCCTCCGCGGTGTGGCAGCTGAGGAGTGTGCCTCGTTTTCCTCCCGTCACGTGGAACTTCGTGTGTACTCGTTGGCCGTTGCACGCCACTGTGACTTCGATGACCCCCCGAAGGGGCAGTGGGTCGTCACTGTCGTAAGTGTATATCCTGGCTTTTGAGGGAGACAGAGGCGGGCGGGGAGACAGTTGTTCATACTGCGAGTTGTCCATCACGTTCACCGATGCCCCGGTATCAATCAGAGCTTGCACGGGGGATCCCTCGATGTGGACCTCACACATCGGCGGGGGTCGTCTCCTTGATCCGTCACGACCTACGAACGAAACGAAGAACACGTCATCATCTTCATCTTAGTCCATGCGAAATGCAGCCTGCGCGGTTTCACCGCAGGGCCCCGGGTCTTCGAGCGGGATTTGACGCACCCCTTGACTGACGCCTTCACTGCTCAAGCCGGTCCGACGACTGCCACTGCTGCGGCACACTGTGGCAAAATGGTTCATCTTTCTGCAGTTGGAACACGTCTTGCCACGTGCGAAGCATCGGCCATGTGGCGGTTGATCCATCCCGCAATTGCCACATGAGGATCTCGAGGTTCCCGGTTGCTGCGGGCCCTTCTGGACAGGCGGACCTGGTCGCCTGCGGATCGCATCAACGTGTTCCTCCTTCACGGACACGTGTTTCGCTGGCATGGCAGGCCTGTCCAGCGCTGCTTGCATCGCCTCTGCTCGGGCATTGGAGAGTTCGTGCGACCTGGCTAGCACTAAGATCTCGTCTAGGCTGATGCGGGGCTGTCGCAGGATGAGTCTTCTTAGCTGAACTGACCTGCATCCTTGGATGAGTTGCGCTCTGATTTCCAGTGTCCTGTCCAGCAGTTCGGGTTTGCGCGGGGGTCGAAATGGCGGTTGAGCACCGGGATGGCAGCCGTGTAGTCGTTGCTATCGCCTCTATCCAGCAGGGTCTCGAACAGTTCGTATAGCTCATCGCCTCCGTAGCACATGAGGAGCGAGCGTTTGACGATTGCGTCTGTCTCTCTGACTCCAACAAAGTAATGCTCTAGGCGACCCAGCCAGAGGCGCCACCGCGCAGCCGCTGTGGCGGGGTCCGCTAATTCACTGAACGGCGGGAGCGGGGCCGCCATGGCATGACCTGTTGCGGAAGGCGCTGTGTTGGCGGCAGGGACCGGAGCTGGCGGACCTGCTGTTGTAACCAAAAACCTGCTTCTCAGGGGTCTCACTGATACGTAGTCCATAAAAGCAGTAAGAGATTGACACAGAAAACTGGAATATCAAAGGACATATTTTATTACACTCATATGAGTTGAGGCTGCGTCGCCCAGAGCCGTGGCAATTGAATGAGGCAGTCTGAGGAATTCAGAAAGCTGGCGCTTTATATACATTTCAGACTTACACAGTAAGCATAAATGCAAGGGGCAGTCCTGGCTCCTGTGAGCACACAAAAAATGCCCAATATGGACATACAAGTTCTCTTTGTTCAACTAAGTGGGAGGAGCTAACAGTTTTCAGAAAGTAGTGAACACATTCCTTTCTGAAACTAATCAGTAACAGCTGCAGATCCTACCAAGCATTTCTGAGCATGCGTTAAAGTGGAGGAGGCTAAATATATCCTGTTACTGGGCAGACTTCAGGCGCAGCTAAAAGGAAGGTAGGACAAAGCACATGGTGAGCACATGGCAGCACATGGTAGACAAGATGGTTGCCAGAAACACAAAATGGCTTCTAAAAAGCAGATAAGATAACTTCCAAATGCAATATGGCTTCTGCTAACGCTAACGCATTGCTGCTAATTTACAACACTGCTTGTGCTTGACCAGCGTTTCGTGCTGGCAAAGGATGCGGAGTTGGGACCCGTTGGGCCGGGCCGGTGGCAGCAGCCCCCCTGTTGCCAACTGGCTCATCTTTAGCTGCAGAATGGCACGTGGCTTGCGCGCTGGCGTGTGGTTGAGTCACGTGACTGGTGGGCCTTGCTCTCTCCTGGCGCCTGCAAATGTATCCCCTGCGAGGCTGAACGGCCTTTCCACGACTTCTCAGGGCTTGACCAGTCGGCGTGTGGGACTCTGGGGCGTCTCTACCCCACGGAACGGCGTTGCCGGTTGCCCCACGAGATGCGTGAGCCTTGGCAGGGTGTCTTCTCCGCGCCCGCAAGAAGTGTGGGCGGTAGCGGGGGTGCGGCAAGGGCCGAGCCAGTCCCTCCGATGAAGGCCGCGTTGCCGCTCCACACCCCTCCCACGCGCAGGTGAACTTGAGCGCTGGGGTCCCGGGACGCAGCCTAAGGCCCTGGGAGCGGTGGCGTCGGGGCGGCAGCAGCATGGGGCAGGCGGCGGACGTGGCAGCTCCACGTGGAGGGCTCACTCGGGGCTCACCTCTCGCGCCACGATAGGCACGCAGCGCCCACCAACAGTCGGCGAGGCCGGGTCCTGGCAGCACAGCGGGGCGACACCCGCAAGGTATTCTGGCCCAGGCCGTGGCTCCAGTGTGGGCTGCGCGAGCGTGGCACAGGCGGCGCCGCGGGACACGTCAGGCACGTCCGCTGGGCGAGGTGTGGGCAAAGTACCCGCCTCGTCGCCAGTGTAGTGTCTGAATGGGGCAACCTAGGCTACGAAGTGGGGCCTACCTTTTTAAACCCAACAAATGCACGTGGACAGTAGCTATAGTTTAGGGGCCGAAGACCACGAGACGGTCTCGCGCCCGTTTATTTATACCCGAGGGCTTGAACCGCCCCCAGGCTGTGTGCGTGCGTGTGTGCGTGTATGGATGGGCTGGGTGGCTCCGTCAGTACAGGTGGAGGCTTGGATCGTGTTAATTCAAATGAAATCTAGTGCCTGGAAGGCTTGTCAAAGCCGCATAACTTTCTCCTACCTTAAAGAACGGGGATAGGAGGGAAGTGAAACGTGAGATGGTAGTCGATTGGTGAAACTGGAATCAGGGCGGAAAGCTTGAGCACGGGTTGAGTGCAGCCGGCTTAGGCAGATGGAAGCAGCCGACTGGTAGAAGGGCAGATGGGCGCAGGACAGCGTGCAGGAGATAGCGGTAAATTCAAGACGCTGCTGCCCGGTGGGGTTCTGCCCGCTTGCTGCTCAATGCACCGCCGCGACCCAGGGAGCCTGCAATATGGTGCGGAGTGGGAGCCAGGAGGCGGAAAGAAATAAGGCTGCCTACAATGTATGTAAGGTGTTAAAAAACAGAGAAAGAAATATATATGTATGTAACTGTGAGGAAAGTGCGCGATGGGTGCAAAGACCAGCGCGGTGTAGAACAGCCCCTGTTAAAAAAGGAACACCTTCGTAAACTGGGTGGCTTTCCACTCAGCTGGCGCCTGAAAGCCAACGAGCACTCTATACTTAGAGCGCGGTCTAAACCCTGTTAGCTACAGATAAGGCCGAGTTATCAGGGTAGTGGTATATATTGTGGAATGGACCTCTGTAAACACACTTCGGGGTAGAGTAGGCACTGGCAGATACCGATGTTTGCAGATAACCCCGCCCAACACATCCTCTGGAAGGGGCATAAAAGGAACATATTGTACGGACCGAGGTCCGGAGAGGGTACAAAAAAGTATGTTTAAGAGTCTTTTAAAAGTGAGCAGATAGACAATGCTGCCCTTTAGTGGCCTTATTAGCAATGGTGATCTAAATATAATAATGAGTTCGAAAATGTGCTTCGGTCATAGTTGGATGAAAGGTCAGGAATTATCTTGAGTTAAAAGTCCTGGCATAGAGGATCACGTACAAAGGCCACGCTAATAGGCTTAGTCACTGCATCACAGGTTCAAGGTGGAGCAAAGAGTTAGCTCACCTGTGATTAGCGTGGACCAGAAGGAATTGATCAGTTTATTTAATGCAGAGTGAGACTGGAATTCTGCATAGGGCCACCGCGACATTCAGAAGGCCAAGGCGAGGGTATCACCGCTTGGGACACTGCATAAGTGATTGTTAAATTCTGCATAACTACACAAAAGCTCCCATGAATGTGCAAGGCCCCCGCTTCAGCGTAAGCCATTTTCACTGTAGAACGGTCTTGCCACTGTATAAACGACCTATTCAGACAAAACCTCCTGCCCGTAGGGATCGTCAGGATCCCTGGAAAAGGTGTAGCGATGCCGCCCCGGAATGTACTAAACCTTCCCCTAAATGTAGGAAGGCAGGGTCGATGTATTAAAGTGGGCATGACTGCACTATGGGTCATGTTGCTTGTAAAAGGCTTCCATAATGATGTAAAGAATCTCTAGTGCATCCAAAGGTATAGACACACACGCACACCCTGGCTTGGCCATACTTGGGGCGCAAACTAATATGAAGAGAACTTTGGGAGCCTGAAGGACGGAATGGTCTGAAAACAGGCGAAGGACTAAATTGAGGGGCACTCTGAATATCAAAATCTCCACCCTACTGATACAGGCTACAGGGCGGGTATAACGGATTGATTTCAACTGGCTGGGAGGGATGGCTTGTACTTCAGCAGTTAGAGTTTCCAACTGGGAGCGGGGAACCAGTGTTCAATTCCGCCTCCCAGCTCCCGTGAAGGGCAATGAAGCCCCCCCTCCCTCCCCTAAAGCAAGGGTTTTGAGTCCAGGGAGGGGAGGTAGGCAAACACCTCAACCCCCTGTGCCTACCAACGAATGAATGTGTCCCGGTGCAATAGGAATGGTGCCCATACAAGAGAGCCAATGCAGATGAAAACGGGGAAATGGCCTAACGTGGGACCTCGTTTCCGGATGCGAGTCGCAGCATTGACGCTGAACAACCAGGGTTGCTGGGCGCATCACCAACTCCCCAGATTATGCCCTTATTTTAGTAGCCCCGCATGTAGCACCCCGCAGTGCGATCTCAGTGGAACAGAGTAACCCCCACAGTAATTTTAAACTTGATTGTGCATACGGTTTAAGGAAGGTGCGTAAGCGCTGTGATAATTTGCCTTGGACACGAAGCGCTTGGACACCCTTACCCTCGTAAGGCTTTGCAGCGCTTTCTTAATCTAGGTGCCCTCTTTATGATGCCCTCGCTGCTATGTTAACTAATCCTGGCTATTGCGCATTACGGTTCCGCGCGCTGATGCCCCTTGGTCCTGGTAGTTGCACTTCAAAATACATGCGGATATAAAAGGAGAAACAAAACACGCTGCCTTACATTGTCTAGAGTCGGTAGAAGTAAAATAAAAGATGGGACTTTTAAAAATAAAATAAAGGGGCGGAGTCAAGATGGCGACGGAGTAGGACGCTTTCCTAGGTCCCTCCGGTGCCAATCCTGCTTAGCGTTGTATTAGCGGCTCCTCGAGGGCTTCTGAGGCCGGCTGAGTGGGTAGCTTTGCTGCCGGTGGTGAGCTACTGTCCGTGAGGTCGCTGCCGGACCCCCCCGGGGTGAGAGAAGGCCCGAAATCCAAGGGGCCTGTGGCGTGGCCGGAAGAGAAGCCGGGGCCTCGATTGCCCAGCATGACCAAAGCTGTGGAGCCCAATCTCCCAACGAAGGAGGAGACGCCACCGGCGGCGGAGGGGTAGCTGCAGATGTTTCCGAGCACAGGTCAGCCGCGGTCCCCC
Organism: Lissotriton vulgaris; assembly: GCF_964263255.1. NCBI lineage: Eukaryota > Metazoa > Chordata > Amphibia > Caudata > Salamandridae > Lissotriton > Lissotriton vulgaris. Next base: position 55,059,351 of record NC_141689.1, read on the forward strand.
CGAGCCTCCAGGAAATCTCGGAGTGGGGGACTCAGACATTTCGGCCAAAGTAAGCAGGCATTCCGCCCTGCGCTGAGTGGGGACTCGACCGGGCGGGACCCCCCGGTGCCGGCAACGGGACAGCGGAGGCCGGTGCCCTCGGACCGGGGGCACCTCGAGAGCGGACTCTCCGGAACGGCGCTTCCTGGCACTACCGGGACCCCCAGGCGAGTAGTCCCGACGCTGGGCTCGGAGACCTGAGCCGAGGAAGAAGCGGCCCGCGCTGCGGTAGGCCTGAAGAGAAGCCGGGACCTGGGGTGCGTGGTGAGCCCGGGACGGTGGGCCTATCCTCCCATCAGCAGTACCGGCGGTCGCGAGGACAATTGCGGGAGAAGTGACCCGGGGCCCCCCCCCCCCGAGCCTGCGGGGGATATTGAGAGGAGAGCCCGATACTAGCAGGCGCGAGAGCCGGAGGGACTGTGCACTCGGGAGGCCCCAAACCCGGAGCAGCGTGGGAGTGAGGACCGGGGCCCTTGGTATGCCAGGAGCACGATGGGCAGAGGACCGCTAGCAGAACCAGTGACCCCCCTGGCAGGCGGAGCACAGTGGCAGACATGAGGAAGCAGGGGTGAGGACGGGTCACCTACCAACAGTACGGTCACCCACCAAGCCTGGGAGGGCGTTGTGGCGACTTAAGGCGTGGGAGCGGGAAATGCACACTCCGCTGTGGAAGAGCGGAGGTGACCCTGGTGGGAGCTTCGTGGCCCGCCCGGAGCCAACAGACGAATAGGGTAGCATTTCGGGGCACGAACAACAAGTACCCGTCTTTTCCACCTGTGAATGGAGGCCTACCTCAGCTGGCCTTGCCCGTAGGAAAGCAGCAAGGTAGCAGATCCTCCCATCGACAGGCTTGAGGCTGCTTGGGCAGAGAATTGAAGGAGCGTGCTGGGACCTGCCGGGGCTGCGCTCTTGCTCCGTGAGAATTCCTGCTGCGTGACCGCAGAGAGCTTGTGCCGCTGGTGATATACGGCGGGGGAAAAAACAGCATCCGAGGCCAGTCTAACGGGCTACACCCCCTGGAGAGAGCGCCTTTGGAAACCCGCGGGACTTGGAGGCAAAGGGGATCCAGCGGAGTGGAGGTTTGCTGCCGGTGGTCTGTCCTACCATCCTGAGACGGCCCTGCCACGCCTGGGTTGTTATCACGAGGGGCACAGCTGGGAAACAGAGCCAGATCCACGCCGGTTGTGACGCACATTGCTCCCCCCGAAGACATCTTACACCTTACAGAGAACCCTGCGGGGCGGACAACATCTGGTGCTGCGGGACCGCCGGGATACCCTGATCCCAACTGCAATGATGTCTGGGCGACCCCGTAAAGACAAACCGGGCAAGGAAGGCGCATCGAAGGGATCACAGCCATCGACGCCACCAGGCTTCAGTGCCTCCACTCGGCAAAAGGATGATGAGGCCCCGGCCACCAAGGCTTTCATGCTGGAACTTTTCTCAGCCATCAAAAAGGATATATCGGAACTGCGCTCTCGGCTGGCCTCGGACCTCAGGGACGTGAGAAGAGACGTTGATGGCATCAGCGAAAGAGTAGCGACACTGGAAGAGCACAACTTGGGTTCGGCGGGGGAAATGCATCAGCTCCAGAAGGATGTACTGCGCCTAACAGAACAGAACCTCGATTTACAGGCCCATGCTGAGGACATGGAGAATCGTTCCCGGCGGAACAATATTCGCATTCGAGCTGTGCCCTGGGATGGAGAGGCTGGTGACTTGCGGGGATATGTAGAGGCCCTGTTCCTACAAATACTAGGAGAAGATGACTTGCACGAAATCAAGATGGACAGGGTCCATAGAGTGGGCCTTCCGAGAGGCACGGGATCCCCGCCTCCTGACATCCTAGTGTGCATCCATGACTTTCAACTAAAGGAGCGGATCCTCCGCAAAGCGCAGAGTATTTCCGATTTACAATTTCGGGACCATCGCCCTCAACTTTATCAGGACTTGGCGGCCTCGACGCTGCAGAAACGGCGGGACTTCAGACCTGTTACAACCTTCCTTCGAGACCAAAATGTGGCGTATTCATGGGGTCATCCCTTCCGCCTCATCTTTCGATGGCAAAACAGGTTGGTCCAACTTAGATCCCTGCAAGCCGCCAAGGAACTTCTGGGACTGGATGACGATGCCCCCCCTCGAGGGTCGGGCAGTCGCCAGCAAGACGACGGAGACGCTCTTCATCCTGGCAGAGAGTTGGACGACCAGCAACGCAGAATAGACCAGATCCCGCGGTTAGCCAGCGAGAACGGAACGGAGCCGTGGCATCAGTTGCATCAGTGACTGTGTCCCCGTCGCGGGACAGCTCATCTGCAGCGTGAGCAGAAGGATGATTGGTTGGCATTGGAGGGACCCCCCTCTCCTTCATTCAGGTACCGAGGGTACTATGTACTTTTTGGGAAGACACCACGGTGCAGAGATCTTGAGGAACAATAACTGTTGCCTCGGCCCCTGCTCCTTATGGGCGCCTGAATCCATCCTCAATGTTGAACTATGTGTTCTTTTGATTATCTTTCTTTGTTTCATTCTGGGTGCCCTCCACCTAGCGAAATTGGCAAAGCTCTTATCAAGATTCCTCAAGACTGTGGGTGGGGATAAGGGGGGAGGGACTGTTTCTAGTTTTCTGGAAGGGGGTTGGGAAGGGGGAGTTGTTTGGGGGGGATGGTTGGGGGGAAGGGTCGGGGGTGGGGGGTTGGGGGTAGTGGTGGTGGCCTGGGGTTGACTGGGGATGGGATGTGTGAGTTCGTAATTCTAGTCCTGATGGAGGGCGGGTTCTTTGCTGCCGATATGGAAGAGTGGCACTACTTGAGTTCCCGTAGGGAGGCCGATTCGTTTGCTGCCAGGAATAATGACTACTGGGGGGGCCTGTGGCACGACTCTTGGGCGGGACGTGGAGTGATTGGGGTTGAAATGCATGTAGTGAGTATATCAGTCGCAATGGGGGTCGTTCCTAATGTAAGATGCCGATCTCTGTAGGAACCTGGAATGTGAAAGGCTTGAACTCCCCACAGAAGCGTCAGAAATTGTGGAAATACATTAATGATCATCATTTAGATGTGGTGGGGTTGCAGGAAACTCACCTTACACGACAGGACGAAGGCCGCCTGAAGCATTAGCAATTTCACCTTATTTACAGATCCTCTGCACGTACGAAGCATAGGGGGGTGGCCCTTCTCTTCCGCTCCACCCTTCACTCCCAGCCCATGGGTGTCAGTAATGATAAGGAAGGTTGGTGGCTCATGGTCAAGGGGGTGCTTGGTGGTAAACTTTGCACATTTCTAGTGCTTTACGCCCCGAATGCTGGCCAAAATCACTTCTTTCAGGACCTATTGCAGAGGGTGGAGGGGTTTGTGGAGGGGAGTTTGTTCCTAATGGGGGACTTTAACCTAGTGTGGGAATCAGAATTGGATAGCTCTCACCGCCAGAGAGCTGGCACTGGGGTATTTTCGGCTGAGACACAACGATTAATCGGAGACATGGGCTTGGTGGATGGTTGGCATTTTATACACCCTCTCACTCGAGATTACACTTTTTATTCCCACGTCCACGATATTATTCCAGGTTGGATAAAATTTTTCTTGGCCAAGCCTTGAGGGACAATGTCCGGGACGCTAGAATATTTCCGCTCTCGGTTTCTGACCACAGCCTGCTGGTACTTTCACTGCACTGGTCTCCTGAGGGGGACGGACAGCGCAAATGGTATTTCCCGGCCGCCTTGGTCCGGGACGACACCTCGAGTAAAGAACTACGCAAAGCTATCCGGGAGTACTTTGACCTTAATCCCGTGCAAGACATGCCGGTCTTTACCACATGGGACGCATTTAAAGCGTCTTTTCGGGGCACCTGTTTGGCGCTCAATGCCAATCTCAATAAATTGCGGAGGAAGGAGAGAGAGGAGCTGGAGAGGGAATTAACAACCCTGGAACAGGCTCATAAGCAAAACCCCTCCAGATTAACACTGCGCCCACTGACGGCTGTCAGGGGCAAGCTTAGGGCTCATTATAATAACAGGGCAGAGTTCACCATGCTGAAGCTCCGCCGCCTCTCCTACTCGCAGGGGAACAAAATAGGGAAACATCTGGCTCGTCAACTGAGGGATAAGGGGGAGAGGGAGTATATCGGGGGTATCAGGGACACGGCAGGGAACGTACAGCACAATGATAAATCCAAAGCGGAGTTGTTTGGGGACTTTTACGCCTCCCTCTATTCGGGAGACACCCTTGACGCGGGTCGTCAGCAAAGTTATCTTGAGGCGCTTCCGCTGCCCAAGGTCTCCAAGGAGTGGAATGACCTGCTGGTGGCCCCTTTCACCAGAGAGGAAATCTTGGAGGCAATTAAGACACTTAAACCCCACAAAGCCCCCGGGGCGGATGGCTTTACAGCGCTTTTTTACCAATCCTTTGCTTCCGAGATATGCGATTTCTTGACGCGCCTTTTTAACAACATGGCTGAAAGAGGGAGCATTTCGGGCTCCATGGCCGAAGGAGTCATCTGGGTTATCCCCAAACTGGGGAAGGACCCTGCTCAATGCTCCTCATACAGACCAATAGCACTACTTAATATAGATGCTAAACTTTACTCGTCCATTCTTGCCCGCAGACTTCAGGACCGCATGCCAATCCTATTTCACCCTGACCAATCGGGTTTCATCAAAGGGCGTCGGACTCACGATAACACCAGACGGGTGATCCACCTGATCGAGAAGGCGAATAGATTTAACATCCCAGCGATACTGGTGGGCCTGGATGCCGAAAAGGCCTTTGATCGGGTGGATTGGAACTTTATGTTCCACACCCTGTCGGCTTTTGGCTTCTCTGACCAATTTATATAGATGATTAGGGCTAACTACAGCTGCCCTCGGTCTAGAGTGGCGATTAATGGTCACCTCTCTTCCTTCTTTCCACATACACGGGGCACTTGACATGGGTGTCCCCTCTCCCCTTTACTCTTTGCCCTGAGTATCGAGCCACTGGCCATGTCAATTTGGGAGCACCAAGGGATTACTGGTCTTCCCTTCACAGGAGAACAACACAAGATCTCGCTTTTTGCCGGCGACGTTCTCCTCTCCCTCGGCGATCCGGTCCATTCCCTCCCACTGGTTCAGGGGACCCTGAGAGATTTCGAAGACGTGGCAGGCAATCGGGTCAACTATGACAAATCCGTCATTCTCGATCTTACTGTGAGAAGTTGGCCTGATATGTGATGTTTCCAATTCTGGAACCACCTTGTATCAGTCCAAACAATCCCGTATGGTGTCTGGTTGTAAGTCAACCTTGTTAGACAAGCTATCCTAGGGGTAGCATGGACTAAGCAGCCTTAAAGGCTTAACTTAAGAGGTCGTGTTAAGCGAGCTGTTTTACCACATACAATCCTGTATTACCAAATGAAAGGACACCACACAAGTATATATTATGAAAATATATGTGTTTATTTCTAAAATAATCCCCAGTACTCTTTATGAGCAAAGGGGCACAAGCATTAAATCAAAAGCACAGTATAACATACAAAGTTGCACAATTATGGATGAGGGCGGGTGGCCACTCAAACCATATATTAAAAAAGTGGTATAAGAGATACCAATCGAACAGTGGTTAGGCCTAGGGCCTAGGGAATCGCTGGGAGCAGTCTGGACTAGCAATGCTGAAGTCGGGAAAAGCCCGCGGGATTCGGGTGCAGCACGTAAAGTGCGGCTTGCACCAATGCAATGTCAATGGTGCGTAAAAGTTACACAAGTAGAGTTTAAAGATACTTCCGCTGAACATAGAGGAACAAAACTTAAGACACAGACCCTAGAGGTGTGTACCAGTGTGCGAACACTGGCGTTGCAATGTTACCTCACCCACAGGAAGCGGGTGCATAGGGTCGAAGTGGCGTCGGGTTTTGACACGCAGGCTCTTGGTGCTTGGAGCTGAAGATGCTGCAGGCGCAGGGAAGCAGAAGTGTCCGGTGTGATCCAAGGGTGGATCGAAGTAGAGAAGTATCTGAAAGCAGAGGGGACAGAGTCTGGGTCACTCAGCAGTGACCAGGTGGAACCAGAACGGAACCAGGCAATGTTGGGCGCAATCAGATGGTTGTTGAGGAGCTTCTCTCCGCTGTCACGTGAGCTCTGGGGCATCTGCGATGTCCAGGAGCAGGTCACAATCTGTCCCACGCAGGCTCTCTCCGTCAGCGCCGTCGGCTTCAAGATTGGAGCAAGCAACGCTTGGCAAAAGCAATCCACGTGGAACTGGGAGTTTGCTTCTCACTCGGACAAGGAGGGTCAGAGCGGGAGCTCCTTTTCACAGGAGCTGGTGCAAATCTGGAGCAACCAGAAAAGCAAGTCGGTTTAAGGTTTTCGTCGGCACAGGGGCCACAAGCCAGCTGGCCAGTGACTGGGCCAATGCGTCGAGCCAACACAAGCAGAAGGGCCCCACGCAGCACTCGTCGAGTGTGGAGGGGTGAGCTTCGGTGCAAGAGTAGCTCAGGGTTGGGGCTTCTCAAACCCCGGTGTACAGCTTCGAGGGTCACTCGTGGGCTGCACGGTCAGCGTCTTGTGGCCTTTTCAAGATGGCGTGCCCCACGCTTCCGGTCGCCTCCACGGGTCTCAGCTCTGCAGGGACTGTGGATCGGGCTGGGGAAAGGCAGGCAAGCTTGATCTCGTCGATCTCTGTCGCTGGAGTTCCGGCGGGAACTGCAACAAAGCAAGGGTCGAGGTGCTGGATGGTGCCTGTTTGCACAGGGTGGTCACTCCTTGACCACAAGGGAGATTCTTCAGTCTTCTACGTTGAGTAGGATGTCGAAGGGTCCAGAGTTTCATTTCTTATGTTTCTTCAGGATAATCTGAGTTGCATTGGCACTGCTCCCACTCGTATTCGAATCTGGTGGGCTGGATTACCTGCTAGGTCCCCTCCTATCGGTGGGACCCACGAAGGGGGTGGATACACCCCTTTCCTTTGATCCAGGCCGCGCTGGGACTGGGGCTGGTGTGCCCCAGAACCGGTTTGGTCGGATTATGCAAGGGGCAGCCTTGCACTCCCCAGGCAGTGTCTGGTTTCTTTCAAACCTCCCTGCTACAATCCACTATCTCCTGTCTGGGGTGGTGTAACACCGCCCTGCGACAGAAAACCTTTTGTCCAGGCCCCCATCTGCTGAGTTTCGGTCAGCAAAGGGGGTGGTGATCATCATCAGGATTCAAGCAAGCCGGGCCGAAGATGGCTGAAATGCCAGAAACCGGTCCCCGGTAGCTTGTCTCCTTTCTGGTGAAGAATTGGCTTGGTAGTTTAGTCTGCCCTGTTCCCATGATGCACTGGGCCAGGGACAGACTGATTTGCATATAGCCAGGTTCTGAACTGGGATGGGGCAGTGAGATAAATAACGGTGATGGGTCAAGCCCTGATCTTTGGACTGGGTAAGAGTGGTCTGCTTAATTCAGACACTCTGTTCATCACCACCCCCTTTTCTGAATCGAGTTTCGGTCAGCAGCAGGAGGCCCGTCCCGTGTCTGAGGCATCCATTTTGTGGATCTGATGCTCTTTTAAAATCAACCGCGTTTCAGCAAAGTAACATGTCTTCTCCCTCTAGAGGGGTGGAATGCTACCCCCGTCGCCAGAACTGGCTAGGGGTTAGTATTCCAATTCGTATGACACCTTACACGACATGTTTTGATAAAGCCAAACCAAAGTTGCTATATAACCGCGAGGATTATAAGGCACTTAATAGTATATGGTATGGCATTATCCCGTAACAGCTTAGGGAGTTGTTCGCGACAGCTGCAGACAGGCTCAGCTCATGCCAGAGCTCCATCTCACATTAAACCCCGCACTCTGCCTTCAGGATTGATAAGGCCTTCCATAGGAGTGACTCACAGGTTTATATGTGTCCAGATAGGTTTAGATATAGGCATACTATATCTAAGCAAGGGGTGATTACACCGCCTTGCCCCAGCTGAGTGATCAGCCAGTTGTGTCAATTTTGGATAGCCAGCCAGGGGTGGCAAAAGATATGCTGCAGCCCCTGGTAGGCCTTGGGTGGCACCTATGCCATGGGCACCTAAAGTGCACTATACAGGGGCTGATAAGGTGACCGAGGCCAATTTAGTTATGCTCCTAGGGTACATGGAATCCAGATAGCCTGGGGCCCTGATTAGCAGGGAACCAGGCCAACTAAGTCGAAAACCAGCTAAACACAGGCAAAATATCTGGGGTAACCATAGTCAGGTAGCCACCTTCCTACACAACCCCCCCCCCCCCAAATGAAAGGAGATAAGGCTATCCTTGGCCAGGTAAGCCTATATTGCCTGAGTGGCCATATAAGGAAGTACCTGCACTAGCATGGGTACCCCCTGTCTCATGGTCCACTAAGCAGTCCCTCACCCTTGGGGTATTAGAGGATCTCCACCATAGGGAATCCCTACCTTGGGTGTGTTTATGCAAAGTTAAAGGCTGGTTTGGATATGGAGTATTGAAGTGAGGCTCCACTAATTTGGGGCTCAGCTTCCTCCAATTATTTTCCACAGTGTGTGTCTTTCTCTCTTCAACTGAGTTGCACTGTGCTCTCAGGGTCAACCTCTGGCTACCTAAAGCTGGATGCTGGGTCCCTCTGTTTGGCTTGCTGGAGGGACAGTTCAGGGTTGGGACCTTTGGGTCCCAGGTTTGGCTGTGCCCAACAGAATCCATCTGTGGGAGGTCCCTAACTACTTTTAAGGTGGCTCCCTCTGGAGTTTTTAAAGTTTTCACCTTACTAGGGCTACTAGTTTTGGTGCCCCTAATCTGTTGATGGGGGTGCTTTATTTGACAGGGGGCCCTCTGGGTCTCACTGTCCTTCTTGCCCTCTGCAGCCCTGGGCTGACTAAGGCAAGGTAGAGAGGGGCAGGTTACCTGCTCCAGACTGGGTCCCACCTGAGAAGGGTCCACTGCCATCAGAGGCTCTGTCAGGCCAGGCCCAACAACCTCTGGAGCAGTTCCTTCATCAGGGGTAAGATCAGTTCCCTGAGGAGGCTGATCCTGTCCTAATGTTTGGCGAGGGGAAGATTTCTCTTCCTCCTCCATGCTCTCAGATTGGGTGGAGTGATCCATCATTTCAGGCTACACAACAACCGTATCTGTTTGAGTTTGGGCTGTGGCCATCACAACCTCACCAACCTTTTCAGGGGGAGACTCAGTTTGGGTTTCTGCTGTTATCATAACAGCTTTGCTATTCTGTTCAGGGAGAGCTTCTGCTAAAGATGGGACTGAGTCTTGCACAGCCCTACCAACCTTTTCAGGAAGGACATCTTTGAATTGGGGCTATAGCCAGTACAGCCCCACTAACCTTTCCATTGGAGTTTACCATCCTAGAATGGATTTCCTGTTCAACCTCAGCCCAGGCTGAGATTTCTAAATCATTACCCAGTAGGCAGTCTACAGGCAAGTTTGATGACACTGCCACTCTTTTTGGGCCAGTGACACCTCCCCAGCTGAGACTTACTACTGCCATGGGATGATTTGTTTGGATACCATCAATGTTTGTTACCTGGTATGTGGCACCAGGTAAAAGTTGCTTAGAGGGGACAATACACTCAGCCACCATGGTGATGCTAGCCCCTGTGCCGCTGTAAGAGGCGGCCGCTCACTCGCGCTCTGCCGAGTCCCTCAGCGCCATCCTCACATCCATGGCTGATTGCTGCTGGCTGGTATCGTAGCGCTTCTGGCACTTGTAGCACTGCTATTCATTCATTGCCTGCATCGCGGCGCTTGCTCTCCTTGTGACCGCCCGCATTGAAGTGGTGTCATTTGCGTATCTCATCTCGCGCTGCGCTCGCTTTGTGAAGCTGGTGCCGTTTGTACTGCTGCTGGTTCATCTGTGCCTTCTCTCCTTTGCTTAATACTTTTGTGGCCCCAAACTCGCCCAGATTGCATTTTCTTCCCCTGCCATTTTGTTTGTTTGTGCTTTGGAGCAAGCCCCTCCTCTCCGCCCCGCACCCGCCTCCCCAGCTGCTCCTCCCTTCCAAGATTGACCACCACTGCCCCGTAGATCAAAGCGCTGTGACCTCCCTTACGCTGTAAGAGGCGGCCGCTCACTCGCGCTCTGCCGAGTCCCTCAGCGCCATCCTCACATCCATGGCTGATTGCTGCTGGCTGGTATTGTAGCGCTTCTGGCACTTGTAGCACTGCTATTCATTCATTGCCTGCATCGCGGCGCTTGCTCTCCTTGTGACCGCCCGCATTGAAGTGGTGTCATTTGCGTATCTCATCTCGCGCTTGTTATGGCTGTCTTTTTGCTAGCTCTCTGGAGAAGGAGAATGATGGAGAGTGACTCCAGCCTATCACCCCCATAGCATAGGGATTAGGCCGATAGACAGGGATCCTGTCATATATATATAAAGGCATTTGCGTGTTATTTCCCTTAGAGTAAGGTTTATGAATTTAAGTGAGGGGTTAGATATATAAGTATTAGTCATGATTTACTCATTTGCTAACATGCCGATCTGTTTTTCATGGAGCTATGCATATTATGGGCTCCGTAGGTCTTAAACGAGACAGACTCCATTTTGCTTTCTGCCCGGTAGCTCGAGAAGGCTTTCTAGGTCAAGAGTAATGTTTTAGTTTTAAGCTGTTGTTCGCTTGGAGAGAACCGGTTCAGGCTGACCCTTATCGAAGGAATGTATTTTTCTCCACTCCGAAGACACAACTTCAGGCCGGCCGGCTGGGAAAGTGTCCTTGGTACGGGGAGGTACAAGAATTTGGTGGGCGGCAGGTTACTGGCCGTGAATTTCCATGAAGGAACGGGCTTTGATATTAGCGAAGGTGTTAGTCTTTTTGTCAGTTAGTTCGTAGGCGGCATCTAGCCGTTAGCATCTCTGCCATTATTCATTTTCATGGTGGACAAGTCGCCATCTTTGAAGTCGGAGAAAGATTTAAGACCGAAACTCTCTGAGATAGACTGAACGAGAAGTGGCGCGGAGCGCATTAATACAGAGAGAGAGAGACGGTAGTTAATAAACAGCAAGGTTCCGAGGTCCTGAGGGAGAGCAGACGAGGTTGAGCCTAGCGGTGCAGACGTGTACTTGTGACGGCTGAGGGTGACTGCAAGGCGAGCCAGGACCCAGAGACGAGACAGGAGCCTAGATGACTGCCGAGTCCCGATTTTCCAGTAACCAGGTGATGTCCGACCAATTCCTGTAGCATGTGCACTCTAATCTTTATCTTTTATTCCCTTTGCAAATGTAATGTTGCGTAGTAATGTGATTTATGCCTATTGTTAATAAATATCCTAATTCATATAGAATTACCGTGTACCTGGTGCTTATGTTCAATCTTGGTAAACGATACTCCTAGGTGAAGGCTAGGCACGTGAATGGATGAGTAATCCCAATCAGGTAAGTGGTGATCACATAAATAGGGAGTGAGTGAACCTTTGATGCCAAAAGCAGAGAGTACATTATACAATCTGGACCCATATTCAAAGTCATTATTGTAGTTTCATTCCGAGTAGACAGCTGAGATAATATCCCAATATATATATATATATATATGTATAGGTGTTCATAGGAATGTGGTCGTCGTTGATATGCGGCGTTAATGAGAGCACTGGGGGGTCGAACCAGTGTTTATACCCACAGGATTGTGGCTTGAGTAAATGAGAGCACTAGGTGGTTGAACTAGTGTGTAGGTTTCGCAGGATCGCGAACGGTTTGGAAAAGGGAGCACTGGGTTCTGCAGGCCCGTGTGTAGACGCACCAGATTGTGTGTCAGATCTGCCCTAGGGTAGAACGGTCTGGGTCGGGGTGACCGCGAGGCCAACTGATGTGAATAAGATATTGTAGAAAATCTGTATATGTATATTGTCATTCCCCATTCTTAGGTGCAACCTGTATATTTATCTGTATATCCACTTATTGTGAATACGATCTAAGAAGGGAAGGTGAGTACGTTTTGGCTGGGTCACAGGAGCCCCTGGGGGCTGATCCCATCTAAACAGAAAATCCGGCCATTACATCTGGCGTCACGAACTGTTTACGAAGCCTGTGTGCATTGTGTTGTTTTCATCTTGTTGGTTTGCGCTCGGCTTGTACGTATAAAATTTTGTTTATATTTGTGTACATATATTTTTTGTGTATCATTATGTTTGCGAAAAAATCATCGTCGGTTTTCAAATTACCGATTCAGATTCCCGGCTGGGAATGTACCCCTTACGAGGCCTTAGCACGTGAGTGGGCTGATTCTACTGGTTTGAGTGAAAATTGGTCTTCATGCTTGGAGCAGGCGGAGCCTGCCGATGTGGTGTCGTGCTTGCAGAAAGCGCCAGTAGTGAAGGGTGATGAGCTTCCTATTTTAGGACGCAGAGGGTGGATTGTTCTTAATGCGTACAGAATGTTGCATGAGAAGTTTGTTCAGCTACAGAAGCAGTTTAAAGATATGGAAGGACAGTGTATTGAATTACAAAATGCACATACTCTGTTGCGTTGTCAAAATAAATTGCTTGCCGACAAACTTGAGACATATCAAACCATTGCTGAAAGAGCTGCAGTCCGTATTGCACGATATAAGTATAAACATCGTCGTGGTCGTGTATCTACGCGCAAAGTGCGTATGGTTGTAGCGAAAGCTGGAATGGATTGGATCCCCGATGAGTGGGACGGTAATATCTGGGATTCTCATACTTCTGACTCCTCGGCAGAGGAGGGTGACAAGCGCGAGTCTTCTCGCTCCGGACGTGATTGTAAATCTGCTTCGTGCATTGATTCAACTCCCGATTGTGACCGTGCTCGTTCTTCCCGTGTGGATGACGTAGCTTGCCCTGATTGTTCTGTTAAATCTAAGATGCGGGCTTCCTCGGAAGCTCTTCCCGCAGTTTCTGCTCACCCGATCTTTCGACGGAAATTACAACAAGCCCCTGGTAATCCGGGTGGTATAGCTCTTGACTGTATTGAAGATTTTACTCAACAGGAGATTAGTGACATCCTGCAACGATTTAAACAACGGCCTGGTGAGACCTTGCTTACCTGGATGGTGCGTCTTTATGAGCTTGGCGCTGCCGGTATTATGCTCGATGCTGTTGATTGTTTACGATTTTGCTCTTTGAGTTCTGATTCTACTATTCAGGACCATTTTCGGAATTATAATGGTAATGCCCAGACTTCTTTGCTCCAGCTTGCGTCTGATGGCTGTAATCATAAATATCCAACTGAGTCTGATTGGCCCTCTGATGAAAAGCCGTGGTATACTCTGCGCGATGCGTCACAACGTTTAAAGGAAGAAGTTATGAAAACGTGTATTTTCCTTAGTACTGCTGACAGATTATTGGATGGTCTTTTAACATCTTCTGTGCGTAATCGCATTATACGTACTTCTCCTGTTGCTTATAAGCAGGTCATGATGACATTACTGATTAACCAAACTGGCAATCCTTTGTCTGCTGTGCTCGAGTCTGTTCGTCAGCTTGGTGAGCTGGGTGAATGGTTTAAACCTGAAAGACAATCCCGACCTGAGGGTCGTACTGGTGGGGACTATAAGTTCTCTAGACGTGACATGTTTCTTGCTCTCATTTCTGATGGTGTCAAAAGGGAAGACATTGATGGTGAGCCTAATAATGTCCTATGGGATATGTTTCGTAAGCGTGGTTTGGATCGAAAGGAAGGTGCCCGTCGTGTGCGAAAGAATGAGTATGATCGTGGTTCGGATGACAGTGGTGATGAGAGGCGACGTGTGAATTCTGATCGCCGTGATGATCGGCGCCATGAACGTGGCGGTTCCCCCCGTCGTAATGAGGGGAGGGGGAGAGAGGATGATCGTGAGAGGGGAGGAGATGATCGTGGCTCTAGCAGACGTAGAGATGCAAGGAGTTATTCCCCTGACGTACGAAAGAGGGAGGATCGTAACAGACTCTCTGACCGTAATTCACAATTTTTTGAATCTGATACTAATCCGTTTCGTACTGGAGACGGATATGAACAAGAAATCCTGATACCCAAGAAAACTGAAAACATTTACCCTGATCTGTCTTGGTTGACGGAACGCAGGAAAAATGACTAGGAAATAGGTCAAGATCCGGTACGCAGGTGGGCCCACAGAGATTACAGACCCTATGTAGATATTGAGATTTTTTGGAAACATCGTAATATCCAAAGGGCCCGAGCGTTAGTTGATACTGGGGCGGAGGCCACTTTAATTCATGGTAAGTCGAGAAAATTTCATGGACAGTCTTTCACAATTACCGGTCTGGGTGGTAAAGAAACACCCGCAGTTCAAACTGCACTTGAAATTAAAATTGGTAGGATTCCTCGTAGAGAATACTCTGTGTTGGTTGTGCCACTTTTGGAATACATTATTGGAATTGACATTTTGAAAGGTATGGTTTTGCATTTGGATGATGGTTACTATCAATTTGGTACTAGACAGTACATTTCGACCAGACCCGTACGGGTTGGCCGTTTACGCATGCCACCTATTAAGATCCCTTTAGCGACGAAAGTGATTTCTCAGAAACAATATCGCATCCCGGGTGGTCATGAGGAAATTACAGCTACGATTCAGGATTTGGTTGACGCGGGAGTCATTACTCCGGTCACATCTGCTTGGAATAATCCTGTTTGGCCCGTGCGCAAAAGTGACAACTCTTGGCGCATGACTGTTGATTATCGAGAATTGAACAAACATACACCTAAATTGACTGTTGCAGTGCCTGACATTGTTACACTGATTGAGAGAATTCAAAAGCATCCAGGTACGTGGTATGCTTCTATTGATATTGCTAATGCATTCTTTTCAATTCCGATTGCCCCCGAATGCCAGGAACAATTCAGTTTTACATGGAATGGACGTCAAATGACGTTCCGGAGTCTTCCTCAAGGCTATGTACATAGTCCTACGATCTGTCACCGGCTGGTGGCGGAACATTTGTCTGAAGTGCCCACGATTCCACAAGTTCAGATTTGTCATTATATTGATGACATCTTGATTCAAGGTGAAACGCAAGATCAGGTACAGTCCCATTTAGATCAAATTATTGATTGTTTGCGAGCGAAAGGTTGGGAAATTAATCCTGACAAATTACAAACTCCATCCCAAGCTGTAAGATTTCTAGGAATTAATTGGCATGAGGGTCACAGAGAGGTGATTCCACAGGTTAAACGAAAAATACTTGACTTTGCTGTTCCCAGAAATAGGAAAGAGGCGCAATCCTTTATCGGATTGTTTGGATTTTGGCGTCAGCATATTCCCCATTTGAGTCAGATCTTGGCTCCATTGTATCGAGTCACTCGTAAAAAGAATGCGTTTGAATGGGGCGAACCTCAACAGACTGCTTTTAATTTGGCTAAAGAAGCTATTCAGTATGCTTTGGATTTGTGGCCTGTGAGTGACGGTGATGTGGATTTGAATGTGTCCGTGGAAGGTCTGTATGCCAATTGGAGTTTGTGGCAAAAGCAGGGCAGACAAAAAGTGCCATTAGGTTTTTGGACCAAAAAGTTACCAGAGGCTGGTGAGCGTTACTCACCTTTTGAGAAACAGTTGCTTGCTTGTTATTGGGCTCTGGTGGATACCGAGCAATTGACTTTAGGCCATGCTGTGATTTTGAGGCCTGAAATTCCCATCATGCAGTGGGTTTTGAGTTCACCGAAGTCCCATCGAATTGGACATGCTCAGGAGGCTAGTGTGATTAAATGGAAATGGTACATTCAGGACAGGGCACGTGTGGGTCCGAAAGGTGTGGCGGTTTTACATGAGCGAGTGGCGCAGGCGCCCTCCAATGAGGCTGACAGTGAGTGTTCGGTTCCCGTAGTGCAGGAGTCTCCCGTGAAGTGGGGTAAATCATTTGATGATCTGTCCGCGGAGGATAGAAAACATGTGTGGTTTACGGATGGTTCTGCGAAGTTCATTGGTGACAAAAGACATTGGAAAGCTGTTTCCTATAACCCGATTACACAGAAATTGTTAAGTACAACTGGAGACGGTAAGAGTAGTCAATATGCTGAACTTTATGCGGTTTACCAAGTTTTGAAACAGGAGTTACCAGGTACATGTCATATTTTCACTGATTCTTGGTCCACTGCAAATGGACTAGCGGTGTGGCTGCCGACATGGCACTCGCATAATTGGGAATTGCATTCTAAAGAGTTGTGGGGTAAAGAGTTGTGGCAAGATATTTGGGAACTGCTTCCGCAGAGTACTGTAACAATCTTTCACGTGGATGCTCATACTCCGATCGACTCCCTTGACAAATTTTTCCATAACATTGCAGATGAACAGTCTAAAATTTCTGAGGCAGTGGTTCACATGCAAGATTCTGATTTGGCGGGATTGGCGAAATGGGCCCATCAGAAAGCAGGACATTTTGGAGAGAAAGCCACTAACGGGTGGGCTGCTGATAGAGGAATTCATATTCCCTTTTCTTTAATCAAAGATGCCATTCTACATTGTCCCATTTGCCAGCATTCTAGAAAGAAAGAGGTGCCTCAAATTGTTCGAGGCCACTTACATCGAGGTAAATTGCCCGCCCAAATTTGGCAGATTGATTATATTGGTCCGCTCCCTATGAGCAGAAACTGTCAATACATTTGTACAGTGGTTGATACTTATAGTGGCCTTTTGGTCGCTTTCCCTTGCAAGAATGCTACCCAAGTGAATACAATTAAAACCCTGGAGCTAATTATTTTGTATTATGGTGTCCCATTCCAAATTCAATCAGACAATTCATCCCACTTTCGTGGAAGATTGGTGCAGGAATTCTGTATAGAGAATAATATAGACTGGGTGTTTCATATTCCATATTATCCACAAGCTTCAGGATTGATTGAGAGAATGAATGGCTTGTTGAAAGAACAGTTGCGCAAGTTGACTGATGACCGTTACAGCCAGTGGAGAGATGTCCTACTTCAAGCCTTATTGATTTTAAATAATCGTCCTTTGTTACATACTGAATCTCCTTTGATGCGTCTGTTTCCTCCACGTGTTGATGCAAAACCTAATTCTGTTGCGACCACTGTCACATATTGGGAAATTACCCCCGGTGCTTTGGCTCCATGTAGAGCAACCCCAGGTTCCGCAGGCCTTGACCTGCATGCATTAAATGATGCACACTTCCCAGGAAAAGATCGAATCATTGTTGAAACTGGCATTGGTGTCTCTATACCTGCCGGTAGTTTTGGATTAATTGCCCCTAGATCTGGCCTGGCCCTGAAAGGTGTACAAGTACTCGGAGGAGTGATTGACAGTGATTATCAGGGAGAGATTAAGGTTCTCTTGCTTAATAGCAGTGAGACTGATTTGTTGATCAAAAAGTCTGACCGTGTTGCTCAGTTATTGATTATGCCTGTATTCAGTGGTGAGATCAAGAAAGGCTCTGCCCCAACGTTGCTAACTGTGCGAGGACAAAAAGGCTTTGGATCGTCTGATCTTCCTGGAGCTAAAATATGGGTGCAATCGCCTAAAAATCCTCCTGAACAGGCTGATATTATTGCGTCCGGTCATGACAACACCGTTTTGGTGATGAAGCCAGGGAAAGATGGCTGGGAAGCTGTCCCAGCTGATAAATGTTATTTACGAGAATGATTAAGGCCTGTGTTTGTATTCTTTCAGATCATTCTTTGGACTGCAGCTGCAGGATGTGTCGGCGTTGGACTCCTTTTGGCCTGCTACGCCGGGAGAGGAGAGGATCCACCTAAGCCGAGTGATGGGATAATAAGAGCCGCGCGGTCCGCGTGGCGCGCCTCTTCAAACTTTTGGATCACACTCGCGAAGCGAGTGACGAACTCTCCGCATTTTTGCCTTACCCCCATGAAGTCCGTAACTGACATTTTAGCGACCTGTTTGGTTGCTGTCCCTGCATCTACTGAAACTTTACACTACGTATTTAATGTATCCAATGCCCGACCTAATGTTATTCTGGGCGATTTCGCGGCCCATGAATTTTGTCCCTCATGTACTCTTCTTCCAGACCTGGATGTCCCTGTTAATTCCAGAATTACTACTTTTAATATTACCCCTGGTGATATTTGTTTCATAATGACCTGTAATCCTAAGGCCATTTCTGAGTGTCTGCGGTTGAAACTCCAAGCCGCTACTACTTTTTCATTTCATCAACGTTTGCTATGTTTAAAGAGACTTCCTAATTCATGTCTTTCAGTGAAAAACAATATGACCTGTAAAAGTTTAGTTGTAGCCACTAGCCATTATCGTTCAATGTTATTACCAGCTGGATGGCTCTTTTCCTGCGGGAATTCATCTTGGCCCTATATTCCTGCAAATATTTCTGGTGGCCCATGTGCTATCACTAGATTAAGTTTGCTAATGTTTTCTTCACGTCCTCCTTCCCATTCTCGTATTGTTCGAGACTCTATGTCATTACATGAAGATTGTGATTCCTCTGTTCATCTTTTTTCCAGATCTGAATATCTTGGTTTAGCTTTTTCTATTATTGGTGTTCCGGCATTGGCCGTTTATAATGCCAAAACAATCGGCAAAATGGCCTGCTGGATGGTGAAGTCAATCAATCAAACGTCTGCTGTTTTATCTGATTTATTATTAGATTCCCAAGGTGAACGTAGAGCTATTTTGCAAAATCGTGCTGCAATCGATTATTTGTTGTTGAAAATGGGCACGAGTGCTCTGAATTTGAAGGTCTATGCTGTTTTAATTTATCTGACCATTCTAAAGATATCCAATCCCATATTAATAAACTCCACGACTTGACTGCAGAAATTAGAGAACTCATAGATCAGGGTTTCTTTGACTGGCTTTTTAACTGGCTCCCTGACATGCATTTTTTTACGACAAATTTTGGGAGGGGTTATTGTTGCTGTTTGTATCCTTATAGCAATTTGTTGCTTTATTCAGTGTATCCCTTCCCTATTGCAATTTTTTAGACTTACTAAGACTCGTAGATCAGTTAGTTTTGTTTCATATTATTCGTCTACTGACGTTAGTTCCATTTAGTTGGTGGATAATAGACTGGAGTCAAGGGGTGTAATGTTATGGCTGTCTTTTTGCTAGCTCTCTGGAGAAGGAGAATGATGGAGAGTGACTCCAGCCTATCACCCCCATAGCATAGGGATTAGGCCGATAGACAGGGATCCTGTCATATATATATAAAGGCATTTGCGTGTTATTTCCCTTAGAGTAAGGTTTATGAATTTAAGTGAGGGGTTAGATATATAAGTATTAGTCATGATTTACTCATTTGCTAACATGCCGATCTGTTTTTCATGGAGCTATGCATATTATGGGCTCCGTAGGTCTTAAACGAGACAGACTCCATTTTGCTTTCTGCCCGGTAGCTCGAGAAGGCTTTCTAGGTCAAGAGTAATGTTTTAGTTTTAAGCTGTTGTTCGCTTGGAGAGAACCGGTTCAGGCTGACCCTTATCGAAGGAATGTATTTTTCTCCACTCCGAAGACACAACTTCAGGCCGGCCGGCTGGGAAAGTGTCCTTGGTACGGGGAGGTACAAGAATTTGGTGGGCGGCAGGTTACTGGCCGTGAATTTCCATGAAGGAACGGGCTTTGATATTAGCGAAGGTGTTAGTCTTTTTGTCAGTTAGTTCGTAGGCGGCATCTAGCCGTTAGCATCTCTGCCATTATTCATTTTCATGGTGGACAAGTCGCCATCTTTGAAGTCGGAGAAAGATTTAAGACCGAAACTCTCTGAGATAGACTGAACGAGAAGTGGCGCGGAGCGCATTAATACAGAGAGAGAGAGACGGTAGTTAATAAACAGCAAGGTTCCGAGGTCCTGAGGGAGAGCAGACGAGGTTGAGCCTAGCGGTGCAGACGTGTACTTGTGACGGCTGAGGGTGACTGCAAGGCGAGCCAGGACCCAGAGACGAGACAGGAGCCTAGATGACTGCCGAGTCCCGATTTTCCAGTAACCAGGTGATGTCCGACCAATTCCTGTAGCATGTGCACTCTAATCTTTATCTTTTATTCCCTTTGCAAATGTAATGTTGCGTAGTAATGTGATTTATGCCTATTGTTAATAAATATCCTAATTCATATAGAATTACCGTGTACCTGGTGCTTATGTTCAATCTTGGTAAACGATACTCCTAGGTGAAGGCTAGGCACGTGAATGGATGAGTAATCCCAATCAGGTAAGTGGTGATCACATAAATAGGGAGTGAGTGAACCTTTGATGCCAAAAGCAGAGAGTACATTATACAATCTGGACCCATATTCAAAGTCATTATTGTAGTTTCATTCCGAGTAGACAGCTGAGATAATATCCCAATATATATATATATATATATATGTATAGGTGTTCATAGGAATGTGGTCGTCGTTGATATGCGGCGTTAATGAGAGCACTGGGGGGTCGAACCAGTGTTTATACCCACAGGATTGTGGCTTGAGTAAATGAGAGCACTAGGTGGTTGAACTAGTGTGTAGGTTTCGCAGGATCGCGAACGGTTTGGAAAAGGGAGCATTGGGTTCTGCAGGCCCGTGTGTAGACGCACCAGATTGTGTGTCAGATCTGCCCTAGGGTAGAACGGTCTGGGTCGGGGTGACCGCGAGGCCAACTGATGTGAATAAGATATTGTAGAAAATCTGTATATGTATATTGTCATTCCCCATTCTTAGGTGCAACCTGTATATTTATCTGTATATCCACTTATTGTGAATACGATCTAAGAAGGGAAGGTGAGTACGTTTTGGCTGGGTCACAGGGGCCCCTGGGGGCTGATCCCATCTAAACAGAAAATCCGGCCATTACAGCGCTGCGCTCGCTTTGTGAAGCTGGTGCCGTTTGTACTGCTGCTGGTTCATCTGTGCCTTCTCTCCTTTGCTTAATACTTTTGTGGCCCCAAACTCGCCCAGATCGCATTTTCTTCCCCTGCCATTTTGTTTGTTTGTGCTTTGGAGCAAGCCCCTCCTCTCCGCCCCGCACCCGCCTCCCCAGCTGCTCCTCCCTTCCTCCGCCCCCCTCCACTCTCCATTTATGTCTGATGTCCCCACGCGCAGCGTCCACGCGCTACGGCCACGCCGAAGGTGCGCCAAAGGTAAGCCCGTCTACGCCCGTCCGCGCCTGGACCGCGCCCAGCGCCAGACCCCCTGCCCCTCGCGCTGCCCAGCCCTCCCGCATCACTTACGATGCCACCACCCTCCTAGCCCTTAACCCCGGCCGTTCCCCCAACTGCGTCCAAGCCGCTCCTGGACACTCCCATGGTCCTTTCTCATGCTATTCCTGCAAATTCATCGGTAACGTCACCAACTCCGCTACGATCACACCTCAGATTCCCGACACCAACCACCTTCAATGCATCCTTCTCAACACCCGTTCGGTCCACAGGCACGCCATCGACCTATGGAATCTACTAGACACCATCTCTCCAGACGTCGCCTTCCTAACAGAAACATGGATGAACGCTTCCTCCGCCCCAGACATCACCATTGCCATCCCTGAAGAATATAGGATCACACGCAAGGACCGTACCGGCAACACAGGAGGAGGCATCGCCATCGTCCATAAAAAATCAATCCACATCTCAACCAGCTCTGACGTCAATCTCGCCAACTCTGAACACCTTCACTTCCAGATCCACATCGACCCCAAGACCACACTCAGAGGCACCCTCCTCTACAGACCACCAGGACCCCGCGCAAAATTCAGTGAAGACATCACTGACTTCATCACTCCACACGCGCTACCCTCCAAAGATTACATCCTTCTGGGAGACCTCAACTTTCACCTTGAAAAGAACAACGACCGCAACACCACCACCCTCTTGGACAACCTCGCCAACCTCGGACTTAAACAACTGGTCACTTCCCCCACCCACATCGCAGGTCACACACTCGACCCTATCTACACCTCCAGCAATCACGTCTCCTTCAGCCACACTACGGATCTCCTCTGGACTGACCACAGCTGCGTTCACTTCACCTACAACAAGCCGAAACCCATCAACCACCCCCAACCAACTCTGCAAAGAAACTGGAACAAAATCACCATCGACCAGATCTCCTCATCACTCCTTCTAAACACCCCAGCCCACTCTTCCAACCTAGACCAAGCCGCCACCAAGTTCACCCTATGGTTATCCAACAGCGCCGACATCCTAGCACCACTGAAAAAACGTCAAAGCAAACCTAGCAGCAAGAAGGCCTCATGGTTCAACGATGATCTTAAGAAGTCTAAGAAACTCTGCCGCTCCCTTGAAAAGGCCTGGAAAAAAGACCCAACCACTAGCACCAAGGACGCCTTCAAAAACGCCACCCGCACACACCACCAACTAATCAGAAAGGCCAAGAAAACAGCATTCAAGGATCGACTAGACAACAACGCCCACAACAGCAAGGAACTTTTCAACATCGTCAAAGAATTTACCAATCCCTCGGCCAACTCCAACGACATCACCCCCTCTCAAGCCCTCTGCGACTCCCTGGCTTTATTCTTCCACAACAAAATTGCAGAAATCCACAACAGCTTCGACAACCAACCCGGAAACCAACCCACCCAACCATACGCTGAACATTCTCCCCCCCCCTTGAACACCCTTTACGACTGGAACCCAATCTCCACTGAAGACACCATCCGCCTGATGAACTCCATCCACTCAGGATCCCCCACAGACCCATGTCCTCACCACATCTTCAACAAAGCAGACTCCGTCATAGCACCGCACCTCCGAGACATCACGCTGAACTCACCGCCCTTCTGAAAAAACCCACAGCGGACCCCACCGAACTCAAAAATTACCGCCCCATCTCGCTCCTTCCTTTCCCGGCCAAAGTCATCGAGAAAGCTGTCAACAACCAGCTCGCCGCCTTCCTCGAAGCCAACAAATCCCTCGACTCCTCACAGTCTGGCTTCCGAGCAAAACACAGCACTGAGACCGCCCTCATCGCAGCAACAGACGACATTCGAACTCTACTGGACAATGGAGACACAGTCGCCCTCATCCTCCTCGACCTCTCTGCAGCCTTCGACACAGTCTGCCAGAGCACCCTTTTACAACGCCTCAGAAACATCGGAATACAAGGAAAAGCACTTGAATGGATCACCTCGTTCCTCACCGGAAGAACCCAGAGAGTCCGCCTTCCACCATTCAAGTCCGAGGCCACTGAAGTCATCTGTGGCGTACCACAAGGATCCTCAATCAGTCCCACCCTCTTCAACGTATATATGAGCCCCCTCGCGGCCATCGCCCGCCAACACAACCTCAACATCATCTCTTACGCGGATGACACTCAACTGATCCTTTCTCTCACCAATGACCCCAGCACCGCCAAAACTAACCTACACGAAGGAATGAAAGAAGTTGCCGAGTGGATGAAACACAGCCGTCTGAAACTGAACTCAGATAAAACAGAAGTCCTCATCTTAGGTACATCCCCCTCTGCATGGGACGACTCTTGGTGGCCGGAAGCCCTTGGAAAAGCACCCATCCCGACAGACCACGCACGGAACCTAGGCGTTATCCTGGATTCCTCACTTTCAATGAACAGACAAGTCAGCGCCGTCTCCTCATCCTGCTTCAACATTCTTCGCATGCTCAAAAAAACATTTCGCTGGATCCCCACCGAAACCAGAAAAACAGTCACCCATGCTCTGGTCACGAGCCGACTGGACTACGGAAACACCCTCTACGCAGGTACTACCGCTAAACTCCAGAAAAAACTCCAACGAATCCAAAACGCCTCAGCCAGGATCATATTAGACATCCCGCGTAACGAACACATCTCTGATCACCTGAAAAACCTCCACTGGCTACCCGTCAATAAGAGGATCACTTTCCGACTTCTAACCCACGCACACAAATCACTCTACGATATCGGACCAGAATGCCTCAACTCACGACTGTCCTTCTACACCCCCTCCCGCCAACTACGTTCTTCCAGCCAAGCCCTCGCCACTGTACCTCGCATCAACAAGACCACCATGGGAGGTAGATCCTTCTCATACCTGGCAGCTAAAACATGGAACTCACTCCCCACTTACCTTCGCCTTACCCAGAACCACCTAGCATTCAGAAAGCAACTTAAAACGTGGATATTTGACAAGTAATCCTCCTCCCCTCCCTCAGCGACTTGAGACCCTCTGGGTATGTAGTGCGCTATATAAATTCGTTGACTTGACTTGACTTGTGTCTCAAAATGCTTCAACTTTCAAACCATTGATGATGGGTTCTTGTCTATATTTGCTCAAGGTATTTGGGCAATCAGAGAAGTTGGCAAACTCCATGCCAGTCTCATAAACAAGATCATTTGGGGATGGGGACCTGGATAGGCCAGGGTCCACCTGGGCTCCAAAAGTAAACCCACCCAGATTCCTGGGTGTGCTCCCACTTCCTGGGGGATTACTGCTGACAGTAACAGGAGGTGTTGGAGTTGGCTTTGGAGGTATGTTTTCTTTATTGCCATTCTTGGGACAACAGCTGTCTGTTTTGTAATGCCCAACCTGTTTACAGGCATGACAATAAGGCTTTTTCTCAGTTGATGAAGTGTCTTGGGACCCACCCCCATTCTTGGAGGTTTGGGGCCCTGGGGAAGTCTTTTCTTTACTTTTATCCCCACCCTTATCTTGAGGTTTGGTAGACTCCTTTTTTTGGTTACTGTCCTGATTCTTAGGCCTAATCCTGGTTCTGACCCATTTATCTGCCCTCTTTCCCAATTCTTGGGGAGAGGTCAAATCTGAGTCCACCAGGTGCTGGTGTAAGAGCTGGTTCTGACAATTACTTAGGATCTGCTCCCTCATAATCGAATTATACAATCCTGTGAAGTCATGTACTTTGCTGCCATGTAGCCAACCCTCCGGAGCCTTAGTAGCACAATCTACAAATCAGTCCAGTCCTGTGTCTGTGTCTTTTGGGTGTCTCTGAACTTTCACCTGTATTGTTCAGTGGTTAAGCCAAACCCATCTATTAGAGCACTCTTCAGGACTTTGTAGTTTTTAGCACCCTCATGTCTGACAGTGAGGAGCTTATCTCTCCCTTTCTCTGAAAAGGAGTACCATAAGATTGCTGCCCACTGTTCCTCAGGAACCTGCTGTACCATGCAGGCTCTCTCAAGAGCAGTTATCCACTTGTGGATGTCATCCCCTTCCTTGTAGGGGGGCACAATCTTTGTCAGGTTTCTATTATCATAGGCCCTGTCTTTCTCTTTAGGAATTTTGCTGCCACACTACTTTTGTTCTCTTGCTAATGCAAGTTTAGCTTTAGCCAAGGCTATCTCTTCCCTCTCTATCTGGAGTTGGACAGCCCTCATCCTGGCCCTATGCTCTTTCCTCTGGGGGTATTTATGTTAGTAAATACTGCTTATTGGAGTTTCAGGCGAAGGAGCAGTGCTGAACTGATCTGCTCTTATCTCTCTTCTTGCGCTTACATTTTATTGCCGTAAAATAAGGGCGGGTACCTCCTTTCCCTTACAGCAATGTTAACAAACACTGTTTAATGTGGTTTTGGATTAAGGAGTAGTGCTTAATGATGCGCTCATGTTTTCCAATAGGCATTTATGGGAAATTTTACATTAATAGTATGGCCCTATACATCTAGGTCCTACTTGTGATGTCATTCATAATAGGATCACCGTTTATATGTCATGTATGATAATGACTGGCTGTTTTGGGGTTTTAAACTAGTTTTTACCCCATCTTTTATTAGGGTGAATACAGATATCACTGGTAAAGGATGTGAATTTTGGCATCTTTCCAATTACGTCCGAACCCAAACAGTATATGAAGAAAACTGACTAGTCTATCTTAAAACAAGGTATGTGTTGTGTCCGGCTAATCAACCATTGGTCAAACCAATAATGAATGCATAAAGTATAGAAAACTTATATCCAATCCTTTCTCACAATAGGACTGTTTTTCCACTAAATAAATTGAAGACTTGGTTTCATTGATAAAGCCTTGGAACGCATAATCCGTGACGTAATTTTGATAATTTTCGGTAAGATATTGTTCTTCTTTTTCTTTCAGTTATGGCCAACTTGTGAACGTAGCCATAAAAACGTAGAAGATTCCTCCTTCTCCTCCACCATTTTTAATAATAGTTGTCTGTACAATTACATTAGAAATCCCATTAAAAAAAAAATCACTGATCTAAAATGACACCACGCTCTTTGCACTTTAAACTTTTGCACAATATAAACTGTGGTATGTACTTATTGTTCAAATGAGGATAAATTGTTACTTTTGTCAGTGGGCCATGCTTGTTTATGGACTGCATAGCAAGTTTTGTAAAAATAATTTTTAACACTCATGTTGCATAGAATATAGGTTTTTTAATTGTAATATAACATTGTATAATATGTATGTTCTGTATATTTGTTTATTGTAGCCCTGAAGAAGTCCTTCGGACGAAACGCGTTGGCTACTTGTGTGTGAAGATTTGGAATAAAAAACAAGAAAGAACATTTCATGGCTTGCTGATATCATTAATTTGATCAATATTGTGACTATATACTGCATGGTGTGCTGAACCATTGTGTTGGATTGTATAGAGTGCCTTTGGGCATTAGCTCGGAAGCTTAGGGGTATGTGGCTTCAGGTTTCTGGCACCCATAAACACAACTAGACCAGGATATAGTGGATGGAGTGCAGTCAAGTGTCTCTTCCGGGACCCCTGTCTTAGTATTGCCCATTGTAAAGCTCATCCAAGTAAAATGTGGAGATTCATTGGGTTTTGCTTAAATGCCAAACACTTCTATGCAACACTTCTTTTTTCCTTGCAAGGAGCTCCCATCTCATCCCAATACAAGGTGGTGACTCTTTCGGTTTTGCCTAATTGCCAAATAATTTTATGCAGGGCTTCTCTTTTCCCTTCAACCACAGCAGTCTCTCGTAAGGGATTTATGGTGTGCAATACAATTCACAAAGAGTGGGCCTTGGGTGTGGAAAGCATTTTAAATCTCATCCCAATAACTGGTGGCAATTGAAATGTGGTGTAATCCGCAGGTACTGTGGGGGATGGAATCAGCAGATCAGAGTGAGCAAGTACGGTGTACAATGCAATTAATTGAGTGGACGTGAGGAAGGAAACACTAAATGGCCAAATATTTATATGCAGAGTTTCTCATTCCCTTGTATGCATCAGCAGTCCTTGGGGAGAACTGGTAGTGTGCAACACGATTATCAAGGAGTGGGCCTTGGCATGTTAAAGTGCGTCCCATAATGGGTGGGGATTTATTTGTGGCATAATCCCGGGCAATGTGAATAGCTACCAAATCAACCATCAGTAGGGTTGCTTGGGACAGTGGCCAGTTTTCATTCCCTATACATGTCAACAGTTTTTAGTGAGGGCCAATGGGGTGCAACACAATTAACATTCAGAGGGCAGAGTGCAGAAGTCCAGGTCAGTTAAAGTCCTGCACAAGAGGGTCATCTGGAGGACACGAAATATGCAGCATAGCAGAGTGGTTTCTAATGACACTGGGGTGCCAGGTTGTTAAGGGGGTATGATTGATGGCACCAGCTGAGGGTATAGCGAGCTTGGGGTCTGGCTGATGGAAAGAGGAAGGTCATATGGGTGGCTTTGCGTGCTAGACTTAGGGCCACGGGCAGTTCTGGAATCAATAATTTAATAGCTGCTCGCAGGGGTTAAGGCATTCCAAACATGCAGAGGGGTGTCTTCAAAGGGTGATTTAAGCACAAGTGCTTACATAACTCATGCTTGGGGGAGGAGCAGCTTCAGAGTGCACGATAACTACAGCTTTCTTGCCGGGGAGCTGCTCATGGGTTTATAAAAATTTTCTTTCTACTATGTATTTATAAATGCACTTTCAAAGGAGTAGATCACCAAACACTGACTGCTTGTTTTCTTTTTCTCCATATGATGGTGGGAGGCGCACTGCGCTGATATAATGGCAACATGATCTCCGGAAAGCAACTGGCAGAACCGCCAGGATAGCCAACATTCAGTCCGCACACAAGAGTGGAGGAGTTTTTATTTGGTTTGGTTGTACTTTGTCAGATGCTATGTACCCTGTCATGGAATATGCCATAGTCCGGCTCATCATCACAAGGGAGGAAAGTATAGAGGGCAGCGCTTACCATGGAGGGCGTAAGGAATGTGGCAAGGTGATAACTCAGGGTATAGCCGCAAGTATGTAGAATTGGGTGGATACGGGACAGAAGTGAGGCTTCTCCATGGGCGCTCACACACACATAGTTTGGTGCTGGCTATATTGTATGGCTAATTCCCCTTGGGGCACGGAGAGCTGAGCATACTACCTGCACTTCATTGGCAATTTACAGCTGCTTTTAAGCAGTGCGTTCTATACTGCAGTGGTTGGCACTTGCTGCGGAGGCATTGTTATCTTAGTACATTGCGTAGCAGCAGGTTTACACTCTCCATAAATAAGCCGACATTAACAGTCTGGGGAGAGTATTAACATGGTTAGTTGCTGGAGTCACCTGGTGATCAGGAATGCAGGGTCGAATCATTTATCTACACTATATTGGGGGCTTTGCCACCAGATCTGGAAGGGGAAGTAGCTACTGGGGGAGCGTGGGAGCGCCAGTTGGCTCCTCACCCTGTGGCGGGGTCCCGGGCAAGAAAAATGGCGGGGACTCCTTTTTGGCGGGAACTGGCTCATCCTGGAACAGGGAGGGCAGTCCATGGGGCTCCGGGCTGGCGGGAGAGGGGGCCGTCCTGCTGGTGGTCCTGGACTCTCCGGCCCTACCCAAGATACCGGTGCTTGGAAGAAGAAATTTGGTGAAAGGGGTTTGAAAGCTTGTGTGCAAGGAAAGGCACAAAGTAGTACCAGGCAGCCGCGTCTAGGGCGTAGAATGGAATGGAAGCAATGGAGATGGGTTGTGGCCTGCTGGTACAACCCACATCCAAGGTGGCTCTGGAGATCCTGTATTGTAAATACAATTGTAACCTGTGGTGCAAACGAATATTGCACAACCCAATGTATCAATGTGTGTTGGATTGGTTTAATAAAATTGGTCTAATGTTTACAATGCGTCAACAAATAAAGAGAGTGTTATCTGAAAATAACAAAGACTACGTAGTGAAGACCAGACACTTTGTATGGTGCCTTTTTGTGGTGGGCGGCCAAAAGGGAGGCGAAGGATGATGGGACAAATCGCACGTTATATGCCTACTTTGTTAAGAGAAGCGCTGCTAGTGAGTGGCTGCTTGGATTTACATCAACTATAATTAATTAGATCTCACACCAGTTCTAAGCTGCACCTTCAACCTGTGGGAGCTCTGTGCTTGGTACAGATGCCACTGCACGACTATGACCATGAGTTACTAAGTGCCTTTTTGTCCCGGAACAGGACTGGACTCTGAGGATGACAACACACTGACAGGAAACAGAAACAAATGACCTGTGCCCTCTTCTAGAGCCCTGCTCAGAGAAGTGCTAAGACAGAGAATGTGAGATATGAAGATATCAAACCAGGTACCTTCTCATGAAAAGGTAGAAACTCTGATCACATCACATGAGAATGGTGCTACTATGGGCTGCCCTGGTGGGATCCCTAAACTGAACAGTAGATTCCAAATCTTCCCATGTTTGGTTTCACTGGACCTTAGAAGGATGAAAGTCCTGTTCAGGCCCGGTTCCCTTTGAGCTGCACTGGCCCGAGCTTCATTGACACCTTCCGAGATTGGGTTTGCTTTTGTGTGGTGTTAGGTCAGCAGCTGGAAAGGTGGGTGCAAGACTAGACAGGGAGTAGGATTTGTGTTAAAACGAAGTAAAGAGGCGCAGGCACTCTTGTAGATGGTATCAGTAGATTTATTCAAGTAGTAATGAAGAGGTTCTCAGTTATAAAGATCCTTAGTAATATCTAGATATGCCCCATCAGGAGCAGGGTCCTCTCTGCTCAACCCTTCACACCAACTGATTCCTAGCTACATACAAACCAACCCCAACATTCTAAGTGACCTCACCACAGGCTGAGCAGACAAGCAGAGAACCCCAGTGGAGAGGCTGCATTAGCAATAAGCACATTACAACACATCCCCCCTTAATAATCAAACATTCAAAAGAAACAGAAGATAAAATACACGACATAGAAGAAGATAAAATACACGAGTCTAGAAAGAAAATACATATGCACAAGTCTGGAAAGAGAAAACACAAGTCAGGAATAGAAGAAGATAAAATACAGAAAATACAGAAGTTAGGAAAAGAAGAATGCATTAAAACAAAGTCATCAGAGCCAAGTATCAATGTTTTATCTGGCAGTTTCAGTGTGATCGCATTGTTTTGGCTGCTTAGAAAATCAGCAATTTTATTTACATTTCTGAGTGAATCGAGGGTTGTTTCTGCCATCTAGTGGTTTAAAAAAAAATAGTAAAGGAATTCATTTATTGAGTTCATGTGTGTTTGGTGCTCGAGCAAGATAACTGCGTGTTGGAGTTTACATGAAGGAGTGTTTAATTTATGGACACCTCTGTCGAAATTGTTTTGTTTGGCCCTGTCCAGAAAGAGCGGCACGTAATTGGCACCATGTAGTGTCAAGTTAAATAATGACAAATGAGTGCGCTGTACATTCAGCGGTTCTACTGTCAAAGGAGCAACATAGACTTTGTGAATGAGCGTTCCTGTACTACTGATGGACCCGTTTGGGAAATGGACACAGAAGAAAAGCCTTCGTTTTGTCATTTGTTGGTTTTTGAATCGTAACGGTTGGACTCACCATTACTCTGTATGCCCTGCTGCTCATGCTGCTTTCACTGGCACTGACTCCTCTCGCGCTGCTCCCTTTTGCTCACGAACATCCATTGTTTCTATGGCCTCACTCAGCACGCTCTATTTCCCTTCGTTCTTCACAACTTGCCAGCTGTGCGTTATGATGTCACCACGCCTAAACATCATGTGAGCATGCATACCTCCATCTTGGTTTCCATGGTTACCGGCACAACCCAGGGAGCGATCTCAAAGCATTCCAGCCCTTCACACCAACTGATTCCTAGATACATACAAACCAACCCCAACATTCTAAGTGACCTCACCACAGGCTGAGCAGACAGGCAGAGAACCACAGTGGAGAGGCTGAATTAGCAATAAGGACATTATAACAATTTGACATCAGGGGCCCGCATTAACTCAAACCGACTGTGCTAACTTTCCAAGAAATGAGAGCTGGTACACTCACCAGTGAGCAATGCAAGGGCACTGTATCAGAGGAATATACTCGACTCCACGCCTGGAAGATGAGTCACCACCGATCCAACTGACTGCAGATTCCTGTAGGATAACATTGTCTTAAGGGTTCAATATTATATTATCATTAGCACTATGAAGTGACTCGTTCCCCTGAAACAAAAACGCCAGTTTTTATGCTAGTTTTTTCTTTTACTGTTAGATGTATTTCTTAAGCCAATAGATATTTTCCTTTGAAAGGTTATAGCACTGACCGTATATTCACCTGTTTTACAGTATTCACATGTTATATACAGCTGAACATCAGACTATGCTTTAAGCCTTCACTACCGTCAGAAGATGCTCCTTGGAGTAAAATCCCATAAAGGACTGGAGGCTCTTGACGTTGCTGCTGCTGAGTAGATCTGAGCCTCCCGGGCTCCTATGTAAATAGGTAATGGATGTCACATTAATTGGTATGTACTACAGTACCTCCCTAACCGCGGGACCTGGAAACCTAGACCTGATTCTGAAACTTAGGGGTCGATTAAAATGGCGTACGGAAACGTGTTCCGTCCACCATGGTCGCGGGAAAAATACACCATGGAAACAGGGCCGACCGCCGCACGACCTGCGGAGGGTCCGGCCGCACGATTAGGATAACCCCGCAATCCCTACAGAACTCACCAGCTCCCGCGACCGCCGCGGAATCAAAGGAAAACAGACCATGACTGCGGAAAGACCAAACGAACATTACCCCTGCTGTCAAACCGATAATAGAATGGCGGACGGAAGTAAATAGAAAACACACAAAACAGGGAACACACCCACCTGAAACACCCACCACAACAACTACACGCCCCAAGACCCCCAACACAAACAAGAGCACCCAAGTCACCACACCCACAGAACACCTGACTGCCAACAACCATTGGGACACAAGAACCACACAGAGTATAAAAGGAATCCCTCTCATCACCTCAATCCTTTGCATCACAGCACAGCTGGAAGAAAGAGACAGAATACCACAAACAGCAGATACACACACACACATAGAACCTGCACACCAGCACACCAGCACACCCACCACACAAACCCCCACAACACCATCCCTACATACCACACACCTGCACACACCACCCACACCTTGCACATCACACACCATGGCACCCAAGAAAAACCCCAAGTTCACATACACTGAGTTGAAGGTCATGGTGGATGAAATCATCCATGTTGAACCACATCTATTGGGCAACATAGTCCAGCAGACCACCTTGGCAACCAAAACCAACATGTGGAACAGGATACTGACCAGAGTGAATGCTTCAGGGACCATGCCACGCACCAAACACGAGATCCAGAGGCGGTGGCAGGACCTCGAGGCAAGGGTGAAAGGCATCAAGGCCAAGAACCACCTGCAGGTACACCACACTGGCGGCAGCACTCCCCCGGAGCCCATACCATTTTCAGAATGGGAGGAGAAGGTGCTGGGCATACTGCACCCTGAGAGCCTGGAAGGAATAGAAGAGGGACTTGAGGCTGGTAAGTACAAACCAATGACCGCTATCACACAGCACTACAACTCCGAACAGGCCCCCATGTGCACAGGGAGTGTGGTGATGGGTGGGGGGGGGTTGGTCCAGCACTACTACTCCCAACAGGCCCCCATGTTCACAGGGAGGGTGGGGGGGGGTGGGGGAATTGGTCCAGCACTACAACTCCCAACAGGCCCCCATGTTCACAGGGAGGGTGGTCTTTGGTCCAGCACTACAACTCCCAACAGGCCCCCATGTTCACAGGGAGGGTGGTGGTGGGTGGTGGGGTTGGTCCAGCACTACAACTCCCAACAGGCCCACATGTTCACAAGGAGGGTCACCAACTGCTGCCTGCACCCATCACCTCCACCTGCTGCTGCTGACCAATCCTCCAACTGCTGCTGTCATACCACAGTCCGGGACCCCGTCTTGTCGAGAATGCGAGAGATACAGTCTCGTCCCTTCACTGCAGCGGAGCTGGATGTCCTTGTGGACGGTGTGCTCCGTCACTATGACCGGCTCTACGGTGCCCCCGGACAGGTGGTAAGTGCAGTGGGGGACATGTTGGTGCATGAGGTGGTCACTGACTCCTGGCTTCTGCAGTCTTGGCGGTGTGCTGTGGGACCTTCACATGTGCTGTACTGTGCACGGATGCTGAAGGGTATGTGTTCCTCCCATCTGTGTGAATGTCCAAATGTCCTCTGACATTCCCCTTTTGTCTCCCATCATGGTAGGTCAAGCTGCACCTTCGCAAGGCTGTGTGGAGGACCATAGCATGTGATGTACGGGCAGTAGGGGTGTGCAATAGATGACAAACACACTGCCACAAGCGCTGGGACGACATCTCGAGGCTCAGCAAGAATGTGGCGGAGATGACACTGGGGCAGATTCCACGATCAATCCGGCTTGCACGACGCACCGTGACTCCTCTGATGCTCCGTATCATTGCAGTGACACATCCTGACCTGCCTACTCGGTTGAGAGGGGATCAGCAGCAAACTAGCGGTAAGCACACTGTATGTGTTTGTGACATGTGAGTGCATACATGTATTGATGCCAGACGCAGTAGTGACATCCGTGGTGTGTATGTTATGCTGCAATAGCATGTTGGTGCCATTATCGGAGTGTGTGTTGGCATCCATGTCAGCCAGGTGGACATACAAATTGCATGGTAGTGCAGGGTCCCAGGACATGCCCTTGAGGTCTGTGTTCTCATTGGAACACATGTGTGGTGGTCTGCATGCAATTGCACTGTTTGTTAGAAGTACATGTTTCACTGGCACCCCAGGTTCTTTGACATGAAGATGTCTGGTAGGGGTGGTTCTCGTGCAGGATGGGGGCTACATGTTGGTCAGCAGTCAAGGTGTTTTGTTTTTGCAATTTGCAGTACGTGAGTGTGGCACTTACGTATACCTCTTTTCTATCTTTGTGCTTTGGCCGAGGGCACTGACCCACAAACGACAGAGCTCAGTGGTGGCAATGCATCAGAATCTGAAATCACACACGCGCACACTGAGACTGAAGAGAGCACCCCCGGAGAGGGGGACCGGATTGTCCCTGAGGACTCACATGTGGAGACACCATCGTCCTCATCTTCAGACGGTGTTGGTGAGTCAGCACTGTCAGTAGACACAGGGAGTGGGCAATCTACACCTTCAGTCGGTACACAGCACACAGGGCCAACACTGCCAGCAACTGCAACAAGTACTGCTCGTGCTCGTCAGAGGAAGGGGAGCAGAGTGGCCTTCGGTACAGGCACTGCTGCCCCTGCCATTGTGACACAACGTGCCCTTTGTGCTGAGGCAGTTGATCTGCTGCGACAGCTGTGTGTAGGGCAGACCAACATGATCAATGCATTCCTAGACCACGATAGGCAGTTGGGGCAGGTGGTAGCATTCATGGAGGGGCTGCATGGCTATGTTGCTGGTATACACAGAACAGTTCAGTCGTTATCCAACACAGTGTCTGCAGCCATTCAAAAGTTGCAGGCACAAGGTTCTACTTCAGTTCCCCCATCCACACCAGTTAATGTCTCAGCGGAGAGTGACATTTCTGAGCAGGGCTTATTTTCAGGATATTGCACTAGAAGCAGCCACAGGCAGGAAGGCAGGGCACGGAGGGCACATACACCATCCCCTAGGACAGGGACATCTTTAACAGACCACAACATCAGCTACCCTGGAGTTCACAAACAGGATAATCAAGGGGTGTTGGATGACAGGGATTCGCATGTAACACAGGCATCCCCCTCCAAAAGTACTCCCAAGGCAAGGGCGCCTCCCAAGGCCAAGGACACTGCAAAGGACAAGGACACTGCAAAGGAAAGGGCACCTCCCAAGGCCAGGGACACTCCCAAGGACAAGGACACTGCAAAGGAAAGGGCACCTCCCAAGGCCAGGGACACTCCCAAGGACAAGGACACTGCAAAGTAAAGGGCACCTCCCAAGGCCAGGGACACTCCCAAGGACAGCGACACTGCAAAGGAAAGGGCACCTCCCAAGGCCAGGGACACTCCCAAGGACAGGGACACTGCAAAGGAAAGAGCACCTCCCAAGGCCAGGGACATTCCAAAGGACAGGGACACTGCAAAGAAAAGGGCACCTCCCAAGCCAGGGACACTCCCAAGGACAAGGACACTGCAAAAGAAAGGGACACTACAATGGACCGGGACACTACAAAGGACAAGCCAACTCCCAGGGACAGGGCACCGCACACGGATCAGGCACATTCCAGAGACAGAAGACATCCTACAGGCAAGGCACCTCCCAGGGCCAAGGGTTCTCCCATGGACACGAGCTCCATCAAAGACAGGCATACATCACCCCTGCATGCCCTGAGGCTGATGTTGGAGAAGGAACGTAAAACACATGTGTCAGCGGTGGAGTCCCCCCATACCTCTACTCCCATCCACACCCCGCAGAAGCAGAGGAAGGAGTACACTGTTGTTGCATCACCCATTTCACATGATGCAGAGGGCAAAAGGCAGGGCCACAGCAAACGTCAAGCAGGGTCCAGCACGTCCCCAGAGAGCAGACCCACACCAGCACATGATCCACCTTTGAAGGGTGATGTTCATGATGAGGCCACACCACTCACCAGTCCAGTCATGTCCAGGGTTCCCTTCCATATCCCAAAGAAACGGAGACACACACCTGTGACACCTGCCCACCCCAATGTCGCTCCAGTACAGCTGTCCCCAGCTCCCAGAGCCACCCTGCCTCCTGACCCATACAGCCTTGTGGCTCATCATTTCAGTGGTCCTAGTGGGTCAGCTGCAGTTCACTCTCATGTGTCTGATAGTGGCACTGTGTCTGTTGTTCGCTGTCATGCCTCATGTTGTAGCACGTTGTCAGTTGTGCCCGCTCATGTTTCAGGTATACCAATGTGTGTGTCAGTCACTAGAGCTGTGGCTGTGTCTCACACTCCTGTATCTGGTGCTGGCAGTGTGTCTGGGTCTATGACTCATGTGTCAGTTACTACATCTGTGGCTATGTCCCACACTCCTGTTTCTGGTGCTGGCAGTGTGTCTGGGTCCATGGCTCATGTGTCAGTCACTAGAGCTGTGGCTGTGTCCCACACTCCTGTTTCTGGTGCTGGCAGTGTGTCTGGGTCTGTGGCTCATGTGTCAGTCACTAGAGCTATGGCTGTGTCCCACACTCCTGTTTCTGGTGCTGGCAGTGTGTCTGGGTCTATAGCTCATGTGTCAGTCACTAGAGCTGTGGCTGTGTCCCACACTCTCCTGTTTCTGGTGCTGGCAGTGTGTCTGGGTCTATGGCTCAAGTGTCATTCACTAGAGCTGTGGCTGTGTCCCACACTCCTGTTTCTGGTGCTGGCAGTGTGTCTGGGTCTATGGCTCATGTGTTAGTCACTAGAGCTATGGCTGTGTCTCCCAATCCGGTATCAGATCCTGCTGCTGTGTCCGAGGCTATTAGGTCGAGCAGTCTACCAGATTCAGTGCTGTGAGGTGTAGTTCCCATGACTCACATGTCATTTTACTTGGTGAATATAGTCCATTGTAATCAGCCTTGCGTTATTTATGTCCATGGGACGGAGCGCTTAACACACGTCCTTGTTCTGCCTCTGATGTACCTGCTCTGTTACGAACACTGGTCTGTTGCTGTTAGGATGCTGAATTGTGCCCTCTGATATGCTGCCTCTGATGTACCTGTTCTTTGCAATGGACTGTTGATGCTCTGTGCCCCTCTCATGTGCTGCCTCAGATGTACCTGCTCTTTGCCAAGTACTGTTGATGCTCTGTGCCACTTTCATGTGCTGCCTCAGATGTACCTGCTCTGTGCCTTGCCATGGACTGTTGATGCACTTGCCCCCTCTCATGTGCTGCCTCTGATGTACCTGCTCTTTGCCATGGACTGTTGATGCACTTAGCCCCGCTCATGTGCTGCCTCAGATGTACCTGTTCTGTGCCATGGACTGTTGATGCACTTAGCCCCTCTCATGTGCTGCCTCGGATGTACCTGTTCTGTGCCATGGACTGTTGATGCACTTAGCCCCTCTCATGTGCTGCTTGAGATGTACCTGTTCTTTGCCATGGACTGTTGATGCTCTGTGCCCCTCTCATGTGCTGCCTCAGATTTACCTGCTCTTTGCCATGGACTGTTGATGCTCTGTGCCCCTCTCATGTGCTGCCTCTGATGTACCTGCTCTTTGCCATGGACTGTTGGTGCTCTGTGCCCCTCTCAAGTGCTGCCTCAGATGTACCTGCTCTGTGCCTTGCCATGCACTGTTGATGCTCTGTGCCCCTCTCATGTGCTGCCTCTGAGGTACCTGCTCTGTTACGAACACTGGCCTGTTGCTGTTAGGATGCTGCATTGTGCCCTCTCATGTGCTGCCTCTGATGTACCTCTTCTTTGCCATGGACTGTTGATGCACTTGGCCATTCTCATGT
Source organism: Lissotriton vulgaris (assembly GCF_964263255.1). Classification (NCBI taxonomy): domain Eukaryota; kingdom Metazoa; phylum Chordata; class Amphibia; order Caudata; family Salamandridae; genus Lissotriton; species Lissotriton vulgaris. The sequence continues at coordinate 55,096,823 of NC_141689.1, forward strand.
GCTGCCTCAGATGTACCTGCTCTGTGCCTTGCCATGGACTGTTGATGCACTTGGCCCCTCTCATGTGCTGCCTCAGATGTACCTGCTCTGTGCCTTGCCATGGACTGTTGATGCACTTGGCCCCTCTCATGTGCTGCCTCTGATGTACCTGCTCTGTGCATTGCCATGGACTGTTGATGCACTTGGCCCCTCTCATGTGCTGCCTCAGATGTACCTGTTCTTTGCCATGGACTGTTGATGCTCTGTTCCCCTCCCATGTGCTGCCTCTGATGTACCTGCTCTTTGCCATGGACTGTTGATGCTCTGTGCCCCTCTCATGTGCTGCCTTAGATGTACCTGCTCTGTGCCTTTCCCTGGACTGTTGTTGCTCTGTGCCCCTCTCAGGTGCTGCCTCTGATGTACCTGCTCTGTTACGAACACTGGCCTGTTGCTGTTAGGATGCTGCATTGTGCCCTCTCATGTGCTGCCTCTGATGTACCTGTTCTTTGTCATGGACTGTTGATCCACTAGGCCCCTCTCATGTGCAGCCTCAGATGTACCTGCTCTGTTACGAACACTGGCCTGTTGCTTTTATGATAATGTATTGTGCCCTCTCATGTGCTACCTCAGATATACCTGTTTTTTTGCCATGGACTGTTGATGCTCTGTGCCCCTTTCATGTGCTGCCTCTGATGTACCTGCTCTTTGCCATAGACTGTTGATGCACTTGGCCCCTCTCATGTGCTGCCTCAGATGTACCTGCTCTGTGCCTTGCCATGGACTGTTGATGCACTTGGCCCCTCTCATGTGCTGCCTCTGATGTACCTGCTCTTTCCTATGGACTGTTGATGCACTTGGCCCCTCTCATGTGTTGCCTCTGATGTACCTGCTTTTTGCCATGGACTGTTGATGCACTTAGCCCCTCTCATGTGCTGCCTCAGATGTACCTGTTCTGTGCCATGGACTGTTGATGCACTTAGCCCCTCTCATGTGCTGCCTCGGATGTACCTGTTCTGTGCCATTGACTGTTGATGCACTTAGCCCCTCTCATGTGCTGCTTCAGATGTACCTGTTCTTTGCCATGGACTGTTGATGCTCTGTGCCCCTCTCATGTGCTGCCTCTGATGTACCTGGTCTTTGCCTTGGACTGGTGATGCTCTGTGCCCCTCTCAAGTGCTGCCTCAGATGTACCTGCTCTGTGCCTTGCCATGCACTGTTGATGTTCTGTGCCCCTCTCATGTGCTGCCTCTGAGGTACCTGCTCTGTTACGAACACTGGCCTGTTGCTGTTAGGATGCTGCATTGTGCCCTCTCATGTGCTGCCTCTGATGTACCTCTTCTTTGCCATGGACTGTTGATGCATTTGGCCATTCTCATGTGCTGCCTCAGATGTACCTGCTCTGTGCCTTGCCATGGACTGTTGATGCACTTGGCCCCTCTCATGTGCTGCCTCTGATGTACCTGCTCTGTGCATTGCCATGGACTGTTGATGCACTTGGCCCCTCTCATGTGCTGCCTCAGATGTACCTGTTCTTTGCCATGGACTGTTGATGCTCTGTTCCCCTCTCATGTGCTGCCTCAGATGTACCTGCTCTTTGCCATGGACTGTTGATGCTCTGTGCCCCTCTCATGTGCTGCCTCTGATGTACCTGCTCTTTGCCATGGACTGTTCATGCTCTATGCCCCTCTCATGTGCTGCCTTAGATGTACCTGCTCTGTGCCTTGCCCTGGACTGTTGTTGCTCTGTGCCCCTCTCAGGTGCTGCCTCTGATGTACCTGCTCTGTTACGAACACTGGCCTGTTGCTGTTAGGATGCTGCATTGTGCCCTCTCATGTGCAGCCTCAGATGTACCTGCTCTGTTACGAACACTGGCCTGTTTCTTTTCTGATAATGTATTGTGCCCTCTCATGTGCTACCTCAGATGTACCTGTTTTATGCCATGGACTGTTAATGTTCTGTGCCCCTCTCATGTGCTGCCTCTGATGTACCTGCCCTTTGCCATGGACTGTTGATGCACATGGCCCCTCTCATGTGCTGCCTCAGATGTACCTGTTCTTTGCCATTGACTGTTGATGCTCTGTGCCCCTCTAATGTGCTGCCTCAGATGTACCTGCTCTTTGCCATGGACGGTTGATGCTCTGTGTCCCTCTCATGTGCTGCCTCTGATGTACCTGCTCTTTGCCATGGACTGTTGATGCTCTGTGCCCCTCTCTTGTGCTGCCTCAGATGTACCTGCTCTGTGCCTTGCCATGGACTGTTGATGCTCTGTGTCCCTCTCATGTGCTGACTCATATGTACCTGCTCTGTTACGAACACTGGCCTGTTACTGTTATGATACTGTATTGCGCCCTCCCATGTGCTACCTCAGATGTACCTTTTCAGTTGTATCCAGTGCCAATGCTCCTGCCTACTCTAGGAGTTATTTACTAATATGTGCAATAAAACAATGTAATCGTGTGTAGCGGTTTCTGTGTGTCATTCTTGGTTGTCTACTTGCATTGTTGATACATTGGTGGTATCGTAAATGCTGTTTCAACAACATGCACCTCCCCACTCCCCACGTCACGGCCCCGGAAGTTACTCCCCTTCCGGCAGCGATTGTTGTGTTTGCGTACCTGCGTCATCCTCGGCGACGGTCCATGACTTGGTGGTGGTGGAGCACGAAGAGGATCGGAAATACGTTCAGGGCTGGGTCCATGACGGAGATCTGCCTGTGTTGGGAATCTCTTTGAAATGTTTTGCCTCTCAACTGTGGTGAATCAACCGTGATCAGGCTGGTGGTTTTTCCGCTGCGATTTGCTGTGTCTTATCCGCTATCGTAATTACTTGGACGGTCGGAGACATCATTCCGTATGGCGGTGTATCTGGTTGGTTACGTCCGCCATGGGGTCGGGTGTATTTCCGCTGCGGTGCTTGTTCTTCCGCGGCGTACGTAAATTTGACAGTGCTTCCCATCCTAATGTGGAGGACGAACTGACCACGGCTGGCGGACTGAAGAAAGGCATTTTCCTCCTACTTCATGCCTGCGGACATCCTTCCGTCCGCCATCCTAATGAGGCACTAAATGCAGAGGGTACAATAAGCTATGAAGTGGGTGTAGAGCTGGTGGGACACAGGCTGCATGCATCTGTTCTTAGTGCAGATTGCGTTGCTGCACACATGCTTGACCCACAGAGAGTGTGAGAGGCAAGCGGCCAGCTGCCTTTACTATTTACACGCTTAGGGACATTTTATATTGAATGTTTGCGTGGGTGGAGGAATGCACTGCTAAATACCATTCATCTTTTCAAATCTTCTCCAAATTCTAACAGTAGTCAAAAGATATTCTTCAAATACTGTACCAGATTACGTCATTTGAAAGGGGAGGAGTCAAATGTGTTTCTGTTCAATAGGGGCTTAACATACAAACATTTGATGGCCAATATTGAGTTCCAGGCAGGCAGAGAATGTTGCCTAAACGTAAATACAGGCAGGCAAATAAGCAGTCTTTTAAATGGGTAAAATGCTCAGATGTTCATGGCAAGGACATCAATCCCACAAACAGTCCTAGATGTTTAAAGCCTTGGATATATTGCCTTTCTACCAGCACTCAAGTAAATAACACCAAAACCAAGCCTTCCTGACTGTGGTGAAAAAGCACTGAAAACATCCTACTCCATGTTTTAGTGGACGCAATAATGACAGTCCTGTTTAAAAAATAACACGATGCATCTCATTTGGAGTTGAGGGGAAGGTAGTATTAGCGACAGAAAAGATGCCTTCAGCATTGTTCGTGGGAAGAAAGGATAGGACGTCCAACACTTCCACCAGACAATGTGTGGGAATAGCCTTCTTGCTTCATCATACAGGTTTGCCACGATTTTTCGGTCGAGCCTAGATCAGCACATGCGCTGATTGCTTGACTTTTAGTAAAGGGGTTTAGAAAGTGCTACCTACCAGCTTTTCCTGGCTTCAAGCTTGTGTGCACGCTCACATGCACGTGTGCAACCACCATCTGCCTTTCTCATCTCTTCCTCTGCATCGCTGGCCATGACTTTCATTTTTGCAGCAGCGCGGCAGTTTCACTTTCACAGCCGTGCGGCCATTGCTTTTCCTTTTTCCCACCACTGGCAGCTCTCGGCATTTCAATGGGAACGTCACGTTGCAGGACATTTGGTTTACACTGGAACGTTTTGCACAACACCACAAATAAGAATAGTTCTAGAGAGAAACAAACAGATCTCAGTTGATATGTAACTTCCCATGAGTATACAAGATACATGTTGCTTTTATTAATTCAAAATGGCTTTTAAAATACAGCGCAGTACATCAGTGTACCTCCAGCGAGCAGACCTCCAGTTGAAGCACTCAAGTTACTGACCCCATGCATTCTACGCTCTTGTAATCCGACAGAGACTGTGGGAAAGGTTTTCTTCATTCCTCTATCAAAAAATACAGAATTGAAGAATGGTTACATGCAAACTCACTGGCATATTATCAAGAACGGCGATAAAATTATCTCCGCTTTAGCGGCAGGAAACTGACGCTAAAGCGGCGATAATGGGCTTGGAAATATGCCGTAGAGAATTCCCATAGAAGCCCATGTTCACACCAGAACATGGGCTTCCATGGAAATTCACAGTGCATGTTATCAAGCCAATTATCACCGCTTTAGCAGCAGTTTCCTGCAGCTAAAGCGGCGATAATTTTTATCGCCATTCTTGATAATATGCCACCAAGTGTCTCGCTGTATAATTTCTACCTCGAAAGCACAGTAGCTCGGGCTGCCTCGGGCTACCCTTTTACCACTGACTTCTGTGCAGGTGGTAAACATTTGTTACCCCAGCACCCTGCTTCGCCGGCTGCTGGCAGCGGAGTTTGTGGGGTCAGCCCTGGGATGTTACGGATCGCTTCTCGGCGTAAGGAGCAGACGGGTGGCTTTGACACCTGTTACTGTGACAACATTAGTCTGACCCCAAGGCTCTGTGGAGGTGTCTGCTAAACTCCCGCCCCACAGAACTGTGTATTATGCGGCACCGTGTGATACGGAAAGATTTGTGTTAGCAAGAGCACAACGCAAATACAAGTTTATTACAAATGATGGAGCCCTTCTCGAGTCAGGGCGGTAACCTGACATTTGTAATTTTAATTTGTTTAATGCACAGTGTTTAATTTGTAAAAAAAGAAGTGCAGGTGCTGAAAATGTTGCCAAGGATGCCACTGCTCACGTCTTTCTCCAGTGAGCCAATGACAGACGTGGCAACTGAGGCTGCTCATGTTTGATGCTCCTGCCATTTACTTTATAGCTGATTAATAGCTTGCTTTAAAAAAAATGTGTTCCTTTAATTCATGTGTGTGAATTTTAACTGTTAGCCTGCACATTCTGTATGAGCGCTTCTCACCTGCCTCATATCGCTCCTGGCCCCGTTCTGCCCCGGCATAGTGCCGTTTGTGCGGAGGGCTGCCTTTTCGAGCGCCATTTCCGCCTTACCGCTACCACTTCCGCCCTGCACCCACACATCGCAGGTTAGCGGTCTAGTGGCTCACTTAGGATCTATAAAATGGCAATATGGCGCAAGCGCAGGGACGAGCGCAGCGGGAGTGCCGACTTCGCGCCGAAGTCGAGCCTAAGTCCAGCCCGTCTGCGCCCGTCTGCGGCCGATTGCGGCTAGCGGCCATACACTCCGCCCAAACTTTCACATACTCGTCTGCCGACTTACTCGCTTTTCGGCATGCTGTTCCTTTATCCTGTCATGCTGCTAGAGTGGCTCACGACTGCGGCATTTTAGTTCCCTCTGCCTCCTCGTGCTTGGGTCCTTCCCCCATCTCCCCTAAAATGGCACCATTGATGCTTTCTCCACCCTTAGTCAGGTCACTTTCCTGACCATCTTATATCTTAATACCCGGTCCATGGTGAAACACCAGCTGGAAATATTCCGTCTGCTAGATGACAGTGCTGTGGATATCTTACTACTGTCAGAAACTTGGCTAACTGACGACTCCACTCCTGACATCCCTGCTGCCATCCCCACTGGTTACTACATCTTACAATCCAATCGACCAGGGGGGCAAGCCGGTGGCGGAGTCGCAGCCATTATTCGTACAGAACATATTTTCTCTTCCTTAGCCTGTACTGCAATCCCCAATACACAACTCCTTGCAATCAAACGTTGCTCTTCTCGGTCCCCCCTCACCTGCGTCCTTGTGTACAGACCCCCTGGCTATATGCCCTCCTTTCCACAACAGATTGGGGCTCTCGCCTCTGAATTAATCATCAATAACGCTAAAGTTATTATTATTGGCGATTTCAATTACTGGCCCTCTGACCCGTGGGAAAGCCGCCTCTCAGAACAGTTCTCAGATCTTCTCAAGAGTATGAATTGCCGGCAATTCATCTCGACATCTACCCATTGTAAGGGGCACATCCTTTACCAGGTCTGGATGGCCAACCTTGATATTTCGCCCCCTCTGGAAACTCCATGTTCCTGGTCAGATCACTACTTTATATCTTTTACAGTTGATCTATCGACTCCTCGCCGTGCCCCCCCTACAACGAACATTCTAGCTCATAACTGGAAGAAAGTGAATCTACCGGAACTTCACTCCTTGCTGGCAGTTACAGCTCCTCTGCTCTCCGTCTCAGCCACTCATCAAGCTTCCACCCTTGAACAATGGCTGTTATCGGCCTGCAACTCTCTAGCCCCTTTAAAATCCATAAAAGCTATGCACCCTCATGACGCCCAGCGATGGTTCACGGACCAGCTAAAACTCGACAAACTTGCTCTTCACCAGGCCGAGCGCCGATGGCGTCAAAATTACGATCCCCTTCTCAAGCTGCAATTCGTGAACCTCCTAAAAATGTATAAAGCCTCCATCCTCGAGGCTAAAACTACTTACTTCTCCTGTAAAATAATGAAGTCTGCCTCCAAGGCAAAAGAAATATTCTCCATTGTTAATGAGCTCTCCCTTCCTGACCGGGTCACTCTCCCCCCGTGCCTACCCAGGACCTTTGTGATGCAATAAACACATACTTTCAGGACAAAGTCGCCACCATCAAAAATAATATACCTCTGCCCCCATCCCCCCTCTCTTTTCCACTACCCCCCAAAAACCCGCAGCATCTGGATATCTTCCCCTCCATTTCTATTATTGAGTTCCAGAGTCTCCTGCATAAAGTCAGCTCGGGGTCCCCTAAGGACTGCTGCCCTCCCCAGATTCTTAAAGAAATCTTCTTGGCCTGCCCTGACCCTGCCCTGACTCTTCTGAACACCTCGTTGGCCACTGGAGTAGTCCCCAACTCCTTTAAACAGGCAGTGGTGCTACCCATTCTGAAAAAAGCCAACGCTGACCCTCTGGTCATGAGTAATTACAGGCCCATATCCCTTCTTCCCTACTTAGGAAAAATTTTGAAAACCTATGTTACTTGCTGTCTGGGCGCATTCATTGAGAGCTCTTCCTTTCTGGACCCCCAGCAGGCTGGTTTCCGACCGCTCCATTCTACAGAGTCGGTTATTGCCGCCGTTATGGACACCCTAAGAACTGGTGCCGACAACAACATCCATCAAGCCCTCGTCCTACTAGCTCTGTTGGCGGCTTTTGACACGGTCGATCACTCCATACTGATCGACCGTGTCAGAAACGCCGGCATCCAGGGCGTGGCTCTGGATTGGATCCGCTCTTTCTTGGACAAATGTTCTCAAGCTGTTCGACTTTCTACTTTCAGTGCTTCCTCCTCCTTCCTTTCCTGTGGAGTCCCTCAGGGCTCAGCATTATCCCCCCTCCTTTTTAATTTATATATGCAGCCCCTCATAGTTTCCCTTCGTAAGTCCCCTGCTACAATTTTTAATTATGCAGACGATCTGCAGTTGTTTTTCCCTATTGACACTTCCGCTTCCTCCCTCACAGACTTCCAAACCACCATGCTAGTCATCTCTGACTGGATGGCCCACAGCCAGCTCAAGCTAAATCCCTCAAAGACCGAACTTGTGCTGGGGGGCGGCCCGGCCAATCCCTGGAACAACAGTTTTTGGCCCTTCTCACTCGGGGTCCCCCCTCGACCTGTAAATACTGTGAAAAGCCTCGGTGTTGTCATCTCTGGAGACTTATCTATGAAGGCTCAGATCTCGGCGGTCACATCGTCCTGCTTTTTCCACCTGCGCAGGCTTCGTAAGATCTGTAGATTCCTCACCAGAGATGCCCTCATCTTAGTCATCCTGGCTCTTGTCATCTCCAGGATCGACTTCGCTAACATCCTATATGTAGGGATTCCCTCTTATTAGCTCCAGAGGCTACAACTGATACAAAATCAGGCCGCCCGTTTAGTATTCCATCAGCCAAAGCACCAGCACGTTTCACTGCTACTTCGGAGCCTTCATTGGCTTCCGGTGGCCAAACGTTACACCTTTAAACTTGGATGCACTATCTTCAAAGCCCTTCACAATCTTGCACCTGCTTTTATTTCATCCAACCTTAAGCGATATATACCAACTCGCAACCTCCGCTCCTCTGCTGATAATCTTTTGTGTATCCCTCAAATTCAACGTAAGAAACATGGTGGTCACCGGTTTTCTTTCCTAGCCCCCACCTTTTGGAACTCTCTCCCTTCCTCCTTCCGTCACTGTCTCCCCTATGAATGCTTTCGTAGGTCACTGTAGATGTTCCTTTTTACAGCTGCTTATGAGTGAAACTCCTGCCCGTGCCCGCCGTATCTGTTATGAGCGCCAAGAAACCGTTTCGGTGAACGTGCGCGGTACAACATTTTTTAACATAACATAACATAACAGCCCCACTTTCAACACTCTCACTGCCTTAGTCTCTATTTTCTAACCTTGATCTGTTGTCTGTCCCCTAAGTCTTTGCTCTAAGAGTCTATCCTCTCACCTCTCTAATTGCATTCTATCACCTTTGTCACACCTTTATTTCTGATTTGCCTTCTATTCGTTTTAGCCCCACCCTTTTTTCTTTTCACTTTTATCCATGCTCTGCTCTCTCTCCCCTCGATCTTGGCTCTTTACTATCACTCTCTAGCAGTGATTAGCTGTGTCTCCATTTTATCATTTGTCTGCTTTTTTTCCCTCTGTCCTGTACTCCATATCCTTTCATCCTATCTTCTCTCTTCTTAATGCTCTTTTCTTCACATCATGGCTGCTTTCTCTTTGTATCTGATTTTCTCTCCTCCTTTTCTTCTACTTTGCTCCGTTTTATCTCTCTCCTCTCTTGTTATTTCTTGTCCTCTTTACTCTTGCTGTCTCTTATCTCTAACACTGCTGCTGCCTGTGACCCCTGTCGTCAGCCTATACATGTCCCTGCTATTTTGAACTCTGCGTTTTCCTGTTGTCATTCCTAAAGAAGCGGAATATGATGTATTTTACTTTCTTACCTACACCAAGTCCAAAAACATAATGAAAATTATTATTTGCATATATTAATCATTTTGGTATGACTGAGTTTATTGCAGAACAGGCGGCTGCTTGAGCACAGCAGGTCATATCACTGTTAGTGCTGCCTTTATTTAGTAGGTTCAGGGATGGCGAAAGCATCGGCATCCACTGCTCAGCTTGCTGTGATCCTGTCTGCGACAGCACAGGCATTGTCCCCAGCAGTAATTCTACCAATGCCGGTAAGTATGCCTGTGGTGCCTACTGGACTCACTCACGCTCAGCAATTACCATGCTGGGGGTGCAGCACACAGATACTACTGGTGACGCCATGGTGCACAAAAGTTGTGCTGGGCCACAGCCGCATCAAGCACATTGAGGATACCAGCAATACAGGGCTGCCGGGTATGCTACTCTGGCTACTCAACAAGTGGAAAGTCCACACTACTTTAATTTATCCTTCCTCAAGAGCCCTAACTCCCAAATTCCAAATGCGCTCTTGCAGCTTCCTTGCCTCAACTCCGTCATGTGCCAGCCCCCAGCTACAATTATCTAATGGGAGGCTTAGGCTCAGGCAGTGGCAGGGTGCAGCAGACTCGGGGAATAGAATGCAAGCCACAGTTTGTCGATGACTTCTTGGATTGTGATCAGCGTGATGACATCATCACTAACGTGGTGATACACAATTATGCCTCCCTGGACAGGTCTATGCCGACCTGCCTTAAGAACATTTACCAGCCAGTCAGCATGCAATGTAAGTTATTCTTTTTATTTTGAATTGAGCAATTAATATTGAGACCACCACCTGCAGGTTCAGAAATTTTAGCCCTGGCCCAGTGAAAGAAGGGCAGGTGCTGAGCACCTGATAGCACCTGCTCAAATTAAGCACTGTTAATGCATGTTCTAATATTGAATCTAATGAGAGTATAGAAACAGCAGAAGTACGTACTTTTATTTTAGTCCACAGTGATGTTTAAATATATTCCACTGGATTTATAAATTTGCTGCTAGTTCTATTGAAGTGTGTTTAGTGGTAGAATGGTAGGTCTGGCTACCCTTTCTCCTTGGCCTCCTCCGCCTCCTCACCCACGCACACAAAGCCCCACACGATCAAGGCCCTAGCTACCTCAACAACGACATCTCCGTTCAGCCAGCCACGCCCTCGCCGCCGTCCCCCGCATCCGAAGAACGACAACAGGAGGAATGTTCTTCTCCTACCTGGCCGCCAAAACCTGGAACTCCCTACCGACCGACCTGCGCCTGACTCAAGACCACCTCTCCTTCAGGAAGAAGCTCAAGACCTGGCTATTCGAGCAGTAGCAGCACTCCCCCCCCCCCCCAGCGCCTTGAGACCCTCCGGGTAAGTAGTGCGCTATATAAATGCCTGTGATTGATTGATTGATTGATTGGCAATTAAAATCAACTTGTGAAAAATATTCTCAAGAATAAAACTAGACTAAGGAGGATAGATGATATCGACTTGCCACAGTGACTAAATGTGTTAATACACATCAGAGTCTGATTGACTTCTAGGGCAGGAAGGCAGTGCCAAAAAAGCTGGTCTGGCAGGCCTGTGTTGGGACCGTTTTTGGGCTGTTTGTGGGCCTGTTTTATGTTCTGCTGGGCCGTCTCTTACTGTTAATTTTCCTGATATTAAAACAAACATTGTTAAAGCAAATACATGCAGTCTTCCCTACCTTACAAAACACTTATGCAGCAGTTCTTTTCAAGTTCAAAACTGCCCTAATTTGGAAACACTGGACACTTTTTTAAAACTATTTAAGTCACTACTGAGTTCCACTTTTATTTTGGTCCCGTCCCTTTTTCTACCCCTGACCATAGTGGTCTATGTCCTTGGTATGCCACAGCGGACAACGCCAACCCACTCTAGGCAACTAGGTTCAGATCTCAAGCTAAATTAAGTTTACAAGTCAGAAGTTCTTGCTGTAGTGCAAGCGTCTTGTTTATTTCACCCTGCATCAGGATTTACGCCTGATAACTGTGGTGTTGGCTCAGTGGCCGTTCTCTCTCACAATAGGCACACTCAATAGTTGAGGAATGTCCCTAAAGTATTCTAAGGATAAAGAGGAATCACAATTCAAACCCTATACTTCAAGGCCTAAAATGATGTGAGAAATGTTAGTTAATAATTTTTCTGTTCATTCCTCAGGATTAATTTGCACAAAGTGTGTATTTGAAAAAGGAAAACAAGTCCTGGAAAACAATAATTATAGAAAGTTTAGCTTGGGTCTGCTTTAGCGTTGGAATGCGCTGCATGTATTTTCAACGGATATTCTAGGTTTACAATCTAGCCCATGACGGTTCTTTTCCGTAGTGAGAATGCTTAATCTTTACCTGTTGTACTTCTGAAATGTAACTGCCTCTGGGAAGAGTAGACAAGCGCATTAAGATTAATCTTTCGTCTTTCCCCGCCTGCTCCTGCTATTGCTTCCCCAGACCCTGCTCCTTCCCCGCCTGCTCCCGCTATTGCTTCCCCAGACCCTGCTTCAGCGACTATGTACGGCCACCTTATTAGACTTACTAACAGTAACTGTTGTTTAAAAAGCTACACATAGTTCTATATATAATAAGAAATAGACAAGGATTTGTACCCCGAGCACTAAATCAGCGCAACATTTCCCATACATGCTGCGATGTGTGTACTAAAAGGGGGGACTACAACCCCATGTATCTACTTATCCTTATCCATTTCAATATAAATACCAAAGAACGGCTCCAGGGATATGTGAGCACTCGGACTTTTAACCGGTCATTGACCGCCTCATTATTAGAATGCATACGGTCTGACATTTAAAGAAAACGGGGTTCCTGTTCATAAAAAAACCTTGTACTAAGTTTTATTCACTCAACAGAAGAAGAGGACTTTGATATCTTTCACAGTGATATTATTCTGAGCTGGTTAATTAGGCACAAATAAACTCTTATAACCAACATACCTTATTTCAAACAAAAGTTCTTTTTTTTATACTGCATGTTGTCTCAGAGACGGATTACTGCCTATTGTGCCGTATCTCGTCTACCAATTCACATGAGTAAATATTGAACACCTAATAGTATATCACAAACTTAAGGTGATTTTGTGTATTTAACTCATAAAATTTAATAGACTCTGCCACCTCAATCCTAGACAAATAATATGTTCTATTCCTATGGGGTTAATTATTAGTTAAACTCTGTCTAAAAGGCATTCTGACACAGAAGGCAAGTCCATTCAAGCTTTGGTCACATACCAAGCTATGTCATCATTAAAAGCTTTGGGGATACTGTTCAGACGGAAGATCCAAAATGTCTCACGTTTTTTACGCATCATTTCCATAGATTTACCCATTCTCTACTGGATTTTCTCTATTACACACCACTTAAGATCTAGTTCTGTCTGGTGTGCATCTAGAAAGTGTTTTATTATAGGTGCAGAAACTTTCTTTGTCCTGATAGCGGACGTATGTTCACTGAAGCGAAGACAGAATTCACGGCCTGTCTCACCCACATATGCCAGTCCACATGGGCAGAAGAATATATAAACTATGTTGCTACTTTTGCAATTGGTGAGATGTCTCAGTTTCACCTTAAGATCATTGTAGCTAAGTACATCTGTGACTAGTGCTGCCTCTCAAGCATTGCAAGAACCACATCTGTGGTTGCCAAGTATCACTGGTAAACCACATTCGGGGACTAGTGCCTACATTTCCCAGTTGGTCTATCAACTTTATTATTAGACTTCTGTCCTACAGGTGACACTACATTTCTCAACTACAACAGACCTAGTCCTCTTTACTCTAGTCCGAGCTGTAGTCTGATCTGACCTTTTCTATCTTGGACACTTGTCCCTCACTCCACAATTAGGTTTGTTTGCCAGCTGACAAACTTTGGAGGGCATGGTCATATTCTGTATAAATTGCTCACTACAATCGTATCTGTAATAATCATGTTTCCACTCTGAGAGCCAGGTTTAACCTATTTACCACCATTACAACAGTCCTCAACTTTGTTAAAATGTTTTTGTACATTATCTTTTCATGCTACATTTGTAAGTAATGTATTTTACATTCATCCTATGATGTACATCTAAGATGCAGCTGCAGCCCATTATGTTGCATATGAATTTTCATAATATCCGACATTTTGCCTCGGTTGCTATGATGCACTATGCACCTGAATGATTGTTCTGTTTATTACGCTGTTTTATATATGTGCAATACATTATTTCTACATAAGTTCATTCATTATGCTGAATAGTTCAGAATGCCACGCATTATTCCATTATTAGCGTTTAGTTAGACTCTCCTTATTAATTTGAAGACTATATTTACATTGGTGTACAGTATAGGTCATGGCTTTTCAATATGGCCGACAAGAAATGTTGTTTGAGATTTTTATTGTTTAAAATGTAAGTACATTTTGTATGTACACTATTTCATATGTGAGCACTGTGTGACATCTTTTCGTGTGATCAAAGCTGCAACACAGCTGAAAGAAAGTGTGAGAAAGACTGATCAAAACCTTCAATCTTCACAATTTCCAGGGAGCGCGTTTTCATGCAAGTTTACTAAATTATTTATTAACAAAAATATATTTATTACATGAATTTAATGTAGTTACTTCCCACCCCATAACCCCACAAAACACACAACCTTTACCAAAAACTTTACTTTAAAAAGCAAATGTTTACACTACTAATATGAATATCTATCAGCAAACTAATTATCATTAATTAAATATTAATTATCTATTAATTCACTTCCTAAAATATACACCCACATAACACACAACACATTCATGCACTTTAACAGAACATTATTTACACAATTAACATAATTAATTATCAATCTAATAATTAATATTAATTAATACATTAATTATTTATAACTTAATATTAATTCACTTCCCACCCCATACCCCTACAAAACCAACAACCAACATCAAAAATCTTTTTTGGAACATTTTGCACAATCAACATTATTATTTATCAATGAAACAAATACTATTAATTAAAATTAATTATTTATTCATTAAAATTAATTAACTTTCCACCCTTTACCCATATAAACCCCACAACCCACACCTAGGAAAAATCAATTACACAATTAACATACTGACTAGCGATTAAATATTAATTAACAAACAAATAATTATTAATTCAATAAAAATGTAAAATAAACTACTTACCACCCTTTACCCTTATAAACCCCACCTATATTTTCAGTAAATTATACAATTATCATAATTATCAATTAATTAACTAATAGTAGTAACTAATTATTAATTATAGGTAGTTATAGTTAGGACCTAGTTTCCAAAGGAAATCCTCAACATTCTATTTGGAATAACTTTGGCCCTGGTTGAAGAATTTTAGCGAATTTCTCAAAGAAGATGGCTCGGTCCGCTGCGCTCCTTCCCTAAAAGTTTGGGGGGGATTGGTCAAGTGGGGGCTGAGATAAAAGGGGGGTCCCAAAACGTGTTTTCTCCATGTTATTTTCCATAGGACCTTTAGACTCGGCTACAGGTCGAACGGGTGAATGGATTTATAAGAAATTTGGCAAAACTGTACAGTCCGGCTCGCGGATTATGCTTTTTTTGGAATGGTGTAAATCCGTTCAGTAGTTGCTGAGGAAATTAAAGTTAAAGTCAATTATATATCTATACGCGCGCACACGTGCGCGCACCCAAACGGCTGCGCGTGCGAGCGGAATTTTGCTGCGTGACGTCTGTTAACGTTCGATTCGAAGGAAATCAGGAAGTGTTGACCGCCATTTTGTCATTGCGAGTAAATATATTGTTGATTTCAAAGCGTTGGAATATGGAAAGGGGAGAAGGTAGAGATTGTTTTGCTGCGTAGGTTTTCTCAGGGTGTGCAGTAAGGCCCTTAAAGGCGAAAATATATATATATATTTTTTTTTTAAAGTTGCGTGGTGTGCGCACTCGGTCGCGCACACCTTTTTACAAGAGTGTGAAAATGGAGATAAATCAGAAGTTTGAGTGCTTAGATATAAGGTGGCTCTGAAAAGAGCCATTGTGTTAATTGAGTGTTTTCTGCATTTATAAGTAAGTACCGATGCAGAGCCTGATGTTGCAGAGGAAGATTCTGTTTCCCTCATTCGTGAAATGAACACCATCTCTCCTATAGACGTCTTGCATGTGGTATCGCAAGTTGTTGTGGTAAATAGAACCCATGCTATAATCTCTGAGGAACGCAGAAACAGATTTATTTACATGTCTCCTTGCTTTCTCAAATTGTGCACAATGGTGATTGGACCAATTCCATTTCTGTCTTTGGCATATATTGGAATATGCCAAGGCAGATCGAGGAAAAAGTGTCATCAATTGTCGAAAGGTGTCTTTTAGAAGCATTTCCAGACCTACCCCAGTGATTGTGCCTAGATCGTTACCACCACAGTGCACAATTATAAGGTCTGGTTCTGGGAGATGCATAAAAGTTTTCACCAATGGAATCAATTGGTGACATTTCAATCCTCTTTTAGAAATCCATGTTATGTGTACATTTGGTAAGCTGAGGTTGCAAATTCGTCTGCTTACTGCATATTTTTCACTCCAGTGAATATAACTGTGTCCTATTAGCCAGACCTTCATTTTCAAGGGATTTGTAGTCGTCCTCCGATCGGTTCTGGAAGTGGAATGGTAGTTAGAAGTTGAAATTCTAAATAAAGAAAAAGGAAGAGGCTGGGTGTGGTTTAAAAAATAAAAATGATTGGTTGATTGTAAGAAGTGGAGATTGAACAGTACGTTGCATGTTAATGTTTATGTTAAACGAAAAGTACTATTGGGTGTGAAAAAAAAAGACATGTAACAGAGCTGTGGATTGGCAGGTGTTTCTGGAGGGAAAACAGTGTTGTCACTTTGCTGTAGAGCGTTGAGATATGAACTTTTGACCTGTGCCTTCAGCCAGGTGCAGAATGAAGTGTTACCATGGAAACAGCCAGAGATGGCAGTGGGTGATGGGTGACTTTTATGTGACATTGAAAATATTGTGAGGGAGAATCAACTGAAATGTAAATGCTTACGTTACGCGCTCCGCATTGCTTCCGGGAAGCTGCGCTTCGCGCCTCGCGCACCGGAGCACTTCCGGGTGCGCTAACGCGGCGCTTCATATGACGGATTACGCAACAACGCAATACGTCGTTGGGGCTCCACCGGAACTGATCGAATTGGTAGTCTACAGTGTTTCTGGATGTTTCAGACTGAAGCTGGCGTCAGCATGAGAGCACCCCGTGGCTACGTCGTAGCCATTCCGCGAGCAATCATGGCAGTCGCTCCCCACCGGAAGTCTGCAGGAGTCAGGGGCCTCGGTGACTCTTGTAGAATCTTCAAGGCTGAGGGGACGCTTTTGGGAATGGGGCTCATGCCCTAGCAGTCAAGCGTCCGAGTTCCAGGGTTGCCCAGAGGCATCCTTGCAGGCCAGGCCCAAGTCTGTGGAGCCGACCGCCATTTCCTGAGCTCCGTGGCAGCCGCCTGTCGCTGTATCGGAAGAGTGGGTGCAATTCA
Organism: Lissotriton vulgaris; assembly: GCF_964263255.1. Lineage (NCBI taxonomy): Eukaryota > Metazoa > Chordata > Amphibia > Caudata > Salamandridae > Lissotriton > Lissotriton vulgaris. Next base: position 55,113,679 of record NC_141689.1, read on the forward strand.
GCCGGATGGCGGGTGAGACGGTGTAATAGCAAGAGCAAGCGTAATTCAGCTGGCCGAGCGAGGCACTGTGCCGCAGGAGCAGGCGGAACTCAGCTGGCCGAGTGAAGCGCTGGGGTGTAGCTAAGAAACCTCCACCTGGTGAGGTGGGAGAGGCTCGTTCGCGCCGCCTCTCCCTTCCAGTGCACCCCACGCCGTCTCCTGGCGCAGGTATATGTGATGGTCGGACCAGGGCACCGCAGGACGTGTCTTCAGGTCAAACGGATTGTGGGACAAGGTCCAGAATGGAAGAGGCATCAAAAGGCAAGAAGTTCCGCCTGACCCCGGGAGCCGGCCGCCTATGTCGGGGGTGATCTCAGGCCATACCAGGGGAACAAGTCTTGGGGAGGGGGCAGGAGCCAAGCGCCCCCTCCGAGTCCGCGTTTCTTGGACCCTGAAGTATGGCACTCAACATTCAGAACTTATGACATTTGTGCAAGGCAGGGACATCGAAGCCTCTCAGGGACCAAGTATATCCAGAGTCCTTCCTACAGAAGGTGGTGGGGGTGGCGGCATTAGCAAGGCATCCCCCCACACAACTTGTCGGACCCTGAAGTATGGCTCTCAACATCCAGAACTTATGACATTTGTGCAAGGCAGGGACATCGAAGCCTCTCAGGGACCAAGGATATCCAGAGTCCTTCCTACAGAAGGTGGTGGGGGTGGCGGCATTAGCAAGGCATCCCCCCACACAACTTGTCGGACATGACCTCTGGATGTACTGGGTGTTTTATTTCAGAATTGAAACTACTAAGAAGCAATTAGAAGTGTTGTTTTCATGTTGCAGTAGGCTGCCATGTAAATAGTTATTTAATAAAACGTTTTATCCTGTTACTTTGCTGGTGTGTTGTATATATTTATAATATTTGCATAGTGTTTGTCGTTATTTTGGGCGGGGTGGGCGGCGGAGCCGAGCTGTCTTGCAGCCATCATGGCGTCGAGCTCGGTTCCTCTCTCTAGTTTCATGTTTTTTCTAACGATTTATATGTTATAGTTTGCTAGCACGATACAGCGGATAGTCCGCATTTTATATATATGTCCTTTTTATTAGGGGGGTCCTCCGGTGGAGTCGGACGATCTACCTCTAATAAACGGTCCGGGTTGAACCAACTACCAACAAACGGGGCAGAGATAGGCATGACGGGTTACAAAGGGGACAAAAGTGTGCACTACCTATCCTTCACTATCTGCAAAAACTAAACAGAGTATTGCGACTTTATGCTTATTTGTGAACAGAGAATGACCCAAAGAGAACCAATTTCGAACAATCATAGGCTATTGGCAGTGGGCAGAGAGGCCATGACACAGAAAATGGCTGTTACTTACGTACATGATGGGGCCTAAAAGGGACTAGATGGCGTGGCCACTGTTTCGCGACTTTCACTTTACTTTTAACAATGGCTGTGGTGAACATAAATGAACGCGGCTTATGTATACCTAATTTTAGTCATTTTCCACAAAAAAGCTTTTGATATTTGATATTAAAAAACCAAAGAAAATCACTGAAAAAACCATAGGTTATAGACCATATATAGTTAAATATCTGAAGTCCATCTCTGCACTCGATGGAGATACAGGTCGTCGATCAGAAGATGTGCTTGCCACCTCTAATGGTAATAGCGTGGCCAGGGCTCTTGTCGTTGCCTCTGCAAATTGCAGAGGGTGCACTTGTTTGACATGCCGCACCATGGTATGTATGGAAAAGGAATATTTTTTTGCTGGATTTCTTCTTGAGAGAACCAAGTCACATATCGTGCAGGTTACTTTTGGTGCATTCACTTTCTTTTGATCTTCAGGATAAGTGAAAAATTGCCAGATGAAAGATTTATTTTTTCTTATTAAAGGTAGTCGATCATTTTGGTCAGATTCGGAAGATGAATGAGATACGGTAGCCATTTCACCAAAGTCTTCCGAAAGATGTAGGACGTTGTTCTCTCTTGAGAGTACAAAAGATAGTGAGGGAAGTGGGTGGAGTGCTGCGTGTAAATTCCAGAATTGAAACTATTAAGAACCAATTGAAAGTGTTGTTTTCATGTTGCAGTAGGCTGCCATGTAAATAGTTATTTAATAAAACGTTTTACCCTGTTACTTTGCTGGTGTGTTGTGTATCTTTATAATATTTGTCTTTATTTTGGGTGGGGTGGGCGGCGGAGCCGAGCTGTCTTGCAGCCATCATGGCGTCGAGCTCGGTTCCTCTCACTAGTTTCATATTTCTCATGAGGGGTTGTTCCTAATTTTTCTATTTTAGCGAGGTCAAAAAAAGATCTCATCAGTGGCCTACTGATTTTGCTCGATTCCTTTTGTTTTTTCTAACGATTTATATGTTATAGTTTGCTAGCACGATACAGCGGCTAGTCCGCATTTTATACATATGTCCTTTTTATTAGGGGTGTCCTCCGGTGGAGTCGGACGATCTACCTCTAATAAACGGTCCGGGTTGAACCAACTACCATCCTGATTTTGTATATCTTCTGAGCTGGATTTAAGCACACAATTGTTAAAGTATGAAACGTTTTATATTTCTAAAAAAAATACCAAGGTGTGTACATCCGGTAACGCACTAAAGTTTAAAAAGACATTCGGCTCCATTTACTGAAAACTTTCATAAGAATAAAAAAGAAGTCTAGGTACAGTCTCTTTGACGTACTATAAGTTCTTTGAGGGGTGTATGAAGAAATTAAATAAGTTCAAATCGCAAGGTTTTTACGAAATATATAGGCCGGTGCGCGCACTCGGTCGCGCACGAAAGCCTGGAAATGCGATATCCATTTTATTGACAACTGTTGCCGAGAGTGCGCACACCCGGTCGCGCACGAAAGTTTAGTAAGGCTATTTTTATTTACAGACAAATTTTAATGTGTTTAAAAAAGGCAAGGTACAGACTTTCGAATTCTGTATTGCTTTACAAGGAGTCTCTATGCAACTTGAACAGTGAAGAAAACGGCTTGTTTTCGAAAAAAATATTGCCAGAACTTTATTGCCAAAAGTATAGGTTGCATACACGACATTTTTCTGAATTAGCATTTTAAAAACCAATGAAATTCACAGAAAAAACCATAGGTTTTACACACGTTATAGTTAGGAAGTAGCATTTAAAAAACCTATGAAATTCACTGAAAAAAACATAGGTTTGACACATGTTATAGTTAGCTGGAAATTTTACTGACATAAAACCAATGAAATTCCACGTTATAGTTAGTTGGACTCACTATAACTTGAGCGTGCAATGCACTGCTGATGACGTCACATATTACATCACTCATGACATGGTCAGTGACATCACTCATGACATCACTGATGACACCATCCAGTGAATATGTGTCTTTCTGAAAAATAAATATTAGTGAGTAATGTTTAAATATTTAAATATATATATTAGTGTTTCACTTTGTGTATAAGTGGCTACATGTGTTGGTAAGTAGCTACATGCGTATGTATATGGTTTATTAGATGTTTCTCTTAGTATCAGTATGAGTGTCTATATGGTTTGGTGGGGGTATTACTTAGCACATAGATGCATGAGTGACTGACTCTCTGTTTGTATGTGTTTTGAAGACAGCATATGTGCAGGACTGTATGGGTGGATGAGTGTGTATATGTGTTTGTTAGTGAGTGAATGACTGTCTCACTAGTGTCTTTATCAGTAACGACATATGTTTTAATCTAGTATATGTGAATATTGATGTATATAAGTGAGTATATGTGAGAGTAAGAGATTGAAAGAGTTCCTGTTTAAATAAGTATGTGTTTCTATAAGTGATTGTTTAAGAGAATAAATATGTGTAATTTTCAATAGAAGTAAGGTGGAAGTGTGTGTATAACTCTATATTCAAATAAATGGATGTTCAATAGTTTATTTGCATGTGTGAGTATGTGTGTGAGTAACTTTTCGATGATTGTCGGTGTGTAACAGGATGTATAGGTGTATCACTTCATATGATGAGTGAGTATATGTATGAGTGGATGTGTATAGATGGTGGAATTACTGAATTACTTGTTGTAACTGATATGGGTATCTGCATTTTTTTTTAAATTTCAGTTTCTATTTTTGAATATGTGTTTCAAGGGTTACATTACAGTGAAAGGAGGACTGTCACTATGTCACAAGGATGGTGTCATCAGTGATGTCATGAGTGATGTCACTGACCATGTCATGAGTGATGTAATATGTGATGTCATCAGCAGTGCATTGCACGCGCAAGTTATAGTGAGTCCAACTAACTATAACGTTGAATTTCATTGGTTTTATGTCAGTAAAATTTCCAGCTAACTATAACATGTGTCAAACCTATGGTTTTTTCAGTGAATTTCATAGGTTTTTTAAATGCTACTTCCTAACTATAACGTGTGTAAAACCTATGGTTTTTTCTGTGAATATAGATATATATATATCCACAAAGTACCCTTATCCGTTTGAATAAAACATCGCCGACACTCAGAAAGTTGCTGTGCACAAAGGATTTAATAAGGCAGGAAAACAACGCGTTTCGCTTTACAGCTTGATCACGTTTACAAAGTGAATCACCAAACAATTGTCCTTTTAAACTTTCTATTGATCTAAAAAGAGGACAAACCACCAAGTGAATAAAGTAATAGGTATCTACATGGCAGACATGTTTTGAGGAGCAAAGTATTATATATGTATATTGCACTCAACCTTATAGATTGTACATACTTATAAAGAAAGCTTTCGCCATAAACGAATATATGCGTATGTTGATTAACAAACACAAAAATCTAGAAGTCATATAAGCCGATTTCATATTGGCAGTTACGTTTGCATTGCTGCTAAATGTTAAAAACAGAGGATTGTTATTAATCTAATTCATATCCTGTGCCTGCACTGTACAGAACATATTGCATTCATGTCATTGATCTCAGCGAGCGGATCGTGCACAGCCACGCCCAAGTGGGCAAATGGCTCAATCAAAACAAGTTTCTTATTATGATGGTGAAGAATCCAAGCCCAAGTGGGCGAAAGTAGCTCAATGTTTCTAAATACAGGTTACATGTGCAATTACTTCTATACAAAGTCCACGCCCCAGTGGGCAAGCCAAATTTGTAACAATTTGTTAGAGGTATAACTGTCAAGACGTATTTCAAATCCTGCAATTTGTCAATTTTCCAAAGCTTTCACAGTGCTTAATTAGATATTACACGCTCCTTATTCTGTCACATCAGTTCATGAGGTACCTAAACAAAAAATGTTAAAAAAGGGGGAAGTTAAAACCAATTTAACTAAATTGCATTGCAGACAATACAGTAATTTCATATTTGTATGATCTATTCAGCAAGATGTACCGCTAATTCTTCATGTAAATTCAATACATTAGGCATCATACTCTCAAAGTCAATGATATAGCGCGACTCAAGTTGTCGTAGCGCAAGTTTTTTATTTCCACCACGTGTGCCAAGGGTGATTTTATCTATAACTACCATCCTCACTTGGTTTTCATCCTGGAAATGATGGCTGGCAAAGTGGCGAGCCACTGGATATTGCAGATTGAGATTCTATATTGCCCTTAAGTGTTGTAGGACTCGTTCTTTAGCTTTTAGGATTGTACTTCCCACATACCAGAGGTTGCAGGGGCAGATAAGCACGTAAACACAGTAGGTTGTATTACATGACAGAGACTTTTTGATCATGAATACATTGCCTGTTGTAGGGACTGTGAGTTCTTTACAATTAGTGCTATTGCGACAAGCCTTACATGATCTACAACATCTGAAGCCTGAAATATCTTTTGGCTCTATCTTGTCAACAACAACATTTTTACTCAGTTCATTCTTCAAAGATCTACATTTCCTGAAAGTGATCTGGGGTTGTTGCTGAGATAGGGTTTCAGATGGTGGTCCGTTAAGAGAATGCTCCAGTGTCTATTTAAGAATTTTCTAAGATCCTGTGACTGACCAGAATTAGTTAATAAACCTTACTTTCTCATCATTTTCTTTGATCTTGTTAGGATTGAGAAGTTTGTTTCTGGTACTAGCATCCACTCTTTTACAGGCTTGGGCAATCGTTTTGTTTTTATAACCTCTTTCTCGGAATCTGTTGCACATAACTTCATTTTCCAGTTGGTATGCTGTTACTGTGCTACAGTTTCTTTTCGCCCGTAGAAGCTCACCATAGGGGATGCTATCTACAAGGCTCCGAGGGTGGGCACTTCTGGCGTTCAACAGGCTGTTGCCCGCCGTTGGTTTGCGAAAGAGGCTGGTAGTTATAGTATCACCTTGCACCTCAACATTGATGTCTAGGAATTCAATCGAATCCTTCTGGATGTTTTCTGTGAAAATTAGATTAAAGGTATTTTTGTTTAGAGTCTTAACAATATCTCTGGCTGAATCTGTGCTTCCATTCCAAATCATAAAAATATCGTTGATGTACCTAAGCCACAGGGCCACTGCGTTGTTAAATTTGGCAAGTTCATTGGACACCTGCTCCTCCCACCAACCCATGAAGAGGTTGGCATAACTGGGGGTGAAGCAGGTGCCGATTGCCATGCCCTGTGACTGTCGGTACATCTTGTCATCAAACATAAAAAAATTGTTAGTCAAACAAAATTCGATGAGAGTGAGTAACATTTGGGAATGACCTGTGTAGGAGATGGATCTGGACTTCAAAAAGTGTTTGACAGCCTTGAGTCCCAGGTCATGCCTGATACAGGTGTATAGGCTACTTACGTCTAAAGTAACCAAAATAAGGGTTGGTTTCCAATGTATACCTTCAATGATTTTTAGGAAGTGGGTGGTGTCTTTCAAATAGGCCGGGAGAGCAACAACAAAAGTTCGCAAATAGTGATCAATGTATTGGGATGCGTTCTCCAACAGCGATCCCATAGCAGACACAATGGGTCTTCCAGGGGGATCTGTAGCATTTTTGTGGAGTTTAGGGAGCAAGTACAGAATAGGAGTTTTAGGGTACTCACATCTCAGGAATTTATACTCCTCCCACTCCAATAGTCCTCTGTCCCTAAAGTCATGAGGAAAGAACCTAGATTTGACCTTAAAGTGACTTCCAGGGTTTACATTCGTATCAATTTCCCCATCATTCAGAAACTGATCTGTAGCAATGTTTTCCAGAGGAAATTACTTCCATCAATTCTACATCAACTCGTTCAAATTGTTTATGCCATTCTCCGAGGGAGGTCTAGTGGGATGCGTTTCAAACCATTTTTTGAGTTTTAATTTTCTTGAAAAGTAAAAGAAGTCTATCCTGGTTTGCGCATAGTGATTACAAAGACTATCAATCTGGCCGTACACTCACCTTCCATCGTAAATATGATCATTTATTTGACAAACCGAATCCATCTAAAACCACCAATCTTGTCACAGCAAGTCCAACAGAAGTGGTAGAAAGCGATGTATCCGATGGGAGTCTTCCAGATATCTCCCCGGCTGGGTTGAATCAAAAAATCTCTGAAGACGCACAAAAGAAAAAGAACAATTTTTTATTACAGTTTCAAGTCCTGAATCAAGGACGAACGGATTCACAACAGGATCAGGGAAACCAGCGAGGAAGAGACAGAGGAAACTGCGGAAGACCCAGAGGAACAAGTGGAGAAGTGTGGCTCAGGGGTTAGAGGCGGCAGACCTGGAGCTTGAGTTCGGTCCTGGACCAGGGTTCAATTCCCCGCCTCGGCGGGTCTTGGGGTCAATAATCCCACGGACTCGATAATTTTCTCTCCGGTGCCTTCTCGACTCACGGGTTCACACTCTGCGACTCTGGGCAATAGCTTGCTTAATCTCCACATCGGCCCTTCGCAGCGGGATGCCTGGCTTTCACCTTGTGGATACCCTTCCGGGGTTATCTCACAGGGGAATACCAGGACGGGTTCCCTAAGCAAGCGCGGAGATGCCCCAGGGTAAGTCCTGCGCTATATAAGTTTCATACATACACAACAAGGAAGCCAAAATTCGACAAAAGCGCAGAAAAATCGCCCATGGGAGTAATGACAAGGGGCAGCAAAGCCCGGTAATAAACCTTTCTCAAAGAACGTTAACTATGCATGAAAGTGAGGTACTATCTTTAGGACTTTCTTTCTGCCCCTCCACTAATTTTAATTATGCGCAAACCAGGATAGACTTGCTTTACTTTTCAAGAAAATTAAAACTCAAAAAATGGTTTTAAACGCATCCCACTAGACCTCCCTCGGAGAATGGCATAAACAATTTGAACGAGTTGAACTTAATTGATGTAGAATTGATGGAAGAAATTTCCTTGGGAAACATTGCTACAGATCAGTTTCTGAATGATGGGGAAATTTATACGAATGTAAACCCTGGAAGTCACTTTAAGGTCAAATCTAGGTTCTTTCCTCATATTTCTTGTGATTCAGTAGAGGTTTTTGAAAAATGTGTTTTGAATGACATTAAGAAATTGAGATTGAAACGTATACCCAACAACATGAAAAATCTTTCTTGTGAACAGAAACTTGCAATTGATAACCTCAAGTCCGATAACACAATAGTGATTCGTAATGCAGACAAAGGGGGAAATGTTGTAGTCCTTGATAAAAGTAAGTATCTTGCTGAAGGTCACAGACAATTGGGAGATTCAACTTGCCATCAATTATGCAGCCACTCAGACTTAAGATTAGCTAAAAATTGCTTTGATGACCTTTTACAGGACTTTAGGGACAGAGGACTATTGAAGTGGGAGGAGTTCCTGAGATGTGAGTACCCTAAAACTGCTCGGCCCATGTGTCCCCCATTATGTTACAGTTAATAGATGTTAAATTAGAGCCAAGCAATCTTAGGGCCTTAACCTCCCTCAAAAACCCTGTAGTGTCATTTTAGACCGCAGTGCGTACAAGAGTTTCCCTGTGTTCCTTCAGTAATACTTCAGAACAAGTGCGTAATGTGGACTTATACCTGGCTCTCAATGTTCTTACAAGTGCCAAATCCCTCGGTATGGTTTTAATAGCGTCCCTCAGATCTCTATTAGCCCTGGAGCATGAAGAATCGAACCAGCGTGGATTACTAGTTCTATTAGCCCGGGCTGGTTTAGAGGTCTCTCTTTTAATGGCAATACAGAGTTCACAGAAGGAATCAACAATAACGTGCCCCGGTTTGTCACTGGTCAGGCAATTTATAATTAGTGTGGGGTGTTTGTGAATCACACTTGCTAAGATGCCCTTATTGTCAGCTCCCTTCCATACAACTCTTAACCGATCTGTAGACACTTCCAAGTTTTTTACTCCAATTACCCTATTGGTTTCATCTTTCAAGTTTTTTAGGTGTATTAATACTGGGTAATGGTCACTGTAGGTGGAGCAAACGACCTCAGCTTTCTCCAAAATGTCACACAGTGTTGGGGAGACAAATACGTAATCTATAGTTGAAAACCTCCCTTGACCAATATATGTGGGGGTAAGAACATTATTCCCCTCAGTACCAGCGATTTCCATAACATTTAATAATACACGTGGGGCAAGAAGGTCCCTCAGTTCTTCTCCACACCTGCACATGGGAATACTACGATAAATATGAGCATTGAAGTCTCCACCAATACAAATACCGTCAAAGGTTCCATATTTTTGCCCAACAATCACTTCATCAATAAATTTAAACAACATTAAAAAAAAATCATTTGGGTGGGATATAAAATCGTTATTATAAAAATTCATTAAACATAACTTCAACCTATTGGTGTATTTCAAGGCCATGAGACACTTTGCATTAGTCTTAATCAATTTGGTTTGCACACCAGCTTTTATCTTCACCCAGATTGAGAGGCCCCCACTAGGTCTACCCATAGACGGGGCATGTACGGTTTGGTTGTGACAACAGAAACCTTCTAATGTGAGTGGGGAGGTACACCAAGTCTCCTGCATCATTAATATATAAAAAAAAATTATCCAATCGGTCCATTCTCTGATTTTTAATTTCGATTTAAGACCAGCTATATTCCAGCTCATAAGATACAGGTCAGAACTCTGTCCTACCGTTTTTGTGATGCATGACAGATTATTTGCAGCAGTGGGTGAAGCGACCATAGAGGTCGATAATACTAATTCTTGGTTAGGTAGCAGGGGTGGCTGATCAGTCACTATGGTGGTAGCTAATTTGGTAACTGATGGTCAGTCCAAGGTGTCCAAATCTGATAGAGGTGCAAACCTATTATATAACCCAAGGGGAGAAGGAGCTGGGTAAAATGGCCTTTGTGGCGGTCTATAGAAGTAACTTAAAGGAAGTGAAATTACAACAGTGGACGGGCCTGGGCGTGCATTGTTCGTGTTGAGCAAAAATCTAGCTCTCCAGCCCTCCAGTAGTTGCTGAGAAAATGAAAGTTAAAATCAAATATATATCTATAGGCGCGCACCGGGCGAGTACCTTGCCGTGCACGAGCTTCATGCTGATTGGCTGCCACTGTCTGTCAACACTTCAAAACAGAAATTGATGGCAGCCATCTTGTGCCTCAGTAGACTGAGGCAAAAGAGAGCAAAAAAAAGTGTTGAACTCAAAAAGGGGACAGGGTAGAAGCACACTGACATTTCAAAGGTTTTTAAAATGCTAATTCCTAACTATAACGTGTGTAAAACCTATATTTTTTTCAGTGAATATATATATATATATATATATATATATATATATATATATTACCTACTGGCGGTCGCCAGTAGGTATATATAGTTAGGATTTTTTCTGTATGGGATTTTTGAAAATTCTATGTCTAATAACTTTGGCGTTTGTGGACGGAATTGGCTGAAATTTTCAGGAAAATGGAACATTTTGTTTCTGAGCAGCCCCTGACAATTTGGGGGGGTTTCATCAAGGGGGGGCCGAGAAAAAAGGGGGGTCCCAAAACGCGTTTTTCCCATGTTAATTTCCATAGGGCGGTTGGCCTCACTTTTAGCTCGAACGGCTGAATGGATTTGCACGAAACTTGGCAAAATTGTAGGGACTGTTAGCCCGATGTGCCTTTGCTAGGTCTCAATATATGTGCTCCAGTGGATTTTGAGTAATTTAGGTTCAAAAAAAGATATATATCTGGGCGGAGCCTAACCACACATCTGATCTGATTGGCTGTCAGCACTTCATCCAAGAAGTGTTGGCAGCCATCTTGGGACCAATATACATGATAGCACCTCATTAAAAAGCATTGTAGTTAATAGAGGGTTTTAGGACTTTAGTTACATTATAAATCATTTGTTGATGGTACCATACTCGTTTTAGGAATTGTGGTGGGTTCTAAGGTGATTTTACCATGTGAAAAAACCTTCTGCTGTGATATCATGAATATTGTTTGAAAGAAAACTAATATCTCATGATTTTCCCACAGTGGTTTGGAAGGGGATCTATAAGCTAAACTGAAAGCATATTTTCTGTAAATTCACATTATCTTTCTCAGTCATGTGAAAATGAAGTCTGACATTCTCAGTAAAACATGAACATCCAACAAGGACAGAGACTGTCAGTTGATTCCTTTGTGTTCTACTGCAGCCTCCTAGAGTGTTCTAAAGAACAACTAGAGCGCTAACAGTCCTACTTATTACAAAGGTATGGCACACCTGAAGCCATCTTGATTGGAATAAAGTGGTAACTCTTAAAACATTTAATTTAAAAAGAAACAACATGAGGGGGTATATTTTGCCATAGAAAGTATGATTAGTGCTGCAGAATGAAAAATTAGGGCACATTTTGAGTGACTTCTCAAATCCTTTTCTATTTCATTAAAACATTCTGACATGCAGTCTCCCAAAATTGCCACCAGAGACAAAAGAGCCCAAATGTAGCCCAAATATCACTCAGATGTAGCCCAAGTATAGCCCAATGACAGAATGTCCCAGAGTGTTCTAAAGAACAACTAGAGCGCTAACAGTCCTACTTATTACAAAGGTATGGCACACCTGAAGCCATCTTGATTGGAATAAAGTGGTAACTCTTAAAACATTTAATTTAAAAAGAAACAACATGAGGGGGTATATTTTGCCATAGAAAGTATGATTAGTGCTGCAGAATGAAAAATTAGGGCACATTTTGAGTGACTTCTCAAATCCTTTTCTATTTCATTAAAACATTCTGACATGCAGTCTCCCAAAATTGCCACCAGAGACAAAAGAGCCCAAATGTAGCCCAAATATCACTCAGATGTAGCCCAAGTATAGCCCAATGACAGAATGTCCCAGAGTGTTCTAAAGAACAACTAGAGCGCTAACAGTCCTACTTATTACAAAGGTATGGCACACCTGAAGCCATCTTGATTGGAATAAAGTGGTAACTCTTAAAACATTTAATTTAAAAAGAAACAACATGAGGGGGTATATTTTGCCATAGAAAGTATGATTAGTGCTGCAGAATGAAAAATTAGGGCACATTTTGAGTGACTTCTCAAATCCTTTTCTATTTCATTAAAACATTCTGACATGCAGTCTCCCAAAATGGCCACCAGAGACAAAAGAGCCCAAATGTAGCCCAAATATCACCCAGATGTAGCCCAAGTATAGCCCAATGACAGAATGTCCCAGAGTGTTCTAAAGAACAACTAGAGCGCTAACAGTCCTACTTATTACAAAGGTATAGCACACCTGGAGCCATCGTGATGGGAATAAAGTGGTAACTCTTAAAACATTTAATTTAAAAAGGAACAAAATGAGGGGGTATATTATGCAATAGAAGGTATTATTAGTGCTGCAGAAAGAAAAATTAGGGCACATTTTGAGTGACTTTTCAAATCCTCTTCTATTTCATTAAAAAATTCTGACATGCAGTCTCCCAAAATGGCCACCAGAGACAAAAGAGCCCAAATGTAGCCCAAATATCACCCAGATGTAGCCCAAGTATAGCCCAATGACAGAATGTCCCAGAGTGTTCTAAAGAACAACTAGAGCGCTAACAGTCCTACTTATTACAAAGGTATGGCACACCTGAAGCCATCTTGATTGGAATAAAGTGGTAACTCTTAAAACATTTAATTTAAAAAGGAACAAAATGAGGGGGTATATTTTGCCATATGAATTATGATTAGTGCTGCAGAAAGAAAAATTAGGGCACATTTTGAGTGACTTCTCAAACCCTCTTCAATTTCATTAAAAAATTCTGACATACAGTCTCCCAAGATGGCCACCAGAGACAAAAGAGCCTAAATGTAGCCCAAATATCACCCAGATGTACCCCAAGTATAGCCCAATGACAGAATGTCCCAGAGTGTTCTAAAGAACAACTAGAGCGCTAACAGTCTTACTTATGACAAAAGTATGGCACACCAGAAGCCATCTTGATTGGAATGAAGTGGTAAGTCTGAAAACACTCAATTTAAAAAGGAACAACATGAGGGGGTTAATTTTGCCATAGAAAGTATGATTAGTGCTTCAGAAAGAAAAATTAGGGATCATTTTGAGTGACTTCTCAAATCCTCTTCTATTTCATTAAAAAAATTCTGACATGCAGACTGAAACATGCACTTTGAATACCAGCAGCAGACATCCCTGGTGAGCAGTAGCTTTACTACAGTGATCTAATGTGCAACTAGAGTGCTAACATTCAGAATTTATGGCAAATGTGTGACACATCTGAATGCCTTCTTGATAGAACCAAAGTAAACAAGCATTGAAAATGCAATAGATCTCGCCCTCGTTTAAGTTAAAGCCATTCTGTTTGTAATGAGGTGGCTTTTTAGCTTTGCTTTTATTAGTGTTTTTTCAACTTTCATGTAAATAACATGCATCTGTATGCATATAAGTATATGTATGCATGCATTTATGTTTGTATTTATATAGATATACAGATGATATATGTTTATATATGTATGTATATATATATATTCACTGAAAAAACCATAGGCTATAGACCATATATAGTTAGGAATTAGCATTTACAAAACCTTGAAAATTCACTGAAAAAACCATAGGTTATAGACCATATATAGTTAGGAATTAGGATTTACAAAACCTTGAAAATTCACTGAAAAAACCATAGGTTATAGACCATATATAGTTAGGAATTCGCATTTACAAAACCTTATTTTACTCACACAAAACCATTGAAATTCCATATATAGTTAGTTGCACTAACTATATATCGCGCACCCGCAATCCACTGCTGATGATGTCACATATTACATCATTCATGACATGGTCAGTGACATCACTGATGACATCACTGATGACATCTCAAATGACATCACTGATGACATCACTGATGACAACATCCAGTGACTGTATGTTTCTGTAAAGTTAAAATATGTCTTACATATTGAAGAATGAGTGGATGTATAAGTGTCTGGATGAAGGATTTAGTAGGTGCATGACTGACTGTATGAGTGAGTGATTAAATGTGTCTCACTGAGTGCATGGGTTAGTGACTAAACTGTCTTAATTTGTGCATCATTATGTCTGTTGTTCTGTAAACTGTTGCATGTGTTGATAAGTAGCTATATGAGTAACTATATGGGTTATTGATTGGTTGCCCAAGTATTTGTATGGGAGACTGAGTGTGTGTGTGGGTGGCTGGGAGGTGTATGACTCTGTGCATAGATGTGTGAGCAGTTGATTCACTAGATGTATGGTTTCAAAAGTGCATGTGGAAACAGCTGTATGGGCGGTTGACTGTGTGCATGAGTGTATTGGTGAGTGAATGGATATCTCAATGCTACATGTCAAAGTAAGTACATATGTAAAACATAGTACATGTGAGAGTTGACATATATAAATAACTGTGCATAAGAGCCAGTGAATGTGTGAGTGGCTGTATGGATCATTGTGAACTTGTATCAGGGATTGTATAAGAGAGTAAATATGTGTTAGTATATGTTTGAATAAGTAAAGTTTGTATAACTGTATAGTTGAGGAAATGGAGGTGTGATTGATTCTTTGCATGACTGACTAGGTGTGTGAGTAACTCCATGGATGAGTGACAGTCTGTGAGTGTCTGTTTACACTGATTGTATCTAAGGTTATATTAGAGTCTGAAGAGGTTCATCGTATTATCACATGAATGATATCATCAGTGATGTGATCAGTAATGTCAAATGAGATGTCATCAGTGATGTCATCAGTGATGTCATTTGAGATGTCATCAGTGATGTCATTTGAGATGTCATCAGTGATGTCATCAGTGATGTCACTGACCATGTCATGAATGATGTAATATGTGACATCATCAGCAGTGGATTGCGGGTGCGCGATATATAGTTAGTGCAACTAACTATATATGGAATTTCAATGGTTTTGTGTGAGTAAAATAAGGTTTTGTAAATGCGAATTCCTAACTATATATGGTCTATAACCTATGGTTTTTTCAGTGAATTTTCAAGGTTTTGTAAATCCTAATTCCTAACTATATATGGTCTATAACCTATGGTTTTTTCAGTGAATATATATATATATATATATATATATATATATATATATATATATATATATATATATATATATAAAAAATTGTAGAGCATCACCAAAGTTCCAGTCCAAAGCCGGTCACGTTCACGGGTGGGTCGGCGTAGGGTTACCGGTCACCCAACACATCCACAAAGTACCTTTATCCATTTGAATAAAACGTCGCCGACACTCAGAAAGTTGCTGTGCACAAAGGATTTAATAAGGCAGGAAAACAACGCGTTTCGCTTTACAGCTTGATCACGTTTACAAAGTGAATCACTAAACAATTGTCCTTTTACACTTTCTATTGATCTAAAAAGAGGACAAACCACCAAGTGAATCAAGTAATAGGTATCTACATGGCAGACATGTTTTGAGGAGTAAAGTATTATATATATATATATTGCACTCAACCTTATAGATTGTACATACTTATAAAGAAAGCTTTCGCCATAAACGAATATATGTGTATGTTGATTAACAAACACAAAAATCCAGAAGTCATATAAGCCGATTTCATATTGACAGTTACGTTTGCATTGCTGCTAAATGTTAAAAACAGAGGATTGTTATTAATCTAATTCATATCCTGTGCCAGCACTGTACAGAACATATTGCATTCATGTCATTGATCCCAGCGAGCGGATTGTGCAAAGCCATGCCCAAGTGGGCAAATGGCCCAATCAAAACAAGTTTCTTATTATGATGGTGAAGAATCCATGCCCAAGTGGGCGAAATTAGCTCAATGTTTCTAAATACATGTGCAATTACTTCTATACAAAGTCCACGCCCCAGTGGGAAAGCCAAATTTGTAACAATTTGTTAGAGGTATAACTGTCAAGACGTATTTCAAATCCTGCAATTTGTCAATTTTCCAAAGCTTTCAGAGTGCTTAATTAGATATTGCATGCTCCTTATTCTGTCACATGAGTTCATGAGGTACCTAAACAAAAAATGTTAAAAAAGGAGGAAGTTAAAACCAATTTAACTAAATCGCATTGCAGACAATACAGTAATTTCATATTTGTATGATCTATTCAGCAAGATGTACCGCTAATTCTTCATGTAAATTCAATCCATTAGGCATTATACTCTCAAAGTCAATGATATAGCGCGACTCAATTTGTCGTAGCGCAAGTTTTTTATTTCCACCACGTGTGCCAAGGGTGATTTTATCTATAACTACCATCCTCACTTGGTTTTCATTCTGGAAATGATGGCTGGCAAAGTGGCGAGCCACTGAATATTGCAGATTGAGATTCTTTATTGCCCTTAAGTGTTGTAGGACTCGTTCTTTAGCTTTTAGGATTGTACTTCCCACATACCAGAGGTTGCAGGGGCAGATAAGCACGTAAACACAGTAGGTTGTATTACATGACAGAGACTTTTTGATCATGAATACATTGCCTGTTGTAGGGACTGTGAGTTCTTTACAATTAGTGCTATTGCGACAAGCCTTACATGATCTACAACATCTGAAGCCTGGAATATCTTTTGGCTCTATCTTGTCAACAACAACATTTTTACTCAGTTCATCCTTCAAAGATCTACATTTCCTGAAAGTGATCTGGGGGTTGTTGCTGAGATACGGTTTCAGATGGTGGTCCGTTAAGAGAATGCTCCAGTGTCTATTTATGATTTTTCTAAGATCCTGTGACTGACCAGAATAAGTTGTAATAAACCTTTCTTTCTCATCATTTTCTTTGATCTTGTTAGGATTGAGACGTTCGTTTTCTGGTACTAGCATCAACTCTTTTACAGGCTTGGGCAATCGTTTTGTTTTTATAACCTCTTTCTCGGAATCTGTTGCACATAACTTCTTTTTCCAGTTGGTATGCTGTTACTGTGCTACAGTTTCTTTTCGCCCGTAGAAGCTCACCATAGGGGATGCTATCTACTAGGCTCCGAGGGTGGGCACTTCTGGCGTTCAACAGGCTGTTGCCAGGCGTTGGTTTGTGAAAGAGGCTGGTAGTTATAGTATCACCTTGCACCTCAACATTGATGTCTAGGAATTCAATCGAATCCTTCTGGATGTTTTCTGTGAAAATGAGATTAAAGGTATTTTTGTTTAGAGTCTTAACAAAATCTCTGGCTGAATCTGTGCTTCTATTCCAAATCATAAAAATATTGTCGATGTACCTAAGCCACAGGGCCACTTCGTTGTTAAATTCGGCAAGTATATTGGACACCTGCTTCTCCCACCAACCCATGAAGAGGTTGGCATAACTGGGGGCGAAGCAGGTGCCCATTGCCGTGCCCTGTGACTGTCGGTACATCTTGTCATCAAACATAAAAAAATTGTTAGTCAAACAAAATTCGATGAGAGTGAGTAACATTTGGGAATGACTAGTGTAGGAGATGGATCTGGACTTCAAAAAGTGTTTGACAGCCTTGAGTCCCAGGTCATGCCTGATACAGGTGTATAGGCTACTTACGTCTAAAGTAACCAAAATAAGGGTTGGTTCTCAATGTATACCTTCAATGATTTTTAGGAAGTGGGTGGTGTCTTTCAAATAGGCCGGGAGAGCAACAACAAAAGTTCGCAAATAGTGATCAATGTATTGGGATGCGTTCTCCAACAGCGATCCCATAGCAGAAGCAATGGGTCTTCCAGGGGGGTCTGTAGCATTTTTGTGGAGTTTAGGGAGCAAGTACAGAATAGGAGTTTTAGGGTACTCACATCTCAGGAATTTATACTCCTCCCACTCCAATAGTCCTCTGTCCCTAAAGTCCTGTAAAAGATCCTCAAAGCAATTTTTAGCTAATCTTAAGTCTGAGTGGCTACATAATTGATAGCAAGTTGAATCTCCCAATTGTCTGTGACCTTCAGCAAGATACTTACTTTTATCAAGGACTACAACATTTACCCCTTTGTCTGCATTACGAATCACTATTGTGTTATCGGACTTGAGGTTATCAATTGCAAGTTTCTGTTCACAAGAACGATTTTTCATGTTGTTGGGTATACGTTTCAATCTCAATTTCTTAATGTCATTCAAAACACATTTTTCAAAAACCTCTACTGAATCACAAGAAATATGAGGAAGGAACCTAAAAGCTAAAGAACGAGTCCTACAACACTTAAGGGCAATAAAGAATCTCAATCTGCAATATCCAGTGGCTCGCCACTTTGCCAGCCATCATTTCCAGAATGAAAACCAAGTGAGGATGGTAGTTATAGATAAAAGCACACATGGTGGAAATAAAAAACTTGCGCTACGACAACTTGAGTCGCGCTATATCATTGACTTTGAGAGTATGATGCCTAAAGGATTGAATTTACATGAAGAATTAGCGGTACATCTTGCTGAATAGATCATACAAATATGAAATTACTGTATTGTCTGCAATGCGATTTAGTTCAATTGGTTTTAACGTCCTCCTTTTTTAAAATTTTTTGTTTAGGTACCTCATGAACTCATGTGACAGAATAAGGAGCGTGCAATATCTAATTAAGCACTGTGAAAGCTTTGGAAAATTGACAAATTGCAGGATTTGAAATACGTCTTGACAGTTATACCTCTAACAAATTGTTACAAATTTGGCTTTCCCACTGGAGCGTGGACTTTGTATAGAAGTAATTGCACATGTAACCTGTATTTAGAAACATTGAGCTAATTTCGCCCACTTGGGCATGGATTCTTCACCATCATAATAAGAAACTTGTTTTGATTGGGCCATTTGCCCACTTGGGCATGGCTTTGCACGATCCGCTCGCTGAGATCAATGACATGAATGCAATATGTTCTGTACAGTGCAGGCACAGGATATGAATTAGATTAATAACAATCCTCTGTTTTTAACATTTAGCAGCAATGCAAACGTAACTGTCAATATGAAATCGGCTTATATGACTTCTGGATTTTTGTGTTTGTTAATCAACATACGCATATATTGGTTTATGGCGAAAGCTTTCTTTATAAGTATGTACAATCTATAAGGTTGAGTGCAATATATATATATATTCACTGAAAAAACCATAGGTTTCACACCAGTTATAGTTAGGAATTAGCATTTAAAAAACCTATTAAATTCACTGACAAAACCATAGGTTTCACACCAGTTATAGTTAGCTGGAAATTTTACTGATATAAAACCATTGAAATTCCCACGTTATAGTTAGTCGGACTCACTATAACTTGCGCGTGCAATGCACTGCTGATGACATCACATATTACATCACTCATGACATGGTGAGTGACATCACTCATGACATCACTGATGACACCATCCTTGTGACACAGTGACAGACCTCCTCTCAGTGTAAAGTAACCCTTGAGACACATATTCAAAAATAGAAACTGAAATTTTTAAAAAATGGACATACCTATATCAGTTACAACAAGCAATTCTGTACTTCCACTATCTATATACACATCCACTCATTCACCAACAGTTCTATATAGTCACTCATACATATACTCACTCATCATATGAAGAGATACACCTATACATCCTGTTACACACCGACATTCATCCAAAAGTTACTCACACACATATTCACACGTGCAAATAAACTATTGAACAACCATTTATTTGAATATAGAGTTATACACACACTTCCACCTTACTTCTATTGAAAATTACACATATTTATTCTCTTAAACAATCACTTATAGAAACACATACTTATTTAAACAGGAACTCTTACAATCTCTTACTCTCACATATACTCACTTATATACATCAATATTCATATATACTAGATTAAAACATATGTAGTTACTGATAAAGACACTAGTGAGACAGTCATTCACTCACTAACAAACACATATAGACACTCATCCACCCATACAGTCCTGTACATATGCTGTCTTCAAAACACATACAAACAAAGAGTCAGTCACTCATGCATCTATGTGCTAAGTAATACCCCCACCAAACCATATAGACACTCAAACTGATACTAATAAAAATATCAAATAACCCATATACATACGCATGTAGCTACTTATCAACACATGTAGCCACTTATACACAAAGTGAAACACTAATATATGTATTTAAATATTTAAACATAACTCACTAATATTTATTTTTCAGAAAGACACATATTCACTGGATGGTGTCATCAGTGATGTCATGAGTGATGTCACTCACCATGTCATGAGTGATGTAATATGTGATGTCATCAGCAGTGCATTGCACGCGCAAGTTATAGTGAGTCCGACTAACTATAACGTGGGAATTTCAATGGTTTTATATCAGTAAAATTTCCAGCTAACTATAACTGGTGTGAAACCTATGGTTTTGTCAGTGAATTTAATAGGTTTTTTAAATGCTAATTCCTAACTATAACTGGTGTGAAACCTATGGTTTTTTCAGTGAATTTCAAAGGTTTTTTAAATGCTAATTCCTAACTATAACTGGTGTGAAACCTATGGTTTTTTCAGTGAATTTCAAAGGTTTTTTTAATGCTAATTCCTAACTATATAAGACCTGAAAGCCCACCAGGAATCTCAAGTATACGCCAGGGGACTGCATTGCAGAGAGGTGTAATGAAGCCACAACCCTTTTTACACCTCTCTGCAACGCAGCCCCCGTGCATGTTTGAAGAGGGGGAACTAATTCCCCTTGCATACTGGGGGCCCCTGGGGGCCAATTAGCCCACCTGGAACCTCCAGTATGCGCCAGGTGCTGCATTGCAGAGGTGTAATGAGACTATGCCCCTTGTTACACCTCTCTGCAACGCAGCCCACTGCCGCGTTTGCAGAGGGGGAACTAATTCCCCTTGCATACTGGGGGTCCCTGGGGTCAACTGGTCCACCAGGAGCCTCCAGTATGCGCGAGGGAGCTGCATTGCAGAGAAGTGTAATGAGGCCACACCCTTGTTACACCTCTCTGCAATGCAGGCCACTGGCGCGTATGTAGAGGGGGGACTATTTCCCCTTGCATACTGGGGGTCCCTGGATCATATATGCCCAAACACCGATATTCCGAACGATTGTAAATTACTTTTCTTGAGAAACATTTGGATTTGGATTATCATGTCCTATACTTTGGAATTTTTGAAAGACTGACTTTGAGGATGCTATAAATTACTCAAGTCTGCCCAAATTGTGTGGGTAAAATTGATACCTAGTCACTTTGAATAAGAATATACTTATGTCTCGTCTAACATTTGGAAGAAATATCTAGTTATATGACAACTGGATACCGACATAACTTGAAGGAAATAAGAACGCCCTGAAGAAGTTCTGTTGTACAGAACGAAACCTTTCGGCTGGCTGTGGTACATAAACTTAAGGAAAATAAAAGCATTTGAATATACACCAAGATTCAGCGCTTCAATAAGGACTCTAAGTGATATGATTTGATTGGACTCATTGTGAAAGTGGTGCTGTGCCAAACTTTGGAATATTCTCCACTACTCTCTACTACTTACTCTCTCCTACTCCACTACTCTCAAATATTCACTGTCTACTACTCATTCTCTACTACTCTACTACTCTCTCTCTACTACTCACTCCCTACTACTTGCTACTCACTACTCCCTACTACTCACTATCTACTACTCTCTACTACTCACTCTCTACTACTCTCTCTACTACTCACTCTTTACTACTCACTACTACTCTCTACTACTCACTCTCTACTTCTCACTCTCTACTACTGTCTACTACTCACTCTCTACTACTCTCTCTACTAGTCTCTACTACTCACTCTACTACTCACTCTCTACTACTCACTACTATTCTCTCTGCTACTCATTCTCTACTACTCTCTACTACTCACTCTCTACTACTCACTCTCTACTACTCACTCTTTACTACTCTCTACTACTCACTTTCTACTGCTCTCTACTACTCACTCTACTACTTACTCTCTACTACTGTCTACTACTCACTCTCTACTACTCACTCTCTACTACTCTCTACTACTCACTCTACTATTCACTCTACTACTCTCTACTACTCACTCTCTGCTACTCTCTCTACTGCTCTCTACTACTCTCTACTACTCACTCTCTACTCTCTATTACTCAGTCTCTACTCTCTACCTCTCTACCTCTCTCTTCTTCTCTCTCTACTAATCTCTACCTCTCTACCGCTACCTCTCTACCTCTACACCTCTACCTCTCTACCTCTCTCTACACGCACACATATACACATATATGCATATATATATATGCATATGCATTTATATATATATGTATGTGTATGTATAAAAAAAAACAACAAAACATTTTTTTTTAAACAGCTACTTTTAAAACTGTCATTCTTTTTCCCCATGGTACACTCCCCGGTACGCTTACCGGTGCGCGTACCGGTGCGCGTACCGGGCGCTCACCCCGCGAAAATCAAATTTTTTTTAAATTTTTTTTTTGCTCCGCGGGGCCCTTTTATGGCCCCCACATCAAACCTAGGGGGTCAAGGGGGGTCTACTCTGCCCCCTTATGGTCATTTCCCTCTTTGTTTTGGCCACCTCTCATGTCTCGATCCTACCGAGACACAAGATGGCGGCCGCTCCGGACTGTTTAGAATGTTTACAGACATCCCAGAGCCAATCAGCTTTCTGCGCGCAAGTCGCGGTAAGCGCCCGGTGCGCGTACCGGTGCGCGTACCGGAGCGCGGCTATAGATATATATATTTTTTTGAACCTTAATTACTCAAAATCCACTGGAGCACATATCTTGAGACATAGCAAAGGCACATCGGGCTACCAGTCCCTACAATTTTGCCAAGTTTGGTGGAAATCCATTCAGCCGTTCGGGCTAAAAGTGAAATCGACCGCCCTATGGAAATTAATATGGGGAAAACGCGTTTTGGGACCCCCCTTTTATCTCGGCCCCGCTTGACGAATCCCCCCCAAACTTTCAGGGAAGGACCGGAACGCCGCGAGGCCATTTTGAGGAAATTTTCAGGCAGATTCGTCAACCGGCGCCAAAGTTATTCCAAATAGAATTTTCAGATTTAACATTGAAAAAAATCCTAACTATAACTACCTACTGGCGACCGCCAGTAGGTAATAATACTTTACTCCTCAAAACATGTCTGCCATGTAGATACCTATTACTTTATTCACTTGGTGGTTTGTCCTCTTTTTAGATCAATAGAAAGTGTAAAAGGACAATTGTTTGGTGATTCACTTTGTAAACGTGATCAAGCTGTAAAGCGAAACGCGTTGTTTTCCTGCCTTATTAAATCCTTCGTGCACAGCAACTTTCTGAGTGTCGGCGACGTTTTATTCAAACGGATAAAGGTAATTTGTGGATGTGTTGGGTGACCGGTAACCCTACGCCGACCCACCCGTGAACGTGACCGGCTTTGGACCGGAACTTTGGTGATGTTCTACAATTTTTTATATATATATATATATATATATATATATATATATATATATATATATATATATATATATATCCAACACGTGACTCCTCTGATCTCTCGGTGTCTCAGCAATCACGCAGCACACCAGCAAACAGGAAGGAGACGGACCACAGCACATCAGCAGAGTTGTTTTTATTGAACAACAGAAAGCAGCTACGCGTTTCTGGCAAGTTGTGCCCTTGTTCACGCTGCAACTAGTACATCAAACTCAATGCTATTTTATATGCTAATTACACATAGTGACCAACCCCTCACAGTGACATAGTGAGTCATGTGACTTTATAGAAATAAACAACATACTACCGCGGTAAAGTGACAGTGTGTCCAATGGAACATTACCAAAAGACAGAAAAAACATCACTGGTTAAATCCAGATATCTATAATCATGATTCATAAATTCTCACTGGTTAAATCCATTATGGCATTCATGTATCTCATAAGACCTGTGTATAATAAAATATGTTCCTTTACTTTAAAAACAGATAAACATCTGTTTAGTGATAAACAATAACAGGGGAATTCTAATATATACAATTCAGGCATATAAGTATATCCGTCAATGTACTAGCAGTCGTATGGAAAAGTGCTAAGTGAGTAAAGTGCAACATTTGTAAAAAGTGCATGAGGAAGAAAAGCTAAACCAGCTAAAGTGCAATACCAGTCATTACATCAAGTACGATAAGCAAATAAATATTGACAGATGGATAAATAGTGGGTTATAAAATATCCTATCATTTCATGTGTATATGTCACGTACTTTAATAATAATAAATAGTATAAATAGTTAAAATGGAAGGAACCTAGAACCATATGCCAAAATCTGGGTTTAAGATAATCATATGTCGATATCTACTGACCTTTCAATTTACTAGGTCTACCTATACATAAATCTAAACCTCGTATTTTACACCCCACAATAATTTACACATGCTTATTTACAGAGTTCACCTCCATTGTCCTATTAACTAATCATGTATGTACAAGAATAGAAAAATAGAAAAATAGAAAAAACAGTAGCAAAATGGTATCAAAATTGTCTCAACATCTATAAATAGGTGGAAAAGTAGAAAAGTAGAAAATTACAAAAGTACAAAAAGTGTAAGACTCATCATATAAATACATATGTATAAATGTATACAACATAGATCAATATATACACATAAATACATATATATTACAAATACAAACAATTCATTACGGACTTAAATCATTCCAAATTTACAGTTCAGTAGAAAAAGTATATACAGCCATATATACAATAAAGGTGACAGAAATGAACAGACCCAAACTCAACCTCAAAATAGGGAACCTAACTAAGAGGGAGAAAGATAATGGGGATGGGTCTGTATTTATCAACAGGAATGAACAGCGACAGGAAATAGATACGGTTATAAGAAATGGTGTAATTCATCTATATTGTTCAAACCATTAGGCCAGCGTGTATCGAGCTCCAATATCATCCTAGTTTCAAGCTGTCTTAGACGTGACTCCCTATCCCCTCCTCTGGTCATAGGTGGCACAGACCCTATTACAAAATACTTCAAGCACGAGAGATCTTTATTGTGCACTCTTTTGAAGTGGCGTGCCACCGGGTAGGCAGGGTCACTATGTAAAATAGCGCGCAAATGCTGCAAAATCCTGACATGCACCTGCAGCTTGGTACTACCCACATATTGTAGGCCGCAGGTACATGTCAGGACATACACAGCGAAATCTGTTTTACAGTTGAAGTTGCCCAAGATCTTTCTGGGTTCAGAAGAAAATGGAGTTAAATACTGGGATGTGTTTACTCCAAATCTACATGCGCGACAGCTCGAACATTTGAAAAAACCCCTCGAAGGTTTTAACTAGGGGGTTTTAGCTTTTAATTCAGGAGCCGGTTTATCTAACACGGATCCCATACTTTTGGCCCGTCTAAAGGTAATAGTGGGATTGGTTGGTAACCTGGTGTTTAATATGTGGTCACTCAGCACTATAGGCCAATTCTTTTTAAAGATTGCTTTCAATTTCCTGTCCTCACTGCTGAAGGCTGTTATCATTCTAGGAACATCTTGTAGAGCGTCAAGTGCAATATTGGTTTCTGGCTCAGGTTGTCGGGAAGGGAACAGACTCTCTCTGGGTCTCAATTTGGATTTTTCGACCGCTTCCTTCAGGATTTTTTCAGAGTAGCCCCTGGCTTTCAATCGCCCCAACAATTCCTCTAAACATTTTTCAAAGTCAGAGGGCAGACTACAAATTCTTTTTAATCTAAGAATCTCTCCATAGGGAATCCCCACGATGGTGTGTTTCGGGTGCATACTGGCGGCATGTAAGGTCATATTCCCTGCCGTCGCCTTCCTATGGAGTGTGGTCATAAGCCTATTCTCAGAAACATAAATCTCTACATCTAGAAATTGCATTCTACATTGGCTGATATTGATGGAAAATTTAAGATTCATGGCATTGTTATTCATCTCATCAATGAAAGAGATAGCTCCTTCTTTAGGCCCTTTTCACACCATGAATATATCGTCAATATACCGTAGGTAACAGACAACGTGATCTTCCATGGTGGCACGGTGCGTCGCGGTGAGGACCTGCTCCTCCCACCAGCCCACGTGTAAACACGCGTAGCTGGGAGAGAAACAGGCCCCCATCGCTACACCTCTCAATTGCCGGTAGACATCCTTACCAAAGGTGAAAAATTTGTTATGCAGGCACCAATTGATTAACCCAAGAATCACTTTGTTATGCTCATAAAAAGCCATGGGTCGTTTGTCCAAAAAGTGCTTGGTTGCATGCATGCCTTGTTTGTGGTCGATACTCGTGTATAATGATTCCACGTCTAATGATATTAACCACATATCCTCTTCCCAATTTATGCAGGCAATTTTGTCCAAAAAGTCACTGGTGTCACGTACATAGCTAGCAAGGTTTTTCACTATATCTTGAAGAAAGAAGTCTATGCATTGACCAACATTTTCGCTCATACTGCCGATGGCAGAAACTATTGGCCTCCCAGGCACTGGTGTTATGCCTTTGTGTACTTTTGGAATCAAATACAGAGATGGCATTCTTGGGAAATTGATGTTCATGTATTTGTATTCCTCGCCGGAAATAAGTCCTTCTCTCTTCCATTGTGAAAGCAGTTGTTGTAATTCTCCCTTGGCATGGAGGTATTCTTTCTGATTAGACAACTTGTAACATAAGGGATCAGAAAGTTGTCGCTTGGCCTCTAGGATGTAAGCTTGTTTGGGCCAAATCACACGATTGCCTCCCTTATCTGATTTTTTTATTACAATCTCGTGATTCTCCCCAAGTTTCTTTATAAGTTTGCCATATTCTCTCCTCATGAATGTAGTTTTTTTCTTTGATTTGGAGTTGGTACGTTTGTACAATTGTTTAATATCATTAATCACACAGTCATGGAAGACGTCAATGGCGTCTTTGGGTGTCACAGGCACAAACTTGGATTTGCTCTTGAACGGACTTAACCCTGCTCCCTTTTGTAAGATATATATATATTCACTGAAAAAAATATAGGTTTTACACACGTTATAGTTAGGAATTAGCATTTTAAAAACCTTTGAAATGTCAGGGTGCTTCTACCCTGCCCCCTTTTTGAGTTCAACACTTTTTTTTGCTTTCTTTTGCCTCAGTCTACTGAGGCACAAGATGGCTGCCATCAATTTCTGTTTTGAAGTGTTGACAGACAGTGGCAGCCAATCAGCATGAAGCTCTTGCACGGCAAGGTGCTCGCCCGGTGCGCGCCTATAGATATATATTTGATTTTAACTTTCATTTTCTCAGCAACTACTGTAGGGCTGGAGAGCTAGATTTTTGCTCAACACGAACAATGCACGCCCAGGCCCGTCCACTGTTGTAATTTCACTTCCTTTAAGTTACTTCTATAGACCACCACAAAGGCCATTTTACCCAGTTCCTTCTCCCCTTGGGTTATATAATAGGTTTGCACCTCTATCAGATTTGGACACCTTGGACTGACCATCAGTTACCAAATTAGCTACCACCATAGTGACTGATCAGCCACCCCTGCTACCTAACCAAGAATTAGTATTATCAACCCCTATGGTCGCTTCACCCACTGCTGCAAATAATCTGTCATGCATCACAAAAACGGTAGGACAGAGTTCTGACCTGTCTCTTATGAGCTGGAATATAGCTGGTCTTAAATCGAAATTAAAAATCAAAGAATGGACCGATTGGATACAAATTTTTGATATATTAATGATGCAGGAGACTTGGTGTACCTCCCCACTCACATTAGAAGGTTTCTGTTGTCACAACCAAACCGTACATGCCCCGTCTATGGGTAGACCTAGTGGGGGTCTCTCAATCTTGGTGAAGATAAAAGCTGGTGTGCAAACCAAATTGATTAAGACTAATGCAAAGTGTCTCATGGCCTTGAAATACACCAATATGTTGAAGTTATGTTTAATTAATTGTTATAATAACGATTTTATATCCCACCCAAATGAATTTTTTTTAATGTTGTTTAAATTTATTGATGAAGTGATTGTTGGGCAAAAATATGGAACCTTTGACGGTATTTTGTATTGGTGGAGACTTCAATGCTCATATTTATCGTAGTATTCCCATGTGCAGGAGTGGAGAAGAACTAAGAGACCTTCTTGCCCCACGTGTATTATTAAATGTTATGGAAATCGCTGGTACTGAGGGGAATAATGTTCTTACCCCCACATATATTGGTCAAGGGAGGTTTTCAACTATAGATTACGTATTTGTCTCCCCAACACTGTGTGACATTTTGGAGAAAGCTGAGGTCGTTTGCTCCACCTACAGTGACCATTACCCAGTATTAATGCACCTAAAAAACTTGAAAGATGAAACCAATAGGGTAATTGGAGTAAAAAACTTAGAAGCGTCTACAGATCGGTTAAGAGTTGTATGGAAGGGAGCTGACAATAAGGGCATCTTAGCAAGTGTGATTCACAAACACCCTAACCTAATTATAAATTGCCTGACCAGTGACAAACCGGGGCACGTTATTGTTGATTCCTTCTGTGAACTCTGTATTGTCATTAAAAGAGAGACCTCTAAACCAGCCCGGGCTAATAGAACTAGTAATCCACGCTGGTTCGATTCTTCATGCTCCAGGGCTAATAGAGATCTGAGGGATGCTATTAAAACCATACCGAGGGATTTGGCACTTGTAAGAACATTGAGAGCCAGGTATAAGTCCACATTACGCACCCGTTCTGAAGTATTACTGAAGGGCCACAGGGAAACTCTTGTACGCACTGCGGTCTTAAAAGACACTACAGGGTTTTGGAGGGAGGTTAAGGCCCTAAGATTGCTTGGCTCTAATTTAACATCTATTAACTGTAACATCATGGGGGACACATGGGCCGAGCATTTTTCAAAAATCTACGCTGTGTCAGGGTCTCCCTTTGACACTGTCCTCCCGCTAGGTCTCTGAAGATTGAACTATATGAGGTTGAGGATGCTATATCAGAAAGTGCGGGCCATAAAGCCCCAGGCCCTGATGGCCTATCAATAGATCAAATCAAATCTGAAACTAGTTTTTGGGCACCCCTCCTTTGTAACCTTTTTAATAATTTATCTGATAATTCCATCCCAGAGTCATGGTCTAACAGTGTTATCGTGCCAATACTCAAAAAAGGCGATAGATCAGACCCCGGCTGCTATCGCCCGACATCACTGATTGACAATACTCTAAAGGTTCTCGGGAGGGTAATTTTTAAGAGGATAAACAGTTGGGCTAATGATAATAACATCTTACACCAATGTCAACTCGGTTTTAGATCCAATGTGGGCACCGTAGAACAATGTCTGAACTTGAACCTGTTAACGGCAAAATACACCATTGTAAAAAAGTCCCCCCTGTATTTTGGTTTTATGGATTTAAGTTCAGCCTTTGATTTTGTTAACCGTTCACGTTTGTGGTCACTCCTGCTTAACTATGGTTTAGATGATTCTTTGGTTTATTTTCTCTCTTACCTGCACAGGGATTTAAAAGCTCGTCTTCGTATTAATAATGAGGGCGAGGTCTCCAAGGACATTTTAATTGGCAGGGAGGTAAGACAGGGCTGTGTGCTCGCCCCCCTGCTTTTTATTTTGTATATCAATGAGCTGAGCGATACCTTATGTGCTCTAACCAATGATGTCCCAATCGTTAATGGCACCCCCATTCCCGCTTTGCTGTACGCGGATGACGTGGTGCTAATGGGCCACACACCCAATGCTCTGCGTATTTTAATCTCAGGTTTTGTTTCTTTTATGGCAGAGTTGGGACTGTCGACTAATTTTAATAAATCGTATATTATGAACTGCGGCCCTAAAAGATATAACATCACTACAATTAAATCAGGTGAAAATACACTTAAAAGCAGAAGCACTTTTCCATACTTGGGATTCTTATTCTCAAATTCTGGTTCCTGGCAGCCACATGTTGCTTATGGGAGAAATAAGATTGGCAAATCTATTAATTCGGTCCTTTCCCTCCGCCAACCCAGACATGCAGACGTTGTCACCTCACTCATCAAGATCTATCGCACCCAATGCCAACCCACGGGTACGTATGGCTCTGAGGTGTGGGGATATTCCAATTGCATTTCTATCCAAACTGAGGAAAATAGATTTTGTCGAAAGGTATTGGGGGGTGTTGTCTCCGCGGCAACATATATCTGCATAAAGAACTTAACTTACCTTTCATAGAAGACTTTATTTGTTCAAGACCAGCTCTTTTTTGGTTAAATATTTGGGTGAACCCTTCGGCCCATTTAAAATGCAGCATTTTATCTGACTGCTTACAAAATGATAGGTCCCACCATATCCCATGGTTGAATGCGGTCGAGAAAAGTTTGATCAGTGTGGGGCATGGCTCTTTATTTACTTTTCCTAACACCATAGACCGCTCTCATAATTAAAGGGGCCTTGTACAACCTTTATGGTATGGAACGGGTAAGATCTGAACACTTCAATCATCAATTATCAGGTACTCTACCCTTCATAAACCCACGGTTGGCTCATCAGTGTCACCACAGAGATATCTGCTTACTACATTAGGTAAATGGAATAGGAGCCTTCTGTTCCGGTTCCGGGATGGTAGCATAGTGAACCTGTTAAATTTTCCTCTTGGATATAACAAACATCTTGACAAGCTGGATTGTCCTTGTACGGCGGGTGGCAAACAAAGTTTGGTACATTTCTTCTTTTTTGGTGGTTTTTATAGGCTGTACACCTCTCGATACTTAATGCCGTATTGCCGTAGACATGAACTTAGAGATTTTAATTTGGCATTAAAAACCTTTCAAATGTTAAGTTCTGATGAGGAGATATTCTGTGTAAGTAGCTTTTTTAAAGCTGCTGTTCGCTCCAGTGCTACTATGGATCCACTTTGAAGAAATCCGTATAACTGCATCCTTTGCACAATTTCTTTCTTTTTTTGTACATTTGATGGCTGTATATTTATGTATGGATATGTGGAGGCTCTGCCCTATGAAATGATATTTTTAACTTTTATACAATTTTTGTACCAATCATTACTGTCCTTACTAATTGCCCTAATATGATGTACTCGCTGTTTTATCATGATTATTTTTAATGTTTATGTACTTTTATGGATGTATCTACTCCGAATAAAGATCATTTGACTTGACTTGAACTACTGGAGGGATTTACACCATTTAAACAAAAGCGTGATCTGCATACCAGACCCTACCATTTCCCCAAATGTGGTGTAATTCCATTCAGAGGTTCGGGCTGTAGCCTTGTCTAATCATCCTATGGAAATTAACATCAGGAAAACACGTTTTGGGACCCCCCTTTTTTCTCGGCCCCCGCTTGACGAATCTTCCCGAGACTTTCAGGGAAGGAGCGGAGCGGGCCATCTTCTTTGAGAAAGTCTTTGAGAAAGTCGCGGAGATTCATCAACCGGCGCCAAAGTTATTCCCAATAGAATGTTGCAGATTTCCTATGGAAACTAGGTCCTAACTATAACTACCTACTGGCAACCACCAGTAGGTAATATATATAGCGACAAAGCGTGAAATGGATGCAAATTTCAAGACATTGGTCGACATGCTGCAAGTTAAGCTTTAATGTGTAACCACTGGGTGTTGAAATAAGACATTGTGCTAGAGCTTGACGGATCAACGGTGAGTGTGACAGACCCTGCACTACAGGTCCCAAGATGCAATGCGCCACACCCACTTCGGGGCAGGACCTTAAAAGTGAATGGGTGGGAACACGAACTCTAGAGGAAGCAGCTGGTAGGGTTTGAAAGAGCTTCAGATATGTAGGGCGCTCTACCTAGAGTTAACGTTACACTCAGTAGAGAAACATTATCTTAAAGTGTGGTGCGTAAAGAGCGAACGGGAAAACCCTAAACCGTTCCAAGAAAATCAAAAGACTTTCGCAAACTACAAGCAGCAATGCTCTCGCAACCACAATATAGTGTATAACATAAAAAACAGTAATAGCAATAAGGTAGCAAACAACAGCAGATCTTTGTGTTCTTTTTCTTTTTCAAAAGACGTTTTATTGGGTCCACATTCAGCCGACACGTGTTTCGTCGTGTTCAAAAGTGGAGTCAACACGACTCTTCAGGGCCAGTACCAAAATGAGACTAGACACGTGTGAGTGTCTGACTGTACCGGGAGGGGATCCACATTTACGGCTAGAACTGGCTTTTAGTTCGGTATCTCTGTAGGTGTAGCGAACTGTGGCTCTGAATCCCTCCTCTGTGTATTCCCGGTCGCCGTGTTCCAAGGACGGACTTGGTACTGACGAGCCTTATTGGGCGTCAACCGTTAGCTGAGCAGTCTCACCTATCGCACCAAACCCGGAACTAGGGTTCTCTGGATGTAAAAGACATTGAACACCCGTGAACTTATACACAGGCCCTGAAGAGTCGTGTTGACTCCACTTTTGAACACGACGAAACACGTGTCGGCTGAATGTGGACCCAATAAAACGTCTTTTGAAAAAGAAAAAGAACACAAAGATCTGCTGTTGTTTGCTACCTTATTTCTATTACTGTTTTTTATGTTATACACTATGTTGTGGTTGCGAGAGCATTGCTGCTTGTGGAACACGAACTCTAGTCAGCACAAACGCCATTGAGAAAGAGAACGAGGAGTTCTTGAAACGCGTCTGGACATTGTGCCTTAGAACCTTTTCATGAAGTGCTTACCTGGCAGACCAAAGCCCTAACGAGTGGATTAGACATTTGCATACAGTGCTGCCACTTTGCCTGAATAAACCGGTACCTTTAATCTTGATGCCTGGTCGGCGTGCTTCTTTCCATCTGGTAAAGGAGGAGTGTTTGTATGTTCATTGGAGGTGTTCGCCCCCAGCGCCTTGACCGCCCTTACCTGTGTCCTGCTCTGCGAACAAATGTGTGGCAAAATTTCTTTGAGAACAGGACCCGCCTGCACTTGCCTGGTAAGCGGCACAGAGTTTACCAGCAAGCACAGAATTTTCCAGCAATTATTGCGCCCCAGTGCAAGTTGTGGGCGTGGGAAGGTGGAGCACAAGCGTGTGACATGTTCAGCATCAATTCAAAGGCACTAGTTCACACTTGGCTGAAGGCAGACGAGCGTTTTTCCAAAAGGGAACAAGTGTGAAATGGATGCAAATTTCAAGACATTGGTCGACATGCTGCAAGTTAAGCTTTAATGTATAACCACTGGGTGTTGAAATAAGACATTGTGCTAGAGTTCGACGGATCAACGGTGAGTGTGACAGACCCTGCACTACAGGTCCCAAGATGCAATGCGCCACGCCCACTTCGGGGCAGGACCTTTAAAGTGAATGGGTGGGAACACAAACTCTAGTCAGCACAAACGCCATTGAGAAAGAGAATGAGGAGTTCTTGAAACGCGTCTGGACATTGTGCCTTAGAACCTTTTAATGAAGTGCTTACCTGGCATACCAAAGCCCTAACGAGTGGATTAGACATTTGCATACAGTGCTGCAACTTTGCCTGAATAAACCAGTACCTTGAATCTTGATGCCTGGTCGGCGTGCTTCTTTCCATCTGGTAAAGGAGGAGTGTTTGTATGTTCATTGAAGGTGTTCGGCCCTAGCGCCTTGACCGCCCTTACCTGTGTCCTGCTCTGCGAACAAACGTGTGGCAAAATTTCTTTGAGAACAGGACCCGCCTGCACTTGCCTGGTAAGCGGCACAGAGTTTACCAGCAAGCACAGAGTTTTCCAGCAATTATTGCGCCCCAGTGCAAGTTGTGGGCGTGGGAAGGTGGAGCACAAGCGTGTGACACGTTCAGCATCAATTCAAAGGCACTGGTTCACACTTGGCTGAAGGCAGACGAGCGTTTTTCCAAAAGGGAACAAGCGTGAAATGGATGCAAATTTCAAGACATTGGTCGACATGCTGCAAGTTAAGCTTTAATGTGTAACCACTGGGTGTTGAAATAAGACATTGTGCTAGAGTTCGACGGATCAACGGTGAGTGTGACAGACCCTGCACTACAGGTCCCAAGATGCAATGCGCCACGCCCACTTCGGGGCAGGACCTTTAAAGTGAATGGGTGGGAACACAAACTCTAGTCAGCACAAACGCCATTGAGAAAGAGAATGAGGAGTTCTTGAAACGCGTCTGGACATTGTGCCTTAGAACCTTTTAATGAAGTGCTTACCTGGCATACCAAAGCCCTAACGAGTGGATTAGACATTTGCATACAGTGCTGCAACTTTGCCTGAATAAACCAGTACCTTGAATCTTGATGCCTGGTCGGCGTGCTTCTTTCCATCTGGTAAAGGAGGAGTGTTTGTATGTTCATTGGAGGTGTTCGCCCCTAGCGCCTTGACCGCCCTTACCTGTGTCCTGCTCTGCGAACAAACGTGTGGCAAAATATCTTTGAGAACAGGACCCGCCTGCACTTGCCTGGTAAGCGGCACAGAGTTTACCAGCAAGCACAGAGTTTTCCAGCAATTATTGCGCCCCAGTGCAAGTTGTGGGCGTGGGAATTGATGCGACACGTTCAGCATCAATTCAAAGGCACTGGTTCACACTTGGCTGAAGGCAGACGAGCGTTTTTCCAAAAGGGAACAAGCGTGAAATGGATGCAAATTTCAAGACATTGGTCGACATGCTGCAAGTTAAGCTTTAATGTGTAACCACTGGGTGTTGAAATAAGACATTGTGCTAGAGTTCGACGGATCAACAGTGAGTGTGACAGACCCTGCACTACAGGTCGCAAGATGCAATGCACCACGCCCACTTCGGGGCAGAACCTTTAAAGTGAATGGGTGGGAACACGAACTCTAGTCAGCACAAACGCCATTGAGAAAGAGAACGAGGAGTTCTTGAAACGCGTCTGGACATTGTGCCTTAGAACCTTTTCATGAAGTGCTTACCTGGCATACCAAAGCCCTAACGAGTGGATTAGACATTTGCATACAGTGCTGCCACTTTGCCTGAATAAACCAGTACCTTGAATCTTGATGCCTGGTCGGCGTGCTTCTTTCCATCTGGTAAAGGAGGAGTGTTTGTATGTTCATTGGAGGTGTTCGCCCCAGCGCCTTGACCGCCCTTACCTGTGTCCTGCTCTGCAAACAAACGTGTGGCAAAAAAAAAATAAAAAAATAAAAAATATATATATATATATATATATATATTACCTACTGGCGATAGCCAGTAGGTATATATAGTTAGGATTTTTTTCCTATGGGACTTTTGAAAATTCTATGTCTAATAACTTTGGCGTTTGTGGACGGAATCGGCTGAAATTTTCAGGAAAATGGCACATTTTGTTTCTGAGCAGCTCCAGAAAATTTGGGGGGGGTTCGTCAAGGGGGGGCCGAGAAAAAAGGGGGGTCCCAAAACGCGTTTTTCCCATGTTAATTTCCATAGGGCGGTTGGACTCACTTTTAGCCCGAACGGCTGAATGGATTTCCACGAAACTTGGCAAAATTGTAGGGACTGGTACCCCGATGTGCCTTTGCTAGGTCTCAATATATGTGCTTCAGTGGATTTTGAGAAATTAACGTTTAAATCAAGATATATATCTGTAACAGCGCTCCGGGCAGCTAACCGGTTCGCGAACTTTTCGCGTATCGGAACTTTGCAAAGCGAAGCTGATTGGCTCTCCGGTGTCTGTCAACATTCTAAACAGTCCGGTGCGGCCGCCATCTTGTCTCTCGGTAGGATCGAGAGACAAGAGGAGGCCAAAACAAAGGGGGAAATGAAGGAAAGGGGGCAAGGTAGACCCCTCCTGACCCCCTAGGATTGATGAGGGGGATATTATAGAGCCACGCCGGGCCCAAAAAAAAAAAAAAAAAAATCCGATTTTTTCGCTGTAGAGACGCGTCTTGGTTCGCGAACCGGGCAGCTAACCGGGCAGCTAACCGGGAAGCTAACCGGCAGTGTAACCAAAAAAAAAAAAAAAATCTGATTTTTTCGCCGTAGAGACGCGTCTTGGTACGCGAACCGGGCAGCTAACCGGGCAGCTAACCGGGAAGCTAACCGGCAGTGTAACGGGAGTCTGAGGAGTAGCTGATTGGCTGTCAATATTGTAAACAGTCCGGAGCGGCCGCCATCTTGTCTCTCGGTAGGATCGAGAGACAAGAGGAGGCCAAAACAAAGGGGGAAATGAAGGAAACAGGGCAAGGTAGACCCCTTCTGACCCCCTAGGATTTATGAGAGGGATATTATAAAGCCACGTGGGGCCAAAAAAAAACAAACGCCGTAGAGACGCGTCTTGGTACGCAAACTGGGCAGCTAACCGGGCAGCTACCGGGAAGCTAATCGGCAGTGTAACGGGAGTCTGAGGAGAAGCTGATTGGCTGTTATCATTGTAAACAGTCTGGAGCGGCCGCCATCTTGTCTCTCTGTGGGATCGAGAGACAAGAGGTGGAAAAAAAAAAGGTGTAAATGAATGAAAGGGGTAAGGCAGACCCCTCCTGAACCCCTAGGATTGATGAGGGGGCTATTAAAGTTCCCTGGGGGGTGAAAAAAAAAATTTGCGATTTTCGCGGTAAAGGTGCTTCCTGGTACGTTAACCGGGCAGCTAACCGGCAGCGTAACGGTAGTCCGACATATTGTGTTTTTTGAACGTTTGTGATATGTGCACGTGTGGATTTTGTCTAATTAAGGTTAAAAAAATATATATATATCTTTAAGCGTGTTCTGGCGCGCTTACGTTTTGGGTTTGGTTTGCGCTGCAGAGACGATACGTCACGGTTATGCGATGCATCATGAGGCGTCTCACGGGCTACGTGATACGTCACTTAATAAAGAATATATTTTACAGCTATAGATATTAGCTTTTAAAAAACCAATGAAATTCACAGAAAAAACCATAGGTTATAGACCATATATAGTTAGGAATTTGCATTTACAAAACCTTGAAAATTCACTGAAAAAACCATAGGTTATAGACCATATATAGTTAGGGATTAGCATTTAAAAAACCTTATTTTATTTGCACAAAACCATTGAAATTCCATATATAGTTAGTTGCACTAACTATATATCGCGGACCCGCAATCCACTGCTAATGATGTCACATATTACATCATTCATGACATGGTCAGTGACATCACTGATGACATCACTGATGACATCTCAAATGACATCACTGATGACATCACTGATGACAACACCCAGTGACTGTATGTTTCTGTAAAGTTAAAATATGTCTTACATATTGAAGAATGAGTGGATGTATAAGTGTCTGGATGAAGGATTTAGTAGGTGCATGACTGACTGTATGAGAGAATGATTAAATGTGTCTCACTGAGTGCATGGGTTAGTGATTAAAGTGTCTTAATTTGGCAATCAATATTTATGTTCTTCTGTAAACTGCTGCATGTTTAAATCAGTAGCTATATCAGTAACTATATGGGTTATTGAATGGTTGCCCAAGTATTTGTATGGGAGACTGAGTGTGTGTGTGGGTGGCTGGGAGGTGTATAACTCTGTGCATAGATGTGTGAGCGGTTGATTCCCTAGGTGTATGGGTTCAAAAGTGCATGTAGAAACAGCTGTATGGACAGTTGACTGTGTGCATGAGTATATTGGTGAGTGAATGGATATCTCAGTTCTACATGTCAAAGTAAGTACATATGTAAAACACACTCCATGTGAGAGTTGACATATATAAATAACTGAACATAAGAGTCAGTGAATGTGAGAGTGGCTGTATGAATCATTGTGAAGTTGTATCAAGGATTGTATAAGAGAGTAAATATGTGTTAGTATATGTTTGAATAAGTAAGGTGTGTATAACTGTATAGTTAAGGAAATGGAGATGTGATTGATTTTTGGCATAACTGACTAGGTGTGTGAGTAACTCCATGGATGTGTGACAGTCTGTGAGTGTCTGTTTACACTGATTGTATCTAAGGTTATATTAGAGCCTGAAGAGGTTCATCGTATTATCACATGAATGATATCATCAGTGATGTGATCAGTAATGTCAAATGAGATGTCATCAGTGATGTCATCAGTGATGTCATTTGAGATGTCATCAGTGATGTCATCAGTGATGTCACTGACCATGTCATGAATGATGTAATATGTGACATCATTAGCAGTGGATTGCGGGTCCGCGATATATAGTTAGTGCAACTAACTATATATGGAATTTCAATGGTTTTGTGCAAATAAAATAAGGTTTTTTAAATGCTAATCCCTAACTATATATGGTCTATAACCTATGGTTTTTTCAGTGAATTTTCAAGGTTTTGTAAATGCAAATTCCTAACTATATATGGTCTATAACCTATGGTTTTTTCTGTGAATATATATATATATATATATTCACTGAAAAAACCATAGGTTTCACACCAGTTATAGTTAGGAATTAGCATTTAAAAAACCTATTAAATTCACTGACAAAACCATAGGTTTCACACCAGTTATAGTTAGCTGGAAATTTTACTGATATAAAACCATTGAAATTCCCACGTTATAGTTAGTCGGACTCACTATAACTTGCGCGTGCAATGCACTGCTGATGACATCACATATTACATCACTCATGACATGGTGAGTGACATCACTCATGACATCACTGATGACACCATCCTTGTGACACAGTGACAGACCTCCTCTCAGTGTAAAGTAACCCTTGAGACACATATTCAAAAATAGAAACTGAAATTTTTAAAAAATGGACATACCTATATCAGTTACAACAAGCAATTCTGTACTTCCACTATCTATATACACATCCACTCATTCACCAACAGTTCTACATAGTCACTCATACATATACTCACTCATCATATGAAGAGATACACCTATACATCCTGTTACACACCGACATTCATCCAAAAGTTACTCACACACATATTCACACGTGCAAATAAACTATTGAACAACCATTTATTTGAATATAGAGTTATACACACACTTCCACCTTACTTCTATTGAAAATTACACATATTTATTCTCTTAAACAATCACTTATAGAAACACATACTTATTTAAACAGGAACTCTTACAATCTCTTACTCTCACATATACTCACTTATATACATCAATATTCATATATACTAGATTAAAACATATGTAGTTACTGATAAAGACACTAGTGAGACAGTCATTCACTCACTAACAAACACATATAGACACTCATCCACCCATACAGTCCTGTACATATGCTGTCTTCAAAACACATACAAACAAAGAGTCAGTCACTCATGCATCTATGTGCTAAGTAATACCCCCACCAAACCATATAGACACTCAAACTGATACTAATAAAAATATCAAATAACCCATATACATACGCATGTAGCTACTTATCAACACATGTAGCCACTTATACACAAAGTGAAACACTAATATATGTATTTAAATATTTAAACATAACTCACTAATATTTATTTTTCAGAAAGACACATATTCACTGGATGGTGTCATCAGTGATGTCATGAGTGATGTCACTCACCATGTCATGAGTGATGTAATATGTGATGTCATCAGCAGTGCATTGCACGCGCAAGTTATAGTGAGTCCGACTAACTATAACGTGGGAATTTCAATGGTTTTATATCAGTAAAATTTCCAGCTAACTATAACTGGTGTGAAACCTATGGTTTTGTCAGTGAATTTAATAGGTTTTTTAAATGCTAATTCCTAACTATAACTGGTGTGAAACCTATGGTTTTTTCAGTGAATTTCAAAGGTTTTTTAAATGCTAATTCCTAACTATAACTGGTGTGAAACCTATGGTTTTTTCAGTGAATTTCAAAGGTTTTTTTAATGCTAATTCCTAACTATATAAGACCTGAAAGCCCACCAGGAATCTCAAGTATACGCCAGGGGACTGCATTGCAGAGAGGTGTAATGAAGCCACAACCCTTTTTACACCTCTCTGCAACGCAGCCCCCGTGCATGTTTGAAGAGGGGGAACTAATTCCCCTTGCATACTGGGGGCCCCTGGGGGCCAATTAGCCCACCTGGAACCTCCAGTATGCGCCAGGTGCTGCATTGCAGAGGTGTAATGAGACTATGCCCCTTGTTACACCTCTCTGCAACGCAGCCCACTGCCGCGTTTGCAGAGGGGGAACTAATTCCCCTTGCATACTGGGGGTCCCTGGGGTCAACTGGTCCACCAGGAGCCTCCAGTATGCGCGAGGGAGCTGCATTGCAGAGAAGTGTAATGAGGCCACACCCTTGTTACACCTCTCTGCAATGCAGGCCACTGGCGCGTATGTAGAGGGGGGACTATTTCCCCTTGCATACTGGGGGTCCCTGGATCATATCTGCCCAAACACCGATATTCCGAACGATTGTAAATTACTTTTCTTGAGAAACATTTGGATTTGGATTATCATGTCCTATACTTTGGAATTTTTGAAAGACTGACTTTGAGGATGCTATAAATTACTCAAGTCTGCCCAAATTGTGTGGGTAAAATTGATACCTAGTCACTTTGAATAAGAATATACTTATGTCTCGTCTAACATTTGGAAGAAATATCTAGTTATATGACAACTGGATACCGACATAACTTGAAGGAAATAAGAACGCCCTGAAGAAGTTCTGTTGTACAGAACGAAACCTTTCGGCTGGCTGTGGTACATAAACTTAAGGAAAATAAAAGCATTTGAATATACACCAAGATTCAGCGCTTCAATAAGGACTCTAAGTGATATGATTTGATTGGACTCATTGTGAAAGTGGTGCTGTGCCAAACTTTGGAATATTCTCCACTACTCTCTACTACTTACTCTCTCCTACTCCACTACTCTCAAATATTCACTGTCTACTACTCATTCTCTACTACTCTACTACTCTCTCTCTACTACTCACTCCCTACTACTCGCTACTCACTACTCCCTACTACTCACTATCTACTACTCTCTACTACTCACTCTCTACTACTCTCTCTACTACTCACTCTTTACTACTCACTACTACTCTCTACTACTCACTCTCTACTTCTCACTCTCTACTACTGTCTACTACTCACTCTCTACTACTCTCTCTACTAGTCTCTACTACTCACTCTACTACTCACTCTCTACTACTCACTACTATTCTCTCTGCTACTCATTCTCTACTACTCTCTACTACTCACTCTCTACTACTCACTCTCTACTACTCACTCTTTACTACTCTCTACTACTCACTTTCTACTGCTCTCTACTACTCACTCTACTACTTACTCTCTACTACTGTCTACTACTCACTCTCTACTACTCACTCTCTACTACTCTCTACTACTCACTCTACTATTCACTCTACTACTCTCTACTACTCACTCTCTGCTACTCTCTCTACTGCTCTCTACTACTCTCTACTACTCACTCTCTACTCTCTATTACTCAGTCTCTACTCTCTACCTCTCTACCTCTCTCTTCTTCTCTCTCTACTAATCTCTACCTCTCTACCGCTACCTCTCTACCTCTACACCTCTACCTCTCTACCTCTCTCTACACGCACACATATACACATATATGCATATATATATATGCATATGCATTTATTACCTACTGGCGGTCGCCAGTAGGTAGTTATAGTTAGGATAATTTTCAATGTTAAATCTCAACATTCTATTTTGAATAACTTTGGCGCCGGTTGACGAATCTGCCTGAAATTTTCAGGAAAATGGTCTCATGGCGGTCCGGTCCTTCCCTGAAAGTTTGGGGGGGATTCGTCAAGCGGGGGCCGAGATAAAAGGGGGGTCCCAAAACGCGTTTTCCCCATGTTAATTTCCATAGGGCGGTCGATTTCACTTTTAGCCCGAACGGCTGAATGGATTTCCACCAAACTTGGCAAAATTGTAGGGACTGGTAGCCCGATGTGCCTTTGCTATGTCTCAAGATATGTGCTCCAGTGGATTTTGAGTAATTAAGGTTCAAAAAAATATATATATCTATAGCAGCGCACCGGTACGCGCACGGGTGCGCGTACCGTGCGCGCCACGCGACTTGCGCGAGGAAAGCTGATTGGCTCTCGGGTGTCTGTAAACATTCTAAACAGTCCGGAGCGGCCGCCATCTTGTGTCTCGGTAAAATCGAGACACAAGAGGTGGCCAAAACAAAGAGGGAAATGAACATAAGGGGGCAGAGTAGACCCCCCCTGACCCCCTAGGTTTGATGTGGGGGCCATAAAAGGGCCCCGCAAGGCAAAAAAAAAAATTTTTTTTTTTTTGATTTTCGCGGGGGGAGCGCCCGGTGCGCGCACGGGTGCGCGTACCGGGGAGCGTACCATGGGAAAAAAGAATGACAGTTTTAAAAGTAGCTGTTTAGAAAAAAAAATGTTTAGTTGTTTTTTTTATACATACACATACATATATATAAATGCATATGCACATATATATATGCATATATGTCTATATGTGTGCGTGTAGAGAGAGGTAGAGAGGTAGAGGTGTAGAGGTAGAGAGGTAGAGAGGTAGCGATAGAGAGGTAGAGATTAGTAGAGAGAGAAGAAGAGAGAGGTAGAGAGGTAGAGAGTAGAGAGTGAGTAATAGAGAGTAGAGAGTGAGTAGTAGAGAGTAGTAGAGAGCAGTAGAGAGAGTAGCAGAGTGAGTAGTAGAGAGTAGTAGAGTGAATAGTAGAGTGAGTAGTAGAGAGTAGTAGAGAGTGAGTAGTAGAGAGTAGTAGAGAGTAAGTAGTAGAGTGAGTAGTAGAGAGCAGTAGAGAGTGAGTAGTAGAGAGTAGGAGAGAGTAAGTAGTAGAGAGTAGTGGAGAATATTCCAAAGTTTGGCACAGCACCACTTTCACAATGAGTCCAATCAAATCATATCACTTAGAGTACTTATTGAAGCGCTGAATCTTGGTGTATATTCAAATGCTTTTATTTTCCTTAAGTTTATGTACCACAGCCAGCCGAAACGTTTCGTTCTGTACAACAGAACTTCTTCAGGGCGTTCTTATTTCCTTCAAGTTATGTCGGTATCCCGTTGTCATATAACTAGATATTTCTTCCAAATGTTAGACGAGACATAAGTATATTCTTATTAAAAGTGACTAGGTATCAATTTTACCCACACAATTCGGGCAGACTTGAGTAATTTATAGCATCCTCAAAGTCAGTCTTTCAAAAATTCCAAAGTATAGGACATGATAATCCAAATCCAAATGTTTCTCAAGAAAAGTCATTTACAATCGTTCGGAATATCGGTGTTTGGGCAGATATGATCCAGGGACCCCCAGTATGCAAGGGGAATTAGTCCCCCCTCTACAAACATGCACGGGGGCTGCGTTGCAGAGAGGTGTAAAAAGGGTTGTGGCTTCATTACACCTCTCTGCAATGCAGTCCCCTGGCGCATACTGGAGATTCCTGGTGGGCTTTCAGGTCTTATATAGTTAGGAATTAGCATTAAAAAAACCTTTGAAATTCACTGAAAAAACCAAAGGTTTCACACCAGTTATAGTTAGGAATTAGCATTTAAAAAACCTTTGAAATTCACTGAAAAAACCATAGGTTTCACACCAGTTATAGTTAGGAATTAGCATTTAAAAAACCTATTAAATTCACTGACAAAACCAGTTATAGTTAGCTGGAAATTTTACTGACATAAAACCATTGAAATTCCCACGTTATAGTTAGTTGGACTCACTATAACTTGCGCGCCTGCAATGCACTGCTGATGACGTCACATATTACATCACTCATGACATGGTCAGTGACATCACTCATGACATCACTGATGACACCATCCAGTGAATGTGTGTCTTTCTGAAAAATAAATTTGTTTTATATATGTATTTGTAAAGGTCGATGGAAGAATAAATGTTTAAATAAGTGTGTAAATGGATGTTTTTTTTAAAAAAAATTGGTTGGTTAACTGGCTTATTAAGTGTATCTTAGTGAATACATATATTAGCGAGTATTGTTTAAATATTTAAATGTTTGTATCAGTGTTTCTCTTTGTGTATAAGTGGCTGCAGGGGTTGGTGACTGACTCACTGTTTGTATGTGTTTTGAAGACAGAATATGTGCAGGACTGTATGGGTGGACGAGTGTGTATATGTGTGTGTTAGTGAGTGAATGACTGTCTCACTAGTGTCTTCATTACTAACGACATATGTTTTAATCTAGTATATGTGAGTATTGATGTATATAAGTGAGTATAGTATATATAGTGAGAGATTGTAGGAGTTCCTGTTTAAATAAGTATGTGTTTCTATAAGTGATTGTTTAAGAGAGTAAGTATGTGTAAGTTTCCTTAGAAGTAAGGTGGTAGTGTGTGTATAAATGTATATGCAAATAAATGGATGTTCAATAGTTTATGTGCATGTGTGAGTATGTGTGTGAGTAACTTTTGGATGACTGCTGATGTGTAACAGGATGTATAGGTGTATCACTACATATGATGAGTGAGTATATATATGAGTGACTATATAGAACTGTTGGTGAATGAGTGGATGAGTATATAGATGGTGGAATTACTGAATTGGTTGTTGTTACTGGTTTGGGTATCTCCATTTTTTTGAAAATGTTTGTTTCTATTTTTGAATATTTGTTTCAAGCGTTACATTACACTGAAATTAGGTCTGTCACTCTGTCACAAGGATGGTGTCATCAGTGATGTCATGAGTGATGTCACTGACCATGTCATGAGTGATGTAATATGTGACGTCATCAGCAGTGCATTGCAGGCGCGCAAGTTATAGTGAGTCCAACTAACTATAACGTGGGAATTTCAATGGTTTTATGTCAGTAAAATTTCCAGCTAACTATAACTGGTTTTGTCAG
The DNA here is from genome assembly GCF_964263255.1 of Lissotriton vulgaris. Taxonomy (NCBI): domain Eukaryota; kingdom Metazoa; phylum Chordata; class Amphibia; order Caudata; family Salamandridae; genus Lissotriton; species Lissotriton vulgaris. The sequence goes on from NC_141689.1 coordinate 55,158,531, forward strand.
TGAATTTAATAGGTTTTTTAAATGCTAATTCCTAACTATAACTGGTGTGAAACCTATGGTTTTTTCAGTGAATATATATATGTATGTGTATGTATAAAAAAAACAACAAAACATTTTTTTTTAAACAGCTACTTTTAAAACTGTCATTCTTTTTCCCCATGGTACACTCCCCGGTACGCTTACCGGTGCGCGTACCGGTGCGCGTACCGGGCGCTCACCCCGCGAAAATCAAATTTTTTTTTAATTTTTTTTTTGCTCCGCGGGGCCCTTTTATGGCCCCCACATCAAACCTAGGGGGTCAAGGGGGGTCTACTCTGCCCCCTTATGGTCATTTCCCTCTTTGTTTTGGCCACCTCTCATGTCTCGATCCTACCGAGACACAAGATGGCGGCCGCTCCGGACTGTTTAGAATGTTTACAGACATCCCAGAGCCAATCAGCTTTCTGCGCGCAAGTCGCGGTAAGCGCCCGGTGCGCGTACCGGTGCGCGTACCGGAGCGCGGCTATAGATATATATATTTTTTTGAACCTTAATTACTCAAAATCCACTGGAGCACATATCTTGAGACATAGCAAAGGCACATCGGGCTACCAGTCCCTACAATTTTGCCAAGTTTGGTGGAAATCCATTCAGCCGTTCGGGCTAAAAGTGAAATCGACCGCCCTATGGAAATTAATATGGGGAAAACGCGTTTTGGGACCCCCCTTTTATCTCGGCCCCCGCTTGACGAATCCCCCCCAAACTTTCAGGGAAGGACCGGAACGCCGCGAGGCCATTTTGAGGAAATTTTCAGGCAGATTCGTCAACCGGCGCCAAAGTTATTCCAAATAGAATTTTCAGATTTAACATTGAAAAAAATCCTAACTATAACTACCTACTGGCGACCGCCAGTAGGTAATATATATATATATATATATATATATATTCACTGAAAAAAACATAGGTTTCATACCAGTTATAGTTAGGAATTAGCACTTATTAAATTCACTGAAAAAACCATAGGTTTCCCACCAGTTATAGTTAGGTGGAAATTTTACTGACATAAAACCAATGAAATTCCCACTTTATAGTTAGTTGGACTCACTATAACTTGCGCGTGTAATGCACTGCTGATGGCATCACATATTACATCACTCATGACATGGTCAGTGACATCACTCATGACATCACCATCCTTGTCCCAGAGTGACTGACCTCCTTTCAGGAGAATGTGAATGGGTGATGACAGTAAAAGGAAGGAGAGTAAAGGATGAGGAATGAAAGGTAGTGACGGAACCAGAGAAAAGGAACAATGGTGACGGAGGGAAAGAAAATAACAGTGAGTGTAAGTAAAGAGGAGTGAAAGAGGGTGGATACAAGTGAATAAGGGTAAGACATGGGGAGTGACAGAAAGAAAGAACAGAGAGAGTAAAGGAAGGAGTGTCAGAAAGGGACTAAGTGAAGCAGAAAAAAAAGGAAAGAGAGGGAGTGTGGGTGAGCAGGGGCACTGAAGGAAGATGAATGTGGTAGGAAAGTAAGGAAAAGAGAAGTAAATATGGAGGATAAGAATAAGTGAGGGAAGCAGAGTAAGAAAACAGGGGTGAGGTAGGGTGACAGAAAAGTAGTGAGGTTAAAACAAAGGGTGATGATAAATTACATTTTGTAGTCACACTTACCATATAATTAATGTAAATTTACTTGCATCTTTAAACTACACTTTTTATCTGTGAAAGACAAAAGAAAAAACAAGTTATAATTAGTAAAATATATATTTTAAAATAGAAGAAACAGGTCAAGAGGTAAAAAATCTAAAAAAGTTTACTAAGAAATAAAGCAATAGTGAAGGATACAAAAACAGAAAAAAAGTAATGTAGAAAGAGAAAAAAGAGGGAAAAAGAAATAGAAAGAGAACGAATTACTGAAGATAAGTAAGATACTAAAAGAATGCGAGATACCAAAACGAAATCAGGAAAGATAAGAAAGTGAAAGGAAAATGAGTGAAAAGGAGAGGAGTTTAAATGAGGAACTATTAATAAGAAAGAGGAATAGAAGATGACTGAGACTGAGTGAAGGGGAGTCACAGAGTGAAGGGATGAAGGGAATGAGGTTAATATAGAACGATGGAGGAAAAAGGAGTGAGAGAGTAAGTGCACAGAAAGACAAAGGGAAGGACTAACTGAACTGCAGTACAATGAGTGAAAAAGGAAAAAGAGTAAAGGAGCAAAAGAAGGAAAGAGAGGGGAAGAGAACTAAAGCAGTGGTACTGAGAGAATGTGAGAAAGATGAAAAGTGGTGGAAGGGAGAGAGGAAATGCAGACAGTTGAAATTGGATTGAGGAGTTGAGATTGAAGTGGAGCAAAGGACCAGCGATGAAACAAAGTTAAAACAAAGGCAGTGTAAGTGAGTAAAGAGAGCTAAATAAGGGTGGAAAAAGGAAAGTGAGTGTGAGACAATGGGAGTACAATATGAATGACACAATGCAAACTATAGAATAACTTATACAATATGTTACATTGTTTATTTTTGCTGTTCTCAGAATATATTGAATTTCACTTGAATTAGTGAGTTCAAACTCGTCATCATATAACAGCGGCAAAAAAACCACAATCTAAAAGATTGTGTTTAAAAAAAAACATAAAAACTTACCACTCATACATGTACACTAATCTTTGATTCACTTACTTTTCCGTGAGGCCAAATAGAAGATAGTGAAGGTCCTTTTGGTGGAAAAAAGTCTGCTGTTCTCTATAACTTCCATTTCATTGACTTCCTATGAAAAGAGATCTAAGAACATCATACCTTATACTTTCCTTACGGCCAAATCGTGTCAGATATATGAGTATTTTTTACTATGAGATCCACTTACAATACCTATATGAGATAAATAATTTTAAACATTAGATTAACTAACTAACTAACTTTTATTAACTATTCCCGTCTTCAAAGGCCAATTACCTTTACTAAAACTTTGGTTTTAAAAACACTAGGTAAGAATTTTTAAAGTCATAAGGCAAACGTTGTTTATAAGTCAAATGAGAATCATTGCAGTAACTCCAACCTTTTTTACATTTTAAGTAGCATGTATAATGTCCTGATGTTGTCGAAGGACCGTCATGATAAATAATAGCTTCAGTTGTAAAGGTTCTTCCTGAAATTGATAACTGAGAAGCCACAACATTTTTGATACAAGTTGTCAATTTAGTTCCATCAAGTCTACATCATTGGAAAACTAAAATGATATACTGACCATAACTTTGTATAAATAATGTGGATAGCATTGGACACTTACATTGGGTACACACCATATTATGATCTGCTGCTTTAACTAGATTTTTATATGGCCGAGATACCCGCCACCCCCTCTCAACACACTCCCCAAGGATGGGAAACCGGAAACAGTTCTGAACTTTTGGAAGACGGGAGGGAGTGACCCTCCCGGCCGTATTTATTAAAATATGAAACAAAATTAAAACATTAAAATAACAGTTTCATATTATGTACAATTTCATTACCACATTGCGATGTTTGGCTAACCTTAACATATTCTCTAATACAAAGGTTCTCCTAGCCAAACTAACATCCTACAAAACATTAACTTGACATTTTGAAATTGTACATCCTAACGTTTAAGGGCCAACGGCAAGGTCGTAACCGGTGTCAAGATCCCTAAACCAGAAATATCCCCCTCACTTGTGAGGGGCGACCGCATAGAGGTGTACCTCAAGTGCAACTACCAATTTCCCTTGACTTGACGGGGGCCCCAATAAACTCGACGCCACTTAAAGGTCGTCCGAGGACTCGTGTGAGGTATCTAGAAGGTAGCGTAGACCCCCTCCCAAACCCCACACAACTTACCACATCTGCCGTCGCAGATATCCTGGCCCCGGGAAATTCCCCAGGAGGGGGCTGTAGCCCCTCCTACCCAGGAAGGGGCCTTGACCGCCTTTCCTTTCCTTTCGGCGTCCCATCCTTAGAAGGGACCGCCTACCCGTTGAGGGGCCAATGGCCACCTCCCTCGAGCGCTCCCATCCGTGATGGGTGACGCCCACTCATAGGGATCTACCAATTAGTGCTCACCGATCATGACCTTACCGCCCGACCAAAAATAAATACGACAATTTAACTAAAATCACTCAATTACAAAACAACCATAACCATTTCACGTGTGATTACTGATCAGTACTAGTGCAGAATTACTTTATTTGAAAAACATACTGTAGCTGACCATTCTTTATTGCATACTCAAAATAACACGACAATCACCACAACCTGCAAGAAATAGAATTACCACATCAAAGCTTTATTCAAAACAACTGGCTGTCCTCAGGGGCCGGTGGGTGGGTCAAAATTGGCTCTTCGTTCCGTCTCGAGCTCACGTGCAGCGAGGGGGTGCAGCTTCAGAGCACAGGAACAAGAGGATGCGTTCTTGGCTTGTTGCTCCTTTTATCCGTCTTCAGGGTGGGCGTAAACCCGCCCCTGCCTGCCCCTAGGGCGTGGCCGGCCGCGTCAGTGTCTAGGCCAGCCCACTCTAGGGCGGGAAAAAGCGCGCCCCGGCTACGCCGCTTCGGGCATACCAGCCGAGGCTCGCCTCCCGCCCAAAAAATGGCTTCCCGGGGGGCTCGTGGTACTCAGCCATACGTTCGGGGGGACCGAATGGTCGCCCCTTTCCATATGGCCGAGATACCCGCCACCCCCTCTCAACACACTCCCCAAGGATGGGAAACCGGAAACAGTTCTGAACTTTTGGAAGACGGGAGGGAGTGACCCTCCCGGCCGTATTTATTAAAATATGAAACAAAATTAAAACATTAAAATAACAGTTTCATATTATGTACAATTTCATTACCACATTGCGATGTTTGGCTAACCTTAACATATTCTCTAATACAAAGGTTCTCCTAGCCGAACTAACATCCTACAAAACATTAACTTGACATTTTGAAATTGTACATCCTAACGTTTAAGGGCCAACGGCAAGGTCGTAACCGGTGTCAAGATCCCTAAACCAGAAATATCCCCCTCACTTGTGAGGGGCGACCGCACAGAGGTGTACCCCAAGTGCAACTACCAATTTCCCTTGACTTGACGGGGGCCCCAATAAACTCGACGCCACTTAAAGGTCGTCCGAGGACTCGTGTGAGGTATCTAGAAGGTAGCATAGACCCCCTCCCAAACCCCACACAACTTACCACATCTGCCGTCGCAGATATCCTGGCCCCGGGAAATTCCCCAGGAGGGGGCTGTAGCCCCTCCTACCCAGGAAGGGGCCTTGACCGCCTTTCCTTTCCTTTCGGCGTCCCATCCTTAGAAGGGACCGCCTACCCGTTGAGGGGCCAATGGCCACCTCCCTCGAGCGCTCCCATCCGTAATGGGTGACGCCCACTCATAGGGATCTACCAATTAGTGCTCACCAATCATGACCTTACCGCCACAGGCCGGATAGTTGACCGGCTATCCGGACCCCCCACACACTCCTACCTAAAGGTCATGTCTTAAAGTCCCCAGCCAAGCTATCAGGTCTCCTATGAGTAACTCGTTCCCCACCCGGGACAAATGAACACCATCACCCAAATACATACTGTCCCCTTTAATACAACCATGCGAAATAGAATGCAGTGTACTTGAACGGAACAATCGACTCACTTTATTATTAATCTTCCTTACTGAATGATTCAGAGCAGAAACTGAAAGAGCCCCCGCCACACTTTTCGCGGGATCAAATGGGACCATGCGATTGTGCACCCTGGAACTCTTCTCGCTAACCAACTTACAGTGGAAAGCATTGCCTCAAGAAGTAGTCGTCTACCAGTGGACACCAAATCGTTGCCCCCAAGATGTACTATGACTATAGCCGGCGGTGACCTCGTCCGCCCTAACAAACCCTCAAAAAATGATTGAAACTGGTCAATACAGAGCCCGCCCTTTCCGTAGAAGGACACACTGTACCCGTATTCCCCAGCCACGTGAATCATGTCACCTGCTTTGAATACGTCCGTGGCCCGCCTCACGTATGAGTGGCCCACGACCCACACCTCCTTTTTCACAGCCGGTGATGTCTGACCGCTGACCCGGTGTTGGGTCGACTGCACAGTCCGCCCCGCCTCGTAGGCTTGCGCAACTGAAAACCAAACAAAAACAAGAAGCGTGAGTACATCATTACAGCTTCACAACATGTGCAACCGCACATACCTTTTATAACAGTTCGAGGACCAACGCCCCACACGTTTAACTTGTTCGACATTCAGACCCCTGGCTGTAGCCTCTGTAGCAGCCCCTATCCGAAAGGAATGGGTCCCAAACTCGCCGGGGTTCAAGCCCGCAGCGGAAATTGACATCGCAAGCACCCGCTGAAACTGAAACCTCGTCAATGGGGTGGTGTCAGCGTGTCTCAACAAGGTCCCCCCCCATGATGCCACCCTTTGCGCTAAATATTCCTCTACGCAACTTACTGGGCACATGGAGGACCCGGGAATCCTTTGTATGATTATGCAGTCCCCCATCGCACCCTGGTCGGTCTTGGACCTGACAAATGAGATGGACATTGTCTCCCCTCTGACCTGAACGTGCTCTCGGCACAGTCCCCCCGTCACATCCCGCTTGTTCCTCGCCACTAGTTCGCTTACCCGCATAGCCCCATGGAATGCCAGCGCAAAAGCGGCTCGGAATAACACTGTTTCATACTGGGATGAACACGTTGAAGGGAGTACAGATAATAACAGGGCCAGCCTATCCAGACCTATCGGGCGCCTTTCATCTACTCTGCGACCCTCAAGGTGTTGCCACCCACGTAGCGCTTTTTGTACAACGAAAAACGCTGTCGGGTCCTGGATCCCATAAGCCCTCGCCACAAAGGAAATGGCTGCCCGATGCCTCTGGGCCGTAGCCACAGATTTGCCTGCCTGATGTAAAGACAGCAAAAAATTTACCACCCACTCCTCCTGGCCCCAAAGTTCCCCTCCAGCAGTCCCCAAAAAGGCCAAATAGGAACGGAACGCCCCTTCATATGCCTTCCTTGTCCTGGGTGCTAAACTCTCTCCCACGAGGTTTCGTAGTTCGGGGCACCGAGAGACCAGAGAGCTTCGGGAAAGGGTGCCGCCACCGGGTCCGCAGTGGGCAGAAAACCCCAGAAGGCCTGCATACGGAAACGAGAAAGCGCATCAGCCGCTTGGTTCATCACCCCCGGCACATGTCTCGCCTTAAATAGGACATTCAATTGCATACACAACAAGACAATTTCTTTGAGCAGCCTCAGGATCCATTTGCATCGTGCCGCCTGGCTATTGATACACTCAACCACGGTCATGTTATCAGACCAGAATACCACAGAGTGATCTCTAAACCCCTCAGGCCAAGTTTTCAGGGCCACCAGAATGGGGAACAGTTCAAGAAAAGCAATGTTACTCGTCAGCCCACCCTCATGCCACCATGACGGCCATTTTTGAGCTGACCATTGTGTGCCAAATATGGCACCAAAACCAATGCTCCCTGCCGAATCTGTCCACAGGCCCAGCTCCTCAGAGGACACCGCCGGTTTGTTCCAGACAACTCGACCATTGAAATCCGCCAGAAATGCCAACCAAATGCGCATGTCCTGGCGAACCTCGGCCGAGAGCCTCGTGCGATGGTGACCCTCCTTCAGGCCGACCATGGCCTGAGCGATCGAGCGGGAAAAGGGGCGGGCCATCGGTATTACTCTCAGGGCAAAATTCAGCTGTCCCACCAATTGTTGTAATAAGCTGCAACTTAACCTTAGACTGACTAATACACGTCTCCAGGGATGCCCTGAACCTTAGCACTTTTTCTCTTGGTAAACGAAAACAACCCTCATCCGAGTCGAGCTCGATCCCCAGAAACTCGAGGCAAGTCGAAGGACCCACCGTCTTACCGGGTGCCAATGGCACACCAAAATGATTCATTAAGACACAAAATTCATTCAAAGCCTGACCACATTCCGGATCCCCGGCTGCCCCTAGAAACAAAAAGTCATCGAGATAATGCATAACCTGATGAAACCCCGTCTTCCTTGTGAAGACCCATTGCAGGAAACAACTGAACTGCTCAAAATAGGAACAAGATATAGAGCACCCCATTGGCATACATCTATCCATGTAATAGTGTCCCTGAAACATGAAACCAAGAAGACGCTGATCGTCTGGATGTACCGGGAGCAACCGGAACGCTGACTCAATATCAGATTTCGCCATCAGCGCACCGGGCCCTAGGCGATTCAATATGGCTACGGCCTCATCGAAAGATGCATACCGTACTGAACACACTGCCGGGTCTATCGCATCGTTTACGGAAAGACCACGTGGGGCCGACAAATTATGTATCAGCCGAAACTCACCCGGGTCCTTCTTGGGGACCACCCCTAAAGGGGAACAAACAAAGTTAGCAACCGGTGGCACGTTAAACGGACCGGCGACTCGACCTCGAGCCACCTCTTTCCCAATCTTCTCTTGTACCACGGTCGTGTGCTGCAAGACTGATATTTGGTTTTTACATTTCGCTAAACCCTGAAACTCCCCCACTGGGATCCGGAAACCATATGAAAACCCGTTCCGCAACACCCCAGCGGAAGCGTGATCCGGGTATTCGCTGAGCCAAGGAATCATTGCCATGGTATCAATCGGAGTAGGTAAAGGCGCCCCTCGGACTATTTCAGACCTGTTTGGCGCCTCCTCTACCCCCGTTATCACCCGTTTTGGCTCTGCACATGGACTCAGGATGGGACGCTTGCCCACACCCACTACATTCGTGCCTAAATTTGCATGACCCCTGGGGCCTCGTACATTTACCCCTGTTAAAATTCCAACAACTCCCCTTTTTACCTGTGGTGCCGTTCGGCCTGGAGTGGTATTCGTTACTCGTGCCTGATCGAAAGGGGGTCCCAGAATATTGGCGGGAGGACTCCCCCACACTACTCCCTACCAATGGCAAATTCAACATACCAGTATCCGCCATTTTCGACCATGACACAGAATCGTAACAATCCCAAGTTAAGTTTTTATCATGTTCTTTCGCTTTTCTGAAAATATTATCGTAACAGAACCACTGATTGCCCCCATATGACACAGAATACCCCATGATCCGTGACTGATAAATCGGCAATTCAGACAGTAATTCGGGCCTACGTTCGCCCAGGATGGATGTAAAAATCCCCCACGCCTTGCCCCAATTGCCAATGTTTTCATTTACCTTGAAGGCGGCCATCTTTGCGCGCCAAACACCCGGATGCATGAGCTCCTTTTGGCTCTTAACATATTCCATCTCATAATGATCGGTAAGCAACGAGAAGATGTTTACATACTCATCTGCCCATATCTTCTCCTTAATAGCTAGAGGGACATGTTGACCCAACTTTTCCCTTCGTGACGGGGCAGACTCATCCCTCGCAATCGGCAATGGCCGCTTACCTGAACCGGAAGCTGTATCTGCGGCTGAGCCTATCCCAGGTGGCTTTCCTCCTGCCGCGGCCGGCGTGATAACTGGCGATGCTGCCTTCGCCGCCTCCCTTGTTTCACGCAGTTGCCTCATCAAAACCCGTGCGTCGTCAGCCGTGGCGCCCTCGTTATTTTTACCCAACCACGCTGCTAATTGTGCTGCCAGCTCGGGCGGCATATCCTCCCCGGACACGGGGGTGACCACCACGGGAATCGGATTCCCCTCCGCCGGCACCGGAGTTGGCTCTTGGAGTGGGGTACAGGGAACCGGGATGTCCCCTCCAGCTGCTCCCCTTCTGGGCCTCTTGCCTTTTCCTCCCGGAGCTGCTCCAGCCAACGGACGTTTCGGCCCCTCTTCCCCATCTTTCTCCGCCATTCGCTTCTTTAGGTCGGTCACCTCCTTCATAAGAACACGCAGCATCTGGTCGGTAGTCATTCGCTTTCCGACTTTCTTAGGCATTCTCCAACAGAGTATCTGTAAGACAAACAAGAAAGATTACCACACTCAAAATTGGCTCTTCGTTCCGTCTCGAGCTCACGTGCAGCGAGGGGGTGCAGCTTCAGAGCACAGGAACAAGAGGATGCGTTCTTGGCTTGTTGCTCCTTTTATCCGTCTTCAGGGCGGGCGTAAACCCGCCCCTGCCTGCCCCTAGGGCGTGGCCGGCCGCGTCAGTGTCTAGGCCAGCCCACTCTAGGGCGGGAAAAAGCGCGCCCCGGCTACGCCGCTTCGGGCATACCAGCCGAGGCTCTCCTCCCGCCCAAAAAATGGCTTCCCGGGGGGCTCGTGGTACTCAGCCATACGTTCGGGGGGACCGAATGGTCGCCCCTTTCCAAATGACACTGATTTACAGTCTGGTAAAGTCAAATATATAAATCTTTCAGTGTCTATTCTAGTATTACTTGATAAACTACACTTGTGGCAGTCATGCTGCCATTGATCAGAAAGGCTGAAAAGATTATCTACATCTACACCTTCATCTTCCAAAAGACCAAACATATACATTAAAAATTCCTGACAATCCTGCTAAATGTTCTGTGAAAATTTATCTTGACCAGAACACATATCTAAAATATTTTGAATTTCTGTTACACTTTCTATTTTTGCTCTATCACTGTTACATTTCTCAAACACAGAATTCAATAAACCACACAATCTTTGATCCCGATTTTCAACAATCTGGTCTTGTAAAGTTTGAAGAAAAAAAACAACATTAACCACTACATTAGCATAGCAGTTGACACCGGAACTATTTTCAAACTGAAATCCAACAACATTTTCTTCAGAATCCTTTTTATTTCTGTTTTGAATTACAGTTTCATCTACTTTTTGTCTTTTTGCTACTACCTCACTGCATTTATTCTCATTTCTTCTTTTTTGGCCTACCACACGTTTTTCAAACAGAGGATATTGAGGCAAATGTGGAGCATACTCTCTTCTTAACCTATTGTATTCTTTAACACAATCTAGATCTGCTGCACAAATCTTTGTCTCATCACACTCAATCAAGTACAATCCTGATAAAGTTCTGACTCGTGATAATGCCACATATGCCATACCCTCTTTAAACACAGATCTTCCAATGTTCACCAAAGCTCTATCTACACTTAAACCTTAAGATTTATGAATTGTTACTGCATATGCCAAACAAACAGGAAACTGTTTTCGGTGAAAATATAAGTCTTTTACAAGTAAAAATCTAGCAGAACAATGACTGATTTGTTGTACTTGCTCAATACCATCAAATTTTATTTTTAAAAACTCAATTCCATCTCTATTTCTATAATTCACAAAATCAACAACATAACCCATTGCTCCATTTACCAGACCTCTTTCAACATTTAAATTCCTTATCAAACTGATACGAAATTTAAACACACATTCAGAGTCTTTTCAAAACCAGCTGTTTTAGAAATACTTTTCACTAATGAATCCAATTTTGTTTTCAAATTTTCTGACAAAGCAGTTGTTGTACCCATATGCTCTATTTTATCTATTGCTTCCAGTTTCACAATCTCTTCATTTTCTAACTTTAACATTTTGTTGTTGAAGATGGAACATTCTTGCAGAGTTGGCATCAAACATATCCCAGATTTCTTCTCAGTCATTTTTTTAAGAATATTCTCTGGAAGAATGTTTTCATTTGGATACAAATTTGAAATTAATCGAGCATGTAAAGCTTCTTTCCCAAGCTCACTTACTTTTCCAATTCTTACATCTTGTAGAATATTTTTATAATCTTTATCCTTTTCCTGTCGCATATTTTGAAGCAGTTCAGCATATTTAAAATTTAACCATATATTAACGTTTCCAATGCTTCCAAGGGACTTCCTGGTATCTTCATGCGTAAGCATTTTAAACACTGGTTGTCCTTTTACTGGAGTCAACTGCAATAGATCTCCAAAAACAATAATGTGTTTTCCTCCAAATAACACATCATACTCTGTTTTAAGAATTTCTTGCATTCTCAAATGCACAAAAGCAAGCATTAGATTTGAGACCATGCTTACTTCATCAAAGATAAGAAGTTTCATTTTCTTCAAGACTCTGGAAACTTCAGAACACGCATCTCCAGATAACTTGTTGTAATGCAATTTATTATCATGCTCAACTGGCAGCATCAGTAAACTATGTAGAGTAATCCCTTTAATGTTATGTGCTGCCAGTCCAGTTGGAGCAGTTACACAAGACAGCAGTGAATAAGTCCTTTTCTGCAAATAAGTTGCAATGGCTTTAATCAGAAAACTTTTTCCTGTTCCCGCTTCTCCACTTACGTACAGTCGAACAGGCTTAATTGATGTGCATGAGCACACTTTTTTCTCATGTCTGAATCCATGTTCAATCTGTTCTGTAACTTCGTCATATATCTTTTTCTGCTCAACGTTTAGTTGCTTTACCAAATCTTCTAAGTTAACTCCATCCTCTTGAGCTTGTTCCATAGCTCTTTCCACCTCATCCATGGCAGTTGCAGCTTCATTTTGGATAATTGGTCCTCCTAGTGTATCCTGACTCACTGAAGTAGAACTCTGACTGTCTTGAGAACTGTCTCTCGCAATCTCTACAGCAATTGTGGTTTCTTGCTCTATTTCTTCGTTCAACATTTGCAGATAATTTAGAAAAACAGGACATTCTATGGTAGCCTTAGTTGCATTAAAAGAGTCTTCATAACAGAGAAAATCTCCAAGTAGTTCCTCTTCTGTACGCCATGGCTTAAAGAGTTGCAAAAGAGCTAAATAGTAAAATTCTCTTTTGTCTGGAGCTTCGCAACTCAATTTTCGATGATTAATCAAATGGCCTTTTCTCTGCTTCACTAGACATCCTTCATACCCAATGACAGCATATTTTCCATTATTGATATCTTCTGTGATGTTCCTCTTATAACTGTAGTTTTGCAGAACTTCATACAAACAAGTGTTCTCAAAGTGAGTACTTCTATTTGGATAGTATGTATCCAACATATTTGTCTTCAAAATATCTGTACTGTTTGGTTCTTTCTCCGCCAAATATTCAATTTCTTGTACAGATTTCAAAACTCGGTTTCGTGTTGCAGCAAGACCTAGACTCACCCAAATGATTGTTCTTCATTTGGCATAGAGACTTGCTGATGATAACCGATCAGAACATTCATTTGCTCCAATTTCTCGATGCGACAACATCTTCAGACTGAAACTGTATAATTTCTTGCTTAGACTCTTTTCATGTGAAATGTCCTCCCACATTTCCTTCAGTTCTGTCTTTTCTTTTTTTGTGATGTAAGATGTCACATATCGAGCCACAGCAATAGAGTTGTCAGCAACAAACTGAATATCCATGTTAACATTCCACATGGACAAAATCACTGGGTTGTAGTCATTGATGTACTTGGACTCTTCGTTTCTTTTTAAATTATATGTATTATTATTTACTCTTCCCTTAGAAATCACTGGTCGTGGAAACGCAAAACGACATTTTGTGTAGTACTTTTCCTTGTTTTTAAATTTTCGACGACAGTACTTTCCACAACGATGAGATTTAAAACGTAAAACTTGTTGCCTTAAACTCTTTTCTTCAGTAGTTTTTGGAACAGCCCATGTTGAATATTCTTCAATGAAACTCATCACTGTATCATCCGAATCTAATCCAAATTTGGGTGCATCTTTAATCCATAACAACATATATATATGAGGAGCACCTCTCGCTTGATATTCCTTCCTCCAAAAGAAATCCAAAACCTCTCCAAGGGGAGGATTTTTTTTGTTGGTAATAAAAGACATCATAGCTTCAAATCTATGATTAAAATATCTGCAAACATTCACTGGATCCAAAGAACACAGTTCTCCAGGTTTTTTCAATTCTATATTTTGTATGTTTTCATTTGCCTCTCGTAGAAATTGAAGTAAGTCGTCCCATGCATACTCAGCACAGCTAAGAGTGAGGAACCATGTAGGAGTTCCTAAGTGTCTTAGCATACATTTCAATTCCCCATGACAACGGAACCAATACTAATTTGTTCCATGCTGACATGCCATGAGATTGATTAGTTGAGATTCCAAAATACTGCCTTGCAGATTGACTTTCTCCATGAAGTCCCATGCTGAAACATTTTGCAGATGAGCTCCACTTTTCAAAATATGATTAACTGCATACGAAAGCCCAGACAAATCACTTTCATACAGTAGATGAAACAAATACGGAATGCATTGCCGAAACCTTGGATCTTCAGCATATAATCTTAAAGTCCGGTATTCAGCTGCAGGAATTTGAACTGGTAGATCGTCATATCGTCCACCACGACCTGTTGGAAATAACTGTGGAAAACAACGAGCTCCCAAACTTTCTTCCCATACACTAATGGGACTTCCTTTTGCTGCTTTCATTTGAAACAAGTCAATTGCATTCCCCATTACTTCTTTGGAATGCAAAGGATAAACAGTATAATGTTCATATATTTCTTCACTTCTAGACACATCAACTTTTTCAATTTGGCCAACTGAGCAATCACTGTCTTCTTCTGTAGCTGTTTCCTCTGCTCCAACACTTACATCTTTATAGTACTCATTGTTTTTGACCAAATACAACGTTGCCTTTTTGACTTTCCTAACATCCACTAAATCTTGCCAGATTTTCTTACTCTTTGTCGGAACCCCATTAACTTAACTAGAATAACCAGAGGATCCTCTTCTACTCTTTCTACACCAATTGTATCAATATTTTTCTTGACATCTAGAGGCAAATAAACAACTCTTCCCTTTAATCCTCTTTGTAAATCTGTAGGAGGTAATTTCCCTATCTTAGGCTCCATGCAAACAATAGCTTGAAAAAGATGGACACATTGAATCAAAATTGATTCATAAGTATTTAAATCCATCAATTCAGAAGGAATATCTATCAACAGAAGATTATTATGAGCAGCTCTAGCAGGCATTCTATTTTCATTTAATTTTTTCAAACAATAGTTACAAATACGCTGATCAAAACTCAAATCAAAAGAATTCTCCACCAACAAATAACTTACAAAATCCTTCCATTCACTATTATTTTCCAATTCACATTTTGCATATAAATCAACTAACCTAGTCTGAATCTTATAATGAGTCCGTCGACAACATACACAAGTTAAATTAGGCCTTTCACTTGATTTTACCTTAAACTTGGCAATTTCCTCGTCAAACTTTTCTGTACTTGAAATCTGTACATTGTCTTCCACATTACCATCCATTACTATATCCATTTCTACACTGCCCTCTTTGTTCCCAAAATAACAAAACTCAATTTCTTCACAAAAAGTCTTCACATCTACTTCAGATCCATGCAAAAGAGCACTGTTTAACTGTTTAAGCTTAAGTGCTGGACTTTTTGCATAATACAACCTTCTCACTAATTTCCTCACCTTATTATGATGCACTGCTAACTTCCTAAAATGATGAAAAACACTCTGACATACTTTTCTAGAAAGACAAGCCAGTGAATGCCCATGCAAACCTGTGTTTTCTCTTACTCTGCAAGGATCTAACTCTTGCAAGATCTTCATTTTTTTGTTTTAGACTTTTCTTACTATATGTACGTAAGAAATTTCGAAGCAAATCGATTGAATCCTGTCGCACACTACAAATACTACTGCACTTCCATGTGTACACTGGATCCTTAGTACGTCTCCCTAACACTTCATCACTTAAAACCTCTTCTGCATCTCTAGACATACGTTTCTCTTTTTCCATCACACAACCATCTTTCACCTCATATGCTCGACCACTGGTGTCAACTGCATGCACCAAATCATTTTCCTGAAAGTAACTCTCCTCATTAAAAAAGAACTTGAACTATGCATCCATTCTCCAGAAGATACTTCACAAAAATTAGTCTGAACAATAATTCTTTTCCATCTACTGTTCGATTTGAAAACATCAATTGTCTCATTAAGTATCCTAATTCTATTGATTACTAAAATAAATATTTTTTCTTAACTTCAAAAGCCTGATCAACAATCTTTTCTACACTTTTCTTTTTCTTGTAAAAAGCAGCTCTCTGTTTACCTTTCTTTTAATTTTTTAGCAAATTTAAAACTACCCTATTGCGAAACATTCATCTACGAATGTCCCTAGATTGATTTAACCTTCTATTGCTATCCATACTCTTATCTCCTGCTCCAATAGAGACATTTTTGAGGGCCTCTCCTTCCTTTTTAGATTTGCTCTCTGCTTCTGGATATTCACATTACCGTTTACATTTCTTTTTGATTTACATAAATTGCAGAGAAAAGACTTAGTTGTCTTACCAGGAGCTTTTCTGGTGTTTTTTGAAGTACTTGTTGTAGAGGATTCTTTTAATTCCTTTGATGATTTTGTTCTTTTATGTATGGTATTGTTTCTACTCCTTTGCCTTGACAGCATTTTTGCTTGCTTTTAAAATGTTGATTTCAATCTGTGGTTCTGAAAAAAATAACACATTAAAGACTACTATTAGCAAACAACAAAGTAATGACAAAAAATAAAACAATATAAACACTAATTTGCAACATATTAAAGTTTATACCACAGCAACTCAGGGCCTTATTTATGAAGGCCTTGCGCCACCAGTGCGTCCCATGTTAAAAGAGACGCACCGCTTCCACAAGTCAATCATAAATAAGGGCCAAATGTAAATACCATTGATTTGCCCCCAAAAATGTTTTTTGAATAACATTTAAGAAACACTGCGCAGAACCTATGTACAACCACTCAATATCACTTCTGAAACCTCACTGTTTCCCAAAATACAAATCCTCTATCTTGCAAATGTTCATAGCAAGTTTTATCAAAAAGCAAAAAACAAACCAACAGCAAACAAACTCAGGGCCTTATTTATGAAGGCCTTGCGCCACCAGAGCGTCACTTATTTCCCATGTTTAAAGTGATGCACCGGCAGCACAAGGCAATCATAATTAAGGGCCAAATGAAAATACCATTGATTTGCCCACAAAATCGTTTTTTGAATAACATTTTAGAAACACTACACAGGACCTATGTACCAGCATTCAATTTCACTACTGAAACCTCACTGTTTAACAAAATACAAATCCCCTATCTTGCAAATGTTGATATCAAGCATTATCAAAAAGCAAGACACAAACCAACAACAAAAAAACTCAGGGCCTTATTTATGAAGGCCTTGCGCCACCAGAGAGTCACTTTTTTCACATGAAAATACCATTGATTTGCCACAAATACGTTTTTTGAATAACATTTAAGAAACACTGCGCAGACCCTATGTACAACCACTCAATATCACTTCTGAAACCTCACTGTTTCCCAAAATACAAATCCTCTATCTTGCAAATGTTCATAGCAAGTTTTATCAAAAAGCAAAAAACAAACCAACAGCAAACAAACTCAGGGCCTTATTTATGAAGGCCTTGCACCACCAGAGTGTCACTTATTTCCCATGTTTAAATTGATGCACCGGCAGCACAAGGCAATCATAAATAAGGGCCAAATGAAAATACCATTGATTTGCCCCCAAAATCGTTTTTGAATAACATTTTAGAAACACAACACAGGACCTATGTACAAGCATTCTATTTCACTACTGAAACCTCACTGTTTCACAAAATACAAATCCCCTATCTTGCAAATGTTCATATCAAGCATTATCAAAAAGCAAGACACAAACCAACAACCAAAAAAACTCAGGGCCTTATTTATGAAGGCCTTGCGCCACCAGAGAGTCACTTTTTTTCCCATGTTTAAAGTGATGTACCAGCAGCACAAGGCAACCATAAATAAAGGCCAAATGAAAATACCATTGATTTGCACCCAAAATCGTTTTTTGAATAACATTTTAGAAACACAACACAGGACCTTTGTACAAGCATTCAATTTCACTACTGAAACCTCAATGTTTCACAAAATACAAATCCTCTATCTTGCAAATGTTCATAGCAAGTATTATCAAAAAGCAAAAAACAAACCAACAGCAAACAAACTCAGGGCCTTATTTATGAAGGCCTTGCGCCACCAGACAGTCACTTTTTCCCCATGTTTAAAGTGATGTACCAGCAGCACAAGGCAATCATAAATAAGGGCCAAATGAAAATACCATTGATTTGCCCCCAAAATTGTTTTTTGAATAACATTTTAGAAACACAACACAGGACCTATGTACAAGCATTCAATTTCACTGCTGAAACCTCACTGTTTCACAAAATACAAATCCTCTATCTTGCAAATGTTCATAACGAGTATTATCAAAAAGCAAAAAACAAACCAACAGCAAACAAACTCAGGCCCTTATTTATGAAGGCCTTGCGCCAACAGAGAGTCACTTTTTTCCCATGTTTAAAGTGATGTACTAGCAGCACAAGGCAATCATAAATAAGGGCCAAATGAAAATACCATTGATTTGCCCCCAAAATCGTTTTTTGAATAACATTTTAGAAACACAACACAGGACCTATGTACAAGCATTCAATTTCACTGCTGAAACCTCACTGTTTAACAAAATACAAATCCCCTATCTT
The DNA here is from genome assembly GCF_964263255.1 of Lissotriton vulgaris. NCBI lineage: Eukaryota > Metazoa > Chordata > Amphibia > Caudata > Salamandridae > Lissotriton > Lissotriton vulgaris. Next base: position 55,176,925 of record NC_141689.1, read on the forward strand.
GCAAATGTTCATATCAAGCATTATCAAAAAGCAAGACACAATCCAACAACCAAAAAACTCAGGGCCTTATTTATGAAGACCTTGCGCCACAAGAGAGTCACTTTTTTCCCATGTTTAAAGTGATGTACCAGCAGCACAAGGCAATCATAAATAAGGGCCAAATGAAAATACCATTGATTTGCCCCCAAAATCGTTTTTTGAATAACATTTTAGAAACACAACACAGGACCTATGTACAAGCATTCAATTTCACTGCTGAAACCTCACTGTTTAACAAAATACAAATCCCCTATCTTGCAAATGTTCATATCAAGCATTATCAAAAAGCAAGACACAATCCAACAACCAAAAAACTCAGGGCCTTATTTATGAAGACCTTGCGCCACAAGAGAGTCACTTTTTTCCCATGTTTAAAGTGATGTACCAGCAGCACAAGGCAATCATAAATAAAGGACAAATGAAAATACCATTGATTTGCCCCCAAAATCGTTTTTTGAATAACATTTTAGAAACACAACACAGGACCTATGTACAAGCATTCAATTTCACTACTGAAACCTCACTGTTTAACAAAATACAAATCCCCTATCTTGCAAATGTTCATAGCAAGCATTTCCAAAAAACATGCCACAAACCAATAAAAAAGAATCTCAATCTGCTTCCAAATCTGAGGTAATGCAAGTAAAATTATTCTAAATGGTTCAAATATATTTATTTAATGAGGCAAACACTATTAATTACTTTTCAAAAATATAAAAGCCATTCTTTTACCCCAAAATCGTTTTTTAAATAACTTTTTACAAACACAGCACAAGTCCTATGTACAAGGAATCAATTTCACTACTGAAACTTCACTATCTGCTTCCAAATATTCTCCATAGAGC